>NW_026606658.1:6863452-7509405 GCF_029890125.1 Rhinichthys klamathensis goyatoka | reverse complement strand
TTGTATTTCCACAACATGAAATTAAGATTGTACGGATTGATTAATGAACTGTTCATTTTGCCTGTCTACTTACATTTGTTAATAAGTAAATCCACTTCACCAGCTAATTACTCTTTGGCAGCGATGCCATAGAAGTATACAGAACTACTGCAAAAACAGAAGTTTTTCTAAAGTTGACTGCGCGCTTGTTTCTCTGGCACATAAATTCTATAGCTGAAAACTGTCATTGAAAACATCCAGGTTGTTTTTCCTCCATCTTGACTCTCAACACATTTTCTCTTAAGAGAGGCTATTATAGTACACTACCCACTTTTTGCTCTACTAACATCTTTTAGAGCTGCATGATTTATCGTTAAAAGATTGCGATCTCAATTTAAACACCCGCCCAATCTCATTCCTAATGGCAACGATTCGCCTGTCTATTAAACCTTTGACAAAATCACACTGGAACATTTAATTCTGCGTTTGTCCTGCCACTGACCTAGAGAGAGCCGTAATCATGTATAGGTATAAAACAACTTCACAAACAGTCTTTTCAACCACACAGTTTCGTTATTTCTGTATTACAAATATTCATATTATAACAGAAGTCCTGGGTTTAAAAGTTTATAGTTTGGATATAAACACTACGGTATACGGTAGTGATCAAAATAGAGCAAATCACCTTTTGAAAGTAATTTGGCACTTAAAGATTCTATCGATTACATCGTTATGCAACCAGGTGGCGACATGACTGTTAAAAATTTATTTGTCATTGAATCATTAGGTGTGTTTGACTTTAGGCGGCGCTCCGCAGAGCGATTGGTGTATGACGCCAAAGTACCGCGAGAGCAGACGGCTCAGTAACAGAAAATACATTTTTGAGCTGTGAGCCCTCTAAGCCCATTTCTGAATGAAGGACCAGTCACCAATTGAATGTAATTGAACACCCCATATCTACATATTTGGTAAAACTTACAGATCAATGTCCAACTCAATTCTGAGTCAATGAGAGTAACATGTCCTTTGAGCAGTCAATCCAAAGGTCTTTGTGGAGTAACCAATTTGAGCCAGTTTCATAATCCATATTCTGAAGAGCCAATCAGGTCATTGATGTTCCTGAACTGGGCCACATGGGTCTACAATGCAGAAGTGATTCGGAGTGGATTGCCTTAATTGTACCCTTTAAAGGGTTAGTTCACCCCAAAATGAAAATTCTGTCAGTAATTACTCACCCTCATGTTGTTCCAACCCCGTAAGACTTTCGTTCATCTTCGGAACACAAATTCAGATATTTTTGATTAAATCTGAGAGCTGGATCACTCCTCCATAGGCTTCTTAAGGGATCGAAACTGGCCGGCCCAAAAGTTATGAAAGACATTGTTAAAATAGTCAGAGTGACTACAGTGGCTCAATCTTAAGTTTATCAAGCGACGAGAATACTTTTTGTGCGCAAAAAAACAAACAAAAATAACGACTTTATTCAACTATTCATTTCCTTCTCTGTTGGCCTCGAGATTTCACATAGTGAAACTATGCAAAGCTTCTAGGTTGTACGTCACGCATCACAAACATGACCAGCGTCGGCCAATAGTGAGCCTACGTGTGACGTGCAACACAGAAGCTTTGTGCAATATCACTACGTGAACTCACTCGAGGCCCACAATAAAGTCGTTATTTTTGTTTGTTTTTTGCGCACAAAAAGTATTCTCGTCGCTTGATAAACTTAAGATTGAGCCACTGTAGTCACTCGGACTATTTTAACGATGTCTTTCATAACTTTTGGGCCGGCCAGTTTCGATCCCTTAAGAAGCCTATGGAGGAGTGATCCAGCTCTCAGATTTAATCAAAAATATCTGAATTTGTGTTCCGAAGATGAACGAAAGTCTTACGGGGTTGGAACAACATGAGGGTGAGTAATTACTGACAGAATTTTCATTTTGGGGTGAACTAACCCTTTAACATGAGCAAATCATCAGGGGAAAACATTATAGGCTTGGCTGGAGACATTTGTGAATTGTCAGTCCATGCATTTGTATCGGTATGCTTTGACAAGTCATTTTTACTAGGTCCTTTTGTTGCCAGTCTGAAAACTTTTCTTTCCGTGTCATTTGTCTGGGCAAATTCCCTGCTTCTTTCAAGACCTCATTTCCTGTTGTGATCACCTTTAATTTGCCGCATTTGAGAGTTCCTTAATTTACATAATTTCTTTAAATTGAGTTATTGCAAGTTAGGCGCCAACAAATCTTTGCTAGTCTGAATGCATTTACTCATGCAAGGCTTGTTGATTGAGTACATAATTGCAATTAATTGTTAACATAATTTAATGCTTTTTATGTTTATGTATAGTTATTTTTGATCAGCTAAGCATCCACGGCGCTTTGAATTTGACAGTGAATTTTCTCCATCAACTGAACACTTGGGTGGCTCCTCATTCCCTTGGGCACGCCAGTGTAGGGACAATGTAAGATTTATGTAATTGTTTTATATAAACTAAACATCTTTTCATATGTTAGTCTTCAGTTTTTTTCTAAGGAAGTTATCTAGATAATATCACAATCATTTTGTAATTATTCAGCAATAATTTGTGTGCATCCACCATTGTCATTGTGTGGTTGTAGCAAGATGAATAAAAGCAGGATCTAATCGCAGCAGTTAACTCTATTTAACAAAAAAATAATAATCAAAATAACAGAAACTCAGGAGTTCAGAATATGTATATAAACAGAGGAAACATAATAAATGGAATGGAAAAACAAGCTAAGAGTCCAACTCATACTCAGACATATAATGATACCAATACAGGCATACCAAATTATTTTAAGGGAAATAATTATAAATTCATTTCACTAGGTGTTTTTGTAAACTTAGCCTTAACTATTACCCAGAATGGTGGTCCTCTTATATTTCTGAAGTGTCTCATCAGGGTGGTATGGGTTTATCTTCTTTTTTTTTTTCAGGAATGGAAAAAAAGTCCATTAAATTTTCGTATTTGTGGCCAAAATGGCTTTGAGAGTTTTAGCCTTTGTTTAATGTCTAACAGGAAAGTCCTAATGCTATAAAGCAGGTTTAACATGAAGCCTATGGTAAAAATCGATGAACAATCAATCTCAATTTCACATCAGTGAGGTTTTCACTGTACTACCCTGGGGCAAGGTTTTAAGAGCATTTCAAAGAATAATAAAACAAATTTGACCTTAACTCTAGTCTAAACCCCTACAAGTTTGTGTGTGTGCCTTCCCGTGTTCAGCTTGGTTTATAGGATCAAGCAAAACATTGCAATTATAGGTCTGGATTTAAAAAAATAAATAAAAAAAACAGAACTGAAAATGTGTCATAGTTGAAAAGGGCAGCTGCATCCTCGAGTGTGTGGGACATGGATGCATCCATGTATATCTCAGTGATGGACCGGCTTTGTCTTGCATAATTGTTATGGAGATGCCAGTGATGTACTAAAGGCAGTGGGCCTGATGAATAATAGCAGGTGATGGAGAGAGATGGATAAATTGCAGATGGTGCTTTTTGGCTGTCAACAAAGCCAGCCTGTTTTCTGAGCGAAGATCTATTAGCGCAAATGAGAGCATGCCACAGCTCTCTCCCTTTCTGCCATGCTCTCTCACGCCATCTCCCTTTTGCTCTCTCCCTGTCATGCTTTGTCATTTTATTTTCTCAGTTCCACTCCTCACTCTCTCACCCATACATGTGCAAACACACGCTAGTCTAAGGTGATAAATGAAAGCAAATAGCTTCAAATCACTATTTAAATTAAGATATAATTAATGGACTCATAAATGTGTATATGTTTCACCCCCAGAAAGGTGTAAATGTCATCCGTGTTTGATGAAAGGGCAGCTTTACAATGAAATCAACAAGCTCGGCAGGCAGAATTAACTCTTTCCAGTCCTGCCCTTTTTATCCTGCTATTTTGTGACTGAAATCAATCTCTTGTTAACTTATTTATACAATCCCCTATATAGTCCCTGTCCCACATGGCACACTTGGCTTTTCACACTTGAAATAGTTAACCCTAGGTCGTTCTAAACCCCAGTAAACGGAATCCTGGTTATCTTGCTTCACGTTTTACACTGCTCATAATTTACCCTGGGTTAACAATTAACCCTCTGGGGACCAAGGTGTTTTTGGGGTCCTTGAGATGTTTTGACATGCTCTGACATTTGTGCTTTTTTCAGTTGCTTATAAACATATTAATGGCACAGGTGAAATTACACTCTATTTAGCACAAACAGGACTACCATAATGTGTGAGCAACATGTATGTACATGTTTGTATTTTTGAGAGAATATTGTTTATGCGTGGTTATTGAAAAAACTAAAAAATAAAGTTTTTGAAATAAGGACACAAAAAACATACTAAATATGAGTCCACAAGACTTTTGACTAATGTACGTTGTCGCCTAGAGTTTTTGCTTCAAAATGATCTGAAAATCATCCTTCCTAATCATTCACATAAAACAATAGATTGTTTTAAATTGTGAAAAACATTTTTTTGTTTGCCAAGGCAATATGCGGATGGGCGGAACGGCCCAACCCCTATCATGAATAATTAAGTGGTTCTCAGACAGTGACCCTGCATAATAATGAGCCTTTCATTCAGGGGTGTCACACAAGAAAGAATGTAAGGACAATATATATATATATATATAGCCTACATGTACATATATATACATATATATAGCCTACATGTATGTATGTATATATATATATACACACACACACACACACACACACACACATATATATATATATATATATATATATATATATATATATACAAACAATCAAAATATAAATGAAAGCCAGAAGCACATTTTTAGTCATACCTGGAAACAAATCCTGGTCAAATGGTATATCGGCCAGTCTACAGAATTGGTTCAAAGTTACAGTTGGAAACATCTTGAAAAGAAAATAGTCTTTTCCCATAAATGTCTTATAAAGTATTATTTTTTAAAGTAGACCAATACATTAAAAATAAACAAGTCGCATTTCAAAGTCGCTCGCGAAATGACCGCCAGGTGGCGCAAAGGGACATTTATCAAAACGTAAGTGGGGCTAATGTCAATTAACAGTAAGGATGAAATTCTACAAGTTATGGTAATTTACAAATAAGCCTACAACAAACATTTATTTTTAAACAAATATTTTTAAATATGCAACATGCACGTTTAAACAACAAACAATACAATCTGAACCAGCGCTTCCTGTATTGAGACATGCAGCGCATTTCAGTTACGATCCTGGTTCCAGTGGCCTTAATACATTCACGGCTTTTTAAAATGTCACAAAGCGTTTTGAGATGGTTTTGAATGAAATATTGAAGTTTATAATTAGGGTATTTTGGCACACCACGCCGAGTGGCTATGCATTATTCTAAAATCTGGCTTTATTCTGGCATGTTGAATTAGAGTTTGACAAACGCGGCGGCGCGTTCATTTGGATTTATTTTTCTCATAACAGCTAAAAGAACTTACTGCGTTATTGTTGGTCATACAGATAAGATATCATCTTTTAAAACTGTAAAAGGTCTACTTTTATTCATGTAGGCTAAAGTAAGCCTACAATCACAGGCTAACGACAAAACGTTTTCTCGCTCATTTGAGAAACAAACGTTTGGGCATTTCTCAGTGAGAAAATTCATAGCCGAGCGGTAGAACTGACGATTCGATCATCAAGATGACACGGGTTCAAATCCCGATCAAACATGGTCTACTGTAAATTTTATATTTATTAATGCAGAGAGATTTGTCTAGCTCTAAAACTCTGTTACACCATACAGTCTTTTGCTTATATTTATAAAATAAAATTACCATGCATTTCCATTTTACACTAAGGAACAATAGTATCCAACAGAACGACGTTGCATCTGTACCAATCGTACGAGGCTACCAATCGTAATTTCAAAAGCAGTTCTGTAAAAAAAGTAATTTTATATATATAGCCTATATATATATATTTTTTTTTTTTATTAGGCCTATTATTATTATTATTTTGATTCCCTACAACCTAGAGTTTTTAAAAACATGGTTTTAAGTAAAGTGTGATTTGCCAGGGGGGACGGGGATTTCCTTCTGGTCTAAACATCCCTGCCTCTGCTGAATTATTTGAATCCCCACACCCCTCCCTCCACAGTAATCAATGCTATAGGCTACTTCACCAATAGACCATATCAAATATAAAATAGAGATATGCAACAAGCACGTTTAAACAACGACAAACAATAAAATCAAAACCAGCGTTTCAGTTGTTCATTAGTTCAAGTGGCCTTAATGCATGCACGGCTTTTCAAAATTTCACAAAGCGTTTTGAGATTATTTTGAATGAAATATTGAAGTTTATAATTAAGTGTTTTGGCAGACCACGCCGAGTGGCCCTATGCATTTTTCTAAAGTCGGGTTTTATTCGAACTTTTTCTAACGACAAAAGTTTATCTGTCGTCTCTGTCTCCAGGAACTGCGCGTCACAAAAATGAACCGAAAGCCACTTCAGCTCAGTCACTATAAGAAATCGGCTCTGTCTAAAGCCTTTAAATGTCTAAATATTCAGGCTAATAAATGTTATCTGATTATGTAATCCATATGAAAACGAGAGGTACAGAGGATGTACTCAAACATGTAGCCTGTAAGCGCTTCCCAATGAGAAAATGACAAGGGTGAAAATCTCGCTCTAATTAAATGTAGCAGGCTAAATCGCCCTGAATTAAAATGTAAAAACAGATCAAATAATGTATTTGTCGAAATGTTGCGATATTGTTTCATTTAAGTTCATAATTATTCTATACATGTTATTTAATTTAGCAGCATTACCACGAAGCACCGTGTTTCGATATTTATTTGAATAATACAAAAAATAAAAACTTAATTCACAAATTGCATGCCTGGTTGAAAGGATCCAAAGATCCCTGTAGACTTTAATATTGAGTTGAACATTTTGTTCATGACAACAAATTAACATGCGTTTTTTCAGATTATATTTAGTTTTGCTTGGAAAAAGCTGGCCCAAACCAGTTTTATTTCATCAATTATTTAAATAATGAAATATTTAGTAATAAACTTTTATGACAGAAATATCACTAGGCTACATGTAACTTAAATCATTTAATTCCTTCATTATCAACACTGTCTAGAATAGCGATTTAAGTGTGAATTGCGACTTCTCTTTGTGTTAAATCAGCCTCAGACTCCGATAGCCGGTGGGGGGTTGGAGGGACAGTTCAGTGCTGTATCGTGCTCGCAGGACAATAGGCCTAGGTGTTAATGTTCCTCTTTCATATGGAGAGCGAGGGAGACTAAATAAACTTGTTAAAAAAGAGATTCAGCGCGAGAGAGGCAAAGAAAAACGCATGTTTTAATTTAATTATGTTGCTTTGGACAATTTCCGTTTTGTAGGCCTACTGTTTTAATTGTTTAATATAGCTGTCATTTCTTTGGCAATACAAATTTAAAATGTCGCAAGAATAAGATTAGCCTATAGTGTTTCTTATTTTGCATCCCAAAAGAAATAAACTCTAAACCCGATGCAACCCTGTTTTAAATAATAAAAAAAACTGTCCCGACACTTTATTTAAACCTTGAAATGTTCGAACTTGGTTTCAAACTTAAGTAATTTTAGTGTTCTTTTACATTACACAATAATTTAGCAGACTAAAGACGAGCTTCTTCATTTTCATTTTCTGATGCAATCGGCTGACAATCTTCCTTCATCAGTTTTTGTCGTTTGTGCAGCGGCTGCGGTTCTACAGGAATGTAGCAAATTTATGTTATGATAATTAAACAAAACTCTTGACTTTAAATAAGTAAACAGTTATAAACAGTTAGCTATTTAAGCATCAAGAAGGTAAAATATAAACGCTGTTGGCCAACATCGGTTAACAACATGTATGCTACATTGAGATTCGATCTCGGGTCGTTTAAAACTCCTCAAAGCTCGTGTTGTTGCGTTAACCACTGAGCTATCGTCTGTACGTCTGTAAATGTTTTTATTGCAATGTTTTATGTTTTCATTATTTATTCAATTTCATTTCAGTAGCCTAATTTCAGTATTGTGATTATGAATTATTTTAACTACGTTTCACTTGTTGAATTCATCTGCTACCAGCTTTTAATCGCTCTGAATGAGCCGCGGTGCGGCGGCAGATTACGCATTAGAAAGAATAAACGAACACTTTTCAGAGTCTATGATTGTAGCACCTCTTAGCGGTAAAAGGCAGAAAATACACCCCACATTTTACCGCCGCGGTGGAACGGCTGATGTGGGCGTTGTCATGGCTTGCCTCAACATTTGCGTTTGAATAGTGCGCGTCCTCCGTGGGCGTGTCAGATTAACGCGTAATGAAGTGTAATGAGCTGGGGAAAAAAATTCTGACAGCACTCTCTTTTCATACAGATTACATAAACTGAGAATATTTGTTTTTTATATAAATTACTTCATTGAAAAGAAGAGAATTCAAGCTTCATAAAGAAAAATCTCTCGTGCCTGTATGACAAGTATTTGCAGAGTTAGAGTTAATTTTTCGGACGTGTTTCAGAATGGACTGCACTGACAGAGAGAAGGCAAAACTCGCATCATGTTTATTTTTCTTTATTTGACAAAAAGCACAAAACTTTGTTTTTATTGTGAGTATACAGAAAAATAATAGACAATTAAAGCTGCAAGCAGCCTTACGGGGCCAAGCCTTCAATGGTTCCATGGGTTCAAAAAGTACTTAAAAATACTTTGCTTTCCAAACTTTAAAAGAAACTTTAATAACCAAAGTATTCTTACTTATTAACTTCTTACCTCACAAAAGAAATGAGATCATCCAGCTGCCGAGGTTCAGTAGTAAAAAAGAGAATGGACTCAAAATAAAGACTTTGCATATAAATGAAACACACGTTGTATTTAATAGGAAGAAAGAATAGTACAATGCTTTTCAGTATGATAAAGAAATTGAAATGACACAACTTTATAAAGTTGTAAGACAAAGGACTTGAACCCACAATCTCTGGGTCATATGCCTGTCACTCATTGAGCCCCTGGGAAGTCATGTGTTTCCATAGATGTAGAAGTTCCATAGTTCAAATGAGAAATAACTCAAAATGAAGATTTAGTATTTAAATGGACAGCATGTTACGTTTAATGAGTTTAGTTGATATTATTGTGATTCACTGTTAGGTGGTTGTCCTGCACCTTTAACAAATAAAGTTAGTCCAAGATGCAGTATATAGATCAATAAAATATTATTTTACAACATTAAGATTAACAGGTTCTTGTAAGAATCTTACAATTCTGGACTTTTGGTACTACTTAGGATATTGAACTGCACTAAAGGAGAGAATGTTTTGTTTTTGCATGTGGGTCCTAAAGTCTGGAGCAGGTTTCCTGATAATATTCACTATTCTGTCAAACATTCCTAGTTTAATTGTAGATTAAACACTTCTCTTTAAACAAGAATTCACGCAATGCATTTTATAATCTTGTAATTTTGTTATATTAGATCTAATACATATTTTTATGTTCTATTTTCAGTTTCTAAATTGTCATGGGCATATTAGATATTAGGTCATTAAGTTAATATTCAGAAAAAATACAAGTACTCCACAGCGACTCTAGGGGTCACTGTTTGACAAATGGAAATTTTGCATGGTGTGTCTTTGATGTAATACAACACTATTAACTAAAGCTTAAAACAATTATTGAACCTGGTCTTTAAACTGTAGAAGTTTGTCAGTTTATAAATCCATTAACACCATATACCTAGCCTCCCTTTGTTCTACTAATGGTCACAATTGTGACCTGACGAATAATCAAGTTTTTTGTATGGATTTTGATATATATTTTTGACGTAATTGTTAAAGATTGTTTAATATCCTTATGTATTCATACATGTTATCTCAGGGAAAAGAAATTGGAATTACATGGGTTAACTGCCATATGCAACTGTAACCTATATTTTTGCTACAAGTACATTACTTTGACAGTCATCTTTGATAATGTCTTGTACAATTAAGTTTTTTTTTTTATGCTGCCTAGAAACAATATTGTGAGAGGTGATAAAAATGTGAATTAAAAATAAAGATTATTTTTAGTTTAAATACCATTTAGCACATTGGATAAAGTAAGCAAATTAGAGGGGGCCTTTGAAGTGATTTTAAAGCACCATTGTTGCATATTTAAATCTTTACAGAACAGAATACCAACCGTTTCTTTAGTTATTCACAATGACACTTATGGTTACACTACTTGCTTTTCCCAGTATGGTTTGTGAAACTAAACTTAGTGCCTAGTTAAGAATGGCTAGAAGAATGCACGCAACTTTCCAAATGCAAGATAAGCCCATGCAATAAAGGTCACATATTCCAAGAATTGACACACATTTGTTTTAATAAAAAAAAAAATACATTAAACAACATTTAACAAAGCTTTGCCATAAAAATGAAATAAAAATCAATCAGTAGCATTTCAGAACATAATGGACAAAATTAACCTAATTTCAATAGAAAACATGACTTAAATCAATATTTGCCATTCATTAAAAAAAAAAAAAAAAAAAAAAAAACACCAATACCATCATTTCAATATATATACACACACACACACAACCATCTTAGTTGTGCATTTCAATACAAAGTCATTTTTGTATTATTTTTACAGCACTCTTCTTAGTCAAAGGTTTTTTAGCTGGTGTAATAGGAGGCGTTGTTGGCTCAGATGGTCTTTTAACTGGAGACTTGGGTTCTGGAGTGCTTTGTGTCTCTGTGACACAGAGGACAGGGTTGATTTCATCGATATTCACTTCAAATACATCCTCATCACTGGGATGAGCGGATGAAGCGTTTTCAATATTGGTGACTTCCAAACAGTTATTATATGTTAAAGTCAGTTCATCGGAGGATAGAAAGAGTTCTTCTATATCTTGTGAATCACAAGTTGACAGTTCAAGTTCTGGTGCTATGAATTTTGACAAAGTTGAGTTCGAAACCGTAAGAGAAGTTATTTGACTGTCTTGATTTA
Organism: Rhinichthys klamathensis goyatoka; assembly: GCF_029890125.1. Lineage (NCBI taxonomy): Eukaryota > Metazoa > Chordata > Actinopteri > Cypriniformes > Leuciscidae > Rhinichthys > Rhinichthys klamathensis. Next base: position 7,498,420 of record NW_026606658.1, on the reverse strand, counting down.
TCTCAATTATTCCATTGCATTTTGTTATATAGCTTTTTGTGTTCCGTAGAATTTTGCAAGTCGGGCAACGGTGAAATTGCTGTTTGATGTTGAATTGTTCTTGTGATTTGTGGCATTTTGGACATTGTTTTTTAATGTTTATTTGCACCCCTATTGGCTTTTGTTTCACCACTGTATTAGGTAGAGAGGGTTCTTTACTGATTTTAGGGCCTTGACCAGGTGGGAAAACTTGGTCCTGTGCAATAGGTTCCATGGTTGTTTTCAGGGTTGTTGTGAGGCTCTTAAGGCTGTTGTACAGTCTAGTTTTAAGATTGGTAAAGGTGTAGGAGTTACCTAGTTGCAGTTTTGAAACTTGGTTTTCCCAAAGAGTAAGTTGAATTTCTCCAGATGGATCTTGCAAGGAACATTCTTGGATCTCACAGTCTGTACCCCAGGCCTTTACAGTAGTTGCGTTGTTTAGCTTGCATACTGTTGCAGATATTTTAGTGATCTGAAAATTTAAAGAAAATCGTACATGTACAATCAAAAATATACATCAATAAACATGATTACAAGGGAAATGTATACAACTGCTGTTGTGGTCATAAGAAGAGGAAATAGCCAAACTTTTCCACACATTAACCAATTTGAAACGCATTAATCATGTTTGTAAAGCATCTAGCAAAGATAACTGAGAAGCAGAGTAATCTTTGCCTGTGCATCTGAAAAATCTTTCACATTTTAGCATTTTTTTGAACGTCAGGCTACTTTAAAATGTTTTTCTCCCCATAAAAACGATTTTGCACAATCTACAGAGGGCTAATATATGTGATTGTACTACTCTCCAGAGCATTACTACAACAAGTAAACAACCCTGTAGGCTATTTACACAGTGAGAAGGTTGAAAAAAAAACAGCTTACCAATTGTCGTGATCCCAGAGTTTTTGCTTCTTCTACAGTGAGTTTTTCTATCTCTTTTGGTGGTTTGTGGGGAAATGTAGATGTTGCGACTTCCACAGCAGTACTCCGATCACACTGAATGAAATATTCAGAATTATTGAGGCCTAAAGAATGAAAAAAGTGAGAATTGATATGGGCTTGTTTGTACAATGAATTTGAAAGGAATACGATTACTGAAAGTTTATCAGATAGAAAACAGGATTAAATAGCTAGACTACCACTTACTTGGCTTTTTTGTTATGTTTGACAGTTTAACCGCTGTCCGATTTAATGCTAATGTTGTCCAAGTTTGATGTTTTTCGTGCGCAAAGATGACAGCTTGGTGATATTCACTGCGACCTGTTTGCAAAGTTGCATTAAAAAACTTTGAGTTTGTTCTAGACAGTTGCACTCTGGAAACTGCATGAATGTAAACATAAATGCAGTTGTCAGATTCACTGGTCTCTGGTCTATTTAAATATTTGTTCATTTTTGCTGTTGCATGAAAAAAGAGGTTTGCAAGTGGTGTGATTTATAGTAGATTAGGCCTACTAGAACAGAAATTGACAATGCTTGGTATGCAATTAACAAACGATTCAATTAGGGTGATTGCAGGAATTAGTAATACATTCATCAAATTGCTGAGTTAATCATTTTAGAATTGGGAAGCTTGGTTTAGTGGAGGCAAGAAATGGATCTGAAAGTCTGCTGGAAATAATTGAAAGGTAAATTTACTTGTATAATGCCTTTTAGGGATGGAGAAATGAAGCCTCTTGAACTTAATTAAGCTTTACTCTGATTGTTTTGGGAAAATATTCAAAGCATCAGGAGCAGCAATAAACCTGGAGTGCAGCTCTGTGTATAATGATAGTGTATTGTTTGATGTGTAATGATATTTTGTTGCTTATTTGAGAATAAATAATTGTATACATTATGTAAATTCTTTAGGTTAGCTTTTACTAGTCTTTTTGGCAATATACCTCAACTAATTGATGTTGATCCAAATAATGTACTGTTAGAATAGTAACTATTTGTAATTTAACATTCATGTAGTAACTAATTAAGTTCTATTTACAATTACAATTTATTTTTTAAAACAATTCTTAATGTTAGATAATACAAAAATGTTCATGTATTTTAATGTGATTTTATGGTTTACTATTATGATAAAATTACTTTTATTTATTGTCCACATGACGAGAAGGAAAAACTGATATTCAAGTCACTAAGTAAGTCTAATGTTTATGGGACTTAAAATAATTAAAAGATATGCATATGTACACATTCAAATGTTTAATGTCAGATCAGTTAATATTGTGGAGTTGGTCAAACCATTTCTTGTATGGAATTGAAAGTATTCTTTACTATATACTTTGCAATAAAATGTTGCCAGTGGTTGATCAATTGAATAGGCATTTGTGTTCTGTTTGAAGCTTTATGTATTTAACTTGAAATGTAAAAAAGGCAGCACAATTTAAAAAAATAGAGGTTTACCTAGACCACCACAAACATCTTATCATACCCTTCTGCTCTCCAGTTCACTACTTTACACACAATGCACAAACACATATATGAAGTTGAGAATTAACACATGGAGGCAAAAAAAAAAAGAGGATACGACTATACATAGGAAGAAAACAACCAATTTATGTAACTGCTTACAATGCAATTAGAATAGTTGAAAGTCAATGACTGCTCATTTGTTCACAAACCTTTCTGGATATTTAAGACTTCAGGTAAGAATCAACATAGAATGAACAAAAACACATTTCTAATCCCAAAAGAAAGATTACAACAATGCTTATCTGGATAATAAAGGAATTGAAATGACAACTTAACACATTTTTTTTTTAAATTAAAGTTGTCCCACATGGGGCTTGAACCCACTATCTCTGGGTCAGATATCTGTCACTCATCTCATTGCACCACTTGGAAGTTGTGTTTTGGCCAAGATGCAGAAGATCCATAGTTCAAGTGAGAAGCAACTCAAAATGAAGAATTTTTAAATAAATTATCTGTGTGTTCTATTCTACTAGCTCCTTCACCTGGAACAGAAGCAACTTGTCCACCACTTAAAGCCTTATGGTTTAGCCTGATAACTGAAGAGCCACATTAGAAAGAATGGCATCTGGCTAGCATGCTAACCAATTAGTATGCTAAGCTAACTAAGATAAGGCAACAAACACAGGCTAGATCAACTGCAGAGAGGAAGATCTTTGGTATGGGGGCTACTATCAAAAACCTGTTCATCATTTCTGTGCAGCTCGGTCCAAAGATCATCTGATCACACGTTGGACTACTCACTACAAGTGTTTCATAATCAATTAATTTCATAATACACAATTTTAAAGTTGTCCCACACGGGACTCGAACCCACTATCTATGGGTTAGATGCCTGTCACTCATCTCGTTGAGCCACTTGCCAGACATGCATCCACACAGCTGCCGAAATTCAATATTTTCAAGAGAGAATCAAGTCAAAATTAAGAATTTTGAAGTAAATGGAGAACATTTTGTATTTAAAAAGTTTAGATTAAATCATCCAAAATTGGTCAGATTACTACTCATTACCATCACTACAAGTGTGCCAATTTTCTAACTTGTGGTTCATAGGGCTGCCATTGACTACCCTTCTGGAAGAAGAACAACAATGAATTGGACGTAAAAGCACTGCATGTTGTGTGTGGCAGCTTCAGATGAGATCATTCTTATGCACAATGCCTGGAACAGATGCAACTTCTGCATCTTTTCCTGCCACAGTACCTCATGCGGTCTGGGCACATGTCACACTGAGTGGCGAACCCACGACGCTGAACATCGGGATCCGTGGTGTAACACGTTGAGCTAATCACTCATGCACGTTCACCAGCCTGCTGAGTAGAGGTTTCAGTGTGAGAATGAGTTCACAAAAAGTTCCATGACATGTTAACCAGATAAGCATGCTAAGCTAGCTTAATGCTAATTTAGCTTATAACGTGGTACATCCAATCCTGGCAAAATAGATATCGTCGGATTTGACATGATGCAAGGAATCGATAGACACCAATTTTATGATTTTTTGACAAACTGTTCACAAGTTACAGCCTCTGAACCAATGTTGGGTCGACCTTGTTAAATTTGCGACATCATAACTTTTTTTATTACAGTATAGCAAAAAAATCGGGAACAGTACTTCTGTGCGGCTCGGTCCGAAGATCATTTGAGCAAATTTTGGACAATTTTGGACAAATTTTGAAGGAGGAGTAGCGAAAAAACTGTTTTACATTCGCTCCAATATGGCGGCCAGTCACATTGTTGGAAAATGACAAATGAGATATCGTCTAAATCGGCATAAACCAAGGAACATAATGTCATAAAGAACTCAAAATTTGAACAATATTTTCAAATGTTATAAGCGTTTTTTCAAAAAACAATGATATATCTGGAACACTAGGTGGCGCTGTGATCAAACTTCTCATGTCGCTTTAGGACATGGTGTCGGTCATCCCTACCAAATTGTGTGCTGATATGTCAAATAGTTTAAAAGATATTGCAATTTATGACAAAATTCAAAATGGCGGACACGTGGTACATCCCATCATGGCAAAATCGATATCCACGGATTCGGCATGACGCAAGGAATCCATAGATACCACAATTATGAATTTCTGACAAACTGTTCAAAAGTTATTGGCCAAAATAGCAATTTGTCATATCTCATGACCCGTAGGTGGCGCTATTCCCAACTTTGTCATGGGACCTCAGAACATGCTTCCGATGAAGTGTACCAATTTTCGTTTCGATTGATCAAACTTTGGCCGAGATACAGCCTCTTAGCCAATTTTGGGTGGACCTCGTTAAGTTTGCGACATTATAACTTTTTTTTTTCCAGTATAACAAAAAAATCGGGAACAGTACTTTTATGCGGCTCAGTCTGAAGATCATTTGAGTGCATGTTTGGAGAAAATTGGACAAAATTTGAAGGAGGAGTAGCGAAATAACTGAATACTGTACATTTCAAAATGGCCACTACTGTAATGGGCGGGGTCTTAATGTAAGGTATTGGTTGTGATCAGCATGATGAGTGGAATCAGGTGTACTAAGTTTCATGTCTCTAGATCAAAGGGTTCAAAAGTTATAACCATTTCAATGTTGAATTTTTGAACTGGTGGTGGCGCTATAGAGTTGGTCCTAGAGGGTCAAAAATTGGTCCAATTACTATTCATTAGCATCACTACAAGTGTGCCAAATTTCATCATTTTCCTATGTACGGTTCATAGGGCTGCCATAGACTTCCATTTGCGGAAGAAGAAGAAGAATAATAATAATAATAATAAGAATATAGCTGCAAGCAGCAACACGGGGCCAAGCCCTGCAAGGCACCGCAATTAGAACAAGTACAGCAAAGTTCAAAGGCTTAGCAGAACAAGTACTGCAAACTGCAAGTACAGCAAGCTGCAAGTACAGCAAGTACTGCAAGTACAGCAAACACAGCAAGTACAGCAAGTACTGCAAACACAGCAAGTACAGCAAGTACTGCAAGCACAGCAAGCACAGCAAGTACTGCAAGTACAGCAGCGCATCAAGCATTTAAGCACCAATAGCAGTGCAGAGCCGCAAGAACAAAAAGAGAACAAATTGAATATACATGTAAATGAAGCACAGCGAGCATTTAAGCACCAACAGCAGAGCAGAGCCGGAAGGAATTGAAATGACAACTTTATACACAATTTTAAAGTCGTCTCACATGGGACTCGAACCCACAACCACAATGGTTTGGGATTCGAGAAGCATGGTTTAGCCGATTGCGCCACTCAGAGGACGTGAATTTCAAACCAGCAGAGGAGAGGGTTCAGTGTGAGAATGAGTTCACAAAAAAGTTCCATGACATGTTAACCAGATTAGCATGCTAAGCTAGCTTATTGCTAATTTAGCTTATGACGTGGTACATCCAATCCTGGCAAAATAGATATCATCGGATTCGACATGATGCAAGGAATCGATAGACACCAATTTTATGATTTTGTGATAAACTGTTCACAAGTTACAGCCTCTTAGCCAATTTTGGGTTGACCTTGTTAAATTTGTGACATCATAACTTTTTTATTACAGTATAGCAAAAAAATCGGGAACAGTACTTTTATGCGGCTCGGTCCGAAGATCATTTGAGCAAATTTTGGACAATTTTGGACAAATTTTGAAGGAGGAGTAGCGAAAAAACTGTTTTACATTCGCTCCAATATGGCGGCCAGTCACATTGTTGGAAAATGACAAATGAGATATCGTCTAAATCGGCATAAACCAAGGAACATACTGTCATAAAGAACTCAAAATTTGAACAATATTTTCAAATGTTATAAGCGTTTTTTCAAAAAACAATGATATATCTGGAACACTAGGTGGCGCTGTGATCAAACTTCTCATGTCGCTTTAGGACATGGTGTCGGTCATCCCTACCAAATTGTGTGCTGATATGTCAAATAGTTTAAAAGATATTGCAATTTATGACAAAATTCAAAATGGCGGACACGTGGTACATCCCATCATGGCAAAATCGATATCCACGGATTCGGCATGATGCAAGGAATCCATAGATACCACAATTATGATTTTCTGACAAACTGTTCAAAAGTTATTGGTCAAAATAGCAATTGTTCATATCTCATGACCCATAGGTGGCGCTATTCCCAACTTTGCATTGGAACCTCAACACATGCTTCTGATGAAGTGTACCAATTTTCGTTTTGATTGATCAAACTTTGGCCGAGATACAGCCTCTTAGCCTATTTTGGGTGGACCTCGTTAAGTTTGCGACATTATAACTTTTTTTTTCCAGTATAACAAAAAAATCGGGAACAGTACTTTTATGCGGCTCAGTCTGAAGATCATTTGAGTGCATGTTTGGAGAAAATTGGACAAAATTTGAAGGAGGAGTAGCGAAAAAACTGAATACTGTACATTTCAAAATGGCCACTACTGTAATGGGCGGGGTCTTAATGTAAGGTATTGGTTGTGATCAGCATGATGAGTGGAATCAGGTGTACTAAGTTTCATGTCTCTAGATCAAAGGGTTCAAAAGTTATAACCATTTCAATGTTGAATTTTTGAACTGGTGGTGGCGCTATAGAGTTGGTCCTAGAGGGTCAAAAATTGGTCCAATTACTATTCACTAGCATCACTACAAGTGTGCCAAATTTCATCATTTTCCTATGTACGGTTCATAGGGCTGCCATAGACTTCCATTTGCGGAAGAAGAAGAAGAAGAATAATAATAAGAAAACCAACAGATACAATAGGTGCCTCTGCACCTTCGGTGCTTGGCCCCTAAAAACTAACAGATACAATAGGTGCCTCTGCACCTTCGGTGCTTGGCCCCTAATTAACAGGATCGATTGATGTATAACACTTATATGTACGATCAAAATCAACAGAGTATTTTAAGTCTATTTTTCTGCTATGTGAAAAAAAAAAACGCAAAACGCGCCGGCGCGTTTCTGGTCCCCAGAGGGTTAATCCTGGGTATTCATAAACTGACGTTTCCCAGTATAAATTCCTAAACCCTGGGTTAATGTTCTTATTTGCATATTTGTGGTGTCTGTGTCGTTGATTAGATGAACGCAGTACGCGACCTGTTTACACACAAGTTTTAGCATTGCGCATCCTCGCATTGCCGACTGTACTATTGACTTTACTCTGAATGGACATTTCGGACTATAAAGGTATGAATGAAACGGCCTCTTCTTCACTCAAATTGTCTCAGTTTCTGTCAGAATTTGACTTTTTTTTTTCTCAAATGCTAAATTTACTGTTTATATGCAGTGCGCAGTGTTTTTATATGCAGTGCGTGATGGTCCAAAGGCTAGCACACACATCTGAGTAGGCATCGCAATTGGTTGCCTGTTGCTAGCTTTAACATTCTAACACAGCATCGTTTCACACTGTAATGCGGGGTTAACACAGCTCCAGTGCAGGGTTTCATAAGAAGAGTTTTCAGGGTTTCACCCTCAATGTGCACTTTTACTGAGCCCGCACTGTAGCAGGCTCTGCAGCAGACTTTTACCCAACAAAGCGCCATTGTCCGTTTGGGACAGGGCCATAGATTTTAGATGCAGCTCACTTTTTTATTGTGTATACTTGCTTCCATAGTCTGATAATGCAATAAATAGTTTTGCTTGTAATGTTTAATGTGTTCATAATGATTCACAATAAGAGGCGAATCAACACAAACAAGCGTTTTATTTATTTATTATTATTATTACTATTACTTTTATTATTATTATCATCATCATTTTTGCTTTGTATACAATTTTCTGAGTTAGAAATTGTTACTTGATTAAATTAGTCCTGGAAAGGTACAGTACATTTTGCATTTGCTTTGCACTTGGCTCACTTATATTCATTTTTTTAATGACCTATCAATAAGTTGTTATAAAACTAAAAGCACCAGTGCAATACAGAGATTGAAGAAATAGAGGATGCAAAGTGTGTTTTTTCCTCTCCACATTTGATTATAAAGCTTAGACTCATGTACTTTGGATGTACAGTATAAATCAGAGTGCATTTTGGGCATTAAAGTCCCTGTAAAGGCAATTTCAAAAAAAAATTCTAAACACATTATAAATGTTAGAAATGTATTGCTAAAACATATTACAAAGACTGTGAACTGTGAAGTACTGAATTGTGGAGTTAGACCGTTAAACAGTTTTTCACCATTGCTATTTTCCGGATTTTCTGGGCGGGGCTAAAACAGGGCTCGATGACGCACTGGAGCCCTTGAGCTCCTGGACACGCCCCTACTTGATGACGCACTAAAGCCGCTGAGGCTGGCCGCTCCTAACAATATTATAGAGCACACATACACATCAGTGTGCCGCTCAATCGCGAGTTACTGTCAGTACTATTATTAGTAACACAGCCTACAGATTGCTAGCTACTAGCTATGCCTTCGTCACGGAAATGCGTACTACCTGGATGCGATCACCGGATCACGTACAAAACAGATCGGTGTCCTTGTTTAAATTTCCGAAAAACGATTACATCAAGAAGAAGTGGATTAATTTTGTGAAGAGCCACCTTGATGGAGAGCTGAGGATAGTAATGGGCGATATAAACGATATGCAATATAAACGATACAAAATTGGTCTACGATATGGATTTTAATTATATTGCACTATCGCGATAATGCATGTTGACGCAATCTACCCGCAAAATTTAGAGCCACGAGCTGCAAACGGCTGCAACGCATCATCGTATTCGACATCTTGAGTAAACATGGCTGAAAGCGAAACGGAGGAGCTGGTAAAAAAAACCGGTGCAACATCCATTGGTTCGGATTTAAGCCGTCCGACGAGCAGCAGCAAACTATACTCTGTATGGGCAACAGTTCTGGCTAACGCCTGTTTCACACATATTCCGTTTGCAGTTAGGGATGCAGCGATTACCGGATTTCACAATTAACCGCGCTTTAAAACGTCACGGTTAATTAATCGTAAAGACTATGCTACACCGAGTGTTCTGCAAAGTACGGAACTTTTGCACCTAACACAAAACGAAAACAAAGTTACACCAGCGGTGCACCAGCTTAAAGTGCTGTGCTCGTCAACCACAATGGCAGAGGGACTAATAGCAGCGACGCTCGATTTCCACCGAAAAAACACCTTAAGTGCATGTTCACATATCGCGTCTTTTGCGCGCTCAAGTTCGTTATTTCAAATGTAGGCGCGCGGTATGCGCGCTCATAATGGAAGCGACGCGCTCGTTTTTTCAAAGCGCGTCCGCGCCGCATCTAGATAAAAACATCTCTACTTTTCAGAATCCCGCAAGCGCACCGTGGGTCAAGTGACAAGAACTAACAGAGCAACGACAGACGCCTCCGAAGCGCAACCGCCCTAGCGCTTTGGAAAAAGGAGAACGCGGCGTGCAACTTTCAGCTTTCAGTGCAACGTAAAAAAAAATAATAAAAAAAAACAGTGGAATGTTTTGGTTACGCAAGTCTGTGGAAAACAGAATGTGACGTGCTCTCAAGAGTTTCAGTCAGTGAACATTTAACTTAATATCCTATTGCTTTCTCCTGTCTGTGTTGAGTAAATGTTAGGCTTTGTAGTTTTAATATGCCCGGTGTAAAACACTAACATAAGATCATTCTAGGACTACCAATTAACTGCATTTCAGTTATTAATAACACTGCATGAGAGATGTTCTCAGTTTCTTTCTATAATTTTTACTTAAACTTCAAACAAAAAAAACAAAATAATGAGATTATAATAGATGATTTTCTAAAGGCACATGTAAAATTTGGATTAATAATTAAAAGAGAGTATTAAAATAAGTACAATAATATTGGTGGATAACATTTGGACTATATTTGTTTTCTTTTAAAAGAAATACATAGGCCTAATATTTAGCTTGCATTTAATTCAATAGAGCCAGCCAAATACTTTGTTTATTCTTATTTTCATTGGGATTTATATTCCCTTTATTTATGTTTTTAAGTCAAATACCAACAAGATATTGTTTTCATGTTATCAAGTTTTCTACCTCAGGTTGAACATAAATTTAGAACAAACTAAAAACTTAATAATTTTGTGATCTATTTCAATCAGAGTCCTGCAGCCTTTGACTTAATTTGTTATTTTTAAAAGAAAAATGCTGGATGTTTACAAAGCACTTCTCTTTAATTCCAAAGGAAGAGATTGATTATTGTTTGCCATTTTGTAATTTTGTACTGTGTTGTGGCAGCAATAAATAACACATTAAAATCTAGTGTTGAGTGTTCATGTGATATTATACATTAGTAGTGTTGTGAAATTAATTGATGCATAATAATTAATCGTGATAATCGTTAAACCGTGATTATTTCTCAGACAATAATCGTACTTAGAAAATCTGTAATCGTTGCATCCCTATTTGCAGTGCATATGTAGGCTGTATATTTTTTCCGTACCCATGTTAACAGGCCTGCACGCGGATGCGGTGCGGCAATGCGTTCCAGGAGCGGTGTGTATATACAGCAGTGCAGTGATCGTTTCCACACAGTCTATTTCTGCTGTGCTGAATTAAAGTGACAGCGCATGGTTCATGGTCAAAATGAACACGGATTGATATGAAAATATAGTAATCTTTTTACTAATATAGTAAAAAAAAAAAAAATACTATTTTTCAATCATTTTCTTTTTAACTTTAAGCTCGGGGTAATTAAAGCAAGGAAACTACACAGTAACATTACCTCAACAACGCGACATAATGGATGCACTTGTCTCTTCGTGAAACAAGTTCTTTGTGATTGCAATATTTCTTGTAAAAAAGATTTAAATGCAAAAGAAAAGGTATGAGAGAGCTGTTTATGTCAATTATGTATGTTTTAATTTAAAATGTTTGCGATGTTAACATAAATGTATAAATGTTTTGCCACTTGCTTGAGCAACTTAATATATAAATCTATATAGAAGTAATAATACGTTTTTAAGTGTTATAAATTTAAACGTGAATAGCCTAAGTCTTGTGAAAGAGTGCGTATTACTAGCCTACTGTCTGTGTACAAATAGAATCACAATGCTGAAACTCTTTTATATTATTTTATAAAAGACACTAATAATATAAATAGTGATTTGAAATAAAAAATAGAGGATTAATGTTGTTTGTCGTACAGCCGTAGATCAGTTGCGCACTGCAAACGCACCATATGTGAAAGCACAATAGCGCGTGCTGCTCCTGTGCCGCACACCACCGCACTGCACTGCACATGGAGTATGTGTGAAACAGGCGTGCACTACAGGAAATAAACCCAATACTTTAAGCTTTTTCTTTGTTAAAGTCTCTGCAGCTAGTGTACTTGAATTTTATTCATCTGCAACATTATGTTCTATAATTACAGTTTTGCATAATAAATGTTTTTAAAACAAATACATTTTGCAGTTTGGCTTTCCTTATGGTCTGTCTAACCTGTTCTGAAATGGTGCTATTATAATTTATATATCGTGATATATATCGTTATCGCAAGAGGCTGCAATGTATATCGCAATATGGATTTTAGGCCATATCGCCCATCCCTAGCTGAGGATCACCGCCAAAACCCGCCTCTGTAAGTAATCATTTTACACGGGATAGTTTTATAAACTTTCGTCGGAGACAACTGGGATTCACTGATAATCCGCTGTTACTGGTGAATGGGGCCGAACCGACTCCCGCCTCAGCCTTCATCCTCCCGTCGCGCGGACAACTGGTGCCATTCGGCAGTGCGTGCCCACCGTGCGAGCATCCATTCCGGCTGTAGAGTTGAGTGTGGCGAGTCGACGGCAGCTTTCCCGCGAGTGGGCGTGGTTTCAGCGCAGCCAGTGGACACGCCCCCAGCGTTTGAGAGCAGAGATTACTGCTCATTTTTTCAAGATTTTGATAGCTTATTTTATGTACTTGCTGGCTTTTTTTATCATTCAAATTTGGCTGGGTGGCTTAAAACACATTTTTCTGTGGTGTGACAAACTCAAAACACATACTTAATTTTGACTTTACAGGGACTTTAAGTGTGAACTACAAATGAAATGAAATCGTTTACTCAGAACTTGCACACCAATGGCTTTACCCCATATATAGTGCCCTGCTCTATACCGACTGATTTTGAACACCCGAAAACCTTTAGTTCACTTTTCAAGCTAGCATACCTCTCTAGTATCTCTCCTTTCATCACTCACACACACACACACACACACACACTTAGTTATGCAGGTTGGTGTCACTAACGTTTCGCAGAGATGATCAGATCGTATTGTCAAGAGAAACCCTGACGTGAGGAGTGTGCTCAGCTCTGATAATTTCATTATAAACGTGGTCGCGGTGGGATCAGCCATAACAGTCCTCAAGTGGTGATTAATAGAAAAGATAATGAGTGATTAATTACCATGGTGCCATCAGGGCCCATTTATGCGGAAGTCATTGAAGAGACCTCTTTGTGTCAGTGCTGAAGAGACACCCCCACAGAGACAGCACTGTCGGTCTGATATGTGCACCGTCAAGGACGTCGCCACCTTCCTGCATTTTTTGTTTGTCGTGGATACAGGAAGAAGTTTATTCTGTGATTTCTGAGGTTGAAGTGACTTTCAGATGCAAAGAAGAACATTGACTTATTGTGTTCGGTGACGTGTTATTGGCCCAATAATCATCTGTTTAAAACACTTTAGAGAACTTATTAATCTGAATGCCTTTTTAACAGACTGTTGATATTTCATTATACATTTATTTTGCTGCATATGTCAGATTACTTATTTTAATTGCCGAATTCCAGAATCGTTTAGAAGCACTCTCCTTCGCGTTCATTGTTGTGGATGAGTTTTCAGGATTTGTTGCAGTGGTTGAAGTGGTTGAAAGCAATTCAGTGAAGCTTTGAACTCTGATATGTGTTGCAGTGATGCGCGGGTCAATGTATAAACAACCCGCACCCGACCGACGTTTTCAACTAACCCGCCCGCAACTTGGACCGCAAAAAAAAGAAAGAAAATATTGTACCCGACCCTGACCCGCATTTTTTGAAAGTACTAAATGCTCATCGTAGCGTCATTGGGCCATTAGACGTGTAACACAAATGTGTAAATAGCATTGCAAGTAGGCTAATTGTTTATTAATAAACATGAAGTTGACGTTGCTGACTCGCGATCTTCGCAGTAGTGAATGCGCCAGAGAGAAATGAATGCACATTTCATACAGATAAGCAGAGAGCAGTCCGTTTTCTTTCGTTTTGAATTGTTCTGTTTACAAGTAGACATTTCAATATAGATATATTTTTCAGGTCTGTGAAATAGGCTACCTTATACGCTGAGTTTCGGTTAATTTGAGACGAGCTCCAGTTCACGCGCCGGCGCCTCCGTGTCGTGATTATCTTGTCTGCTATATTTACTTCTTATTTATTAAATCCAGGCAATTGGTTGATGAAACATTGATTAAAAAAAGATTCAATTAGTACAAATCGAAATTCACTTTAAAGAAAGGCTTTGTGTCTTCTGTTTGAGGTCTCTGTGAAAGTTTTAAAACAGTCTTTTAGTGCCGCTTCAGAGCGGTCACGTCCTTAGCCTACATTGTTTTTTCCTCATAAATGCGAACACGAAAAATAAAATAAAATGAATATTTTATGTTCTGTAGAAAGCCAACCCTTCTTCATCCGGTGGGTAGTATTACTTTTGATTTGCCCAGTGTACTAATTCACAGAATTAAAAAAATATATATGTTGCCTCCTAAAAGTTAAATATTTGTTTTGCACGCATGAATGCGTAAGTAGCCTATTTCCCTCATATAAATATAAAACGCATGTGTAGACTGATATGTTTCTAATGTCTGGACTCCTTTAACCCTCTGGGGACCAGAAACGCACCGGAAACGCAAACGTTTTGCCGTTTTTTTTTTTCACATAGCAGAAAAATAGACTTAAAATACTCTGTTGATTTTGATCGTACATATAAGTGTTATACATCAATCGATCCTGTTAATTGTCTATTATTTTTCTGTATACTCACAATAAAAACAAAGTTTTGTGCTTTTTGTCAAATAAAGAAAAATAAACATGATGCGAGTTTTGCCTTCTCTCTGTCAGTGCAGTCCATTCTGAAACACGTCCGAAAAATTAACTCTAACTCTGCAAATACTTGTCATACAGGCACGAGAGATTTTTCTTTATGAAGCTTGAATTCTCTTCTTTTCAATGAAGTAATTTATATAAAAAACAAATATTCTCAGTTTATGTTATCTGTATGAAAAGAGAGTGCTGTCAGATTTTTCCCCCCCAGCTCGTTACACTTCATTACGCGTTAATCTGACACGCCCACGGAGGACGCGCGCTATTCAAACGCAAATGTTGAGGCAAGCCATGACAATGCCCACATCAGCCGTTCCACCGCGGCGGTAAAATGTGGGGTGTATTTTCTGCCTTTTACCGCTAAGAGGTGCTACAATCATAGACTCTGAAAAGTGTTCGTTTATTCTTTCTAATGCGTAATCTGCCGCCGCACCGCGGCTCATTCAGAGCGATTAAAAGCTGGTAGCAGATGAATTCAACAAGTGAAACGTAGTTTCACAATACTGAAATTAGGCTACTGAAATGAAAAACATAAAACATTGCAATAAAAACATTTACAGACGTACAGATGATAGCTCAGTGGTTAACGCAACAACACGAGCTTCGAGGAGCTTCAAACGACCCGAGATCGAATCTCAATGTAGCATACATGTTGTTAACCGATGTTGGCCAACAGTGTTTATATTTTACCTTCTTGATGCTTAAATAGCTAACTGTTTATAACTGTTTACTTATTTAAAGTCAAGAGTTTTGTTTAATTATCATAACATAAATTTGCTACATTCCTGTAGAACCGCAGCCGCTGCACAAACGACAAAAACTGATGAAGGAAGATTGTCAGCCGATTGCATCAGAAAATGAAAATGAAGAAGCTCGTCTTTAGTCTGCTAAATTATTGTGTAATGTAAAAGAACACTGTACTTAAAGGCACACTGTGGAACTTTTCAACCTTTATAATATATTACCAAAACCCATTGAGATGGTACATCGACTTACAATAGGTTGAATGACACGTCTGCCAAAGCCTGAAGGTGTCTGTATCGCTTTTCCTAGCACTATGTAACTTCGGGGTTCGGGTAGGAACCCGAGCACAAAAAGAACTACAAAATTCGACCGCTTTACGGCATACGTCACTTCCCCCACCACCCACAACTTCCTCAGATTCTGACGTGAGTGCTCAACTCGCGTTTGATTGCCGTCTGTATGTTTTCGTCATGGCCGAACCAATAGCTACAAGGAAGAAGGCAAAGGTTTTGTCAGAGGACAGTAAAAAAAAGTAAAAGGCATAGTGACAAATGAAAAGCCAGGACGAGGATCACCATTGGTCTAGCGTTCGCTCGCTGGCGTGAGCTACAGGAGGAGGGGTGCCCGACCGATGCTAACGCTTGCCTGCACACAAATGCCGTTTCCAAGGTGACACAGATAAATCATATAAGCAGTGTAGTATTTTCTGGTATTCCGGCCACAGCCGATGGTGTTATGAGTGTAATAAAATGCCCACAGCCCATTGTTCATTTCTACACACAAACACAGCCCGCCACAGTGCAGGGCTCGAACAAATAAAATCGACTCATGTCAAATGTACATTAAATGTAGTGAACGTTCCCACGACTCAGTGCCCACAAACAGTACACACAACATGTCCCACGGTTTCTGTAAAACGAAACCAACACACATAAGTTACAGTCAGCTCAGGCCGACGGTGTTTTTAGTGCAGTAAATGTGCCCGGCCCGCCGTCCCGCGCCCACATTCACTCACAGACATGTTAGCACTAAGCCGCTTGCTCTCTCTCAGCAGACTGCTATAAGGGAATCGAGCGCGGCCAGGCTGCCCGCCTCAAACACTGCAAGCACACACAATCTAAAGACACGGGAAGCTGACTCACTGTCTATGGGCGGACCGGTTGACTGTTTGTTGACTTTTGCGACAGTGCTGCGGAGCTTGTGGCCTCTAGGGACGCTAGACGTGAAAGTTACAGGTCGAGCGCCACTAGTGGCCAAAAGTTCCGCAGTGTGCCTTTAAGTTTGAAACCAAGTTCGAACATTTCAAGGTTTAAATAAAGTGTCGGGACAGTTTTTTTTATTATTTAAAACAGGGTTGCATCGGGTTTAGAGTTTATTTCTTTTGCGATGCAAAATAAGAAACACTATAGGCTAATCTTATTCTTGCGACATTTTAAATTTGTATTGCCAAAGAAATGACAGCTATATTAAACAATTAAAACAGTAGGCCTACAAAACGAAAATTGTCCAAAGCAACATAATTAAATTAAAACATGCGTTTTTCTTTGCCTCTCTCGCGCTGAATCTCTTTTTTAACCCTCTGGGGTCTGAGGTGTTTTCGGGGTCCTTGAGATGTTTTGGCATGCTCTGACATTTGTGCTTTTTTCAGTTGCTTATAAACATATTAATGGCACAGGTGAAATTACACTCTATATAGCACACACAGGGCTACCATAATGTGTGAGCAACATGTATGTACATGTTTGTATTTTTGAGAGAATATTGTTTATGCGTGGTTATTGAAAAAACTAAAAAATAAAGTTTCTAATATAAGGCCACAAATAACATGTTAAATATCTGTCCACAAGACTTTTGACTAGTGGATGTTGTCGCCTAGAGTTTTTGCTTCAAATTGATCTGAAAATCATTCTGCCTAATCATTCTCATAAAACAATAGATTGTTTTAAATTGTGAAAAACATTTTTTTGTTTGCAAAGGCAATATGCGGATGGGCGGAACGGCCCAACCCCCTCATGAATAATTAGGCAGTTCTCACCTGAGCAGACTGCATACTAATGAGCCTTTTAATTCAGGGGTGTCACACAAGAAAGAATGCAAGGACAATATATATATAAATAAATAAATATTTATATACACGCACACACACAAACACACACACACATATATATATATATATATATATATGTATATATATACAAACAATCAAAATATAAATGAAAGCCAAAAGCACATTTTTAGTCACACCTTTTAGCCATCCACACATAAAAATAAACCAGTCGCATTTCAAAGTCGTACGCGAAATGACCGTCAGGTGGCGCAAAGGGACATTTAGCAAAACGTAAGTGGGGCTAATGTCTATTAACAGTAGCCTAAGGATGAAATACTACAAGTTAGGGTAATTTCCAAATAAGCCTACAACAAATTGTTGGTCATACCGATAAGATATAATCTTTTAAAACTGTAAAAGGCTAAAGTAGGCCTACACTCACAGGCTAAAGACAAAACGTTTTCTCGCTCATGTGAGAAACAAACGTTTGGGCATTTCTCAGTGAGAAAATGCATAGCCGAGCGGTAGAACTCACGGTTCATCATCAAGATGACATGGGTTCAAATCCCGCACAAACATGGTCTGCTGTAAATTTTATATTTATTATTGCAGAGAGATTTGTCTAGCTCTAAAACTCTGTTACGACTTTGCATCTGTATAATAATAGGCTACCAATAGTAATTTCAAAAGCAGTTCTGTAAAAAAATAAATTATATATAGCCTATATATATATGGCTATATATATATATATTTTTTTATATAAAAAAAACCCCGATTTCTCACGCTGAAGTGTCAACCCGGTCGGTCAAATTCCTGAAAGATATAGTTTATCTATAGATCTACCTGTTGAGCCACTCGTGATCGACTAGTTATTATACCGCAAATTAGTTAAAATATCCCGTAATCTATCTAGAGCGAGCGTGCATGCGAGACAGATATTGTGCTCCAAACCGTGCGCGCGCATGGCAGAGAGGTCTGTTCCCTACAACCTAGAGTTTTTAAAAACATGGTTTTAAGTAAAGTGTGATTTGCCAGGGGGGACTGGGATTTCCTTCTGGTCTAAACATCCCTGCTTCTGCTGAATTATTTGAATCCCCACACCCCTCCCTCCACAGCTAATCAATGCTATAGGCTACTTCATCAATATCAAATATATAAAATAGAGATACGCAACAGGCACGTTTAAACGACAAACAATAAAATCAAAACCAGCGTTTCAGTTGTTCATTAGTTCCAGTGGCCTTAATGCATGCACGGCTTTTCAAAATTTCACAAAGCGTGTTGAGATTATTTTGAATGAAATATTGAAGTTTATAATTAAGTGTTCTGGCACACCACGCCGAGTGGTCTATGCATTTATCTAAAGTCGGGTTTTATTCTGGCATGGTGAGTTAGTGTTCGACAAACGCGGCGGCGCGTTCATTTAGATTAATTTATTTTTCTCATTATTACAGCTAAAATAACTTAATAGGCGACTCCGTAATTTTTTGGTCATACAGATAAGAGTAGAGTAGCTTACATCGTTCAAAACTGTAAACTTGTATTCATATTATTAGGCTAACGACAAAAACAGTATAGGCTATCTGTCGTCTCTGTCTCCGGGAACTGCGCGTCACAAAAATGAACCGAAAGCCACTCCAGCTCAGTCACGATAAGAAATCGGCTATGTCTAAAGCCTTTAAATGTCTAAATATTTAGGCTAATAAATATTATCTGATTATGTAGGCTAATCCATATGAAAACGAGAGGTACAGAGGATCTACTCAAACGTAAGCGCTTCCCAATGAGAAAATGACAAGACAAGGGTGAAAATCTCGCTCTAATTAAATGTAGGCTAAATCGCCCAGAATTAAAATGTAAAAACAGATCAAATAATGTATGTGTCGAAATGTTGCGATATTGTTTCATTTAAGTTCATAATTATTCTATAAATGTTATTTAATTTAGCAGCATTACCACGAAGCACTGTGTTTCGATATTTATTTGAATAGGCTAATACAAAATAAAATTAAAACTTAATTCACAAATTGCATGCCTGGTTGTAAGGATCCAAAGATCCCTGTAGACTTTATTGAGTTGAACATTTTGTTCATGACAACAAATTAACAAGCGTTTTTTTCAGATTATATTTAGTTTTGCTTGGAAAAAGCTGCCCCAAACCAGTTTTATTTCATCAATTATTGAAATAATGAAATATTTAGTAATAAACTTTTATGACAGAAATATCACTAGGCTACATGTAACTTAAATCATTTAATTCCTTCATTATCAACACTGTCTAGAATAGCGATTTAAGTGTGAATTGCGACTTCTCTTTGTGTTAAGTCTGCCTCAGACTCCGATAGCCTGTGGGGGGGTTGGAGGGACAGTTGCTGGACAAAGGTGTTAATGTTCCTCTTTCATATGGAGAGTGTCGGATAGCCAGCCTGATGAGCAGGCAAAATTATTGTAAGGATAAAAGAGATCCAGCGCGAGAGAGGCAAAGAAAAACGCATGTTTTTAATTTAATTATGTTTCTTTGGACAATTTTCGTTTTGTACTGTTTTAATTGTTTAATTTAGCTGTAATTTCTTTGGCAATACAAATTTAAAATGTCGCAAGAATAAGATTAGCCTAGTGTTCCTTATTTTGCATCGCAAAAGAAATAAACTCTAAACCCGATGCAACCCTGTTTTAAATTAAAAAAACTGTCCCGACACTTTATTTAAAACTTGAAATGTTCGAACTTGGTTTCAAACTTAAGTCATTTTAGTGTTCTTTTACATTACACAATGATTTAGCAGACTAAAGACGAGCTTCTTCATTTTCATTTTCTGATGCAATCGGCTGACAATCTTCCTTCATCAGTTTTGGTCGTTTGTGCAGCGGCTGCGGTTCTACAGGAATGTAGCAAATTTATGTTATGATAATTAAACAAAACTCTTGACTTTAAATAAGTAAACAGATATAAACAGTTACCTATTTAAGAATCAAGGTGGGAAAATATAAACGCTGTAGGACAACATCGGTTAACAACATGTAGGCCTATGCACATTGAGATTCGATCTCGGGTCTATTGAAGCTCCTCGAAGCTCGTGTTGATACGTTGATCACTGAGCTACCGTCTGTACGCTGTTACAGTTGTAAAGTCTCATTGATGTTTTATGTTGAAATGTTTTTATTATTTATTCAATTACATTTCAGTAGCCTAATTTCAGTATTGTGATTATGAATTATTTTAACTACGTTTCACTTGTTAAATACATCTGCTACCAGCTTTCCATCGCTCTGAATCAGGCGCGGTGCGGCCGCAGATTACGCATTAGAGAGAATAAAGTTAAACCGGAATAAACGAACACTTTTCAGAGTCTATGAATGTAGCGCCTCTTAGCGGTAAAAGGCAGCAAATACACCACACATTTTACCGCCGCGGTGGAACGGCTGATGTGGGCATTGTCATGGCTTGCCTCGACATTTGCGTTTGAATAGCGCGCGTCCTCCGTGGGCGTGTCAGATTAACGCGTAATGAAGTGTAATGAGCTGGGAAAAAAAATACTGACAGCACTCTCTTTTCATACAGATTGCATAAACTGAGAATATTTGTTTTTTATATAAATTACTTCATTTAAAAGAAGAAAATTCAAGCTTCATAAAGAAAAATCTCTCCTGCCTGTGTGACAAGTAATCGCGGAGTTACAGTTAATCTTAGGACGCGTTTCAGAATGGACTTCACTGACAGAGAGAACGCAGAACTCGCATCATGTTTGTTTTTCTTTATTTGGTGAAAAGCACAACACTTTGTTTTTATTGTGAGTATCCACAAAAAAAATAGAAACTTAACAGGATCTAATGATGTATCACACTTATATGTAAGATCAAAATCAACCGAGTATTTTGAGTCTCTTTTGCACTGATAAGAAAAAAAGCGAGACAATCGCGCCGGCGCGATAGCCGACCCCAGGGGGTTAACAAGTTTATTTAGTCTCCCTCGGTCTCCATATGAAAGAGGAACATTAACACCTAGGCCTATTGTCCTGCGCGCACGATACAGCACTGAACTGTCCCTCCAACCCCCCACAGGCTATCGGAGTCTGAGGCTGATTTAACACAAAGAGAAGTCGCAATTCACACTTAAATCGCTATTCTAGACAGTGTTGATAATGAAGGAATTAAATGGTTTAAGTTACATGTAGCCTAGTGATATTTCTGTCATAAAAGTTTATTACTAAATATTTCATTATTTCAATAATTGATGAAATAAAACTGGTTTGGGCCAGCTTTTTCCAAGCAAAACTAAATATAATCTGAAAAAACGCATGTTAATTTGTTGTCATGAACAAAATGTTCAACTCAATATTAAAGTCTACAGGGATCTTTGGATCCTTTCAACCAGGCATGCAATTTGTGAATTAAGTTTTTATTTTTTGTATTATTCAAATAAATATCGAAACACGGTGCTTTGTGGTAATGCTGCTAAATTAAATAACATGTATAGAATAATTATGAACTTAAATGAAACAATATCGCAACATTTCGACAAATACATTATTTGATCTGTTTTTACATTTTAATTCAGGGCGATTTAGCCTGCTACATTTAATTAGAGCGAGATTTTCACCCTTTTCATTTTCTCATTGGGAAGCGCTTACAGGCTACATGTTTGAGTACATCCGCTGTACCTCTCGTTTTCATATGGATTACATAATCAGATAACATTTATTAGCCTGAATATTTAGACATTTAAAGGCTTTAGACAGAGCCGATTTCTTATAGTGACTGAGCTGAAGTGGCTTTCGGTTCATTTTTGTGACGCGCAGTTCCTGGAGAAAGAGACGACAGATAAACGTTTGTCGTTAGCAAAAGTTCGAATAAAACCCGACTTTAGAAAAATGCATAGGGCCACTCGGCGTGGTCTGCCAAAACACTTAATTATAAACTTCAATATTTCATTCAAAATAATCTCAAAACGCTTTGTGAAATTTTGAAAAGCCGTGCATGCATTAAGGCCACTTGAACTAATGAACAACTGAAACGCTGGTTTGATTTTATTGTTTGTCGTTGTTTAAACGTGCTTGTTGCATATCTCTATTTTATATTTGATATGGTCTATTGGTGAAGTAGCCTATAGCATTGATTACTGTGGAGGGAGGGGTGTAGGGATTCAAATAATTCAGCAGAAGCAGGGATGTTTAGACCAGAAGGAAATCCCCGTCCCCCCTGGCAAATCACACTTTACTTAAAACCATGTTTTTAAAAACTCTAGGTTGTAGGGAATCAAAATAATAATAATAATAGGCCTAATAAAAAAAAAAATATATATATATAGGCTATATATATAAAATTACTTTTTTTACAGAACTGCTTTTGAAATTACGATTGGTAGCCTCGTACGATTGGTACAGATGCAACGTCGTTCTGTTGGATACTATTGTTCCTTAGTGTAAAATGGAAATGCATGGTAATTTTATTTTATAAATATAAGCAAAAGACTGTATGGTGTAACAGAGTTTTAGAGCTAGACAAATCTCTCTGCATTAATAAATATAAAATTTACAGTAGACCATGTTTGATCGGGATTTGAACCCGTGTCATCTTGATGATCGAATCGTCAGTTCTACCGCTCGGCTATGAATTTTCTCACTGAGAAATGCCCAAACGTTTGTTTCTCAAATGAGCGAGAAAACGTTTTGTCGATAGCCTGTGATTGTAGGCCTACTTTAGCCTACATGAATAAAAGTAGACCTTTTACAGTTTTAAAAGATGATATCTTATCTGTATGACCAACAATTACACAGTAAGTTCTTTTAGCTGTTATGAGAAAAATAAATCCAAATGAACGCGCCGCCGCGTTTGTCAAACTCTAATTCAACATGCCAGAATAAAGCCAGATTTTAGAATAATGCATAGCCACTCGGCGTGGTGTGCCAAAATACCCTAATTATAAACTTCAATATTTCATTCAAAACCATCTCAAAACGCTTTGTGACATTTTAAAAAGCCGTGAATGTATTAAGGCCACTGGAACCAGGATCGTAACTGAAACGCGCTGCATGTCTCAATACAGGAAGCGCTGGTTCAGATTGTATTGTTTGTTGTTTAAACGTGCATGTTGCATATTTAAAAATATTTGTTTAAAAATAAATGTTTGTTGTAGGCTTATTTGTAAATTACCATAACTTGTAGAATTTCATCCTTACTGTTAATTGACATTAGCCCCACTTACGTTTTGATAAATGTCCCTTTCCGCCACCTGGCGGTCATTTCGCGAGCGACTTTGAAATGCGACTGGTTTATTTTTATTGTATTGGTCTACTTTAAAAAATAATACTTTACAAGACATTTATGGGAAAAGACTATTTTCTTTTCAAGATGTTTCCAACTGTAACTTTGAACCAATTCTGTAGACTGGCCCATATAGCATTTGACCAGGATTTGTTTCCAGGTATGACTAAAAATGTGCTTCTGGCTTTCATTTATATTTTGATTGTTTGTATATATATATATGTGTGTGTGTGTGTGTGTGTATATTAATATATATATATATATATATATATATATATATATATATATATATATATATATATATATATATATATATACATGTAGGCTATGTATATATATACAAGAAAGAATGCAATGACTATATATATATATATATATATTAGGGCTGTCAGTTAAACGCGTTATTAACGGCGTTAACGCAAACCCATTTTAACGGCGTTAATTTTTTTATCGCGCGATTAACGGTCTTTTTGGCCTAGCAAACTTTGTAGGTTTTTTTTCACATGCTTTTGCAACAGGACGGCATGCGGGCCGCTGCGCTATGAAACCCATTCATTTCAATGGCTTGCGGCGCGCGAGGACGTTTTGAAAGCGCAAGCGGATCTAGCTAGACCGGAAACAAAACAACAGGCACGCCGCACACACTTGTTTGGGCTTGCGAGCCGGATGCGCGAGCGCGAATCTCTCTGCGCGCGCGCGCTCTCAGATACACGCTGCTCTTGTAAGAATTTTCTCTGGGCTCACTCAGAGAATATGCCTGCACTTAAAACGTGTTCAGTGCAATCGCGAATCTCTCCTCTTCCCCAGCTAACAATTTTAGGTTATAAGAATGTTTTCATAACGTTCCCATTAAGTTATAAAAAGTTATTTCTGAATGTTATAGGAACGTTCAAAACGTCCAGTTTTGAGTGGATGATGAGCGCGAGACGCAGAAATGGATGCCAATAAGATTCTGAATGGAAAGTTTACTTTTAAAAAGTTGCCAAATGGTTCCATTGACGAGACCAAAGTGATCTGTGTGTTTTGTCGTTGTGAACTGAGCTATCATCATCGCAGCACGTCCAGTCTGAATACCACTTGATGATGACCAGCACACACACACACACACACACACACACACACACACACACACACACACACACACAGCTGATGCGAATTCTCCGCCCCCTCGTCAATATCAGGACCTCGTCAGTATTTATTTCACCCTTTTATTGATGGACAGTGTTATATTGTGTGAGAGATTATTTGCTCCAAGTGATAATGTTCTAGTGTGAAATTGAACAGTATATGCCAAGATTGTTTTCAATAAAAAACATTTGCACAAAGCAAGCCGATCCACTTTTCCATGTTGATAAGAGCATTAAAATGAGAAAAAAATAATGGGACAAAAAGAAATCAAGAGACATTTAGAATAGATAAAAATGTGCGATTAAATGCGATTAATCGCGAGTTAACTATGACATTAATGCGATTAATCGCGATTAAATATTTTAATCGTTTGACAGCACTAATATATATATATATATATATATATATATATTGTCCTTACATTCTTTCTTGTGTGACACCCCTGAATGAAAGGCTCATTATTATGCAGGGTCACTGTCTGAGAACCACTTAATTATTCATGATAGGGGTTGGGCCGTTCCGCCCATCCGCATATTGCCTTGGCAAACAAAAAAATGTTTTTCACAATTTAAAACAATCTATTGTTTTATGTGAATGATTAGGAAGGATGATTTTCAGATCATTTTGAAGCAAAAACTCTAGGCGACAACGTACATTAGTCAAAAGTCTTGTGGACTCATATTTAGTATGTTTTTTGTGTCCTTATTTCAAAAACTTTATTTTTTAGTTTTTTCAATAACCACGCATAAACAATATTCTCTCAAAAATACAAACATGTACATACATGTTGCTCACACATTATGGTAGTCCTGTTTATGCTAAATAGAGTGTAATTTCACCTGTGCCATTAATATGTTTATAAGCAACTGAAAAAAGCACAAATGTCAGAGCATGTCAAAACATCTCAAGGACCCCAAAAACACCTTGGTCCCCAGAGGGTTAAGGGGGTATGGATAAACAGACGTTTCAATATATTGGTAGCCTATTAAATGCATTTTCTGAGAATTTATAGGCCTACTTCAAGTTTTGACTGCAAATGCCACGTCCATAACGCTGGAATTCCCCAATTTTAAATAATCTATCCTCAACTAGTTTTGTTGTGTTGGTCTACGTATTTTATAATGTTAACTTCAAAATTCAAATAATACTAATATAATTTAAAGATGTGGTTAGCATTGGATCTGGACGGGAAGGATAACTCTTGGAAGTTGGAAGGGGTGTGTCGCGATTCTTTAGGTTTGTGGATCTGAGTGTCGTGATTTCGGTTTCATATCGCATATTGTTAGAGCTACATATCTTTCCTCTCTCCGCCTCCATCTCTACCTGCAGACTGAGCTCGGGCGTCATCTTCGTGTGTAGGCCTATGTATTTCATAGAAAATTGTGTCTAGTAGCTACTATATAAATTACAAAGGTTTAATTGACATCTTTATTTCAAACGACCGACCGACCGTGACCCGAATATCATTAAAAATATTTTTGGATGACTCTTAACCGCGGGTGACCGCACATAGTGTGTACATACATACTGTAGGTGTTTATTGTGCACTTCAGTTCATTGAGTGCAAAGCTTCTTAGTTTCCCTCCTTTTAACCATCAGTCACTTTTGAGTACTATAATTAAGGCACTTAAAGGCAAGTACCAGTGTTCCCATTTTACGTGTTCTTTTTGTAGTGAATTATATATAAAGTGAAGTACTGCCATTTACCACTACATTTTTATCTCCATTATGTTTTTAACTTTTTTTTTTAATCTCCACTGTTATTTACTTTTTTATTTAAGATAACCATTTACAGTGTCCCTGTTGATTTGGAAAAAAAAATGTTGCTTTGTGGTTCCAGCTAATAGGGATTTAAAAAAAAATGTTTTAATCAGCCGTGTTGTTTGTTGTTGCATGTGCAACAAAAGCATTGCTGAAAACACTGAGGTAATGCTCTATAGAGGTAGTTACACTACCGTTCAAAAGTTTGGGGTGCTTTTTTATGTTTTGAATTCGATTTGCTCACCAAGGCTGTTTGTTTGATGAAAAATACAGTAAAAACAGTAATATTGTTAACATAATATTTTGATTTATTCTCTCAATTTTCAGCAGCCAATACTCCAGTCTTCAGTGTCACATGATCCTTCAGAAATCTTTCTAGTATGCTGATTTGGTGCTCAAACATTTCTTATTATTATCAATGTTGAAACTCTTGCATTTTTTTTTTTTTTGTGGAAAACATGATCCTTTTTTTTTGCAGGATTCATTGAATAGAAAGTTCAAAAGAACAGCATTTATTTTAAATATAAATCTTATATAGACCTCTTAAAGACATTATAAAGGTTTTACTGTCACTTTTGATAATTTTAATGTGCCCTTGCTAAATAAAATAATTTAAAAAAGCGTTCTGACCCCAAACTTATAAATGGTAGTGTTATTAACATCAATGAGATAAAATGTGAAGAAACTGCAAATAATCCCCCCCCCCCCATTTGTCACCAGTGGTGATTCAGTTTTAAATTGTCACAAATTTTTATTTCATACATTTTTATTAAAGTAGCCTATATGGGTCTTATTATTATTATTATTATTATTATTATTATTATTAGTTTTTCATCTGCAGAACCCTATACTATCTGAAATTACGTGATTGCCTTTTGTGCAGGGCAATGAAGTGAATTTTCTGCTGTTCGATTTCCTAATATGAAATCCACTTATGTGTGTTTGTATGGACACCGACATGTTTGTCAGGACGTGGACATGGTGCAGAATTGCTGTGAAACCAGGCAAGTGACAGTACCTCAGCAGTTGTCTTTCGTCACCGTTATGTGGAACAATTAGAGTTTAAAGCTGCACGCTTTCCTTTGTCACAAATCCAATAGCAATCATCCTCGTCCTTGGTACCCAAATCAGCCCACATTTAGATATTGATTGACTGCTGCTGAGGACCACTCCATGTTTTTGTGTGTGTGTGTTTTTACTATTGATTATCCAGCGATGATAGAGGCATCACCTGCATCTCTCTGAGAGAAGCTGATTTGGAGTGTTCACTTAAGTAAAATGTCTTTCAAAGTTTCTCTCCAGGGCAAAAGCTTTCCCTCTAATTGTTTTCTACATACCTGCTGAAGTGTTGTTCATTATTGTTTGATGTTATTGTTGGTAATGAAAAGCAGTGAGAAATTTAAACAGGGATTTGAGGTCTTATTAGGATGCCTATTGAATGTTTCACTGATAAAGTATGTTAATTGTTCTCTGTGGAATTCTCTAATATGAAGGCAACTGGCATAGTACTGTGTGATTGAACACTCTGTATTGCAGTGTATTGATCTTTTGTACCCGTGTCACCCGCAAATACTCAAGAATGCTCACTCTCTTTCACTCAGTGACATCTACACATTCTGATTACAGATGAGAAGTTGGTATTGATAAATATATTGATGTCACCTTGAGAAGTACTTCTGACTTCGTGTCATCTCCTGTATGCACAAGCAAGGAAAATTGTGCACCATGTGCACATGATAGATAAACTATGTCCATCAAAGAGACAAAATAAGCAGTGTGCCATCGGTTATGGATGGGATTTTGTATGAAGGTTGTGAATCCTGCTTTTAGGGCAGTCAGCCAGTCAGTTGCATGGAGAAATTACAGGGAATGCATCATTAATTAAACTCCACCACTGGAATACTGATGCTCTCGCAATCAATGGCAGCATAATTGCTTGTCATGCATGTTGTGGCAAGAGAAATTTCCTTCCAATCTTTGCAGACATTTGATTAGCCAGGTCCTCCAAACTTTTTTATATGGAACAAATGAATTATTAAACCACCTGTTTCTGCCTGTGCTGGAAAACAGCCAGTGTGCTGTCAATGGCCTCTCTCTCTTTCTCTGCTTTATTCTGCTTTGCACTTTCGCCTCTTGCATTTTGGTAATCTTTTTCCTTCTTATCATCTCAAACACATCAGAATCCCTGCATACTGCCTCACGTGTGTGTGTGTGTGTGTGTGTGTGTCCAGAGGTGCTTTTAGTTTTCCTTCTCTCAATAAATATGTCACTTAACTTTCTCTGAGTCATGTCACTTATGCTGTCAGTCACCACTTTTAGCCCTAAATCAAAGATTTTGACAAAGAAAACTGACAACTTAGATTTGTTTGAAACTATAAAGTTTATGTACAGATATTTACTAATGTATCATATTTTCTTCCCACTTTCTTTCATCTCTTACTCTTCCTGCTACAGCAACTGATGAGAGAAAGGCAGCAGATGGCCAGTCGCCCTTTTGCATCGGTCGCGGTGACACTGGATGTTGGCGGAACTCAAGTAGAACTGCTTCAGGGTGGAATCGAGGTTAGTTTGACCTTTGAACTTGGTATCCACCCAAATAGGTTTTAATCTACATACAAAATTGCAGTGTACAGTTAGTATACATGCAACAAAAATAGCTCAGTATATAAATAATGACATACAATTCAGGTAAATCGTTAATATTACAATGAGTTTTATGCATTTTTATTTAGCCATTTAGTTCCATAAAAACAAATTATTGCATTCCTTTTGCAGTCCCACCAAGACACTAGAAAATATTTAAAAATTGAAGCTACATTATTGTTTTTAAGGTAGATTAATATATGGGAATCAATTGTAGCTTAATATAATTTTGTGTAGAACACTGTGGAAAACATGCTTGTATACTTTTTTTTTACTAGATTTGACAATTTTTTACTTTTTAAAATTACCATATTTTATTTTAATTAAGGCATTATAGAGCAAAATGTAAACACACACACACACACACATATATAGTTAAGGCAAAATAATATAAAAATCTATTTAAAAATAATCCAGACATTTTTTTCAACACTGAGTGTGTGTGTATATATATATATATATATATATATATATATATATATATATATATATATATATATATATATATATATATATTATGTACCTAACCTTTCAAATCAACTTAACGAGGTTTAGAGTCTAAATAATAAGCAGTGCCAGGCAGAAACTGTTTGCAGTTTGACAGCTCTAATTTAAGAGCATCGGGATTCATGGTTGTTACACAACAGACACGCACACAGACCTGTGAGCGCAGATGTACCTGCCGCACAGCAGAGACGTTGAAAACGCACGTCCAGCAGCACTTGATGTGCCTCTCCAGAATCCATTAGTGTAGAGTGGAGTGGTGCTCAGTGAGCATTATGGGCTGTGGGAGGACACGCCACAAATGAAGAGAGCAGAAAACAACATACTCGTCAATCCTCCAGCTGAACGCTGTTCAACATAGATCTTTTTAAACAAACTTCAGCTTCACTCTTATCAGCATATGGCTCTCATTTACAGGGACATCAGCCTTGTGAAAAGAGCCACTTAATTCCAGTAAAATTGCGTCCACAAGCCAGCTGTTGAGAGTAGAAGTTTTTGTGAACAGGATTTGTTTTAATACTCAACATTTTGACTTCTCATTGTACAGTAACCGCATATGCAGTATTTTGTTTTTCTTATAGCATATTGTATGGTAAGAGAGTCTGCAACATGTCGTTCCTTTTTTAAAAGGCTGTTGTTTCTCATCACTTTTTAAGTTCTGTCACCTTTGTAGTAGAAGGAGAGATACCCTTTGATACCGGATTCCTGTTGTTCTCTTCTCAGCCTCTCGATGGCTTAATTTCGACCAGCGCAAATCTCCCAAGCAGTTGCCACTAACAGAGTCTCAAGAGACCCGTTATAAGCAGGCCCTCCACCTTTCAGAGCTGCCTGTTTTAACTTGTTCCCTCAAAGCTTTGATTGCAATAGCATTTCAAGTTTGTATTCAAAATAAGCTAGGGAATATTTTAATGAAACTCAAAACAAATGCTCAGTAGCATTCTCTGCAGTTTTGTCAACAGTGGCGTTCTGAGATGTTCTTCTACATGCCTCTCTACAAATGTGTCTGTTTATTATTTCTAGCTTATTCTACAACTTAGTATGAAATCCTTAAACATATATTTAGGCTTAGTGTTATAGCATATGTGTCCCCTCATGTTGTTCTTCCCCAGCTCTCATCATGTGTTCAGTGATCAACATTGACACTTCTTGGAGTCTATTGAGGCAGATCCAGATGTTGGCCCCACTTTGCTAGGATC
Source organism: Rhinichthys klamathensis goyatoka (assembly GCF_029890125.1). Lineage (NCBI taxonomy): Eukaryota > Metazoa > Chordata > Actinopteri > Cypriniformes > Leuciscidae > Rhinichthys > Rhinichthys klamathensis. Next base: position 7,467,681 of record NW_026606658.1, on the reverse strand, counting down.
TGGCAGCAGCTGAAGGTGAAAGGAGGGAAATGAGAGCAATTCTGTTCAGCAAAGGTTAATGAGACAGCATCTGGTGCTGTTGAATTGTTTAGCATAACCTGCTAATAAAAAAGAGGACAACCCAGACGGTTCAGCACAGTAATGTGTGTCTGTAGCTATGCTTCTGTCTGTAGATATCACAGTTTAGCTTACCCAAAACTAATGTTAATGGTTAATATTTAACCAAAGTCTGTTTGAGCCATCAACTGTGACTTTTTAGTTTTTTTGCATGTATTATTGATAGTAAAAGAGAGGCATGCTAGGAAATGATGAGTGGAAAAAGGGATTAGAACATGGATTTGCAGCCACATCTCCTGTTTGAGTGCCACAGCTCAGTACTGTATGTCTGAAGCACATGTACTGTATGTCTTAAACCTTTTCGCTTCAAATCTGTATAAACGTTAACATTTTTTGACCATACAATGAAAGTCAGTGGGGTCCAATATTGTTTTAGACCTCTTTGACTTTCTTTTTTTTAGATAGTTTTTGTGCAATATTATTAATAGCACAGTTGAAGAAATGTTTGGAAATAATGGGTAGACAGAAAAAAAAAAAAAAGGAATTTACCGTAAAAAAAACTAGCTGCGGCAGCTGTTAGAACTTTACCATAAAAAATATGGTAGCAACATGCTAATTCGGAAGCATTTAACTTACATTTACAGTAAAAAAAAAAAAAAAAAAACGTTTTTTTTATCAACTGGTGTAATGTTAATATATCAACCTACTGAAGTACTAAAATCTGTTTGGTACCTTTATAATACACTGACAACCAACAAAACCAGGTCTTTTTTGAGAAAGCCACATGTAGAATCAAAGCTCAACACAAGTAGCTTTTCCACAAGCTGAGGTAAAAACTAATATATAGACGGTGTACACAGTGTTATGCATACAAATACAGAACACCATGGTAACACGTACGACACTAAAATAATGCAATAAACATCAATTTAACAGTATAAGATACAACAATGTACAAAACTGAAGAAAAACAACTAAAAAGAAAGTTATTTCAGTTAAAAACCATCAATTGTAAAGTGTCTCAAAAGGAATTCTTGGAATGTAAATTTACATGTTTTTTTTTTTTTTACTGTAAATTTTAAGATGACTTGTTCTTTTTCACTTCCAAAAACTAAATTTAACTGTATTTTTACAGTAAAATTACATTAAATGGCCCATTTAAATTTATTACAGTTTTTCCTCCGTATTACAGTTATCCAATTAACAGATTTTCACCGTAGCATTTTTAGTTAAACTAATCCGTTTTTTACAGTGCAAGCTGGGAATGGGATGGCATGTTCATTGTTCCACATGAAATTTGATATGATGACAGGAAATGCTGCTTTCTGTAATCTCTACAGGGTCAGTTTGCGTCTGCCACAGGTCGTGTTAAGACTGCTCTGTCTGTGCGTTAGGCTGGGATGGTCTGTGTTGGGCTCAACTGGACTGGAGAAAAAATTGTCGTGCGTCGAGGTCAGCAGAAGTGCATTATGAAGCCAATGTGAGGCCAGCCCTTTTAAAACGGTGCAGATGACACAGATGCTGCTCCGCCACCATGGCCAGCTCACAACATATGGGCCCGTTAACAGTTGCAGAGTATGATGGATGGAGGCTGTCACCAGGCAACAAAGAGAGGGCCATTTCAATTATACTGTGTATGTAGCCGTTCTTGTGTTTGAGAGTGCTCAATAGTGAGCTCTTATCTACAGACCAGCGCTCATGCTCCCTGTCACTGCAAATGCTCCGATTAGCCATGCAAATGAGATGCTTCGCCGTCTGTTAAAAGCAGGAGAAACGTATAGATGAAGAGGATTGTTGTCTTGCTTTATGACCTGGTTTGCAATGCATTTCCATTTCCATTCTCTGCTGTTTAATACTCACAGCAGCAGTAGCAGTTTATCAGCTTCATCTTCAGCAGCAGCAATATTATGAGACATATTTTTAAATGCATATAGAGATGAACACAACAGAGGAAATTAGAGATGGGTGGAATAAAGATACCAAAATAATGAAACGAGGTATCGAATGTGGTCATAAACAATACCAGATATTCACCAGTTGGTCACATTAAGAAGATACAAGGTGGAAAAACAGTGAATGAAATATGTACAGGATAAAGCAAGTAAACAGAAACTTTTGGACATGTCGGCGAGACCTGAAGACAAGGCCCATAAAGTGTCTCAGTGTCTAATTAGAATGTGGCTCAGTGGTGCTGAGCTATTTTCATCAGGTTAGTCAATGCATGCGAGTAGGATGGAGTTGGCCCTCAATTAGTTGTAAATCAGCAGGGCTGTATGACATCTGTTTGCTGGCTAGTTCATGTCTTTCATGTATATTAAGTTTTCTGGATTTATCCTTCACATGATCCTTCAGAAAACATTATAATATGCTGATTTGGTGCTCAAGCATTTTTTATTATTATCAATGTTGAAAACAGTTGTGCTGCTCAATATGTTAGTGGAAACTGTGAAGCATTATTTTCAGGATTCTTTGATGAATAGAAAGTTCAGAAGAACAGCATGTATTTAAAATGGAACTCTCTTGATCAAACCAACATTGGAAATTTATCAACATTGGAACTCAACACGTCTTTGCTGAATAAAATTATAAAAATTTCAGATTGACCTGAAACTTTATATTTATAATACTATGGTTTTACATACACTATAGTATAGTGACTAGAAAGGTAAATCCAATCACTGTTAAAAGTAAAAGCACAGCACTTCCCAAAAAGCCCCAGCATTTAACATTCATGTCTGTAGTGCAAACTGTGTGAGTTAAGGATTTATGAAAACCTCTTACATGACCTACTCCAGTGCATCTTTGCAGCATGTATGCTATATGTAATCTGCTGTAATCTCGGTTTAAAAAAAAAAAAAAAAACCTTTGCTTAGCTTGCTAGTAGGGCTCTTAACTGTATTGTCATTCATTACCTGTGTTATGTCAATGCTCCCTAAATGGCCTGCAATTGGATTACTCTAATCTGTATGGTGCAAGACTAATGTGAATGAGACGAATATCACTGAATCCAAAACCATAAAGAATGAGAGTAAGCATATGAAAATGGATTCGTCTGATCATTTGGAGTTGTTGGGAGGAATGAAGATCTTGTTAGCTGGTTTATACATTGAATACACAGTCCCCACAAACTCATAAGAGATTAATGAGAATCTTTTAGGGTCATTTTGTGATATCCTTAAAACATTAATCGTATAAAAAACTGTTTTATAGATAGAAATCGTACTTTTTTTTAATACAATTTTATACACAAAAGACTGCAATTATATTTTATTCTAAACTAAAATCATGTTTTATTTTTATTTTTTAATTTCCTGTGAGGAATTTTCATTCAAATATATTAACTATTTCTTTCCCCGCTATCATTATTATTTTTCATGAAATTTTCAGTCAGCACCAGCATTTTTGATCATTTTCAAAAAATAAATGATGATCCCTAGAATATTTTGTTGTATGAATACCTGAACATGCAATATATCAAATGAAAGAACAGAGCTTCTACTTTAAAAGCTAAGAAAATCATGTTTTTGTCAAAGATTGTCTGGATTGGATTCAGAATGATGATCAAAACATAGATTGAGAGTAGATCGCTTCCATCAACACCCCCAAAGCTTCACAGTCCTATCTATACCTCTCCCTGCGTTGACATTTTATTGGTAACGTTAGGCAGTTTTGATTTACATGCTGTATATTGTTTGATGATCACGTTATTTTACATGTGCAGCAATGCTTCAATCGTTCTTTTGTTTCTTCTATTGTTTCTGCTGTAGAGATTCTGTACTCTTTCAGAAGATGTGTAATAACAATCAACTCCATAGCTTTCTAGGTTGTGAACCAGTAAATAGTGCACATGAATGTTAACTAGATGAGTTGGCTCATGTGGTTAATGTTTCGCTCTTCAGAACGTCCGTTAGGGGAACATAGTGAGCTTCGAGGCTCCCTGGTTTTCACGATGCATTGTGGGACTTTTTAGGGAGCAAACATTTCAATGCACTGAAAGGATTTTGCGATTTTAGACAGCCTTGAGCAGTGCCCTGACTACTAAACTAGGGAGCTGATTGAGACACACCCATGGATTTCCGGAAAATTCTGTCAATGGCTGGGAAGCGTTGTGTCATAAATAATTGAAAATTATGTCTATGGCGGGGAAAGGGTTAAAAGACCCAGAGGAAAAAAAAACCATTAAAATTAGTCACGTGTTACAAAGCTTTCTAACTTAAATGACAGAGAAAAGCATAATTTTCAAAGTACTTTGATGTGTAAGGAAGTAGTCACCCCTTTGAGCAAGAGTCTATTGTAATGTATGTTTGGGTGTGAAATTAAAATGGATCTTTATATAATGCATAACTACCAAGCTCAGTGGCCAGAAATGGATACTTAAGTCTGGGGATGAAAATGGAGATGTGTAATTAAGTGTGATATTTAGCATAAATCACTTGATTGGTGTGTTTTGCCTGAAATAATTAGGTTTGCTGTGTCATTCAAAAGCAAGAGGATGCATTTGTGTATGATGGGCAGATTTAAGAGTCTTGAGGCCGCTGTCAAACCATTAGCAGTTACTGTTTGTGCTGTCTGTCACATGATAAATAGGGTGCACTGTGGGGGATTAGAGACTAGACCCTGATAGTCTGGCTAGCAGAACAAATACTTGTATTGACATCCATTCTTTATGGTTTCTCTTTACTCCATGGTGTGAACTCAGCCTTGTCCTTAAGATACAAGTAGGTCTTTAGCAAGGGAAGGATATCTTTACAGACTGATTTTGATGAAGAAATAGCATGCAGTGTAAGGGAGAGAGAGAAAATCAAGAGGAAAAACAGTGATATTCTGCACACGGAGGAATGAGGGAGCTAGAAGGGAAGCTAGACACCCCTTGCCACCCCCTGTCACTCAGAAACAATGGCTTTGAACTTTTTAAGTGCAGCACAAGTGGCCTCTTTTCCTCTCAAAGAGACAGATATTGCTCTGATAACAGCCCCTGTCTGCCGGGCTTGATGGACATCACTTTCAGCGCAGGCTTAATTTGACCTTTCACAAGCCCCTCCATGCCTGTGCCATCACGTTCCATGAGTCCTCTCACAAAATGAGAGAGTGATGGGCTTGGGAATTCTTTCATTTTAGAACTGAACGCATTGTCTATGATTTTATTAAAAGGGACATTTTGCACTTCATTCTTATTTGTTTTTTATAATAAATATTTAATACATTTCAGAAAATTACTATGTGGCTACTATGAGACACTTGTTACACAGTGCAGTGAGCTAGATCTGCATTATGTATGGTCAAACATGGCACTCGCTGTAAATCAAGAAAACGAGATTTAAACAATAAGACTAACTGTGTTGAGCTGTATAACAGTTTTCTGTCGATGAATGTATCCAAACAGTTGCTCACCTGTCTCATAAAACATAATATATTAAAGCGTTGGTGTTTCCATGGTTTCTACAAAATAAAACCGGAAATCAAGGGTAACACGGGTATGATGTCATTGATGGGTGACGCACGGACACGATGCGTGTCCTGGTTAAAATTGCTTATTTCTCTGGATTTAAACATTCTTGGAAACATTTGGAATAATGTAAGAACACAAGTCAAAAAAATATATAACATTGGTCTAGTTTTAATCCAAAAATCTTTCATATCGTGCCTTTAAACTGGAAAATAGGTAGAAATGGATGGTCTGTTTGGTTGTGTGATATGAAGCAATAGGACACAAAAAACAAACATTTTAATGATCTGCAGATCAATCCAAAGCCACATAGAGCTAATTTAAATGTCTGCTGTATGCTTCAATAATTGTCATAATTTTATTGAGGCGGGAAAGAGCCAGGTTTGTATTAAACATTCTTGCTTTAGAGAAAGGTACCTTAGGGTAACTTTGTTGGTTTGACGTCTGGCGTTTAATTCCGATTATAGGCTCCATGAGGACCGTTCTTGGCAGAAAATATTAGTTGGCATCTGTTCCCTTTTTGTGCCTTTTCAGTTGTTTTTTTTACACACATTTTGGCAACTGGGGTAAGATATTAAAGCGTCATTTTGTGGAGAGCCATTGGTTGCCAAAGTCTGTGATCTTGCAGCACGCTCTTGGAAGAGCTCTTGAAGAGGCACTCTCTTTAAATGGTGAATAAAGCCACTCTAAAGCTGAGTCAGTTTGTGTTGGAGGGCCAGAGATGAGAGTGTATTAATGAGCTAAGGGAATCTTAAAAGACAATACCCCATACACAAAACATTTTTATTCAATGACAGAGACGTTTATGACTCCCTTTGTCATTAAAACGCATAAAACAATCAACAAGTCCTTTTAGAAAAGCATTCATATGCATGTGAGTGGACCAATCCTCTGCATTTTAGCTGAATAATCTGTAATGTGAGATAAAAGATGACATTTTAAAATCACTGTGATTGCCCGTGGCTTTTTTCCTCCTCATTTCACTATGCTGCATCAGAGACCCGCTGATGCATACTTCTATCCAGAGTAGCATTTATAGGAACAGAGAGCGGGTGCTACAACACGACCCGAGTTGGTAGTCGACAACCTCAAATGTCACATTTTCTCTGCGTGTGCGTACATGATGTGAACTTTGAAAGTGGCTTGCTTTGAGTCTTTGAGTTTCAGGGTAGGTGATTTGTTACTGAGATGATCACGATGTGAATTTTCGACGTGCGAGAGACATCCTACAATGTCATCTCACATAGAGTACTGTGACATTTGTGACTAATGGTGATGTGTTGAGGAGGCGGCTTGTTATAGATGACACATTTCCTCTCCTCTGATCTCTCCACAGGGACCGCCCAAGCCAGTGGCCGTGGAACCCTGTTCTGGGGGTAAAGCAGCAGTGCTCACAGTGCTTTTGTGTCTCCCACGAGGAGCTTCTGGTGTACCTCCACCCGGCCAGTCAGGTCAGTATTTTAGAAACGTGTCTTAAAACGTGTCCCCACTTTACCTGTACTTGTTTTACATGTAGCCTTCCTGAAGCTCACACTGCAGAGCATGGTGCTAGCAACCCTAAGGTTAATGGGTTTGATTTTTTTGAGAATGCATTCATTTATCAACTGTATAAGCTTTAATTCAATGTAATTCACCATTTTGTGAATGCTACAGATGAATTTAAGCATTACAATATTATAATGTACAGTATGAAAATAGGATATTTTGAGATTTGCTAAAGATTACATTTAACAGCGGTATTACATTATTAGTGTTTTAGAAGATTGATCTTTTAAGTAAGATCTTTTAAGTAAGTAAAACAGCCAATATAGTCTAAATGTAAAAATTAAGGAAATTAACATGCTCAAATATCCAATGTCTATATTGATATATAAAAACAAAAATCTAATATCTGCAGAAAACGGATATCATACGCATGCATTGTGCATCCCTAATGTTCATGCATGTTCTTTGGCACTTGTGTTATCCTCCTGGTAATTTTAGCCCTAGCATTACATTTGACTGAAATTTAAAACCCTGACATGGTACAGGCAGCTTCTCAGTTAATGTGTTACACCGAATTATCATGCCCACTGCGCGCTTATGTTGCAGTCTGGTTCATTCCCCACGTGAGAATTCATTTCATGCAGGAAGTCAGAGAACGTTCTCCAGTGTTCCCCTGATGGTCTGATGTAAGTTTGTCTGTGACTGCCGGTCATATCCTCTTACACCACTATGGCTAACCCCAGTCTGAATGTCTCCTGTCTATAGCCTGAATAAAATAGATCTACCAGTCTGTTACAGCTTATTGGACCAAGAAAATCTGAGTAGACATTGTACCTCTCAGTGTCCTTGACTTTGAGACAAAGGATTGTCATGTTCCCGTGAACACCTCTACAAATGTAAAACAAAAAATAATCAATTATACAATAATGATGGTGTCCAGTTTCAGTTTTTTCTCCCCCTTGTTTGTCATTCACCTTCAACTGGCAGCACCTTTTCTGAGTGCTCGTTCTGACGTATAACACGCGCACATATTTAGACGGCAGTGCTTTAAAAGCCACGTCAGCTTGAGGTCTGTCTCATAGACCCCTGTCTGGCTTTAAGAGCTACAGAGTGAGAAGTTTGGGTTGAGAAAAAAAACCTTTTACCCCTTCCCCTTCTCAGCAGGCCTGTCAGTCAACATGCTGTTTTATGGGACCTTGTCCCTTTAAGCTTGACTTTCTCCCCAGGAACTTGACTGATCTGAAAAAAAAACAAAACAAAAAAAACGTTTGTTTCAGTAAAGCTTCTCTAATAGCTCATCTTTTGTTTGACAAGCACAAAACAGGGGCAACAAATAACAGCACATAAAAACAACAACTGATATGCACAAAAAGAGTATTTTTGGTGATATCTGAAGAAAGTTGAATCTGTCGTGTAATTTCATGGCACTGAAAACTTTAGAGTGGCTGCTTGCTGGGCTGTTGAAGTTTGTCATGAACACTTTTGGAAAGAGGTACATCAGATAGAGGGAAATGAAAGGAGAGAGAGACTGAAGGGGAAAAAATGGTGAGACTGTTCTGAATCAACAAAGATTATTTTTGGAGAGAAGCACAGGAGCTTTGCGCACAGATGTCTCTTTGTCGTCAAAGAGCTTTGTTTTAGTTCGTCTTTTTGGAAGTTCCAAAACAGGGTGGATGTGTAGGTGTTTGTCTGCTAGGATAAAGCGGTGCATCACCTTCACAGAGCAGACCAATCGGTGTTTGACTGATGTAGGAGTTTGGAGCAGAGAAGGCTGCTTTTGTCAGCTGTCACCCTGCTCTGTCTGCATGTCTACCTGGTGTGATGTGAGTATGATCCTGAAAACATGGTGCCTTTTTTCTCTAAAACAGCCTCCCACTCAACCCAGCGCTTGGACATGATAATGAACTCCGCAAGCAGGTTTTAACCATATTGATTATATTCACAGATACTATGAGATTTCCTTGGGGCTGAAGGTCTTATTCATTTCACTCCTGGCTAACAAAATCAACTGAATTTTTGTTCATTATATACATGTGTGATCAAATAAGACGTCATTTTCTTTCAGTGGGAAAACATACATGTCCAGCCTTGTATAATATGGAATATTTCTTTCTATGTGATGTAATGACAAAATGTGGAGATAAGTGCTGGTAGTATTTTATTTTATTTCATTGCATTTTCAAACCTGGCTGGGCCAAGTTTAAGATTACCCAGTAAGCATTGCTGATGATTAAATGTGGCCGGTCATTACTTAATATTCTTAAAGATATATGTACATGTTTTTTTTTGTTTTGTGTTGTGTCAAGTTTCAGATTGCCCATTGTTGATGAGTGAGTGTGATCATTTTTTAATGTTTGGTTTTTTAACATCTGAAGTACAACCATTTCTGAACAAGCCAATTTTTCAGCTCAGCTTCAGCACAGTTAAATGCTTTATTTTTCAGTGTAGAGGATATTTTTGAGTTATGAAAGTTAGCTAACTTTTATCCCAAAATCCTCATGATCTGACCCAGTTTAAAAATAAAATCTAGCTGCATTTATTGTCAAACAATGCTGACCCACCATTACTGGCTCATATCCAGTCCTTTTTTACCTGAATGGTAAGTAGCAAGTTCATGCATATCCAGCTACTGTAGTAGGCGTACACTGCGCTCTTCAATCCCAGGGACTGTTCTGTTGACAGACATGTAGTTTTCACATTCCTCCCTGCAGGCCAGGTGTTATGGGTAATAAATCGATGTAGGGCAGTGTGTAACTGTCTGAGGCTCAGGTTGTTCTTGGATGTAAATCGTCTTCGCCTGAACGCTTGAAGCTCCAGCTTTTCACCAATGTGCTGAATTCAATTCCTTTTGCCCTGGCCTGTCTGAAGTAATGAATTGTTCCCCTCCGATAATTGTATTGCTTCAATAGCAGGGAGGGAGCAGTGCCAGACTAGCACAGAAGTGGCCGTTGTGTTTGTAGGATGATTTGTGAGCTGCTGCTTTGAAAAATGGCTTTGGGGTTGCAGCCATGGTTTTGACCACAGCAGTCCGTGACGGAATCTTGGCACAAAACGTAGGGAGCTGGGAGTCGGGTTCACTTCAAACCCCCATCCTAGAATGAGAGAAAAGTGGTCACAGAATATGAGAAACGGATGCTTCTGGAAACCGATGACCTTGACATTGAACAAGGAGCGGCTTCTGAGTCTTCCGAGGCATGAGTGGAAATTTTTCTTTATGCATGAACAGTCAGGAATCCGTCTATAAAAATGAACGAGCTGATATTTGTTCTTTTGAAAGAGATAGCTTCAAGTTACCATTGTCCCTTTTTTAAATAACTTTGCTTTGACATGTAAATGAACCTTTTTTGCTTTTGAAACCTCTCGGTGAGCATGTGCTTCTCCTCTCTGACCCTCGGCTTGCTTTGTTGTGTGTTGTCTGCAGGTATAGCCATCGCCAGCGCTCTTATCGACACGTCCCAGCAGAAGCCCATGGACTTCAAAGAGAAAAGCCAAGGCTTCAAGAACCGCAAAGCTCTGGCTCCCACTCACCAGGGCACCTGTGTTTGAATCGTCTGCGGCCTCGGTGGGCTGTCCTTTACCAGAGCGACCTCCTCTCTTGTGCTGCTTCAGGCAGACGGCGGCCTAGAGCGGCCCCATGTGAGGGGATTATTTAGGTGACAGAGCGCCCTCAATTTCCACTCCACAGACACTTCATCTCTCCTCGTCAATTGAACATCGTAAATAGATCTCGATCCGTTTTGAATGACCTTGCCATCACCACCTGCTCCAACTCAAGCATCACTTTACCAGTTCGACTCCATCCGAATCCAATCAACAGGTGGCTTCTTGATTCACCCAACTCTGGGTGCCATTGAGCCCTTTCCCTTACAGTCATTTCGGTCTTCTCAAGGCCTTCTGAATGTTGAGGGCCTCTCCAATAGTCTCCCATCTGCTTCACACCAAGCACAGATGTGCCTCTAGCATGGTTTGTACATTTGGACCAGAGTGTCTTGCTAAGTCAGAAGCAGCGTTCTAGTAGTCTAGGGACGGTCGCCGAATTCGTGTACGGGTTTCGTGTAACAGCTCACCTATTTGTATGCTCGCAAACTAGACTTACGTTTTTGCTCAATTTTTTGCTATTTTGAATTTTTATTTTAAGAGATGGACTATAGAAATGTTTGCCATAGCGTGGAAGCTATCTGTTGTGTAAGCTAATGACGTTCTGCTGCTGGTAGCCTCATGCTTGGTAAACTCATGTTAGGAATGGATCAAATCCGTCTTTAGATAGATACATAGGTTTCACACATTTCATACTTATGCTCTTCTTGTGAAGACTTTGCATGGACCATTCACACTATGCTTGAAAACTTTAAACAGTTTGTGGGTTGTGTCACATGAAGCACGTCTTCATGTCTTGAAATATTGCTGACCGTTAGCTGCAGTGTAACGCTCCATAATATAGAGGAGCCAGCTGGTTTGGGAGAAACCAAGTGTCATTTGTAAATCGCAGAGAGAAGTCGGTCTTTAGGTGAGGGATGAAATCGTGCCTCGCTGACCTGACAAACCGGGAGAATTTACGCCAGAAGGCCGCATTGCAACGGGTGTATAGTATTGTTAAGGAAATGCTAGGGAACCCTAGAAAAGCCGATCTTATCTTTATTTTTATTGTCGTTTTGCAACGGTACAGGTTTAAATGAGCAGTGACTCATTACTTTGCAGTAACGCTTCATCTCTTTATAATGAACTTTTGTATACTTAAGTTTCACATATTGTGAATGTCAACCGAGGGAGAAAATTTTGAGGAGACCAGCACGTGAGAGTGGATTTAGACTGTTCATACACTCAAGTACTGTGTCCTCAAACAATGGGCTTTCTCAAAACAGGTTTCTATTCACCACACAACTGGATCTTCTGAATCTGATTAACCCACCACTAGGACTGAGTCTGAGCCCTCCGTGGGTAAAACAGGAAATCTGGGAGATGTGTTTTCCTCTCTGTGGCAACAGCAAAAAGTGTACAGCAACCTACTCATCACTTGTTTGCTTTAGATGGACTTGAATATGTGAATCTAATGTGAATTGCTCTTTTTCTCTTCATGTAGCTACAGTACTTCAATGTTTTTGTTTGTATTTTTTGCCGGTTTTAATAAAGGATATTAAAGGTCAATAGGTATTTTAGGGCCACCCGCTGTACATGACGGTGATGAGAAATAATCATGTCTTTTACAATGTTTGTGGAAAAAAAGAAATGTTGACTTGTTTTTGTAACTAATTGATTCCTGTGTAATACCTCTGTGATTTGATTCTTTGGTCACACATGTAACTAACTCGATTCATATTAGTGTCTGTTTTTAGGGCTAGATTTAAACTGAAGCTGCTCATTTAGATTATTCTGGGCATTTTTGAACTTTTCAGGTCATGATGTGTTTAGGAATTTAGTTTCAGAGCTATTTTTTATCTTGAAGTGAGTAAGAGATTGCCACGCAGGAATTCTACAGACTGATTACACAGGAATCATCTCACTGTAACTGAGAAAAAAACAGATTCATTCATCCCTCAGTGCATATCATTAATCCTCATTGTATTTTAAAGATGAATGGAAAAATAAAACACTTGAATATTCAGAAGTCCATGAATCATTCCAGCGCCTATGAATATGAAAAGCTCATTTCACAGCTTTCACAAAATCAATCATTTGGTGGCTCTCGCAAGGGCTCATTGCTGTTAGCAAGTACTCCAATGTTAATGTGCCTGTCGGCACAAAATATGTACAAAAAATGGATACATTTATTACTGCATGTCCTTCAGGTGTATAACTAGTTAGTCTACTGTATCGATTGGCTTAATCAGTAAAATAAATGATAATGTGTATATATATTATGTCCTCCCAAACACTTGAATTAAGTATTCTCCTTTCTGATCACCAAGGCATCACCATGACAATGTAATGTATTGAAGAACCATTTTATTTGCATTTCAGAGAAGCCCCTATTACTATCAGAACTGCTGAGGCAAGAAAACATGCCTATGAATGGTTTACCTATCCTGAAACATAGCCACCTGTTTTTCAGAGACTGATCTGATTTGAGCCTGTTATCCCTGACCTGAAAGCTAATATCTCTGTTCTGTAATATGGTTATAGTGGCCCATTATTTTACCACAGTCAAGGGGTGTTAGGCAACGATGTGGAGTGGATTGCCTAAAAGCAAATTTTTTGAGTGCTTTTGCTTTTATATAGTGGCAGTAGCAGTAATATGTCAAAGACAGCAATGTTCAATTGGTACAATTCATCCACCAAGTAGTTTATTAAACTAACTGTACGTTATTTGTTATTGCCGAGCAACTTAATGATCAAAGAGAGATCGATCATATGAAAATAAAATAAAATTACAGCTTTGCTAAGATCAACGATGTAGTAGCAACAATGTTCTGTTATTTTAGGGACTATTTACTTTAGAATTGTATTAATAAATGCTTATTAATATAACATTTTGATTAAAAATCATTTTAAAATCGAGATGTTAACTGTTTTATAAAATCAATATTGCAATACTTGTATACTGTATATTCACAATATAGCACCAGTGTTTTTAAAGTTAACTAAAACAAACTAAATAAAATATAAATTTTACATGAAAAATGTATGAAACTTACTAAAATTAGAAGTAAATATTAGCATAATGTGATGAGGTTGGAAGGAAGAAGACAGGGTCGGCGTGACTGGGACTCGTACGTTTTTATTAGGATAACTTCAAAATAACTACAAACAAAAGTCGCGCCCACAGCGCATTCACCGTAGACTTGTTACAGCACAGACAGTAGTTCACAAAACAGGCTCTGTCCCTCTTTCCAGCAGGTTATCTCACGATACTCTTTCCCCAGCGATCTTGTACGAGTCCTCAGTCCTTCTCTCTCTCCCGTTCTCTTTCCAGAGCGGCTTATATCCAGTCTCTTCACGTCAATTACTGCAACAAGACACAGGTGTTCGTCATTTGCACTTGACCTACTTACGCACCGCTCGTCTCCTTTGTCTCCCGCCCGCTACAGACTTCGCTGAACCACGCCCCCTTGCCACATACCCCCATCCCAGCAGAGCCATCCGGCCTGCAGGACCCCCCGCCCCCTATTTCTGGAGAGAAAGTCAGCTAGAGCTATCTGCACCCCTGACCTGTGGACCACCTTGAATTTAAAGGGCTGTAGTGCCACGGGAATTCACCCTCTGTTCGGACCACGCACCCCTGCAGTGGCTCCACTGCATGAAGGATACCAACGCGAGGATCATCCGTTGGTATCCTTCATGCGGTGGAGCCACTGCAGGGGTGCGTGGTCCGAACAGAGGGTGAATTCCCGTCCCAGGAGATAATGGCGGAGGGTGAGAACGGCCCATCTAATTGCCAGACACTGTTTGTGGGTGATAAACGCTGGTGCGAATAGATTTAATGCCCAATAATTTGTAAATTTCACGAATAGTCCGTGACATAAACGCCGTGCCTTGATCGGTGAGAATCTCTTTCGGGATTCCCACCCGGGAGATTAACTGAAACAGCGCGCCCACCACGCTTTTTGCAGAAATATTGCGTAGTGGCACTGCCTCTGGGTATCGCGTTGCATAGTCCACTAGGATTAATGCAAAGCGATGCCTCTGTGCAGATCGTTCTAATGGCCCGATGAAGTCCATGCCAATTCGTTCGAAGGGGACCTGCATAAGAGGAAGTGGGCACAATGGTGCTTTTGGATTGGCCGGTGGATTCACCAACTGTTCAAAGGCATTTTTGAGCGTTTCGTCCTGGGACTGTTCCCGGGGAAAATCATCGCGCTCTGTAAGGATTCTCCTTTCAAGAGCGTTCCGTTCCCCTGGCTCATCTCCCATTGGTCCCGGCTCAGCTTCTCCTAGCTGAGCGACCGCCCCCCTTCCCCGCTCCCCCTTCTTCAGAGAGACATCCGCACATAAATACCCCAATAATACACTAAAATCTGGCCAATTTGTTCCTAAAATTAGCAGATGTCAGAGGTGCGGGCTAACTGCAACCTCTATATTATGCTTTTGACCCTGAAATTGAATAGCCACCGACATTAAGGGGTAGTTCACCACCTCCCAGTGCACACACCGTACTTTAACCATGCGGCTCTTATCTAATGCCTCTGGTTGAATCAGGCTTTGATGAATGGAGGTTTGGAATACATCCTGAATCCACCAAAGCCTGATACATACCCCCCTTAATACTCACAGGTATCTGGTACAGGCCAGCTTGATCCGAGGCGGCTTGCTGAGCGTCCGGAACCCGGATCAGTGTCCCCACCTCCGTCACTGGGCACCGATCGATAAAATGACCCGTGTCCCCGCAACGCCAACAGGCCGGCCCAGGCCTCCCCGCCGCCCTAGTGGCGGGAAGCGGGTCAAGGAATTGGTGTGGAGAGAGCGGAGGAACGGGAATTGCGGCGGTGCTGCTGGTTGTCAGCTCCTCCTCCCTGGGCGGCACTCTGGGACCTGCTGTCGGCCTTGCCGCTGGCCCACTCCTCCATCGGGGTGCCGGTCGGGGCGTGAAACCCCCTCGAGACCTAGGGAGTGGGACAGGTTTAGAGGGGGAAGGAGTGGGGGGGAAACACATGGGAAGAGAGAGAGAGAGAGAAGCTGCTGGTAGGGGTTCACCGACCCCGGGGCACGCCACCATCTGGTCCTCCGCCAGTTGGATGGCCTGGTTCAGCGACGTCGGGCGGTGGCACTGGACCCACTGCACGGTCTTTCTCGGAAGCCGTGCCACGAACTGCTCCAGCACCACCTTATCGATGACACCCTCGACGTTGCTTCCCTCAGCCATCAGCCATCTGCGGCAGGAGTCCCGGAGCTGTTGCGCCATCACGAAGGGTCGGGCGGTTTCTCCGAGGTCCAGCGATCTGAACCTCTGCCGATGTTGTTCTGGACTCCGGCCGACCCGCTGCAGGATGGCGCGTTTCAGGTCTTCATAGACCAGGAGATTCTGGACTGGCAGTTGTTGTACGGCCACCTGCGCCTCTCCGGAGAGCAGAGGTATGAGCCACACTGGCCAGTCCGCGGGTGCCCACCCACAGGCCTCAGCGGACCTCTCAAATAAATCCACAAAAGCCTCTGGATCATCCTGTGGTCCCATTTTATTTAGAGGCACGTGAGTGGGCGGGGCTGGGGCAGATGAAGTTTGCCTGGCCCGAACCCCCCGGTCTATCCAGCTCCGGAACAGCTCACGGTCTTCCTGCTGGGCTTGGACGAGGGCTTGGAACCGACGCTCCTGGTCGTTCCTCATGCCCAGCAGGGCTTGGTGTTCCTGATGCAGACTCGCAAGCGATTGGATGACGTCCGCAAATGGCGATCCCGATGGAGACTTCATGATGGCGGCGGCGTTCTTCTTCCTTCCCTGGTTTCGGCACCAGTGTGATGAGGTTCAAGGTTGGAAGGAAGAAGGCAGAGTCGGCGTGACTGGGACTCGTACGTATTTATTTGGATAACTTCAAAATAACTACAAACAAAAGTCGCGCCCACAGCGCATTCACCGTAGACTCGCTACAGGACAGACAGTAGTTCACAAAACAGGCTCTGTCCCTCTTTCCAGCAGGTTATCTCATGATTCTCTTTCCCCAGCGATCTTGTACGAGTCCTCAGTCCTTCTCTTATATCCGGTCTCTCCACGCCAATTACTGCAACATGACACAGGTGTTCGTCATTTGCACTTGACCTACTTACCG
This sequence comes from Rhinichthys klamathensis goyatoka, assembly GCF_029890125.1. Taxonomy (NCBI): domain Eukaryota; kingdom Metazoa; phylum Chordata; class Actinopteri; order Cypriniformes; family Leuciscidae; genus Rhinichthys; species Rhinichthys klamathensis. The sequence continues at coordinate 7,450,998 of NW_026606658.1, read as the reverse complement.
CTCGTCTCCTTTCTCTCTCTCCCGCTACAGACTTCTCTGAACCATGCCCCCCTTGCCACACATAATGTTGAAATACTAAAATTACAACCAAAATAAAAATAATTGAAAGTTATTTATGAATATTAAAAAACGAATAAAAATAAAACTAAACTAAAATGATTAGTAATACAAAAACAACAACGTATAGCACAGTCACTCTTGCCTTATAGCTTAAATATTAAAATAATCGTTCTAAAATCTGATTGGACTGGCTGTATTAAAGTGCAACCATAAACAGTGTACATTTAGGCTAATAATTCTTGGCATAAAAAGTTTATTGTTATTAATAAATTCAACTGTTGAACATTGGTGTCGTTTATCATTGGGCTTTTGCCACCACCAAAGTATTAGCCCCCAATTTTTTCCACTGTCAATGGGACCCCTTTTCTGTGGTACTCAATGACTGTAAAGATGAAGCACAACCCCTTGTGACGTATTGCTTTATGTTGCAACGGCCTGAAATGCAGTTCATCCAATCAGATTTTAGAGCTGCAATGGTTTTATAATACTAAATTTTCTAACCCAAATTAGGGTTGATGCATTATGTTTAATGAATATTATAGATCCCTGAAGGTTGTACAGTTTCATATACATGCACCCCTCTATCCGTCCACCTCACTGTGACAGTCACCAGAGCCGGCTAGTCACTCAGTCTGCTCAGGTAGATGCACAGCACAGCCTGACATAGACGGAATGAGCTGTCACAGCTGACTAATGCCCATAAAGACTCTCTGGAGAGACGAATGGATAACTCACTGCAGATCTGCGTGTGTATGTGTGTTTTTCCTGGAGACAGCCGTAACATCATTCCATGTATCGAAGGCAGTGATGGATAAGCCTGGCTTGTTTTTGTATTTTCCATGTCAAAGAATTCAATACCGAGCCTATACACATTAGTTTCTGGTCAGCGCTGTTTGAACTCGTGATAATTTAAATTTGTGATTGGCTGCAATCAATGTCAAAGTGATGACTGCATGGCGACTGTTAAAAGAAATATAAAATCACCAAACGATCAATTTTCCTCCTCCCTCCCTGTTTTTCACCTGATCCCCTTCTTTAATGTGCGTTTGAGACGTGCAATTTCCGTATGGATGAATCTGTCAATATCTGTCGTATAAGTCGTGGAGTGTGTATCCGGTGAGGTCGTATTTCTCTGGGTGTGTCAGAGGATGAGTGCTATGAGAGATGCCTCGTGCCTTTATTGCTTTTAGTTGGCAGGAAATGCCCAGTGTAAATCAAGGTGTCTGGCACTAACATTAAGAGATATTAATGAGAGTGTGGCCTGTTGGTAATACAGGAGGTGAGAGAGAGAGAATGAGCGATGGTTATGGATAAATCAGTCATCCTTATGACGTCTGTAACACCGAGATCTGCAAGGAGGAGGATGAGTTTTACTCACACTGGCTCATGCTTCTCTGGGACACGTTAAGTTAGAAGGAATAGTTTTATTTTCCTCTATGAACGAGTTAGCATTTTAGCTCTTCCAGTTCGATTGTCCTGAAGTCAATGGTTTTTTTTGGTTAAATGCCTGAAATAAGGTCTTCAGAAAGAGTTGCCAAAGAAGTCTTGCGACTGTAGCAGTTGGTTTATAGGCATAAAATGGTGTATTATAAATAATGTGTTATTTGTGAAGATTATGATAAACAAATTTGTAAGAATCATAAACTTACAGACCTTATTTTCTGTTATGATCCAAAAGCCAGTGGAAAAATCCTATTGGGTTTTTGTCAAAGGAACCAGTTTTTGTTTATCATGGTAATCTTCACAAATGAACGCAACTCTTTCAGTCTTTGTTTAAAAATATTATCCCTGAAAGTGAGTAGATACGTTTTTCTGTTTGGCTGATGACGTTTAATGTCTCCAACAATCTCTGTAGTCCCGTTTAGTCACTTTTTAGCAGCCTTTTTCAAGACAAGTAAAATATTTTTTAGAAGGGTATTATGGATGTATTTTATGTCATAGAATAAAATGTGGACATATATTGAGTTTGATAACCACAGACCTTTTTTCAGGCATTTAACCAAAAACCCATTGACTAAGATGAAGGAATTGGAATTGCTAAAACTCATTTCAGGGGTTTTGGCCTGCAAAAATGTGGCATCTCTGCACCACTCTAATTGGTGGGTCCTCTGGGTGGAAACAAGGTGGGTTCACGCCATGTCGGAATTACCATAATTACGAGATTCCGACATGTAAAAGATAAATAGAGATAAATCCCACAGTAATTACATCGGTAATGTCATGTGGTCATCACCTAGAATATTATTCCCATTGCTAAAAGGAAGATGGACTATGTAATAACTGGAATGTCTTGCACCATAGACTTCCAAGGTAAGTGCATTACTCTACATGTGACTTGTTTTTATAAACTGAGTAACAAGGATTTTGTAATTGTGACATCCCATAAAATGGCCGACTTCTTAATCAGTGCCCTGACTACTGAACTAGGGAGCTGATTGAGTCGCACCCATAGTTTTCTCACAAGTGAAATATGTACGTATATAATCCGTGTTTTCCTTGGATATTTCTTTTCTCTCTTTTTCAGGAAAACTATCTTCTGTGCAGGATGGCATGTGTGCATGGCTCTTTGCAGTCTTTTGTTCCACCTTGTTTTCCTGTGGCTAGTTTCAATGCCTTTTTATTTGAACTTTTGAAATAATCAGCAGACACAAACCCTTTCTGAAATTGTATGTCTCAAATGCTGCTGACCCTGCAGAAGACGTGAATACTCCCTCTGAATTGTCACCCTATGGCATTATTTCCCTTCTGATGTCGGGTAATGTTTTCTGCTTGATTGCAAATTACACAGACAGAGCTCATCTGGTCACAAAGCTGATGCTTGTCTTTCTATATTCAAGACCCCTTTAAAGAAAGCAGGCATATGGCACTGAAGACTGCAGAAACCAGACATTATGCCTAATTGCCTTGGGTAATAACAAAGAGCCTCCTATCTTCGGCTTCCCCTCAGCTGTATGAGTCCCATCTCAGTGTCTCTCTGCCCACTTCCGTCTTCACTTTGCTTTCAAGCTATGTAATGGCCCATGCTCAATAGTCATGTACAGCATGTTTTCTCCATGCTGGGCATAGGTCTGCCCTTTCACCTTTCCGCCCTCACTTATGAAACAAGACCACAGTAACCACAGACATTAGACAATAATCCTCATTCTAGAGGTCAGAGTTCAGAGATCAAAAGAGATGAGCACACATCTTAGGAAACAACATGAAATGCATTAAAAACAAGTTATATTTCACCATTACTTTAGATCAGGTTTGTTAAGGTCACAATTATCATTGAATATCCTACACTTCTATCTGTCTGTCTGTCTGTCTGTCTGTCTGTCTTGTATTCTAGTTTTAGTGTGCAGGACTTTGAGGTCTCGCATCTTTTTGATGTTTATCAATGAGTCAAATCACTAACCTACTGTATTACCTGTGCCCTTCTGTAGCTTCGAAGGAAATCAATAACAAACAGCCACTGAAACCCTGAAATTTACCACAAATAAAATAAATGTCTAGACATAAGCTTAGAAGTAGGACTGTGCAATGGCAAAAGAATTTTTCAAATGATGTTCTCAGAAAAAAAGAGCAACGTTGCAGGCCCCAAGGTCAAGGGTGAGGTAATTAGATACGAGTTCCTCTCTGACAGCAGACAGTACACACTGATTACATTGTTCCATATGTTCTGTGCCTCTCTTTTATTTGAGTAACACAATTATTTTACTCTTTCACTGAGGTTAGCGTGTGGCTGTGCTTGTTGTGCACAAAGGACCTATTCTAAGGTATTTTTTAATCAGCCTGGCTTTCTTATTCCAAAATTATCTGAGACAGGCCAGACACCCGGCTCATAAAACTCATTTATTTGATACCGTGTTATTTGCTTTTCATTCCTGCTTCACAGCTCATATTGTGCTTGATGCAAATCTGCGATACTTCGCAATTACAATGGCGCGCTGTGATCCCTTTCTTTCAAACAGACGCCACAGCCACCGACGCTCCGCTTGAGTGATTATTAAATCTTGCCTCTCAGCGTTCCTTGTTTCATACCATGCATATTTCTTATAAATTCACTTTTTTCCCAATGTGACACCGCTAATAAATCCTCGACCAATCTTTTGGACACATGTTCAATCATCATGTCTGAAGCGGTGTCTGGTGTTAAGAAACACCACGTCCTGGTACAGCATGTTGAGTGAGTGCTAGGTGAACTGGGTTGCGTCCTTGTGTGTAATTGTCCTGGGGAGAGAGTGGACTGATGTGATCCGACTGACAATCATGTCCCCATTATCGCTTAATCCTGCCTGCTAGGAGTGAAAGTTAATCCAGCCTGATAAGATGGCCAAGAATAGTCAGGTAACTGCACTGGCTTCTGCACCTCTTCTGTTAGTTAATTCGCTTAATTCTAATTTATACTAGGCTATTGTTCATTGTCGGTAACACTTTATTTTGATTGTCCACATTAGACATTCTACTAACTATAAATGCAGTTCCCTTTCGAGGGAACTCGCGATGCGTCAACGACGCTTTGCGTTCCCAAAGCGTCGTTGACGTCTCGTTCCCTTTCTCAGGGAACTATGGTTACAGTCGTAACCTGAGACGTTCCCTTTCGAGGGAACTCGCGATGCATCAACGACGCTTTGGGAACGCAAAGCGTCGTTGACGCATCGTCTCGTTCCCTTTCTCAGGGAACTATGGTTACAGTCGTAACCTGAGACGTTTTACGTCAACTACCTGACATTAGAGTAATAGAAGACTCTCTGTTCCCCCAACAGACATTCTTCTGACTCTAAGTAACTTTGCAAGTTCATGTCAACTTATTTTACTAACCCACACCCTAACAGTCTACTAATACTCTAATGAGCGTTAGTTGAATCGATGTTGCAAATTAATGAGAGTTAGTTGACGTAGTTGCAAAGTTTCTTGTAGTTAGTAAAATGTCTGAAGTTGACTATCGAAATAAAGTGTAACCTCATTGTCAATTTGTGTTTGTTTCCTAATACATTAAAGTTCCCATATTATGCTATTTTAAAGGTTCCTAGTTTTGTTTTGAAGTTCTTCTACAATAGGTTTACATGCAAGGTAAAAAAAAAAAAACTTTAATTTCATTATAATATACTCAGGGATAAAGAGGCATCACATCTTTTCTCTCAGTGTCTCGATAAAGGATTTGGTCGCTTTAAACCCCTCCTTTCTGAGAGCTTACTCTTCTCTGATTGATCAGATGGCCAAGTCTGTTGTGATTGGTCGACCTCTTATAGTTCGTGTCTAAAACCAAACGGCCATTACCATATCTGAATTTCAGCTCTGGAGGCTTCCTCAGCGCTTGTATACACAGTGATATGAAAAGTTACGATGGCGTCAGTTTTACCGTATCAATTCGAGTCGGAGTCCTCATCCTTTGCAAGAACGCTCTGTTCTTGAAACAAAGTGGATTTGTTTTCACAGCACATAAAACAGTGTCATCTTGACTTGATGTTGACAACACTTCCCGGCCTCAGCTACAACTACAGTGTTTGAGGGCGGGTCAAAATAGACAATGTTTGTGAGCAGCCAATAAAAAGACCATATAGTATTATGCAAAGGAATACAAATTATGGAAGTAACACTGGAATTACTGACAACTTATTTCAGGCAGTTCAGAATCAGTTTGTTGTTTTGGGAGACGACAACTCCATTTGTTGTGCACTTTGGTCTTTGAAACTTTTACACTCACATTCATAAAGAGCTATTACACACTACATGAAAGGTATTATATCTGAAAAAGCACAATTGGGGCACTTTAATTTGTTAACTTGCAACTTGAATTGTACAAAATGTGTTTGTATATATAGACATTAACATTAGATAAAATTAAAAAGTACTGCAAAAGTATTGTTAATATACAAATGTTACTTTATGCTAATGCATTAACTAACTTTAGCTAATGCATTAACTCATGTTAACATAAAATTGTACTTTGATGCCACTAACCCATGTTCTGTTTTGCTGCTTTTTGTCAATTTTTTAAGGACTGCTATGGTTAGTGACTTTTGAGTCATCAGTCAAACCGACAGCATTTCACTAAACCACGAGAGCTTTTTATGGCTTTCTGTTCATGTGTCGAGTTTAATGTTGCAAAGTGTAAAACATATGACTATTTTGGCATGTGAAAGACACACTGGCACAGTGAATCGAATGGGGCTAATCCATAGAGGCAGTCATTCAGTTTATGTTCTATTTTGGTAATGAGAATCCAAGAGCGTTTCAATTATAGTCTTTACACATTTACTGACACTGACAGCAAACTCAGGGGTTTTAACACTTTTTTTGATGCCACAACCCTCCTAATATGATGATCCCCTAAGATGATTCCTCTTCCTAAACATATTTAAAAAAAATTAAAATATTGATCCAAAATACAGCAAAAACAGCTATATTGTGAAATATTGAAATTAAAAATATCATTTTCTGTTGTCATATTTTGAAATAATATTTTATGGCAAAGCTGAACTTTCAGCAGCCATTACTCCAGTCTTCAGTGCATAATTAATATGAAATAGAAATCTTTTTTGACATTGTATTTACTTTCACTTTTGATCAATTTAATGCACGTGTGCGTGTGTGTGTGTGCATGCGTGTGTGTGTGATAGAATTTACACTATTGAAAACCTGTTCTAGTTCACACATTTTCTTATGCATCTAACTTAAAACGAAAAAAAAGAAAGAAAAATAAGACAGAAGTTAAATGGCCATCTTTAGTTTGTTTAATGTAAGTTTCTCTTTGCTCTTGCATGTCTTACAGCCCTGATCTATATACGTTTATATATATATTTTCTTTTTACAGCTAACCAGTACAACAACAATGCAGAAATGATACTTGGAAAGCACTTCTTTTAGATGAGCGAAAGAAACCGTTCTCACTGAATGTACATACAGCACATTTGACATATACTGGACTGTGGTATCAACCCTCGTAGTTACTTCTGAATTTCATCACTAAAACTAAAGTCATATTTCACACAACAGAGGTGATACAATAGCTAGATTAGAAATAAACTTTGAGAAGCAGAATGTGGTAATTGTAAACAAAGATGGTATTTACAAGTAAATATCCAGGATAATGGCAAGTCCCACCCAAAAAAGTCCCAAAATAAGCAAATTGGTGCTAAGCTCTCATCCTTACAGTGTGTTTAACTGGAGAGGAAGGTAACTAAAATGGATCCAGAAAAAAAAAAAAAAAAAAAGCGCCTGTGTTTTGCCATGATAAAGTGTCGTATCTATCCTGATGTTCATTTCCCATACCGTATCATCTAAGCTGGGGCACTGCCACTTTGAGGGAGAATGGAGTTTGTAGGTCCTAATAAGGGACAGGAGCAGCAAGTTTTGCTGATAAGCCTTCAAAAATACTGTGCATTGCTTGACACTGTTCAAGTATTAGTTGGAGTCTGCAGGCTTTCCTGTGGCATCCGCTCAGAGAAAATACATGATCATCTGCAGCACCCTAGTACGCAGAAGCTTCATCAATCTTTAATTGTCAGAAGTGGTTCTGGGGTCTCCATGCATCTTTGTATTTTCAACCAGATCTTGCTGTGATGGTAGAAAAAATGGTTTGGGCGACACCTGTTTGCAGAAAGTTTTCGCAACAGAAGTAATCCTAGATGACCTTCCTCTGATGCGCAAATACAGTATGTCCGTGTTTGTCCGTTATCTCCGATAAGTGATGAAAAAAAGCAGGTGGATCAAGAATAGTTTCATCACAGCGAAACACCACACCGCGCACAGAAGAACCACTTGCGGAAAAAACAACTCAAAATACAACATTTTTGTATGGTACAGAGGCGGCGGCAGCAGCAGCAGTCCATCAGGTCTGATCGGCGAGCGGCTATAATGTCTGTGAGGCTGTGAGATGCCCAAGGAATGAGACCAGAGACAGCAAGAGAACAGTCCAGTCCATCAGGCAGACAGCACTAGTCGAGCTCCGAGAGATTGCATTAAACCTACTGGGGTCATTCAGCTGCGGATCCTGTGGAGAAAGTCATGTTTTCATGTTTTAGCCACTCTGTTCTTGTTGAAGCATTTCGCAGGTTTTTTCATAATGTGCATAGCATGGAAGCCCATTTCCACTTCAGAGTAAAAAATTAAGTTATAACTATGAGAAAAGGTCACACATCTCTGTATTTCTTAAAATCACAACTTTATATCTCACAATTGTGATTTTATATCTCACAATTCAGACTTTATTTGTGATCATTGCGATTATCTTACAACTGCAGGTCGCAGGTGTACGTAAGATAGTCGCAATTACGAATAATAGTCACAATAACAAGATGTAAAATCTACAAAATTGTCTCATAATTGCAACTTCATATCAAGTCAAGTCCTTAAGTAACCTTTATTTAAATAGAGCTTTATAAAATACAGATTGTTTCAGGTAAATGATGCAAAAAAATTCTTTAGCTCTAAAGAAAATGGTGTCATTGTTCAGCTGAAGTTAGTTTAGTATTGATTCAGTTATGTTGTACAGATCATCATTTAATAAATTAGTTCATTTGAACTATAAAGCAGTCCTGCATAAAACATTGATGCCATCATCCAGCTCGTCCAATAGTGTCAGTCAAATCAAATATTGTTGAATATCTTGTAATTGTGACTGTATTTCTCATAATTTGGGACTTTACATATCTTACAATGTAAAAGTTATTTCTTATTCTCAACTGTACCTCATAATCTGTTTTATTCTGAGGTGGAAACTGGCTTTCATATCTTGGCATACCTCTATATGAAATGGAATCATAAGGTCTGTTCACACAAAGCATGTCTTGCATTCTAAAACAGCTTGATATGTATTAGGACGCAAAAAAAACAAAAAACTAATTGCAATCTCTATAATTACAATGGTCAACAACGTCCACATGATTATATAGACAAAAAACGCCCAGAATGCATCGCATGAAAAGGCCCCAACTCATTGGAAAATCCTATGTGAGTAGAAATGTAGTTCTTACCACGCAAAGAACATCCAGAGTAGCATTACTTTTCAGTTTCTGAGCCTATAAAGAAAGAGAGAAAGAGGCCAGCTGAAATACAGGCTGAAAGTCAATTACTTGCAAGAAGCTCTTCAAGGTTTTGTGTTATAAACCATTTCCCAGACTGAAGCATTTCCATCCATTAACCCTTTAAACCGAGTCCAGCGCGATCTAAGTCAAGCACAACTTCAATAAAGCACTGTAACTCACCACGGCAAATAGAGGTCATACGGTATTGGCCTCTGAGAGAGATGTAACGTTATGATAATGAGACCTACAGCCGCACACACAAACACGACTCGTATACAGCGCTGTAGCCAAAGAGCACTCTCTAAGGCCCAGGTCTTTCCAATCAATGTGCTGTGTGTGTGTGTGTGTGTGTGTTTCATTGTGTGCAGGAGGGCAGTGTGTCTGCATTAATATGTGACACACCAATATATTTTAATACCCAGTTGAGACTGCTCTGCTATCCCGTTTCCCACATGCACACACACACACAGGTTGGTTTGTTGGAACGATGAAGTGATTCTCTAGAGAATCTGGAATATAATAAAGGTGCCGCACAATGGAGAGAGAATTGAGCTAATTCTTGCGAAAAGCATTGTGGGATAGAATGATTAATAGCCTTCCTGGAAGTCTATCTGACAAAAGAAACTTTGTCTACTAATAAATCATGATATTGTTATTACTCCAATATGATGAATTGTTGTGCTATATCTGCAGGAGAGTATCTGTATTTGGACTCTATTATGAACTGCAAAAAAAAAATCCAAATTAAATATAAGTTGAGCTTTATCAACAGCATCTGTATTAAATAAAATAAGTGAAAAAAATGTGTTTTAGAGGGATACAATATGAAGCTTGTATTTTTGACAGCATTAACATGAACAATTCAGTTTGATAAGATGAAAAATTGGAAAAAAAAAATTTAGGTGGAGCTTTATAAGTTCTTTAAACCCAATAAAAAACACAACCATGCTTAACTAACTTCCTAAAAATAAAATATTAACTATGAAAAAAAAAGCCCAGATGAATGCAGTTTTTCTGAAGATGCACCGTTAAATGTTTTTGGTCTAATAATATTATTATTAAATAATACAATTATTATGTTTAACGGAGTGCATTTTGTGTGTGTTTTTTTTCTCTTTGGATTTTGGTATTGATTATTATATTTCTTTTTCTTTTTTTAGCTAAGGTACAAAGAGAACAGCAAAAATGCCTAAGAATAATAGTGCATTAAAAAGTGAAGGTTATACTTTGATTTTACCGTGTTGCTGTACAGTACACTTGCCCCATAGACTGTTTTAGAGACATGCCAGTCTTGAAGTTCGATGCACAGATGATATGTGAAGATATGTTTCCCTCAGAGAGACTGTAATAGGTGGGTATATCCTGCTTAAGGGTGTTCCTCATGTTAATGTGCCAGCCAATTAGCTCTGACATGACAGCTCTGGCAGTTTGATGTATCTCTTTTCTACCCAGAGGCCCTATGTGTGTGTTATCACTGCAACAGCCCACACCCATCAATCAAAAGTAAACCTTCATCACACTCCGAGTCTCGAAAAAGGAAAGTCATCGTATGCTAAGCAAAGCCTGAAAGCATCCAAACAAGCTGCCAGCTGTTTATAAAGTTGATGTAGGCTGTGCATCTTTAACCATCTGAGTGAGCCAGCGGCAACATGTGTCTGACTGACAGCTGTCATTCACCATCAGAGATAGTCAATATGGTGGTTTAAAAGGCGATCCGAGAAAAAAAGAGATTGGCTGTCCAGGAGACATTTTACACTGCCATTTCCACCGCACTTACTTTCCTAATCAACTTTATTTCTAATGACCTTCAGAAACTAGGATGTACATTTCACTGAATTTCTGTCAGTAAATATAGTGTGCTGCTTGTTTTCAATACCTGCAGGCTTCCACAGAAGCTGTATAGATGGTCCGCATTACTGTCCAGCTCATTGGTGTGTGATGGGTCATCCAGTGTGTTGGACGTCCTGTCCCGTCCTCTTTGTGGAGTGTAAGGGTCAGGTGGAGTGGACATGATGGGTGGCTGGGGTTGCCACACACCAACATCTGTGCCATTACCAAACGCCTGGATGGCATTGCCTGTATAATGCAGGAATGAAGATGAAAGTTTTAGTTAAATAAGTATTGGCTTTTTTTTTTCTTCAAATAGTGAGTTGGAAGTTGAATTTAATTAACCACACCTCACAGGAAATAAAATTAGGGTGTTTTTTTGTTTTGTTTTTTTGAGGGGTTGATAATGATAGGAAGGGATAGGAAGAGGAAATTTAACAGTTACAAATTACATTTTTAATGCAATGTTTTACAATGGCTATAAATGATTGTATCATCAATTTTGACTAATTGTGCCTATTTATTCCCTGATTTATAAAAAAACAAATGTTTCCCTCAAAACTAAATGCATCATTTTAATATAAATCAACACAGATCGGATTCGATTTTTAATTTTCCCACAACATTGAGATTTCATTGCATATATAATATAATATATAAACTTAAAAACAAACTTGTGAGAAATGTGAAATAAAAGAAGTTTTAGTTGAAGTTCTTCATCTAATATTATTTATTTTAAATATTATTTATTTATTTATTTATTTATTACTTTATATGTTATAAAGGTAGGATGTGTTGTTATTTATTTATGTTAATAACAACACTGTTCAAACTGAATTTTCAATAGTCATTCTCACCCTGCTTAAAATAGAGTCGACACCGACATGCCGCTATCTGGAACGTTTTTGAAATAAGAGCTTCTTTTTTAATTTCTTAACACTGTAGCAGATGAATTCTGATAAAGAGGCACTTAGCCTCAGTGTGGAAGTGCAGGAAGACCTCCACTTACTCTGAAGTTTCTGGGACCTTTCCAGTGATAAAATGAGGGAGGCCATTATGACTCAACTGTCTTTTTTAAATGACTTTATTCTCAAGAGCACTTTTGTCTTCAGAGTCTGTTATTTACCTCACGCCACAGCAGGCTAAAGGGCAAGTGGGAGATTATTGATGAGTACTGCTTGTGTATTAAGTACCATCTATTAACAGAGAAGAGCTGGCCTTATTATTGAGCGAGTGTTGAGATTCTCTTAAGGCCAGGCTTGCAAGCTGACTCTGTGTCTTAAGGGTTAAAGATTCATAAAGCCTCATTCTACATTCTCCATTAGTTATTGCTATAGTTACAGTTCACCCAAAAATGACAATTCTATTATCATTTACTCACCCTCAAGTTGTTCCAAACCTTTATGAATTTCTTTCTTCTGCTGAATGTCAATAACCAAATATTTGAGGGGCCCCATTGACTTCCATAAAAAAAAAAATACTATGGAAGTCAATGGGGCCCATTAACTGTCTGGTTATCGACATTCTTCAAAATATATTCTTTTGTGTTCAGCAGAAGAAAGAAATTCGTACAGGTTTGGAACTATCCCTTTAAGATTGCATTGCTCTCATAAGAATGAATGTGTATTCAAAGCATAACTGTAGATATTATATAGATTTAAAGGCTTAGAGGACAGATTTTTTAGATGTTGTCAGATTATATAATATGACCCTGGGGAGATCTTGGGTCAGAGACAAGGCAGACTATTGACATCAGTTGTACATTCTGTTTTAGCAGACTTTCATCTGTCTGAGCAAAAGAGGGAAGAAGAAGAAGTTTTATTTATATAGCGCCTTTCCGTAGCTCAAGGTTGCTTTACGTTGTACATTACAATACATTTACACACCCGCACACACATTACAGTCACAAAGGATACATACAGTCACATTATACGAAATACATGTTAAATAGATGTTTTTAACTGAGTCTTGAATGTAGCCACAGATGTGATATTTCGAAGTGTAAGGGGTAGTGAATTCCATAATTTCGGAGCATTAATACCAAATGACCTTCCACCTACGGTAGATAACTGGAAACTAGGGATGGACAATAAACCAAGTTCAGCTGATCTAAGGGGCGGTAAGTGTTAAGTAGATCAGACAGATATGGGGGTGCAAGACCATTTAATAACTTAAACGTTAGAAGCAAGACCTTGAAGTGAATACGTGATGCCGCGGGTAGCCAGTGAAGGTCATGAAGCAGAGGAGTAATGTGAGCAGACCGCCTGGTGGAGGTGAGAACTCTTGCTGCTGAGTTTTGAACATACTGTAATGAGTTTTTTGGGCAGACCAAGAAATAAAGCATTGCAATAATCCAGACGTGATGTGACTAATGCATGAATTAAGGTTTCAGCATCAGCTATAGTGAGAGAAGATCGTAGACGAGCAATATTACGGAGATGGAAAAAAGAGTTTTTAACAAGAGAAGAAATATGAGAGCCAAAAGATAGAGTTGAGTCGAATAAGACACCAAGGTTACGAATCAATGACCAAGGCTTAACATGAATTCCATCAATATCAAAGGACTGGTCCATCCTTTTGACTGAGGCAGTAGAGCCAATCACTAATATCTGATTTTTTTATCATTTAATTTGAGGAAATTAAGAGACATCCAATGCTTGATGTCCCTGATACATGCAGTGAGTGAGTGAAATTGAAGTCCATGCCTGCGTATGATGTCACCAAGTGGATATATATAGATGATGAACAATAGTGGGCCAAGAACTGAACCTTGAGGAACACCTTGTGTAAGTGAAGCAGTGGCAGAACTATACCCTTGTATGCTGATATAGTACTTTCTGTCACTGATGTAAGAAATGAGCCAGGAAAGAGCGGAACCAGTGATGCCGATATCAGAAAGCCGAGAAATCAGAGAGAGGGAGTATTGAGCGTTTATTGTATTGAAAGCCGAGTATTGAAAGCCGAGAGGTCAGAGAGAGGGAGTATTGAGCGTTTATTCTTTCAGGAGCGAATTTGAGGTAATTTTGAGGTAATTTTGATTGTATGAGGATCTTTATATTGCATATCATATTGCATCATACAAGATAGTATTCTTTCTCTCACTCTCTTTCACACATCTTTTGTTACTATGAGTTGCTCTTATTGGTTCATTAGATGGCCATCAAATGAGTGGCCAGATTCAGAGGCTCACAAGGCAAGTAAATGACCGTTGGTTTAATTATAACTGATTTATTAGAAAAGATTTTCTTCTTGTAATCTAATATGATAATAGATGCTTAGTTGCTTACCTATTTTTTGCATTGATTTACTTTTAAAGGGATACTTCACCCAAAAAGGAAAATTCTGTCATAATTTAGTCACATTGATCCAAATATGACTTTTTTTCTTCTGTGGAACACACACACAAAAAGATCGAACCCCAACATTGGACCCCATTAACTAAAATTTGAATTTTCTTTCAAAATATTTATTTTATGTTCCACAGATGAAAAGCAGAAAATCAGGTTTTGAATGACATGAGTGTGAACAAATGACAAAATAATTGTTATTTTTGGGTGAACTATCCCTTTAAGAATCAGAACTGTTCCCATGCATGCTGATGGTGTCTAAAAAGCACTGGTATATTGGTACCTGCACTAACTACTTTTAACACTAACTAACTTGATTGATTTAAAAAATAAGTGATGTGTCCATTAGGTCTGGCAGTGTAAATGCTTCCTAATAAACCTGGTACTATCTTATCAGTACTGGGCCTACTGTCATATACAAATAATGGCATATATGTTCATTACAAACTAAAAAGAGCTAAGAAAACATTTAGCTTATGCTATCTTATGCTGTTTGAATTCAATAACGTCTTATTGGGCAGACAGTCTATTCTCTTTCCCTCTCTCTCTCTCTCTCTCTCTCTCTCTCTCTCTCTCTCTCTCTCTCTCTCTCTCTCTCTCTCTCTCTCTCTCTCTCTCTCTCTCTCTCTCTCTCTCTCTCTCTCTCTCTCTCTCTCTCTCTCTCTCTCTCTCTCTCTATACGTAAACACAAAAGCACACACAGATGAGGACGTGTCAGATATGAGGTGTGGATGTGTCGGTACTGCTATATCATCCGGGCTGTCATCCTAAAGGCCATTGTCTCATGTAGACAAATCCTCCATCTCATCTGCTCTCTGTCTAGCTCCCTGTATTCAGTTCATCTATCTAAATGGATGTTTTTGAATAACTCCCTGACAAAATAATGCATGCTTTCCGTACTCTTCCAGGCCCATGGACACCTGAGTAATGCTTTATTGCCTTTTTATGTCAATCCCCCCTCTCAGCCGCCCCATTTAAGAGGGATTTCTCTGTCTCTCGGCCATCAGACTGCCCTGAACCGCACAGCAACACAAATCGCAGAGATCAGATTTACTGGTGCAGACTGTGAATGTCCATGAAGACGCAACGGAGCAGAATTCAACTTTAGAGTCAGTGTTGATGGGCAAATTCTGTCAGTCAGAGCATAACGCCATGTAACCAATGATATAGAGTAGACGCAGCAGCAGCAGCAGCTGTGAATGAAGTCTACTCACGGAGACAACGGTTGTTGGTGAAAAGCTCGGTAAACTTGTCACACTCTGCTTTTCCGTTTCCGCTGTTGCTACAGTCACACCAAGGAGACACGCTGATGCCAGGGGCACGGAGGTAGTTAGGGGTCATCACCGTACCTGGTACATATTCCAAGGGTCAAAATGCAAAGGTCATTTGTGTTGAAACCAAAGACAACATGTCACAGATCAGTAGATCATGTACTTTCAAAAGCGAAATATACAGTCGCCCCACACATTTGGACACTTAGAAGTATATGAAAGTCATTCCATTGGATGGAAAATATTAAACCAAGTGGCATCTTCAAAAATTAGCATCTATTTATCAAAGAATCCTGAAAAAATGTATCACAGTTTCCACAAAAACATTAAGCAGCACAACTATTGACAACATTGATTATAATAAAAAATGTTTCTTAAACACCAAATCAGCATATTAGAATGATTTCTGAAGGATCATGTGACACTGAAGACTTGAGTTATGATGCTGAAAATTCAGCTTTGTATCACAGGAATAGATTACATTTGAAATATATTCAAATAGAAAATGTAATATTTCACAATATACTGTTTTTACTTTATTTTTGATCAAATAAATGGTGAGCATAAGCGATTTCTATAAAAATAAAGAATAAAACACTTTTGAACAGTATTCTATAGCTTTGTTTTATCATTTAAAACCAAACAAACTTTTTGTGAAATGTTTCGCTTTAACTGTGCTTGACCTATATTTTATTAAAATAAATAAAACTTGCCTTAAAATTTGTATCTAATGCAATGACATTCATACATTTTTAAGTGTGACCCAATAAACAAATATTTTTGGAAATGTATATGCAAATGTATACATCAAAGTTGCATGATATCTCTAAATTACCAAGTGATATGTTAAGCTTAAAATAATGCAGTAATGTTATTAATATTAAAGTTATTTTAGTGTAACAGTAACCTCATAGGGCTGTTGTGTGGATGATGATCACTTAAAAAAACAGCCCCACATTTTTTTGTTTTTTTCACCATGGCTTGTTAAAAAAATGTAGTGTCATTAAAAAAAAAACACTATGGTAATAAAAAAAAAAGATATACTCTAGTGTTAGACACCATCACTGCACCATAACACTGTAATGCCACAATACATTTTTGTAAGGGGTAAGACACAGTAAATGTTCCTGAACTTACCAATGAGACCTGAATATGCCAGCAGACAGTCTGCATAGTTTTCCTTCAGACATCCTGAAATGGAGCGCGCCTCAGGTTGACAGTTGCTGAGAAAGTCAGCTAAACGAGATCTAAAAAAAAAAAATTACATGCAGTAATGAACAAGAGTCCACAGAATATATCTCCTCATTAAACAAACTCAGCACACAAGTGACAGTCCGGCAGTCTTATGACTATCGTCCTCTCTTTTCTCAGACACCATCTACCCCATTCTATGGATTAATAATGAACTCGCTGAAAAGTATAGTGAACATTCAAGCACTTTCCTCCTTGACGTGTAAAACAAGCTGTCTTCCATCCTACCTGCAGATGTAGTTGGTCTTGCAGGAGGCTTGCAAGGAGAGACAGTTGGGTTTTTCCTTGTCCTCGTATGAGCAGGCTGGCACGATGGTCTGACGCCTGCGCTCGGAGCAAGCCGAGTGATCCCCGGAGGGGCAGGAGCAGTAAAGCATGCCGTAGCTGTGCTTCGGTGGGACCTTGTCGAAGAACTGCCGCAGGGCCTTGTGGCACTTGCGCTTGTTACACACCTCAGTAGTCGAGACTCGACTGGTGCAGGGGCTGATGTAGAAGGAGCGATACTTCTTACACGTGTCATTCAGGTTGCAGGCCTTGGCGGCGTTCAGGCAGTTGTTGTCTTTCGTAAAGGCCGCCTCACCTATGCGGGAAGAGATTTAGAGGGAGAGTTACGAACACTACTGGCTGATATTACTGATGCGATCGAGCGCTGTAAATGTCAAAGAACACTTGCTGAGAGTGGGGCAACTGTTGACCTTTTAGGACTCTCTGTGAACGTCCTCTGGCTGAGGACGTGCCGTACGGCATTCACAGGACTAGAGGTCATGTGTCAGGCAGTATGTGGTATGTGTGAGAGTAACTATACTACTGATTAACATTCAGGAAAATGACAGTTTGTTCAAAGTATATTTAAAGATGAAGTGTGTTACATGAGTGATATGTAGAGACAACTGTGAGTAAGCCATTTGTTGGTTGATTACACCGAAACGTGTAAACACTATGTCTCTGTGGCAATTTCAAAGCATTACTTCTGTTTGTTTGAGCTTCCACACATTGCAACAGTGGCTCAACCAATGGCTTGAGTTTGGCGCGGGGCTATCTGTTTGACCAGCCAATGGCAAACCTTTTTGAAAACAGTAATTATTCTTGTTGGTCATGCTAGTAGCAACAAAAGTTCCGCTCAAAAGTTTTTTATTTTAATGTTTTTAAAAGAAGTCTCTTATACTCACAAGGCTGCATTTGTTTGATCAAAATACAGCAAACAGTAATGTTGTGAAGTGTTATTACAACTTAAAATGGCTGTTTTCTATTGGAATATATTTTTTCAAGTAATTTATTCTGGTGATAGCAACGCTGAATCCAGTCTTAAGTGTCACATGATCCTTCAGAAATCATTATAATATGCTTATTTGCTGCTCAAGAAACGTTTTTTTTTAAAATGATTTTCAATGTTTAAAACAGCTGTGCTGCTTAATAATAATAATAATTTACAGGATTCTTTGATTCATAGAAAGTTCAAAAGAACAACATTTATTTGGAATGGATTTTTGTATACTTTTTTGTCACTTCTGGGGATCCTTTAAAAAAAACGAAACTTTTGAACGGTAGTACTACTGTGTACTTTACTAAATATTCTAGATAAGAGTTCATCAAACATCACCAATTTGGTCTAGTGTGTCTGAAAATAAAACCACATGAATGTTCTATTTTCTCACTCGTTTCTTTCTCAGAAATTTCTTCAACAGATCCCACACAAAATGCCACAAGCATACCAATTTCGAGCTCTTTTCATTGTACTTCCTACCAAGAATTAGACAATTAGACAAGCATCTAAACAAGGTTTAAAATAGGTTTTATTTGTTACATTTGAGTATTTTGCCTGAAGAACTTCTCTCAGCTGCTTGCGCTGTCGCACTTTTCCTTTTGTCTCCCTCTTCTCGATCTACACAGCGTTTGAGACTCTTGAACAAACAACCTCAGGTAAATCCTTCACTCTCACTCGCATGGATAAGTTCACAACCCTGAAAACTCTGTTTGCCTTTCCTCTCGCTTTTCTAAGCTGTCTGTTTGCTTTAACAGACTTTCATTCCTGTAAGAATACATATGCCGTCAGACTCTTTAGCCACCTAAAAGAAATTTAATATAAATTATTGTTATTAAATATAGCTTTGATGCTATGGGTGATATAAGACTACACTGACTGAGTTTATTTTGCAATAATGATCAGCTGAATGTGCAGCATAAAGCTGCTAATTATATTTGAGCAAACTGTATATTTAATATATATTCATATATTATAAAATATTTCATATGGAAAAATGACTTGACTGCAGATTGACTAATCAGAATCAAGTATCCAGTGAGCCGTGTATTAAGTGAGCTTATTCTTCTTTACTCTAATGATGACTCGGTGTTCTCTCCTCCTCTGCTTCCCGCTTCAGTAACTCAACTTTTTCTTAGATGGGCTGCAGCTCTTACATGTGCATGGAACGCTGCATTTTGCAATTATGTGTTTTGATGAGGAATTTGTGCTTATTGTGGACTTCCGTGACATGGTTAGATGTGATTAAATTTGAACGCAACCTAGTTCCTTAAGGTTAATCACCTATTACAAAAACCATTACTTACGTTTGACAAGCCCGTTGACATGAAGCTCAAGGTTTAATTGTTGATTAGAAGTTGCAGTCATGTGGACAGGTTCTGCAACATGTCATAGTCTATAAAGCTAACCCATATCCTCTTGTGATACACTGATCCTGAGCAGAATTTATAGACGTAATCCAACAGCAATTTATTATGGTACATCATTAAAATAATGGCTTGGGATAGTTCACCCAAAAATGAAAATTAACCCATGATTTACTCACTCTCAAGTCATCCTAGGTGTATATGACATTCTTCTTTCAGAAAAATCCAATTAGAGTTATATTAAAAAATATCCTGGCTCTTCCAAGCTTTATAATGTCAGTGAATGACCGTTTTATGTTTTGAAGTCCATAAAAGTGCATCTATCCATCATAAAAGTACATCTATCCATCATAAAAGTGCATCTATCCATCATAAAAGTGCCTCTATCCATCATAAAAGTGCCTCTATCCATCATAAAAGTGCCTCTTTCCATCATAAAAGTGCATCTATCCATCATAAAAGTGCATCTATCCATCATAAAAAAGTGCCTCTATCCATCATAAAAGTGCATCTATCCATCATAAAAGTGCCTCTATCCATCATAAAAGTGCATCTATCCATCATAAAAAAGTGCCTCTATCCATCATAAAAGTGCATCTATCCATCATAAAAGTGCATCTATCCATCATAAAAAAGTGCCTCTATCCATCATAAAAGTGCATCTATCCATCATCTATCCATCATCCTTTCTCATTTGATTTTGAAGCCATACAAGTTCAAGATGTTCTGCAATCACTGACCTCAATAGACCCTAAAAAAGCGCCTGGACCTGATGGTCTGGATCCCTTCCTGTTAAAGGTGGCTGCACCGGTCATAGCTGAGCCTATTACTCACATTTTTAACATGTCACTAAATTCTAACCAGGTTCCAGTCAAATGGAAGCAAGCATATATTACACCCCTTTTCAAAGCTGGTGATCGATATGATATGAACAACTTTAGACCGATCTCTAATCTTCCTGTTCTTTCAAAAATATTGGAATCATTAGTTGCTATTCAACTTAAATTATATTTGCACTCGCATAACATTTTAAATGAAATGCAATCCGGGTTCCGGTCAGGGCATAGTGCAATAACTGCCACTTTAAAAGTCACGGATGATTTCAAAGAGGCTATAGATAATAAATTTACCTGTGTTTCTCTGTTCATAGACCTTACAAAGGCGTTTGATACTGTGGACCATTCATTACTTGTTAATACCCTGATGAGAGCTGGTATTGGTCGCAATGCAGTCAAATGGTTCTATAGCTATTTGACCAATCGTTCGCAAATGGTCAAACATGGTAATGATATGTCAAATCCAGTTCCTGTTACAAAGGGTGTTCCACAAGGTTCAGTTTTGGGACCCTTGCTTTTCCTACTTTATATTAATAATATTTGTGACAAGCTTAAATTTTGTAAGTATCATCTGTATGCAGACGATACAGTTCTGTACTCTTGTGCCCCCACAGCTGAGTTGGCCTTTTCTAAAGTGCAGGCAGATTTTGATACCCTGCAACATGCTTTATTAGATTTAAAGCTGCTTTTAAACCCACACAAAACTAAAGTCATGGTTTTTAATACTGGGCGTACAAAACTACCATCCCTATCCATCACGTCACTGGATGAAGTCTGTATCCAGTCTGTAGATAATTATAAATATCTGGGAATCTGGATGGACAAAAGCCTAAATTTTAAATGCCATGTTGATCATCTTGCAAAGAAATTAAAATTCACATTGGGCTTTCTGTATAGGCTAAAGTCTTGTTTCTCCTTGGCTTCACGTAAACGCTTAGTTAATGGTCTTTTTTTATCCCAGATTGATTATGGAGACACCATTTACAGGTTTGCCTCTCTGTCCACTCTGTCCAAACTTGACCCCCTCTATCATTCAGCACTCAGATATGTCACTAACTGTAGTTTTAGGACACATCATTGTGTATTGTACAATTTATTAGGATGGTCATCTCTTCATTTGCGCAGGCTCGAACACTGGTATATTTTAATTTATAAGGTCATTTTACGAAAAATTCCAAATTATTTAAACAGGAAATTTTCATCATTTCAAAGCGGTCACAATCTCAGGTCACATAAATGGCTTCAGTTCAAAGTCCCTGCTATCAGAACAGAGGCTGGAAAGCTAAGTCTGTTCTATTATGGCCCTTGGTCTTGGAACGATTTGCAGTCCAAACTTAAACTAAAATCCCTCATTTCTTTAAATGATTTTAAATATCGAATAAAGGAGGTGGTCACTATTAACTGTAGTTGCTATGCCAATGCCAGTACCACTTAACTTTTTATTAAATTTATGATTTAATATTGTTTGCTTCTGTGAATAGTAGTATGTAGGGCATTATGTAGTACCTAAATGTTTGCGTTTTGTTGTGTCATGGTGTTGTATAACATGTTGTCATGGAGATTTGTTTTGTTGTGTCTTTGTTGTATCTAATGATACAACATGATGATGTGATTGGTTTCTTATTATTGTTTGTAATTTGTTTAAATCCTGCTATCTGACCACTGTCTTGACTAGGTCTCACTTGCAAAAGAGGTTTTAACCTCAATGTGACTTTCCTAGTTAAATAAAGGTTTAAAAAAAAATTCCATCTATCCATCATAAAAGTGCCTCTGTCCATCATAAAAGCATCTATCCATCATAAAAGTGCATCTATATCATAAAAGTGCCTCTATCCATCATAAAAGTGCATCTATCCATCATAAAAGTGCCTCTATCCATCATAAAAGTGCATCTATCCATCATAAAAGTGCATCTATCTATCATAAAAGTGCATCTATCCATCATAAAAGTGCATCTATCCATCATAAAAGTGCCTCTATCCATCATAAAAGTGCATCTATCCATCATAAAAGTGCATCTATCCACCATAAGTTAAGACGTTTTAACACGTTACAAAGTAAAATTCTATCTTCCAGCCAAACGAACATACGCAGTCTACTTGCGCCTAAAGAGCTTGGAAGAGCCAGGACATTTTTTAATATAACTCTGATTGTATTCGTCTGAAGGAAGAATGTCATATGCACCTACCTAGGATGACTTGAGGGTGAGTAAATCATGGGCTAATTTTTGGATGAACTATTCCTTTAACTGCAAAATAATAAAAAAAGATAATAGCATAATATATGTGTTTACTGGTGCAAGAACGGGACGACCTGTCACTCACATGTGTTCAAGTCCCACCCTACTTTTTTTTTTTAATTCGAGAAGCCGTTTCAGTTGGATACAGATCACAATATGGAAAAAAGACTATCGCAACTTCTGTTTCATGACTATTTTAAAGTAAATACCACTTGGTTTTATATGAAACCAACATTAAAAGCCCATGCTATTGTCCATAGTGTGTGTAATAATGACCTCAGCTTTCGTTTCGGCTGAGAGCCTGGCCATGTTCACCTCAGAGAACTCAACTGTGTGTGTGTGTGTGTGTTGATGTGGCCTCGTGTTCTTCAGGCAGCAGAGCGCTCTGTTGTTTATTGCTCTTTGGGCGCAGGAATAATAAGTGAGCTCTCCTTTAAGTGGCCTGAGAGATTGGGAGTGCTGATGGCAGAGACCTGGAGCTTTTCTGCCGGATGCTGAATAATCTCCAACTCTTCCAATCCAATAAAAACACACGCCACTGCAGCAAATCAAATCATGAGGACTCAGACTCCATAACTGATCTCCCACTCCGTGTCTACCACTGTCTCTTTCTGCCCATCTCCACATTCTCGCTTTCATCTGCCTTTTTTTATCTTTCTTTTTATTCCCCAAACTTTACTTTTTTATTTTTCCTTCCTTCCATTCTTCCTTGCTTTCTTCATGACTTTCTTCTTTCATTTTCTTTGTACCCTTTCATTAATTCCTTCTTTTTTCCCTTTTTCTTTCTTTCCTTCCTTCTTCCTTCCTCCGGTCCTTCATTCTTTTTTCTTCATTCCTTTCTTACTATCTTTTTCCTTCGTTCCTTCATTCCTGGCTTTATTTATATATTACCTTCATTTCTTGCCTCCTACCTTTCTTCATTCCTTCCTTCATGTTTTACTTTCTTTCTTATTTTTTTCTTTTCTTTCTTT
Organism: Rhinichthys klamathensis goyatoka; assembly: GCF_029890125.1. NCBI lineage: Eukaryota > Metazoa > Chordata > Actinopteri > Cypriniformes > Leuciscidae > Rhinichthys > Rhinichthys klamathensis. The sequence continues at coordinate 7,427,557 of NW_026606658.1, read as the reverse complement.
CTTTCTTTCTTTCTTTCTTTCTTTCTTTCTTTCTTTCTTTCTTTCTTTCTTTCTTTCTTTCTTTCTTTCTTTCTTTCTTTCTTTCTTTCTTTCTTTCTGTCTTTCTTTCTTTCTTTCTTTCTTTCTTTCTTTCTTTCTTTCTTTCATTCCTTGCTTCCTTTTTCCTTTCTTGCCTCCTACCTTTCTTCATTCCTTCCTTCATGTTTTTCTTTCTTTCTTTCTTTCTTATTTCCATCCTCCTTCCACCGTTCGTTCCTTCTTTCTTTTTTCTTCATTCCTTTCTTCCTATCTTTTTTCTTCATTCCTTCAATCCTTTCCTTATGGCTTTATTTATTACCTTCCTTCCTTGGTTTCTGCCTTTCTTTTTCTTCCTTTTCTGTCTTCCTTTTATTTCTATCTTCCTCAGACCTTCCTTCCTTGCTTTCTTCCTTTTTCCTTTCTTCTTCCTGCATTTCTTTTTTCTGTTTCTTTGTTTCCTTTCCTTTCATTCATTCATTCATTCATTCATTCATTCATTCATTCATTCATTCATTCATTCATTCATTCATTATTTCTTCCTTCCTTCCTTCAATCCTTCCTTTATGGCTTTATTTATTTATTATCTTTCTTTTTCTGCCTTTTTCGTTCCTTTCTTCCTTTCTTCCACCCTCTTTACTCCGTTCCTTCTTTCATTTTTTCTTCATTCCTTTTTTTCCCCCCAAAATCAGTTTTTTTTTCCTTCCTTCAATTATCCTTTTATGGCTTTATTTATTTATTACCTTCCTTCATTGCTTTCTGTCTTTCTTTTTGGCAAAATAACAAAAAATATCAATTTATTAACAATTCTCATCTGTTCATTTTACATGACAACTGTCTTCATTTTGTGCTGTTGTTTATTTGAGAAGGAACGCCTGAAAACCTTCATTTGATCCTTCAATGAAACATGAACTGAGAACCCCATTAAGTCTCATGAGCTTTGAAAGAGCAGTACAATTTCTCTTTGCGTAGTTCAGTATATGGTGATTCTTCTTAGAAATGGAGCTAATGAATCCATTGGACTGGAACCTTCTATCAATTAATGAAATTGCAGTTACAGCACAATGAGGGTTTGTTACGAGATGAGCCCTCGCTGACCATCTCTGGGCTCTTTAATAAAGAGAGAACTGCTAGTTAAACAACACTGTGAGCTCTGTGTAAAAGACTATCCGCTTAAACTGCTGTCCTGGGACATTTAATGGCCCTCTGAAGTGATGTCTGCCGATGACTGAACTCTGGAGCGCACTTTAAGGGAATTAGCCAGTCCAATTGATATTTGAAAATATCCAGTGGATGTGGAGTCTATTGATTTATTGATGAGTGTCATTTACCCAAAAGGAATTAATAAACACGCTGATCCATGTATGTTTACAGAGCTGATCCATCTGGAGCTGATGCAACTCTGCTCGAAAAGACCGGCAGTTTGAGGCATCGATCAAACGACTGACGATGTGAAAAGCAGGACAACTTTATAAGGAAATTTATATTAGCGGACTTCTTTCCAGAGTTCATGCCCTCAAATATCGTCAATCGGCACTGTTCTCAGACACTCTTTCAATTAACTCTCTATGAATGCGTAGTCCTTAGCCAAACAAGTACGGTTTAGTATGTTACTTCATCAAACCTGACAAATTGTTTTACTGAGCATGTTGAAAATATTTTAACTTCTAAAATCTTTGTATCATGACTACTCTAATCTGATAGAGATTGTAAAATGCTGACCCCGAACAGACTGAGGTAATGGACACTCAGTTACTTACATAGATTAGTATGATCTCAAATAATTACCAGAGCCAGAGGGATTTGGGGGTCATTGATACTCCAGTGAGTGGAGCAGTGAAATTCCAGCGATGGATTTGCCCTATTATTGTAGCAGTGACAATGGAGGGAGTCACATTACTGCTAGATGTTTGACTGTGTGTTTTGGGAGCTTGCTAAAGAGAGTAAATGATGACTAGCGGCTGTGTGTGTGTGTGTGTGTGTGTGTGTGTGTGTGTGTGTGTGTGTGGGTGTGGGTGTACGTGTGTGCGTGTGTGTGTGTGTATGTGTGTGTATGTATGTCCAAACACCAAGCAATTAAACTGCATAACATTTCATGAGTGTAATTAATAAAGAGTGCACTGTTGATGGCTTTCAATCCAGAAAAAAAAATCAATGCCTAATAAGACATAAAACTGGTATTTGATGTTTTACCATCAACAACTGCCAAGTAATTTCCCTCTGGGGCTCTGCCTTCAATTTACATACATTAGCAGTAAAACACACACGCCACTATATATTAATCTGTTTGAAATGGAGCCAAGACTGAGGCATTAATAAATTGAGAATGAAAAAGCGATGTATGCGGGGTGTAAAATGAACACTCACTAAGTGCCAAATGCAAGTCAAAAATTGCCTTTGGCAGCTAAATAATACAGAGATGCTCGATTTAACTTGAATAAAAAAAATGAATGATTATCTGACCTTCACTGATGTGAGAGATTCAAGTCAAAGACATACAGCTGTTGCGACTCAAATGTCCATGAGATTATCTAGAAAAAGTGTTTATTTATATGTGGAGTGAGCTAGCATTTAAATCTGTGTATTATACAATGACGTGGTGCTGTTACAAATATACAAGAGGAAATGCTAAAATGCTAAATAATACAACTGTCATAGGAACAAAAAAAATATTTATAGTGAAAAAAAATGATAATTTTATCATTATTATTATTATTAGTAGTAGTAGTAATAAAAATGCAAACTAATATTTTATTATTATAATAATTTTTTGTCCATATGACAGTGCTATTATTTAACTATTTTTCTCATTTTTTCCCATTATATGATCTAGAATAGAATGATGTGAATTATACAATGGACATGATTGTTATAAATATGCAAGGTAAAAAAAAAAAAAGCTAAGCACCAGAGACATATGGACCAAAATATGTTATAATAATAATAATAATAATTTAATGATAGTAAAATAATAATTGGTTACACTTTATTTTAAGGTGTTATTGTAACAGTGTAATTATATATTTAAGTACTGAGTAATATTAAGGAACTACATGTACTTAGGGTTATGGGTAGGATTAGGATTTGCATAATTTGCATTAGGGTTGCATATAGTTAGATGCATGTAATTATGCATAATTTATTACTGTGGTAAGTACATGCAACATATGTAACAAGGACACTGTAAAATAAAGTGTTAACTAATAATTTAATAATAATAATAATAATAAGGATTATGATGCAAAATACTTTCTATTATTTTATAATTACTATTAAATATTATTGGTCCTTATGACAGTGGTACTGTGAGCTATTTTCCCCCTTATTTGTAACATGCCATTGTATAATTTCAAGGCTTGCAAAAAATTCATCTTTTTTCCCCCAAAATTTTTGAAGTGGACAGCAAACCATCTTTGTCTTTATTGACTTTAAGCTTTAAGCATTTGCCTTATGGGAGACACTGGAGACCAAATTCGTTCCCAGGAAGATCATTAAACTCCTCCAAGCATCCTATAATGGATCAATTAGCCAAATACGGATCCGGAACTAATTATCAAAGGAGTTTACAATCAAGTCTGGAGTTCGTCAAGGGGACATCGTCTCCCTGTTGTTATTCAACATCGTAATCAACGGCATCAATGCTTTCCAGGGCATGTGTGGAGTCCAGTCTGATAAAGATCACTCTTCAACAGATCTAATGTTTGCCGACGACAGCGCCAATGCTGAAGCAACGGATATACTGCACACTGTCGCTTCATATGGCTTGAAAATCAATGCAGACAAAACCAAAGTGATGGCAAAGGGGTCACAGGTCATTGTCTACCTAGAGAGCACTCAGTTAAAACAGGTCCAGGAATTTCAATACTTAAGGTCACTAGTCCAGGAGAAGAAAGTGGCATCCACTGTAGAGGTTTGGACAGGCAGCTGCGGCATTCACTTAGGAGGCACAGAATTCAGTTTAAACCCTGCATTCATCCTTTTGTGCCACACCTCCTTCTCAACTCCCTTTGTCCTGATCATTGTTAAATTACAGTATTTAACAGCAGCACAGTATCACTAAAGCATGCTCCAAATCAGACTTGCTTGGGCATGCATGTAGATTTTTGAATGGCTAATGAGTCAGAGAAAAGGAGTTAAAGTTAGCTAGAGAGATGTGATAAATCCACTGATGAATGCAGGCACACTCTTAAAAGAGAGGGAGGGGGTGGTTGCGTTACTCCCATTCACATTCCCACAATATTGGAGTCAGGAAATGATAACTATAGGCTTCATACATCACAAACACTGAAGCACACATCCACAGCGGGGGATCAGTCCTCAGGAACTGACAGCATAGAGCTGTCAACCCAACCCCATTAGAATAAAGGATTTCCTCTTTCTCTCGCTAGGCTTCTCTCCAAAATCCACTCCAAAGGATTTGTATTATATATGTTTGACAGCCTTTACACTCTCACGGCCTATTCAGTCTATACTCTTCTACTGTGGGTGTGGGTGTTCAAGTCTTTCTCTCTCTGTGTGTGTGGGTCATTGTATTGTCCTTAATCTCAGCACTGACAGATGACGTGCCTTTGGATGACCTGGTCACGCAAGCTCACGCAGTACTGCAGTGAAAGCACTTTATGATCGGTTGAAAAAAAACACAACACAGACAGCGGTGTCACTTCCTGATACAGCATCAGATATAAACAGCGTTTGATGTGAAAATATGAACAGTTATGCTGTGTTATGTAGCACTCTACTTTTGACCCGTTTAATGATGTCTAGTTAATAGTGCTAATCTTTTCTTATGAAAAGGTCAATGACATACAGATACAGCTTTATGAATTAAGACCATCGCGGCCCATCACGTTGATTCAGAACATATCATGTCCCTTTCATACATGAATGCAATAGGGGAGTGATATTTATGTAACTGCTTTCAATCGAAATCCACTTTCTTTTTGTAGGGAGAAATGGGAAGAGGCGGACAGAGTACAGAGCTTTGTTACTTGAGTAAAAGTACAGATACCCCTTGCTAAATTTTACTCAAGTACAAGTAAAAGTACTACATTCAGATGTCTACTTAAGTAAAAGTACTAAAGTACTTGTTTTTAAAAGTACTTGAGTATCAAGAGTACAGGAGTAGATTTTCTAAATATTGCATTACTAATCTACTGCCACAGTGCTTACATTTATGCACAGAAACGTCCTACATGGAGTTATGAAAAATGTTAATGTTAATACCTTGGAGAATGTAAAAGGAATTGAAAGTAAAATCAAGTCATTTTCATCTTTTTACCATGTTGCTTTATTTAATTTAATTAAATTTTGGGGGGGTCCCATCTTTAAATGCGGGGACAACACACACACACCACATGTAAGGTTGGCGCTGCCAATAAAGCACCTAAAAGCTGTCACAAATAACTGGCAAAAGGAATGATTATGAATATGTAAAATATAGCAAGGAGATATTTTAATTGTTTATTAATAAACACTTGTTAATAAACAAGTGTTTTCTTTGTCAGTGTCGGCTAGATGAAGTTGACGATGCTGACTTGCGATCTTCAGTAGTGAATGCGCCAGAGAGAAATGCACATTTCATACGGATTACATAAGCAGAGAGCAGTCTGTAGTCTGTTTTCTTTCGTTTTGAATTTTTCTGTTTAAAAGTAGACATGTCTGTGAGAGGCAAGTAGGCTACCTTATACACTGAGTTTCGGTTCATTTATGAGACGAGATCCAGTTCACGTGCCGGCGCCTCCGTTTCTTATCTATCGTCTGCTATTTACTTCTTATTTATTAAACCCAGGCAATTGGTTGATGAAACATTGATTAAAATTAAGATACAATTAATGCAAAACGAAATTCAGGTTAAAGAAAGGTTTTGTGTTTTCTGTTTGATGTCTCTGTGAAAGTTTTAAAGCATTTTTTTATGCCGCTTTCAGAGCGCTCACGTCTGTAACGGAGAACACGTCCATAACATTGTTTTTTCCTCATAAATGCTAACCCGAAAAATAAAATAAAACAAAATTAATATTTTATGTACTGTGGAGACTGAGTGCCAACCCTTCTTCATTCGCTGGGTAGTAGCCTACTTTGGTTTGCGCAGTGTAATTCACATAATCAGTAAAAATATATTTTGCCTCCTAAAGTTTTTTTTTTAAGAAATCAGAAATCCCTCGTGGCTACGCCACTGCCACATTTGAACCTGACTGTGTTAAACACACCACATACTCAAGAACATCAAACCAAATGCTTGGCTTACATTAATGTGTAATATAAAATCTGACCATGGAGTTGACTTTGGCGGAAAGCTGAAAGTGATTGCTGATAGGCTGTCCCAATCAGTGGCGCCTGCACAATCCAATCACGTTTGAGAGGGAAACAACAAATTGAGGGTTTCCGAGATTTTTCTTTTTTTTTTAACTTTTTTTTTTTTTACTCGGGTACTTACAGTTATGGATAGAAATGTATTGGAGTAAAGAGTACAATATTTGCCTCTCAAATGTACTTGAGTAAAGTCATGAGTACTCCCCAAAAATGATAATCGAGTAAAGTACAGATCCCTCAAAATTGTACTTAAGTACTGTACTCAAGTAAATGTACTCCGTTACTGTCCGGCTCTGGATATGGATGATAGTGGCTTTGAGTAAATAGTTTAACTAAGGCTGAGAGTGGATTTGAAAACGAATTGATTCGTTGATTCTGAGGCATTGATTCATTACCTCGATCAAACTGCTACAGATCACAGAAGTGCTATAACAGAGATTTTGAATCATCCTCCTTGAATCTTTTGATTCTATTCACCAACAAAATTCAAATACTGATTATATCATTACACCATAGGTGTCGACCAGTGAGTGTAATTTTGTGTAATTCAGTTAACAGATTCGTTCAAGAATCATTCATGACAGAAACACCACAGCAATATGAATTTAAAATAGTTTTTTGGTAACACTTTACAATAAAGGTTCATTAGTTAACATTAATTATTATTACTGTATTTGTTCATCTTTGTTAACATCAGTTAATAAAAATACAGCTGTTCATTGTTAGTTCACAGTGCATTAATGTTAACAAGATTTTAATAAAATATTAGTAAATGTAAGTAAGTAAGTGCAGTTCATTATTAGTTCATGCAAACTAATGTTACCTAATGAACCTTATTGTAAAGTGTTATGTGTTTTTTTTTACAGCTATAATCATAACAGGAGGTAAAAAGAGGTTAGGGATTTCAAATGGAAGGCAAATCAAAGTTTCCACTCAAAAATATTTTGCAAAGAGTGTTTTAGGCCTTTCCTCTATATTTCCCCTTTTTGTACACACTTGACAGAGTTATTGATGTTGAATGATTTGTAATCAACCATCCAGACATTTGTAATTACCCAACGCTTATGAGCTGTACACAACACAGCACGCACAAGCTTTAAATGTCACTTTTGCCTCCAGCAATCATCAAGCTGTTTACGTGTTTTCTGACGAGGCCGACATCTTTCTCATAGCGTGAGATGAGGATTTGAGACATTTGTTTTGTGTGTTTCTCAGTGTTTACATGCTCAATCCATAGCAGAGTATTATTATATAATGTGGAAAACAGTCTATTTCTATACAAACATAAAAGCTCTCTCTCTCTTTCTGTTTGTCTCTCACTGTCTTTTCATTCCTCGGGCTGTGGCAGCTGGTTGGGATTCATGAACCGTACGGCCCTGGCATCCATGTCAATGATGTGAAATGAGATTGGAAATCAAATTGCACTTCCAAACAATAACTGCTGACAGGGACATTTTTTCATATTTAATAACCTCTTCCTCTCTTATAGGCTTTTTGCGATTCGTGCCAATAACTGTGAAGGTCTGAAATGATTTTCTTAAAACAGACTATGGCAATTCAAATGAACATTACGCATATGAATTTCATCCTACTGAATGTTTAAAACAATGACAGGATTCTTTGTCATTACAGAGACAGTGGAATTATGGATCAAAACCAAAACTAAGTAAAACGCATCCAGAAATAAATTAGCCAGAGACAGACATTAAAGGCCTTTTTAAAAATATATATGTAGTAACATTGAAAAGATTTTAATTTAGTATTCATCAGATGCCTTTATAATTACCCCATTTCTTCTTTCAATAGACTCTCTGTCTGTTTCATATTTAATCAAACTATGTTTTGGATGAGCGGCGTGACTGAATACAACCAAATTTATGCATTTAATGAAAGGAAGCAGACCATCTTGCATGAGAAGGGGACATGGTCCTTCTGACCTCAATGCATATCAGTTCTCTTTGAGGACAGGGCCACATGGGACTTGTTACTACATTCTGGACCAGCCCGAGGGTGTGAATAATTCAGATGGCCAGGACAGCCGCAGTTCGGCATGTGAGAGAAATAGTATCTCCATCTCTCCTTCCTGTGAGACGGTGCGCTTGTAAGGGCGTCAGAAACAGGGATGTGCACTTAATTTCCATGCAAGGTCTGTTTTACTTAAATGATGAAATATATAGCGCTTTCAACACGTGACCCAAACCGAATTCATACTAAATTCAGCTTTGCCATCACAGTAATACAATTGTAATTGAATTAATGTTGCACAAAATTACAGTTTTTACAGTATTTTTGATCAAATAAATGCAGCCTTAGTCAAGGCATGTCAAAAATGATTTGATATGCTATCCCCAAAAAAGGGCTCATTTTTGACATTTGATTGTGAGTAGCCCTTATAGCGAGAGAAATGAACGGCCATTTGTGATCACTCTATTATTGACAAACCAATGCAGGAACATGAAAAAAGGCACAGAACAAGATTCATCTGTCTAAACTGATTGCAAAACATTATATCTGTTTTAGTCTTCACTATGATCTTTGGTTCCACATACAAATTTGAACCCCATGTTTGCTCCATTAAAGAGATAGCTCTAAAACATTCTGTCACTTCGATGAAAGAATGACACTTCTTTCTTCTGTGGAACACAAAAGAAGACAGTTTGATGCTGACTCTGAGCCATAACCACCATAGACACTGAGGGGGACAAGTTCCCCCCAATAAATGGCCAAATTGCGAATTCCAGCAGGATGGTTTAGTTTTAGCGGCAAAAGACGCAAGTAAACATTTAATATCTGACAGCTGTTTTACATCAGGGACCGATAGAAATATCTAGTGATGCAAACTACTCAACTCTTCAATAACATTTTGCCACTTTGAATTGAAAATATGCTACAATTTACATGAGTCATTTCATAACTGAATCTATTTGACGAGACAAAAAAAAATGTTTTGCGTTTTTGACATAAGAGAGAATGTGTGCACAATTAAGTCTATAACTTATTTTACAAACCATTCTTATTTCTTTATTTCCTTAAATCACTTTTAATCCTCTAATTATTTATTTTCTTTAAATAAGAAGCCCCCCCCCCCCAACACCAACATCATTGATTTGGACATGAGGGTGAGTAAATAATGACAGAATTTTAATTTTTGGAAAAACTATCCCTTTAAGTTTCCCTACGGTTCATTAATGTATTAATCCAACAATGTCTGCCGTTCTCTGTCTTCATTGCTCCAGCTCCTCACTGATCAGGTGGCACAACTCTCGCTCTACAGTGACAGTATGATCATTCTTCTTCTCTCATGACTGCTTTCTTTATTGATTTATGGAAAAGACCCGTTTTAATTCAAGCATTTCCAGGCGAATGTATTCCAGTGGTTATTTGGTATGAATGTCTCATGATTAATGGCACAACAAACAAGTTTCTTTTGCCACAGCACTGATAGACGAAGAAAGAGCCATTTGGCCACCCATGAAGTGGTTAGATAGATGTCTACTAAGTCTTCTACATACCGTCTTTACCTATGGCCATTTAAAGTTGTATTTAAAATATTTTATACTTTTTATAATTTTATAATTGTATAATCCCTATACACTAGGAGTGTATAGGGATAGTTCACCAAACAATGAAAATGATGTCATAATTTACTCGTGTTGTTCCAAACCTGTATGTATTTCTTTTTTCTGTGTAACAGGAGAGAAGAAATTTTGAATTTTTTTTTCAGTGTGGTTTTGGACTCCATTGACTTTCATTGGAAGCACAAAAACAGAAGAATGAAAGTCATACAGGTTTGGAACAATGTGAAGGTGAGTAAATGATGACAGAGTGTTTATTGTTGGGTAAACATCCATTTCCAACTGTGGAGAGCCTAATAAGCTTTATAACATCCACTAATTGGCCTGCCTACTGGCAACCATTGTACAATTCAGTACAATTCTGCCTGACCCTTTCGGCTACTCTTTCACTAAACAGGGTATGTCTTTCCTCCTTCACATGGCTGATTTCCCCCCTTCCTTTTTCTTGTGAGCCCACAGATCCCACAGCTCAAGAGGATCTGTTACAAAAGCTTCAGGGTGTGGCATCAAATAAAGAGGAGGAAAAGTGCCTGCACAGCATACTGCATACATGCAGACGCATTCTGAACAAAGACTCAGTTCTGACAATACCAGTCATCTAAGAGGCATCCAGCCTCTCATAAACATGACGTAAAACCTGCATAATTATCCGACCCGTTTGACTGCTATTACCTCAATGATGCATCTTTATGGATAATATAAGTTTGTCAAAGTTTAAAACGCTAAGATGGAGAGTGAACTGTCTTGCTCAGCAATTATTAGACGCTTAATGCGGCCATTCATATTGATCTCAGTTATGTTTCTGACAGGAAGTGTAACCTTAACACATTTACTGAAACACTGGCGTTTTTGCATTAGAGCCCTGGACAGCTACAATTAGATGACCAGGCATTTCTGTTAGTCAGGACTATGAAAAGAGTTTGAGAAAGCTGATACTCTGTTGACTACAGTACATGTTTCGGTCTCTTTGCTTAGCATTATGTTTCTCATAAGTACATTTTGTACTGACATGACTGGTTCAATGCTGTGCACCAGACACATTCACAAGTCTATGCCACAGAGTCTAAGTGAAGTCTTAAATGATAAAGTCTTAAAAGTCAAGTTTTTCATGTTGACACTGTAAAAAATAGCTGCCTTCAATTTTTAAGCACAAATAAACTTGGATGTTTAAGTCATTTACTGATTGACTTAAAATAATTAGTTGAATCTTGTATAAATACGTAGAAAATTCCTTAACTGATTTCGATGTTAAAGCAATGTAAAAACATATGTTTTCATAACTTATTGATCATATTCTTATTTTTACAGTGCATCTCGAAGTTAGAAGAAAAAAGTAGTAGTAATCACAAAATGCTTCCTGTATCTCACTTATTCTAAATGGCTAAATGTAAATATAATCACTTTCAGTCAAGTCTAGTTCGTTTTTTATAAGTCTAAATCGAGTCTGAGGACAGTTTATGTGTAACTTAAGGCTGGTTCACACTGCCCCAACAAACACTAACATTTCAACCAACAGTACAACATGTTCCTGGATCAACATCTTTGTTGATCCTGGAACAACATTCCAATCAACCAACAAAAAAAGGAACACTCTGACGTTTTCTTCTGTATTTACAGTATGTAAACATAACCGTCATGCTCATACTGACTGACAACACAAACAGGTTAATACACTGATCGAACAAAACCCAACAACCAATTGAAATTTGGTGCTTGTTGGCACTGTGTAAAACGAGGCTCAGACACGAGTATCCATTTCTGCTTTGAAAAGCCATAAAACGCCCACACAATGTGTTGGAAAGAGATGTCCCACTATGAGTAAGAGATTAGGGTCATTTATTATTGGGGTCCTGCGTGTGGGCTGATTCATTGGTTCATGACCATAAATATAAAAATTATTTACTCGCAAGACACACGTTGCACACCATCCAACCAGAGTTTTTTTTTTTTTTTTTGGTGGGGAGGGGGGTTGCATATTAGGCACTGTACAAGTAATTATACAAGTAACTACATTTCTCTCCACATTATTCTGTTACAATGGGTCTGGTACCATTCTTTGTTGATGCAGTGGAGGATGCAGAGTTCTCTACAGATTCATTAGGCCTGTATAACCCAGACATTGCATCACCTCAAGAACAGGAATGTCTCTCCATCTGGGCCATGTAGAAATCTGGCACAGCAGCTCTTGAGTCTCTCAACCAAATCAGTTCTTATTGAAGCTGCACTGGCAGCAGCCATAAACATCCTGCTCACTCCTGTATAGACCAGCTGTGAATTATTACTAGGTGTTGCTGGACGTGCCATTAACCGGTGCACCTTTTTCATATTCTTCTGGTGCACATTTTTTTTCTTCTTCATGGGATTGCTTTAGAAATGAGAGGAATAAGTAAAGAGACTCGTTATGAGATTAATATTCATTTGCATTTTGCATTCAAATATAAATAATTCAAATGAATGTCTCTCTCTCTGGGGATGTACAACACCTAGTCAGCTGCCACAAATGCACAAGCAGTCAACACACATACAAAACAAAAGCAAGCCTGTGATGTGCATTTCGTAATAATGCTCTAATAGTACCAGACTGATGATTAAAGAATCAACAGCTGTTGAAACCATTAAATTTAAGCTTATTTTTATATTTAAGCATTGATTAGCGCTTCAGGAAAGAACAAGGCTGCAATTTCAGAAGCTGCATTTCTCGTTTGGCTTTATTGATTTGAAGTGGAATGAAAGAAAAATTGGCGTCTCTCTACATCCCAGGTACTTTCATGTGATGCCATGTAATTGAGTTTTATATATATATATATATATATATACTCAAATTAACAATTTACTCAATGCGGAAAATCATGCATTTTCACAGGTTTTCTTATGCAATAGTTGTTTGTTTTAATGCATATAGTATTTCACTCAGCATGGTGACATAATGTCAAACGCTATTGAAATAAATTGCTAGTCGAGTCTTAAAATGGGTGCGGAGTATTGTGTCCCGCATGGAGGTGCTGTTTACGCAGTGTCACCAATGAGTTTCAATGATGGTTAGAATGCTGCCCATGTAGGCAGTTGGCAACTGGGCAGCTCACTAGGTTTTGGAACAGACCTACAGTCTGTCACCATGGAGATTTACTGCAAAACTTCTGCAGTCAAACAGCTCAGATTGAGAGATGCAGTCAGTTATCTTCAACACCAGCAGATCTCACAGTAGTTGAACAGGGGAGGAACAGCTCCATCTACAGTGCATAACTATACCTTCTCCATCCAGCAGCACTTGTTCTGTTAGTCCTCTATATAGGAATGTATGCGGCACTGACTCTTTTCCAAGGACATCACTGAAATATGTTCACTCAAATCTCTAAAATCCATTACAAAGCACACATTCATAAATGACAGATGCAGGCAGGTCATTCATAAGCCACTACGCATTTAAATTAATTCATTTGGCAGACACCTTTATCCATAGGACATACACATAGGCCTATACCTTATGCATTAATTAAGCACCTTATGCATATGTTTAGAATCAACAGATAAAACCAAAAGCTGGCAATTGATTTGTAGGCTACGCAGTGTGAACTGACAGATAAGTGTGAGGTGGAGATATAACATTAGACTTACCTGATATGATGGGAGCCAGACGAAAAATATCAGACAGACGGCTGTTTACTGGCTCATATGGCGAGTCCTCCAGCAAATCATTGGCTGGAAGATAAACCATCAAAGTAAGCTAATGTAGTAGAAATAATAATTTAGCAAGTAAGAATTCAAACTGTTTACATGCACCATTCTTAGAACCAGAAGTTTTAACTTTATCCATGTTAAACGCATGGTTATAACAGCAGCATTTTAAATGCATTTTAGACTAAAAAAGGGGGGTCTATAGAGCATGAACATTTTTCATTCTGTTCAACTGTGGTGTTACGCATGGATTTGCTCACCCTGTAAACTCTGGTATATACTCCAGAAGATGCGCAGACAGTTCTTCTCTTTCTTCATTCCTCTCCTACACTTGCAGTCGTACAGAGGACTCTGTTTCATAGACTCTATGGCGTTCCGACACTCGTCCTGCGCCTCGGGTTCAGCCAGCATGCTGAAGTTACTGGCTCTCCCGGCCACACACTGTCTCATGGTTCGGTACTTAGTGCTGCAGATGTATTTCGCCAAACACTGTTCATGAGCCCTAACGCAGTCCACTCGAACCGAACGAGACTGTGCGATCGCATCTGCCTTTGAGAAGAGCACTAGATCTGTGCAGGGAAAAGACAAAGTTACAAATGTGAATGAGACAGAATGGCAAAACTGTCACAGTTGGCTTTTACTACGATTTTCTAATGTTCATAATCATGGTAATAGCACTCACCTAGTTAGTGAACCCCATTTATACAAATAGAGACAACTTATATGTTTGCTATGTAAAAGACAAAACACTTTTTTTTATAAAACAGATAGATAAATCTATCTGTTTCCTACAAGGTTTAGAAATACTAATACTAATAGGTTATTATAATACTCATCATTATTAAACAAAAAATATGCATGCATCTGAATTACAATATTATCTATATTTGTTATAGTTTTTGCTGATTTAAACGCAAACAAACATTGGAACACATGCATCGCAACTTACCAAGGACAGGCAACATTATCCAAAAAGTTACGAATATCATCGTCGCTTTATTCAGATCCATTCAGAGAGCAGGGAAACTTGTTAAATACGAAATAGAAGAATTTCCACAGTAAATCCATTGCGCGCCAGCTGCGCACTGGTGCAAGTGGTGAGGAACAAGTGATCAGACATCATACACATCCGGACAGACTCCGACAAGCGCTCAGTGCTGCTCTGCTGGACACACCCCGCGACAAGAGAATAAAAAACAGTACTAAGAGGTAACATATAACGATAAAACACTAATATCGTGGCATTGCGCTATATATTTATCCCTTGATATCTTCTTTATCATATATTCAGCAATCGATCAATTTCTTAAACGTTTTCTTATAAAAATGCACATAAAATGAACATTCCAATATCAGTAAAAGTTCATGTCAGTCAACATTTAATGTCAAATATGAGTGCTGTTGCGCGCTCAGTTGACCGGGGACGATATGCGGGTCGAAGTACGCGCACTCTGTGAGAAGACACTGCGCATGTGCTCATATCTCTGGAGAAGGTCGTCCTTTTGGCTCAGTTGGACAGTGAATTCGCTGATTAGGCACCATTAAGCACTTTACTTAATAAGAATTATACAAAGACTGTCCAAGCAGAAATGGAATCCACTTTGCGATCCATATCTGACACCCTGCGTGAGAAATTTTCACTGTTGACGTTGTTTTTTCCCCTTGCAACAATTTATGTCCGTTTTTTTTTTGGGACACTCTTGACGTTATTCCTATGAATTAGACATTGTAAACTAAATACTAACAATTTTTGTTCAAATATTTTTATGAATAGGCCTAATAAAAAATAATGACAGTATATAGCCTAGTTTTTTTTTTTTTTTTTTTCATTGTACAGACCGGCTGTTGCTGTGGTTACATCAGGGGAAAGCGTCTAGGGCACTCTAATCAGAATAAATACACTCTGTAAAAAGAACACACACTTTTAAGACCGCCAACATCCTCCTCAGTTTTGCGTAATATAGGCTACTGCGTGACGTCATCCAACACTAGTAAGAGTTTGCTTACTGTTCGCATCCACATTTAGTCTGCCACCTGTAACTCTTTCCTTTTATTCATTTAAGTGTCTCATATGATCATAAAACCCTTTATGACGTTTCTTGATTGTATGGAGAGCATGAGCGCCACCTGTTTACTAAAGACAAGCATGACAGTTGCCCTTTCAAATCAATGAAGCAGAATATAAATGAATACATTTTCACTCGTTATCATTTTGCATATAGAATCCATTTTAATGTTTTATTATTTTTATAATAATATTTGTTTATAATGGCCTATTTGTTAAATTAATTTCCTCAAAAACACTGTTTTAATTGACTACATAAAGAAATCATGTAACATAGTAATTTATGAATCAATAAACAATCAAAACCAAGCATACATTTCCGGACATACTACATCTGCCATGTTGCCATGGTGTCTTCATGCAGTGTTTTGTCCATAAACATTGATTCATGGTGCCTTTGTGCATATCATATACCAATTGCTCCTCACTTGTTAACAAGCTTCATTCCACTGAAATCAAACCAAAATCAATTTCCTCTGTTTAATGAAACTTTCAACAAAAATGAAGAATTAATTGCACAAACCAAAATCATTAGCTAGCAATTGCTTGACATGTTATAAACCAGTCAGACTAATGAGATTGTATAGGCATACTGAACTGGTTTAGAAACTCGATACGTGATCAATACTCACCTTTAGGTTGGGTCCGAAAGACTAACCATCTAGGAAATGAGCTCTGCTGGATTTATTGTCAGTTAATCAAAGACATTGCTGGATACCAATAGATAATGTGAATTACAGCATTGCACAAATGATGCAACATTGATCCAGCCATGATTCTGCCGACAATTAACTTTGTATGAAACCTAACAATAAATCCATCCGAGAGACAGAATACTAAAACATTTCCTGGATGGTCTAATTGATTTTTACTTTCCATTACCTTCATGTGTGTAACTATAAGACTGGCAAATAATTAAAGGATAATAAAAATGAATGATTGTTTTGGTAATGATGCCATGTAAATTGGGAGTTTGTAAATAACTTTCTGAGGGCAAAAATGTCAGTTACTGTATATAGGAGATCGATTGCTGTAAAAGAAGAAATGTTTTGTAATGCAAGCATAGCATAAGGGCTCTATGGTGGATTGTTATGAAGATTTCATGTGTGAAGAGCATGGGTTAAACACTTGATGTGTAAAAACACTTGATGTCTAGATTGAGCGGTGATTGTAGTACGGATGGCAGAGGACATGTTTGTCTGTGTATGCACTGTGCTTTTGTCCACATGTGTATTCACATATAAAAAGCAGTCTCATCAAACAGAGTGCTGCAGCGCATCTCCATTTAACTAGTGTTAAAAGGAAAATCAATGGGAGATTTGTGGCAGGAAGTATAGGCTATATTCTCTGTGGCCTTTTCAGTCATTTAGAGGGGGAGAGGTTTGTTCGGTTTCTACCCCACAAATCTTAACCCTCATTGGTTTGAGCCTGTAAGAACGGGGATAGCTGTAAAACTCAACTCCCAAGAATAATTCTTAAAAATGGCTCTCATTCATCACACTTAGAAACACACACAGTATGGGGGTAAGCAATATTCAGGGTCAATCGATTGAGAGTAATTTGATCCGTGTCATCTGCACAGCTAATTGATTGGCCATTTCAAAAGCTATATTGGTGTGTAAGCGCATCCGGTCCGTGTAGAAGCCATTACGTGGTTGATCCCCATTATAATATATTAATTAGTAGAGAAAAGAAACAGCATTCATTTTCCCCTTCGGATGGCAAATGTGTTCTGTGCAAACATTTGTCTTTGAACAGCTATAGGATGTAATTAAGTCACGTTTGAGGAACAGTAATTGCCGACTTTGATGGTTCCTTTTGATTACTTGATCAAAGAAAAGAAAATTGCCTCAGTTTCAGCCTGTCAGCTAATAGACTTCCACTGAAGGCCTTTGGAAACTGCTGAGATCACTGTGGCGGGTTTGATTCAGAGCACAAGGTGGACCAAAACCGACTGAAAATGACCAAGGAAGGACTCCAATGCTGTTCAGAAAGAATTGCTTCTTTTGAGTTTTTTCCCCCGTCTTTGTTCCCTTTCAAAACCCGATTGAAATAATTTCTTGTTTAATAGCATTCAACACGTTTTATTTAAGAGTAGGCTACTCCTCTCCC
Source organism: Rhinichthys klamathensis goyatoka (assembly GCF_029890125.1). NCBI lineage: Eukaryota > Metazoa > Chordata > Actinopteri > Cypriniformes > Leuciscidae > Rhinichthys > Rhinichthys klamathensis. The sequence continues at coordinate 7,409,806 of NW_026606658.1, read as the reverse complement.
AATTGAACACTGACCAAAATAAAATAATTACATGTCTCATTTACAAACTCTGGGCACTACTGACATTTCTTACAAGTGGCTTCCTTCAATTCTCTCTCTTAATGTGGCTGAGTAAGTGAAGTGCTGATCATTTTTTTTGGACAATTGCCCCTCTTGTCGCTTCCTCAATTTGATCTTAGTATAGTTTCTAGATCCCCCCTGTATAATCTGTATAAACTTCTCCAGCTTTTGTCTCCTACCAACTTCATCTCAAGTTCCAGCATCCGGGACTCATGACAGTAGAACAGATCTGATATGATTTATTGTATGACGAACAATAAATATGAAGTTTCAATTAGACTTTGCAACACGGCAGATAAATAATTACTCACTCACTCACTCACTCACTCACTCACTCACTCACTCACTCACTCACTCACTCACTCACTCACTCACTCACTCACTCACTCACTCACTCACTCACTCACTCACTCACTCACTCACTCACTCACTCACTCACTCACTCACTCACCCTAAACCTACCCATCACAGAAAACCCAACATATGCGTGTGTTTGTGTGTCTTTCTGAAGGCACTGAATTAAATAACCTTAATTTTATTGCTTTCTTCTCTTTTACTTTAAATAAACCGTTTATAAAAATCAATGGAATATGGCATATAATAGTCAGAAACTAAAATGTGCTGAAATATATTGATATTTCTGCTTATTTATCAGAACTCCTTATGTATTACCCACAATCACAGTGGGTAATACAGTTTCCACAGGAAATAGGAGTCGCGTTCCCTCTAGTGGTCTAACATTACAACAACACAAAATCAAGTTTGAATGATGACATAGATAAAAAAAAAGAAATTATTAAAAAAGTAAAAAGAGATCTACTTGCTGAATGCAAACAAATCTATTCAAATAAATAAACAATGAATACAAATTAAAATTATATATATATATTATTCTCTTCTCAGTGAATGGGATGTTCAATCAGCTTGCCAGTAGATGGCAATGTTGTACAGTTTGTCACATATCACACATGACGTTGCAAACTCATCTCTGCAAAAACTTGCTGTCTGTGCACCATTCTGAAGATGCCCAGATTTATTACACATTTGGAGCATAATTTAAATAGTCAGCACAGCAGTCAATGCTCAGAAGGTTATTTGTATTTCAAGGGAATTCATTTACTAGGTATATTAAAAAAAACAGAAAATAATGTGAATAAAAATATGGATTAAGATCTTCCCCAAATACACTGATTTGTTGTTGTGGTGTTGTTACATACTATATAGATGTACTGATTCTGAACATATCGTAGTACTGTGGCTGTACCATGGTATCATAATACTGAATTGGCATACACCATAGGACTATCATGTTATACACTGTATACTCATTGTGCATGTCTAAAACATGGTATTATCATTGTACTATGTCTAAAAACAGTAATACCATGATACGTTTTCCTTTTCATAGTGCAGTTTGTGAACAGGTCAGACAGTCTGAGACATCTGAGAAAATGTGATTCCTCTGTCTAGTTTCATTGCTTTTGCTTTCGTTCTTGACAAAATCCAGGATTAAGTCACAGCTTGAGTGGCACAAGCCCTGAGTTTTGAAACCAGCTTTAAGAGGAGTTAAAGGCACTGCAAAGGTCAGTAAAGATCCATCCTAACATATGTATTTAGCTCATCTGACCACTGAAAAATATGCTGTTTGCAATCTAGCCTGGGTCCAGCTAAACTGGGATAGTGAGCTGTTCAGAGAAATCCCCAGGCTTCACAAGCTCTACATAGCAATGAGTTCCACTGGACGGCGTTGCCCTTGTTTTCTTGGAAAGTGACACAAATGCATATAATGCAAACTGCTACTGACAGTGAGAGTCTGTGAAGAGTTTTTGGCACCATTCTAATTATTTATCACTGACATTTCTGCCCCACTTTATAGAACAACAGTTGATTGACATTGCGTGTTTTAATTGCCTCCTTATCCTCTACAAGTTATTCTGCTCCAGGCTGTGTGAACAAGAAGGGTGAAATCTGAAATCCCTTGGAGGAATGGCACCATTAATAACAACTTGTTTCAAGACCGACTGGTAGTCGTTTTCTATTAATAAGTTTGTGTTACTCTAACAGTGTTGTTGCTTATGTTCCTGCAGTAATTAAATTGGAAGTTGGAAGTGACAGCGCCCACTGAGGAACGATGTTTATTCAGGTTTGTTCTTTAACTGAAGTAGGGATACTAAATTCGAGTTGTGCCCACCCCGGTATCCTTAATACTCTGATTTGTATTCTTCCCACATGTTTAATTACCTCTGACATGATTGCACATAATGTGACATGCAAGGGCAAGTGAAGGCAGATCTGTCTTTGTATTTACCGTCTTCTATCTAGAGCTTTGCGGTGGCTTTGTATTGTGCTTTGTTACCTTACTAGACAACCACGACTGTCAATTTGATGAGGCTGTAAATGTGACCAAATGGAGGAAAAGGGGGCTTTTGGAAGAGTAGCTGCTGATGCACTCGTTTCTGGTACAGGTCTTTTATACAGTAGATGCATCCTGAGCGAGAGCAAATGTAGGGATTTCACAGTAGGCCCTGGTCATTTCTGTTGACATGCTGTGGACTTAAATTTACAGAGTGTGTGAAAATTGTTAACTTATATTACATTGTGTCCTTGACTGACTTCAAAAGGGAATATTTCAGCAGCTCAGGGAATCATAAAAAAAACTGCACGAAATATTCTTGACATCACTCAGCCTGTGTGCATTTGACTACAACATTGGCCAATGGTGTTCCTTCCAATTGCGTGACTTGACTACAGCAGTGTCTACACAGGGATTCTGCTTCAGATTTGGACTACTGGTCAAAAGTTTGGAATAAATAATGCTTTTAATTTTTTTTTTTTAAGTTCTCTTATGCTCACCAAGACTGCATTTATAATATTTCACATAACATATTTCTATATTAATATATTTTAAAATGTAATGACAGAAGCTGAATTTTCAGCAACATTACTTAAGTCTTCAGTGTCACATGATCATTCAGAAATTATTCTAATTTGTTGCTCAAATATTTATCAATTATTGATGCTACAGTTGTCACGTTTTCTATGCGTTTAGTTATGTTCTGTGATCTTGGTTTCCCCCTGTATTTGTGATTTTGGTTTAGTCCTGTTATTAGTTCTGTTTTGAGATCTTGTTTCCCCCGTCTTTTGTGATTTTTGGTTCAGTCCTGTTAGTTTTTCCCGCTCCTCGTTTGTGTTCAGTTTCTTCACCTGTGTTCAGTTAATTATCCCATTAGTCCCTGTTCATTTAAGCCGTGTGTTTTCCCTCAGTGTTTGTTGGTCGTCGTCCGTGTATGGTTGTGTGTGTTTGTATTTCTGGAGTTTGTTATTTTGTTCCTGAAGTTAAGTTTTGTAAATAAATCAACTATACTGCAGAACCTTCTGTCCTCGTCTTCAGCTACCTGCACTCAACCTGACAACAGTACAGTATATTGATTAATAGTTGTTTTTATTATCAAGTTTGTAAACTTGCTGTTTAATATTTTTGTGGAAAACATGGTAAATTTTTTAATGGATTCTTTGGTGAATAGAAAGTTCAATCAACAGACTATTTTGTAACATTTATAAATATCTTTACTGTCACTTTTGATCAATTTAATGTATCTTTGACAGAGTTGGGTATAACGCGTTACAAAGTAACGCGTTACTGTAGTGTAATTACATTTCGTGATAACACAGTAATGTAACTCATTACATTTAAAATGTATGTAATTTGATTACAGTTACTAATGTCAATAAAATTAAGTTACTTGTTACAAATGTATTGAGAAAAAATATTAAGTAAAATACATTTCTAATCACGTTTGGCGCGGCTGCGTCAGTTAATGAGCATGTGCTTTAATGAATTACCGGAGAACGCGGCTGCTAAAATGGACGCAGACGTCTACGGGGGGGCGGGGTAGCTTTCTTATAACGTAAAGAAAGCTAGCCGCGGTCCTTCTCTACAAATGCAGCTATCTCGTCGTCATTAAAGGCGGAAGCGGCGGCGCGCGGCGGCCGTTGTCCGTCAGTGAGCGACTCGAGTGAAGCTGGCAGGCGCACCGGCGAGCTTTAACGGGCTGGAGAAGGCTCGGGCACCCGCTGAGTACGGCGCTTTAACGGCGCGGCACTACAGCGGGCTGGCCCGTTTCCCTGACGACTCGCGGGCAGAAGGGGGGGGGAGGTACACACATAGACATAAGTCTATGGGTCCACAGAGCTCGCCCAATTAAATTACGGAAAGAACTGAGTTTCACTTTGTAGTGTATTTTTGTGTAGTTTTAATATGTTTTCAAAGTAACTTGAAAGTAAAGTAATTAGTAATCAGATTACTTTTTACATGCAGTAATCAGTAATGTAATCAAATTACAATTTTAAAGTAGTAATTGGTAATTTGTAGTGGATTACTTTTTTTGAGTAACTTACCCAACTCTGATCTTTGATAATGGTAATGTGGGTAATATATCACGTTTTCCCACAAAAATATTAAGCAGCACAACAGTTTTTAACATTAGGCTACTAATAATCTGAAATGTTACTTGATCACCAAATCAGCATTTTATTATGATTTCTGAAGGATCATGTGACACTGAAGACTGGAGTACTGCTGAAAATTCATTTTTGCTGTCACAGTAATAAATTATGTTTTGGAATATATTTAATTGTAATAATATTTCACAATATTAACTGCAGCCTTGGTACGTGAGCATAAAAGACTTCTTTCAACAATATTAAAAAAAAATCTTAATTAATTATTCTAAACTTTTGACCATGTAAATCCATTAGCAACCTTACACCTATAAGTATATTTATAGTTAAGTATATTTAAGCGTGTAACATGAGTCCCCAAAGTGATTTCTTTAAAGACCCCATGTGACCATGTGTTGTTTTTAATATGCTTTAAAACAACCCATGTGCAAATTAATAAGTCAACACCATTGCTGAGTATTTTCTCTTTAAAACTGCTGTGATCTAAAGACAGTCTCCAAAACGCAGTTTGAAATCGCTGGTGTTTCTGACGTCACAAACTACTTTGTAACCAATCATGTCAATGTGTGGGAGGGCTTTAGCATATCATTAACTATGCTGCGAAGCAGGGGAGTCTCAAGAGAAGGTTATTCTGGTATATTTCTGTTGATGTGAAAAGTTTGGTACATTTAGCAATATAGCGGCTGAATTATGTATATGAATATTACAATGTTATGATGAACTATATGTCTTTCTCCACTGAGACTCTGAGTTGTTCAAAGCATTTCTAAGGATGATGATTTTTTAGAAGGCAGCTGTCTGACTCTAAGATGGTGAACTGGAACATGGTTTGTGTAACATAGGAACAAATTATTAGCTGTTTGATAACGCAGTCAAGCAAAAGGCTAATCGTATTAATTACTGTTATGTGTCCGACGTTGTAGAGAGCGACGAATAAAACGCATTACCATTCTGATACATCGACTTCTATATGTGTGTATATTTCACTTTTCCACTTCTTCTTCTGAATCAGTTTCTGGTTCAAACATATATGGCTGAATTAAACCAGTATAAAGTTGACCGAGTGGATCAGGTATTCTGAGCTGGTGCGAGAGAGTGGAGGCGGGGCTAAGTTGCATATTAATGGTTTCGAAACGGATTTTAGAATGAGAACTAATATAGGGCTGGACTTATATTTTGATTGGATTGGATCTCTGGATTTTTGTGAGAGACAGGTTGTCCCGCCCACGCAACAGTAAACAATAGGGTAATATCAGAAAAGAGATGACGTTGCAAGGGAGGGGAAGTTATTTTGATTAAAGATTAAGAGGGCACATGATTTAAAAACGAATAATGATATGCACTGATAAATAATTTAACAGCTACTGCTGTATCTCATTAGAAAAATAAGAATTGTCCATTTTGATTTAATATTGACTTTAAATATTTCAAAGACATTTGCATAGTTTTTCTTTTCCTCATGTGAAAAATTGAATAGGGAAACTTTATCATTATTAAATTGTATAAATATTTATTGAAATGAGTACTTGAAGCATATTTTTCACAATTGATCATTCCTACTGAAGCATTTCCCCAAATATGTGATTGTCCCTTTCTGCCCCTGAGTATAGATCCATCATCCAGCATCCATGCACCTCCTATAGCTTCCCAGCCTCCCCCTGCTGACTCCTGCCACCTGCCAATACACCAGTGCCTGATTGGCACTTGAAATGAAATAAATAATGAAAAGGAAAGGCGGGTGTCGACTTTGTCTGCAAACACTCGTCTGTACCTGCCAAGCGCTGTAAGACAACAGCGGACCACAGGGGTTTAGCGTGCATGTCAATAGGTTTAGCTTGGAGCTTCTTCACCTGCAAATGTCAGAGTTGCAGACGTTTCTGTCTGTAGATGTCGCGGCCAAAGGCGGCTCTTTCATGCGGGGACCCTCTCCTGTGCAGCTCGATGCCATTCAACTCAGTCTCTCTGTCTGAGGGAATAATGTTGCTTCTTAGGAGCCAATAGTTAGTGCTAAGTGGGAGTTTCCACGACCCAAGTGTGATTTTACAGTAAACTCGGTACGTTTTTTTTTCACATGCATGCAAACTCCAATGGACTCCATCTCACTCCTACAGTCACGATTCAGGAACAGAGGTAGCTGGCGTCCAACAGAGAGCGATGAATCCTCCTAAACACGCCCCTTCTTTGTGTGCGATCAGAGGAGAGAGAAGCAAAAGTTCAGCGAGTGGGAGTTGAAGCATGATGTCTGAGGTTAAATCAGTCTTGAGCTGAAACCGTTCGGTTTATGCCCTCTCTGCTCATCCATGTCTATTTAGCCGGATACTGGCGGGCTCGTGTTCCTGCAAGCTGTAACTATGCAAAGCATGTCAATGACTTCTGTTTCGGCAGCCTTACTGTGACAGTGGGAGAGAGGTGAGAGCATCACCATGGAGACCCACTATGGGCTTGAGTGCAAGTCAAAAACATTTATTGTCAGAGTAGCTTTCAGTGCTTTCATTGGTCTTGCCATTCTCAGTCCAAGGAAGGAATGAACCTACAGCACACATATAGAGAGAGGAATATACTCTGGGCAAGTTTAATTATATACCGTAATATGCACAGGGGTAATTCAAATAGCTTTACACATGCATAAAAAAGAAATAAGACATTTAAAATCAATTAAGGTCATAAGTTAATTTAACTACAGTGAAAAAATTGCATAGTTGAAGAACTGTTATGGATTCTAAAAGGTTTTATAACTTCTAAATTGGCCATGGTTTCAGGTTTAAAATAAATAAATAATGAGTTAACCTCTGTAATTTTAATTCAGACATACAGCCGGTCTTTGATGACCCGAATGTCCACTGGAATTGGACCGTGTGTTATTTTCCAGGTCATATTTTTATGGCCCTAAGAATTCCTTATTTCAGCTGATAGGAGAAATGTGGATAATGATGTATATCAGTATACATCTGTCCAATTTCTCCTTGCATTGGGAGTAATTTGTTTGTAAATTGCCTCATTTGACCAGATTCTCTCCGATTTAAAATTGTCTAGGAAACATACTTTTCACAAGTTGGTTTCAAAGTAAATGCTTTTGAATAGGCTTGGTACAATCATTTGTATTGTTGATCTCCCATGCACAGGGCAATGGTGACACATAATTCTGGAATGCAGAAAATAAAGAATTATGTTACTGCACAGTGCACACTGTCTCATATTACACATCTAAAACTATAAAAAAAAAATTAATTCCTTTTAAGCAACCTGTAATGGTGACTGCCCCAAATTAAATTGGAAGAATTGATTAACGTAAGTTGAATGGAATTGTTCGGCGCCAGACAAGTCAAAACTTGTCAAGTTAAAATATATGTATAAAATCAATGTCAGTTTCCCGGTAAATAGTAAATAAACCACCGATACACAAAATAAATGCCGTCCAATACCCACAATAACACATAAAATATGAACTTAAATGACACATTCACAAACTGAAGGCTTTTAGCTCAAAGGTATTTAAGAAAACATAAAATAAAATAAAAAAACAGTTGACACAATGTTCACTTTTCAAACAGTTTTATTCTACCCCCCCAAAAAATAAATAAATAAATGAAAACACAAACAGTTCCAAGGAGATTGCCTTAAGTTAGTTCATATACTATCATTTGATTTCACAAAAGAGTCCTTGACTCACAATACATCTCAACACAAATCCAGCAAGCGATGGTGTGTGTGCAGTGAGCGTGTATGTGTGTGTTGACTGCATAAAAACACTGAACATTCAGGTCTGGAAAAGAGTTTGGAGACTTGGCGTAGGGTTAAAAGATGATGGACATCAATGCTAGTGTCTGTGTCAGGTGAAACAGCTGGAGTTATGTTGGACCAGACAGGCGAAGCGTGCAGAGCTCAATTCCTCCGTCACTTTGTGATCGCACCCGGTCAGTGCACACAGAGATTCTACAACAAATAGCAGCGACTGGCGTGTGTCTGTGTCCCATTAGATAACCTGCACATTTTTACTTTCTTCGCTCTGGCCTAAAACTGGCCTATATATGTATTTTTCATATGTACTACTGTACATTCAAAGCGCTTTACAATCACTAGTGCAATGCCTGTGCAAAATCAGTTTTTGTTTGTTTTTAGTAATTGTTGGTTTGGTATGTTTGAGTTGCTTAATAGCCTAGGCTGCTGTTACACAGGAGCCTAAACTCTGAGAAAACGATAACGTTAAGCGTTTCAAAAAGAATCGCTACTTTTTTCAAAAAGAATAATTTAACAAAATAATAATTTAACAAATGTATAATAATAACACTGTAACAAATGTATAATTACATTGTAATAAACATATAATTACTTTGTAATAAACATATAATTACTTTGTAATAAACATATAATTACTTTGTAATAAACGTATAATTACATTGTAATAAATGTATAATAAGACTAACAAATATATAATTAAATTTTTTACACTACATTTTCAAAAAGAATTGCTACTTTTTCAAAAAGAATAATGTAACAAAAAATAATGTAACAAATGTATAATAATAATGTAATAAATGTATAATAACACTGTAATAAATGTATAATTACATTGTAATAAACGTATAATAACACTAATGTATAATTACATTGTAATAAATTTATAATAACACTGTAATAAATGTATAATTACATTGTAATAAATGTATAATAACACTGTAATAAATGTATAATTACATTGTAATAAATGTATAATAACACTGTAATAAATGTATAATTACATTGTAATAAATGTATAATAATACTGTAATAAATGTATAATTACATCGTAATAAACATAACACTGTAATAAATGTATAATTACATTGTAATAAATGTATAATTGCATTGTAATAAATGTATAACAACACTGTAATAAATGTATAATTACATTGTAATAAACGTATAATAACACTGTAATAAATGTATAATTACTTTGTAACAAATGTATAATTACATTGTAAGGTGATTTTTACTTCACATTTCGTAATATTGGCATTTTCATTTCTGTTATGTGGAATATTTTCTTGTTTTTTTTTGATGAGGCACTGCCTTCCATGCCTCCACTGACTAAATGCCTTTAGATACAATGTTACATTTGCAGCATAATGTAGTTAGTCCGGTCTTGTGAGTTAGCCTGGTGCAATCAGTGTATGAGACAGTTATATACAAAGCATCTCCTCAGCAGTACTTCATTATACTGCATTAATGCAATTTCTGCATTTAATGCAATTGATCTGTAAGAAAATGACCAATTAGCAAAGTGGACGAATGACATGCAGCTAAATAGACATGAATGGGAAAGAAGAACGATTCTGTACTAAGAAGTGAAAAGTCATGGGGAATTGTTAGAACATGACTGTTGGCGATGCAGGAGGCAGGAGCGTGTGGGCTTCAGAGTTGAGTTATCAGTTCTCGCTACAATGAAATAAGAACCTTAGGCAGGTATTTAAGTAGTTTGAGAGATGTGCTCAGGATCTAAGGGGGCCAGGAGTAACCCCTTTTTTTGTCATCTACAATCAGAAAGAGCACCTCCGAGTCCCCGTCATCTCTCAGTAAGTGGGTTATGTAGGGTACTGGGTATTTTGAGCCTCCTTGGCGTATCCTCCAAAGAGATGAATAATGTAAAATGGGCTGACTGCACTGCATACTAAGTTGTCAAAACCAGCCTCTCGCAGCTCTTTGGCTGCTGTGATGTGACATGTTTGGTAAATGCTATAAACCCCCCCTGAATTCTTTAAAATCGGAAAATACATGCCGAGTCGTCTTTATTTCAGTGTGACTTTCAGCTTTGTTTGATCTTTACGTTTGACTGCAGTGTGACCTAGTCGCTTTAGCGTGTGTTTTGCAGGGGCCAGCTTAGTATTCGTGGCAATACCTCTGTTTCTTGAATCGAGACCGAGCAACGTTTTTATTTGAAGCATTAACCATTGGCTGAGTTGGCCTTCATCACTTGCTGTAACACCATCCATGGCTGAAATAACAAGGCTAGGGGGTGCATTTGACAACAGATGCATGCTTTAATGTGTCTTGGAGAGAGCGAGAGGGCCAGACGGAAGGCTGAATAGCACAAGGTGACAGAACAAAGATGGCGCGCTGCACATTTTGTGCCAAGAATTACCCTGAAGAAAGGATGAGGTCAAATTTGTTGCAAAAGTGTTGCAGTACCAAAATAATGACACAAAATTGCATCCTGTATTTTCCCTCTGGCCATCAGGTCTTATATTGTCCAAAATGTTTTGTGATGGATCGATAATGGCATCATGGGTGTAATGTCATGCAAGTTCAAGTGAAGGGTTTCCTTCGACTGACTGCCCGCAGCTTCGCTATTGACTCAGAGCGTGACAACTTCCTGACCTCCCCACACATGTCACATTAGTGTCACCTCGCTGTCTCCGTTAGGATGCCACAAGCATTCCTCTGACTGTGATTGGATCACACAGGGTTTAATGAGCCAATTGGAAGGGTTATTGTCACCCTCTGACTTTTTAATCTGGAGATGGAATATTAGCATAATTTCAGAACGTGCTGTTTAACCTATTTCACCTTTAATAGCCGTAGCTTTCTCCTTTTATTTGGTGTTATTATAATGAGAGTGCATTGCTCACAGCTCATTAGCCTTTGCTGACATTATCTCACATAGGAGGGCTTTGAGCAAACAGGGTGCAATCAGGCGACATTCCCAAATACACAAAGCTCCTCTAAATCCAACTGGCAGCCTTGCACTGCGATATGAAAGAGCAGCTTCTAGAGCACACAGTCAGACTAATGTGTGGTAATTCAATAGCCAAGATCTATAGGTGTTGTGATTTGCATATTATATGCATTAAAGTGAGGACTGGATTGCAAAAGTCGATGTGGCGTGGGAACAGGGGGGTAGATATTAAAGTATACACACACACACACACACACACACACACACACACACACACACACACACACACACACACGCAAGTCATCTAGAGAGCAGTCAAAAAAAGTTTTCCTAAAATAAGAGTAACATTTTTTTGTCACACTGTTGCTGCACCATTATTATAGTAGTTAACCTGAAAGGAAAACTCAAATACATTTACACTAACAACCGCTATAGCGCCTCTTGTGAGAACAGCTGAGAATGCAACATGTATTTTTATCTCTTTGTTTTTTAGTTTATTGCATCACATTCATGCAGTGATAGTTATAAGATGCATGTTATATTGCCAGTTGACAAACATTAGTTTGAGGAATAAAGTGTATGTTGATGGTAGGTATGCACCAATACCACTATTTTTTTCAGAACGAGTGCGATACCGATACTTTCATTTTTGGTACTCACCGATACCATATTGACGCTAAACGATGCCATGTGCGTTGGATTTAGACGAGCGTCACCTGTATGACGCATTGGGTTCTGCGTCTCATATTGATGCTAAAGGATGCCATGTGCGTAAGATTTCAACGAAATATACAAAGCGTCACATGTATGACGCCAAAGGATGAGAACGGGCTGCAATACCGTAACCAAAATCTGTATTTTCACTGCATTTGTCATTTTTAAATGTATTGGTAGAAACCAAAAGAATATAAAACATATTAGTTGGCTTAATTTGTTCATCAAATATATATTTCCTTCAGTTATTTTCATGCTTAATTAAGCCTGCTAAAATGCATTGTATGAGCTTCTGTTACTTTCTCTGTTCATTCTATTGCTCTATCTTATTTTATCTTTCATTTAATAGCACAGCACATATTCAGAGCTGTTCCAGCAGGGCTCAGTGCTAAGAATTGGGTCAGTGGTAAAAATGTTTAGACACCAGTGAAATATCAATTCTTTATTCCAATTTTGATACTACAACAAAAACTACCAGCCTAATTAATGTGAATTTAAAACATTATTAAAGACAAGTGTCACGAACTGCTCCGAGACACGAAGGTTGAGGATCTAAATGCAGTTTTATTGAAAGGGTTATCCACAATTGTAGTCGAAAACCGGTAAAGGTCATAAACAACGGGTAATCAGTCCAAACAATTACAAACACAACAAGGCAGGGAACACAGGCAAAAGAGTAATCCACGGCAGGGCCGGCTCTAGCCCTTTGGTTGCCCTAGGCGAGATTGATTTTTACCGCCCCCAATTAAAATGATGACGAGTATTTATTAAACTAAACAAAAATGCTCTTATAATCACTCCAAAACTTCAACAAGTTAAAGGATCATCTGTAATAAATTGTTCATACAAATGCTACAAATAACGTTCAAGGATATTTCTATCATCCTACATAGTTGCATTGTACAAATACATTTTATCTGACCATGTAACTTGTAGTAGATAAATTACAATTACTACCACCACTACTATTATTACTAATCTATTAGGCTGCTACAAGGCTAAGGGGGTTTCGGGGCCCCCCGTAAGAAAATGTTGTGCATTTTAATGTTTAATTCATGTTTAAATCAAATTTAAATTTTAAATTCATCAATCTGGTGCAATTCAGTGTGCAAATTGAACAAAGAAAAATTCAAACCTCTTTTAGTTACAGTGTCTGTCTACATTACACTACTATATAATAGGCTATATTGTAAAACAAATGCAGTGAAAAATAAAGGAAACTTTCATAATTAGTTTTGTACAAATTTCTATACTTGTAAGTAAGCTATATACTTGGAAGCAACTCAGCGCCGCAAATTAAGCAAAACAAAACAAATGGGCTGCCGATGTACGAGTTTTATGGGCCGTTAAGACAAAAAATAAATAAAAGCTATGAGATGTATCGGCCCAAAAAGCATGTCGGTCACCGGGAATGTCCTGGTAATCCCGATGGAGTTGGCTTAAATGCCTGTGCACAACACTAACTAGGCCTACATTTATTTCATTTGACACCTTAATGGCTGAGATGAGAAGACTTACCTTTATACTGGGCTTTCTTTTTATTTTGTTGCTTTCTCTGTTTTCGTCCCTGTGCACCAGAGGGTTTACCGCTTCATTTTCGATCAGCGCGCCAGCTGCTGAGCACTTGCCTAACGTAACGTAACGCAACCCCCCGGAAATGATCAACAATAATCATCAATTCAATCTAATAATCAGTAATTAAGTAAGTAATTAAACGTGTGGCTGAGGGGCGCCTTAGGATGATCATGTTTAATAAACATGTTTTTGTTTCGCTTCTTATTCTAACTGTCATTTCTCGATTAATGGGAAGTAGCAGAGAATCAAGGGCGACACTAGAGCGCGCCCGCGCCCTCAGCACATTTGTCGCCCTAGGCAACCGCCTAGTTCGCCTATAGCAATCGCCGGCCCTGATCCACGGAACAGTAGCCTGGGGAAACCCAGACAACTTCCGGCAAATTTAGATTTGCTCTGAAAGTTAGTCTGGCAAAGAGCTCATTCAAGCTCATTTCCAATCCGCCGAAATCGAGGCACCAATCAGAAACGTTGGGGCGGGCTTTACACGATGACGACAGCGCTGGGATTTTGAAGCAGATTTTGTAGCCTACAAAAGATGGATGCCGCCGTCGAACATCACTCGGTCGAATCAGCTATCGCGTCTGTTTTAAGCGATTTGAACATTTCCTTTTTGTTAAATACCGAGCAAAGAACAACAACACTCGGAGATGTTTCTGCCGCTCTGCATACGTCATCGCCTTCATCGCTCTGATTGGTTTTAGGTCTATCCGCGGCGTCCGTTGGTAACGCCCCTCTGGAAATGATTTGTCTATGACGCTTTGCCAGACCATAACTCAGTTACAACTGAGAATGGTCTGGTTTTAACCAGGCTAACGGAACAGGCAAAAAAAATCCAAAAACCAAGAGACATGAAACCAGGGAGAATGCTTGGAATTGCAGTATAATACCAAACAAGACTTCGCAGATAATGAATGAGAAAACCAGGCTAATATGGGGTGAGCTAAACAAGATAATGAGACACAGGTGATTGTGATAATGGATGAAGAGTCCAGGCAGTGAGTTGTGGGAAATGTAGTTTGTGAGGGAATGACAATAATCTGATGTGGAGTGCCCTCTGGTGGCTCTCAAGGGCACTCCAGCTGGTGACCATTACAACAAGTAAGCAGTCAGTAATAAAATAAGAACATATAATCGATTTACAAATAGCACAAATAAATACAAGAACAAAGAAAGGCAACAAATGAAATAAACAGTGTTTTTAGAGTTTTTCGGGTAGATTTAACAGGTACAGAAATTTGAATTAATAATAAAGTAATCAAATGTGAAAAAAACCACACTGCATAATATTCATTACTTTATAAATTAAATATTAATTTAAAGGATTATTTCCTTCAGCTGAGACACTTCAGATGCGCACTGTTCGCAATGATGGTATTGAATTGTTTGATATGATTGGAATTAGGCTACTTCAAAAAGGAAAATACAGTTAAGTGCAACATGTGCAGTGGAAGTTTGGAAGGCTACATAAAATTACAATGAGAACATCATTATAATTGTGTGCTTGGGACATGGATTTAATGGTGAGACTTTTTTTTTGTAATCAGCTTCTCAAAAAATGTTCAGAATTTTTATTTCAGAACTCTGAGGAGATCAACGGGGAGCTCTTTTCCAAAACGCCATAAACGCCATTTAAAAAAATATATTACTTTGTCATGTCATTTTGCTGTGTTCTGAACCTATTCACTGCTCCATCAATGTTTCATGCCAAATCGCTATATTTCCTTGTTTAAAATGTACTGCAAGATGCATTTCTTTTCCAAACCGCGATAGGCGCCAAACCTAATTTTAGCCTAAACGCGATAAATCCTCTCTCGACAAATCAGAATTCAGTGAGCGTTCTACGCAATCCAACATCGGCGCGCTGAACAGAGGTTTGTTTATGTTCATTCATTCCTCAAAATGAGTGCTTTAAACGGTGATAACACTTTTGATGGCCTTGATGAGCCAGTGAGACCTACACCTGGGGATGCTGCTGCCAAAGGTTTCTGGTTATAATTTCTGCCAAAAATGGCATTCGACAATCAAGGAGCAAAAGTCGAATGTCGTTCGAAAATCGAAATTTTTATTTTATTTTTATTAATCAACTATTTTCTGTGTGTCAGTGTCTGCAAAAATTAAATTGACGATCAGCATCTCTGTAGTGAACGCGATAGAGAGAAATGCATGTAATGAATTACATAATCAGAGAGTATGCTATTTATTTTCGTTTTTAATTGTTTCGTTTAAAGACATTTCAAGCTTTCTATATAGATATATTTCTCATGTCTGTGTGTGAGGCATACGCTGAATTTCTGTTAATTTATGATGGGATGCGCACCAGTTCACGTGCAATGCAACTGACCACGCCGGCGCCTCCATGTCATGATTATATTGTCTATTTGCTTCTTATTTATTAAATCCAGGCAATTGGTTGATGAAAAAAATTATTAAAATTAAGATACAATTTATACAAAACGAAATTCACTTTAAATAAAGACTTTCTACAAAACAAAACTTAATTAAGTGGCCAAAATCATCCATTTTTGGATTTTTCTTTTGTGGATTTTATAGCGTAAAACATTTTTTACTTTGAATTTATCATCAACAATATTGTTGTTTGATTTAATAATCATTGTTCAACATGTTCAGACTGAGGGGAAAAAAACATTTTAACAGGCTAAATTGAATATTCACAAAATGTGTGGGTCTAGGTAAAAAAAATAATTTTCCTGAAAACTATTGAAATGGATTTATCGCATTTTTGAAAAGAGCTCCTCAATTTGATTTACTATGACACAAGACTATTGGCACAAAGTCATTACAGTGTGTGCAGCCTTCCAAGCTTGTCTTCACACTACCTTCAAATGTCAATCATCAAGTTTAGATCAACACACTCTACTCAACACTCTGATGGTATGACATATGGTGCATTCTACGCATTTCCCTCACTTATATTTGTAGCTAATATGCTGTTAGCGCTGTTAAGATTGATGGGTATGCTTATCTTGGAGTGGTGCCTGGTATGAAAATGGTTTGGGTGCGAGTCGAGAGAAGTGCGAATGGCGTGATGGAGAGAATCCCCCTCCCTCCCTATCAGAACTGTTGGAACATTAATTAGAGCCATTGTAAGTGGTGTGTTGAGCACTAGTGGAAAAACATATTATAAATCAGCTATCTTCCATAATTTGGTTAGAAATGCTGGCAATTACTGCACAGATGTGCACAATATGGAAATTTTTACATCAATTAACTATTCAGTTGATGTGATTCACTCACCAAATTGAGTGAGGGAGTGTGTAATGTCAATGGCAATCTGGACGTCCTTTTAATAGTGTTAATAGCTGGGAGCAGCTTGTTGTCTCAGTACAAGCTGGAGAGGCAGTAGTGTACTTTACCACTCAATCCCGCTCAAGTCTGGAGCCAGGGACGCATGAATAAGAAACGAGAGCTGGCTGCTGCTGTCTTCCAGAGCTGTTGTGCATGGTAGGCGTGTGTATAATGTGCCTAAAGTATTTGTAGAGGGAAATCTGGACCCCTGAATTCTCATTTGAGCTAAAATATTGAGACCACGCCAAAGATCTGTTCTGTGCTTGACATATTCTATTCGCTTTGGATTTGATCGGATGTTGGGAAGACATTCAAAATGTTCAGAGACAATCTGGCTTTTTCATGAGACTTCTAACATCTGTTTGAATGTGTTTTTACATAATGCATCTGCGCGTCCACAGGGATTCCCCCCTCACTCGCATATTCGGCTCTAATTCAAGCTGTCAGACTTCTCTGAACAATTCAATGCGAGTACATTTAAGGACACTCTAACTATGTGGGAGCAACTGTTTGTGGATCAAAAAATGGACGTTTGTTTGACTGCCAGCCTTTCTGTCTGTCTGGTTGAAGTTTCTCTTAAATTAAGTTTATGGTCTGCCTGTCCCTCTAGTCCAATGTTTCCCAGGGAGTTAATGAAAGGCTAATAATTAATTGCATCATAAAATGTCAAATAAAAAATAAAAAGGGCTGCACAATTAATCGGGATACCACTGAAATTGCGATTTTGCCTTAGCCGCAAAAGGCAACTATTTAGTGTGATGCTCTGCCTCTTTCATAGTGAAATGGCGCACTGTGTTCTTTTACATGCAAGCAGCTGCTTCTGCAAGCATGTTATCAGATTTGGAACGGAAAGCATATATAAAGCATATATATTTGGAACGGAAATCATTTTTTTCTTTCTTTCTTTTTTCCGTTTTTTAATTTTATTATACAGAATTCACGTACAAACAATTGCAATGGCATAATTCAACAATCATACATATGTTTTCGTGTTGATACAGCACTTAGAAGAAAGAACAAATAAGAACCAAAGAAAAGTAAGAAAAAAAAATAGGAGGGGGTGAGGATCTAGTCTAATAACATAAACAAGTCTAAAGCGGAAAGCTTCAGGGCATTCTATTTTTTGACCAAATTCGGCACCAAATAATTAAAAACTTTTAAATAAAACACTAAAAAAAGATGAACTATTTTATGTTTCCCTGCATGTCATGTGATCTTTAACCGACATCAGAGAACCGTCAACATGCAAATGTTGTTAAATTAGTTAAATATAAACTTAAAATCTCAGGGGAACTTCTAGAACTTGTTTCATGTCAAAGGGGTTAGCTGTCCATGTGTGTAGCAGGTGTGGGAGAATAAATGTTAAATGTAAACTGTCGCTGAGTGTCTATGTCGCTTTTGTAAACAGTATTTACTGTAATTAGAGATTACAATTAGAACACAAAGACTCCGGTTCCTACTGTTGAGCTACCAACAATTAAAAAAACCCACAACCTTTGCATCCACCTTCTGCTGATGAGGCAGCTAATGATGGAAGGCTAAATGTGCGCATGAATCACCAGCGGCAGGTGCACATTATAGCATTACCTCGCTCTATCTTTCTGACTCTAGGGTGTAATTATGTCAATCACCATGTGTCTAACGAACATGGGGCTCATCTTAGAATGTCTCATCCCTGTGCTGATGATGCTTGTTTTGAGTGAGGAACCGTTTGACTGTTTGCTGTACCAGTGGGAGTGAGGATACAGATTCATTAGCATGTTTGTGATGAGAATGGTTGCTTTGCCATCGGGGGGGATGGGATCTAAGGTGCTGTAACAGATGGCATGGAAATGTAATGAGTGATGGGAAATGCGAGTGCTGGAATTTCTAAACCAATGCCTTAGCAACAGCTCTACCGATCGGTTTTACGTGTTTTTGTGTGGCTTTGTGAAAACGATGCTTTGTGTTGTGTGAAATGCATATGTGTGGGTGGGTGGGTGGCTGTGAGTGAGATATGGGGTCTGGCAGTGGGATCTGTACAAATGAGCTCCAGACACTCACTATCGACACCGCAATGTTTTTGGTTGTAACCTAGCAACAACATATTTGGGGTTAAATGGCAAATATAACTTCAACACACCTATCTTGCAACTCTTCCATTTCTAAATCAGTCACTCTCCCAGCTAAATTGGACTTCATTTGTCCCCCTCTCTCTTTCCATTAGTCCCGAAGTACATCCTTCCCGTCCACCCCATGACGGCACGTCACCTCCTCGGCATCCAGCATGCCTCATCTTAGCACCATCGCTAGTCTTTTTCCTGCTCGTATATCACCATAAATCTCACTCTTGGCACAGGGAGGAGATATGGGTCAGAAATCAGACTGAGAGAATCATGCCCAGAGGAGAGTTGAAATGAAAAAATCTTTCTATCCTTTCATGCTCCTCATGCACTTAGTGCTAGACTAGATCTCCCTCCAGGCTGTATCCCAGAGTAAGCATCCTCTGACTTAATTTATGCCTGAAGACACCCAAGACAGCATATTCTTAAAACCCCTTTATATCAGAAAATTTCCTGATAGAAACATAAAGGCTTCACCCTCCATCATCGCAAGCTTTTTGAGCCCTTACAATTATTAGGTCGGCTTTGCGGAGGCTATCGCTGCAGCTTTAGGGATAAGCTGCTTGCTTGTTTATAAAATATTGAGATCTAACAAATAATTATAGAGTGATGACAATACTGTCTTTTACCGCGCTGTTTTCGTGGAAATGTAGACAAATTGATTTAGCTTTAGTTGAAAATGCATTTTTCATCTAGTCAGTAGATAAAAACATGTGGTTCGGAGGTGTCACGGTTCACATTACGGTTATTAATCACTGTCAACTTCAGGATCTTGCTTGTGCCAAATGTCAGGTGTTACTGTTTTCAACATAAAACATTTCTGGTGCCAAATAGTCTTATGTTGCTCTGGCCCATTGGAAATATTCACCCAAAATCATTTGATAATGGAATTAATTTATGAACCGAAATATATGCAAAGTGCATGCATAATCAGTGCCATGATTCATTTGTCACACAGTAATGCTGAAAGACTGCAGTTATACTATTTATATTGAAAAAACCTAAATGTTAAGTTGCTAGTTTATGGTCATGTCAAACTGTGCCGCATTGAAGCAGAGTTTTGCCAGACTTAGGTTGTGTGTCACAAGCTGGGAGGCAATGGTCCAAACACAGCCTGATAGCTCTCCGCTCAAGTAACGCAGCCCCTGTGTGCTATCCCCGTGCACATTAGGAGCTCGGGGTTCAGAGGAGGCCAGTCGTAACAGATCTTGAACTCGCTCCCTGGAGGAAAACAATGAGGGATACTGCCCTGAGGAGCGCCTCAAGCCCCAGCCAACAGAGAGACAGAGAGGAGAAAGAATAGACAGAGTGCCTAGAGGAAAATAATTTGGTTAGAGGTTAGACATCAGGCATATTTTAGGTTTGTTTAAGTTACATATCATCCTGTATAAAAAATAAAAAAATTGCTTTCAATAAATAAAAAAGACAGCGGACATGTTGACTACTTTTAAAGGAAAATTAGGCAAGTGTTCAGCAAGAGTATTGCAATTTATATGAGTACAGAGCTAAAACGTGTATGTGGTTAGCAGGGTTCCCTTTCAGTCGAGAACGTCAGACGTACGGTCATCCGCCTTCTCAAGCATCTCCTGTTGTCCCGTGGAGACACACTCAGACCCCGCTTCGGCCGCCTCCGGGCCTTCCGAGCCGGGTCCCTGTCCTCCACCTCGCTGCCCCACCTCGGGTACGTCTGTGGTCTTCTGGGCCTGGTTCGTAGAAGCGGAAAGAGCTTCCCAACCGGTCCGGACCAGACTGTGACCATCAGACTCGGCTATGCGATTCATTATCATGCGCTTCATGATTGAGTCCCGAGGTGACTGTGGCAGAGCAGCACGCCCTGTGTGACAAAAGAGAGGGAAGGCTGTTTCCAAGCGAGGTGGGCCCACTGAATGGTGGCTGTCTTCATCTTGGTGAAAATCCCGAGATGCACGTGCCACTTAGGTGGTGAGCTCCTCTGAGTGAGTGTGTGCTCCCGCCTAGGCGTTGACACAGAGTGCTTCGCTGACAGATTCTAGAGTTGGTGGCTGAGCGACACCCTTAGTCGAACCGCTTCTTCCCATGGGCTCCCTTCTCATGAAGCCAGTTTCACCGCGAACCTGGTTCGAAGTGTCGGCTTGCTGCACCACTCCCCTCCTATGGACTGGATACGTGCGCCATTTCTGCTCCAGTTGAGTTCCCTTTAACCGAAACCTGTTGAGTTCCTCCACACCCCTTCGGCATTGGACGCGGCGTATCGTCCGGTGCTAGGCCTACCACTCGTAAGCATTGTGGAACCTGTGTTAGGCTGGGTCCATATGTTGTGATCCCTACAGTGATCCCATATGTGTATTCTTCCACGCTACGGCTCCCTGTGGCAAGCCCATGTCTTCCCCCTGTCCGGTTGAGTCTCCCCCCTGTCATAGGCTAGAGCCACCCCAGTGACATTTCATATGTTGTACTGCCCGGTCATCTGCCCAGTTCAAATGTGTATTCTCCACATGTTACCTTCCTTTGGGGCAGGATGTGGCTTCCGCAGCGTCCCTTCCTTCCATTTACAGGGAACGCTTTCCCAGTGGTCCTGTAGGAACAGCAGTGACTTCCCTGGCCTTAACCCCTTTCCCTTCTCCGCCTTAAACCGCGGGGGGATAGTGTCTAGTGTCAGGAGGCTTCTGTCTAGGCACTGGAAGGTGCCAGCACTAATGGCGTTTTCATTAGATCCCCATTCAGTCGATGTCGACCATGTCTGATGTTCTCGACTGAAAGAGAACGTCCTGGTTGCGTATGCAGGGAACGGAGGACTTAGTCCCCTCGCCACTTCTGTTGGACCACCGCTGACTCCGGGGGCCAATCGGCTCCTCAGCGGAAAAAGCAACTGGTGCGTGCGTCCACTTACGTGTTTGTACCCGTGCTGCGGGGCGGAGCGTGTAATCACGCACGCCAATGTTGAATTGGCTTGATTAAATAGTACTACGAAGAAGACAGGCTCCCTAAGTTTGACCCCCACTACGTCTGACGTTCTCGACTGAAAGGGAACCGTGCTAACCACATACACGTTTTAGCTCTGTACTCATATAAATTCCAAATACTCTTTCTGAACACTTGCCTAATTTGCCAATATACCTGCGTTATACTTGCAGTTCACAGGGGTAGGGTACTTTGTATGGTGTGTGTCTGAATGACCGCGTTCGACCCAAGAAAAACCGCATATGAAAGAATTTGATGAGAAATGTTTGAGATCTCAGATTTTTATCTCTTCTGAAGCTCTGGACAATTCTCTGTCACTCTGTCTCTCTCTATTCATATCTATATCTAAATAGTATATGTATATAGTGTATGTATGTACTGTATGTAAATAATGTAAATAAATAATATATACAGTATACACACACACACACACACACACAGTGTATATATTTGATGACTGTGATTCAGAAAATATCTATAGATTGGAATCTTTGTGCATGCAAGTTTCTCATAATATTAGTTGTACTAGTTTTTATAAATATTTTGAATTGGATTTAATTTTTTATTCTCAGTTTTCATTTTCATTTTCGCTCGTATTAGTTTTTGTTTTTGATCTTTTTATAATTTTTTTATATTCCTAGCTTGTATACATTTGTAGTTTTAGTTATTTTAGTACAAGTTAAACAAGTTTTAGTACAAGTTAAACGAAATATGAGAAATGTTGCCTTGGCAACTAGCTATACATATTTTTTTCTTTTTTTCTTTTTCCAGTTTATTTTAACGTTTTATTTCAAGTTGCAATTTTTTTTTATGATTTTAGCTTACTACTGTTAATTACTACTGTATATCACTTTTAAATGTAATCTTCAGCAAATCTCAGAATTAATATTCATTTTTTATTATTATTTTGTTTTATGTAGACAAAACCGTGTAGAAATGTAATATTTATTGGTTTTTGGACACACAACAATAATTAACAGTGGTAATTGGCCATTTCTAAAGTATATCAATCAATCAAAACCGGAGCATTGCTATAAATCAGTTACCCGCCCTATACTCCAATCCGTTTTATTCACAAAAACATTTGTATTCTATTGTTATTACTTTTCAACTCCATGTTATTATTTGTTAAACAAAATAAATTCAAGATAGATCTAAAACTTAAGTGTTCTCTTTTGCAAACATACTTTGCAAAATGTCACTGGCACTGCAGACATTCTTCATAACTTAAAAGTTTTTAATCTTCTCAGTTATACAATTTAAACAAATTACCTAACAAGACAACAGGGAGATGCCAAAGGACTGCATATAGCTGCTATACGGATCCATTCAGAATTATGACCACCAAAATACAAATGAAAAATAAAAACATTCTGAATGTGTGGAAACGCAGCGATCTGAAGGCAGGTCGATATCATCAGTGAACAGTTCCTCTGTTAGAACAAGCAATCGTGTCTGTGTTTGGAGAGTCTGATGCCTATGTGTACAAGCACACTATTCCTCACAAACTTCTCCAAAACACGCTTCTTCGGCGAGCATCCGTTATAAAAAACGAATCAGTACATTAATTTTGACAACTACATGAATATATTGAATTTTGTTCATGCAGAAATACGATGTTATAGCGTCCAGTGAGCCGAGAGCGCACATACAGTTGGTTGTTTGGCTAATACATACCTAATACTGTATGTCACTGTAATCGTCATTACCTTCATTACAATCGTCATGCATCAAAACTTTATTAGGGACACTGGTTTTCTTTATCCAATGGAGAGATGTAGTTTGCGTATCCTATATTCATGAAGCAGTTGGGTGTTTTGAGCCGCCGTTCAGTCTGTATTTCACACAGCGTGAAGAGAGACGTCTTGGGCTGCTCTGAAACAAACAAATACGTACGAGAGAGGTGGTGCTTTGTAATTTTTTTTATTTAATGTATTAATAATAAAATCAAAGAATTATATTCATATATTTAAGTTATCTCTCGAGTTATCTCTCGCCCCCCCTGGAGGATCACTGAGGCCCCCCGGTTGAGAACCACTGCCATAAGTAATTAGTTTACACTGAGTCAGACTATTCTATTTATAGTGCGTATTCATCACCCTCTGTGTAAAGATGGCAGTCGAACACTGTCACAGTCAGGGAGATGGACATCATGGCCTCTCATTAAAGAAGGGATCTCTCCCACTCATCTCTGAGGCACAGTGCTTTCACACTGCTTTAGCTGGTTTGTCACATGTGTTATCTCCATGGGACCGAAGCTCAGGCGATCACCAGGCCGCTTTTGGTAACGCAGGCATTTCAAGATGCATTAAAGTAGAAAAATGAATGTGGTTCTGAAGAGTGGGTTGAAGAAATTTTTAAGCTCAAATAGTTCAGGATTCATATTATCTTGGTGTCAGTTAATACTTGTTTTTCCACATCGTGTAAATCCAGTGGGCATTGGACTGTGAATTCCTAATAAAGCTCTCACTTTAATGGTGTGATGTGAATATCGGGCAGTGCAAACTAATTCTACAGCTGCTTCTCTTGCTAAACGTCGAAAAGGCACGTGGGAGATAAAGTTTAAAACAAACATGAGGCAGTGTCCACTGATCTAGTCATTTATCACCATGAGGAATCATTTCATTTCATAGCTGGAGGAGGAGAGCAAGAAACATGGCGTCATCCCAAAGGCTTCGCTTTTTCACACAGAAACCTTTGCTGTTGTCAGGCGATAAATGAAAAGCTGAGCTTTTATTATGTTTGCAAAGCACTTCTCAACCTGGGGGATGTTTTTTCTGCCACCTCTTTTAAGGGTTTTATAATCAATTGATAGCTCAAAGATCAGTAAATACCTGGAAACATATCTCCTGAGCGTCTGCGGGTGTGTGTATGCTTTTACTCGTGGCAGTATGACCAATCTGTCCTTATTTGACTAAGCAAATATTGCAATGTGCTGCGGTGATAAAGCTAAATGAAGACTGTGAATCAGAATGCAGCCTGGCTGGTCATTTGTATCCTTGCTCCCCTGACCTGAATTAAATCCTGACAGAGAGAGGTCATTACAAGTCTTCTCATTCAGCACTGTTCATATGGCTTAGCTTATCTCCTGTAGGCCTGCCTCTGAGCCGCTGTGTACTGTATTTCTAAGGGCGAAATAAAGAAATAAGGTGCAAACACATCAAACAACTTCCTCTCTTGTGTCCTCACCTGAAGGATACAGCGCCAGTGCAGAGTATGAACCCAATTTTGAATGCAAATAATGTATATTTTTTAGATGTATTACAGGAAAGAAATTCTTTTTAGCCATTTTACCACTTTTATTGATACAAGAGAACAAGATGGAACAGGAGAAAACACAAGCTGGATTCAGACTTGATACATATAAGCAGCTCTGCTCAGGGGGTCAGGGTTTGGCAGCACTTGGTATTGCAATTTAAGTCCATTCAAAAGCAGTGTTCTGACGATATCAGTGACCCGCTCATTCACTCTTAAAGTGACAGCAGCCTATAAATGTAACGCTCAGGTAATCAAATGAAGAAGAAGATCAAGTAGATGAAAAAGGAAAGAGGGTTTATTCCAAAACAAGATAATAAGCCAACAAGCAAAACAGTGTGTATAAGACACAAACAATAACCGACACTGAACACTGACATGAGAGGAACTTAAATACACAGAGGAATAATGATGAAAACAGCTGAAGACGGTGAGTGGTGATGATGATTGCTGGCAGGTGTGGGTAATGGTGAAGGAGGTGCAGGTGTGGGTCAAGGAGGATGTTGGAAACAGTAGTGCAGACGGGGACTAACACATGACAGTGACGATGACAGTGAAAGAGACTATGAAAATGACAGTGACGAAGACAACTAGGTGGTGACTATGACAGAACTCCCCCCTTCCGGCAGGCGCGGCCTCGCGCCGTACATGGTGAAATAAGGGAGGGGGGGGTGGGCGTCTTGGAGTCCTCCCCGGAGGGTTACCAGGGACCGATGACTCCAGGACGGTACCGGCAGCTCGGCAGTCCAAGGCGGAGACGACCCTTCGGGCGGGCATGGCTGAGACGTCCCTTCGAGTGGCCATGGTGGAGACAGTCTGGCCACCCTGGCAGAGGACGTATAGCACCCCCCCGTATAGCAAATCTTGGGTGGAGTTATGGGGGACAGGCTCCGGGACAGGCTCCAGGACAGGCTCAGGGACAGGCTCTGAGGGTTCAGGCGGTGAGGCAGCCATCTTGGCCGGAGGTGAGGGTTCAGCAGAGGCAGACTTGGCGTGAACAGTCTCTGGTTCGGCGGGCATGACGTGAACAGTCATGCTTGGCGGGCATGACGTGAACAGTCTCTAGTTCGGCGGGCATGACGTGAACAGTCTCTGGTTCGGCGGGCATGACGTGAACAGTCTCTGGTTCGGCGGGCATGACGTGAACAGTCTCTGGTTCGGCGGGCATGACGTGAACAGTCTCTGGCTTGGCGGGCATGACGTGAACAGTCTCTGGCTCGGCGGGCATGATGTGAACAGTCTCTGGCTCGGCGGGCATGATGTGAACAGTCTTTGGCTCGGCGTGCATTACATGAACAGTCTCTGGCTCGGCGGGCATAAGTTATTCAGTCAAGCAGTGAGTTATTTTCTCTTTGTCTTTTCTCTCCAGGTTTATTAGGCTGCTGTCACTTTAAGAGCTGCACTGGTCTAATATATTGATACACATCTTATTTTCTCCCAACTGTTTATGCTCACTTAAGACGTGATTGACTATATTTGCGTGAATAGTTGACAAAATGGCATTTTAGTGTGCATTTGACCGTTTAGGCCCACACCTGAAGCTCAAAATATACTTTGCTCACCCACGTTCGACTCCGTCTCCCAGCGCACACGCAGAAACCCGCCAGGGGAACAGTGTCTCTTTCGCGGCTTAATGGGCTTTTAATAACACTGTTTAATATCAAGCACATCCTGCAGTTTAGCAACAGTAGACTGCATTTTACAACACTCACGTGTTTGGCTTATTTGAATGTTGAGTTTTTGGGCTTTTGGGCTTTTAGGGAGGAACAAAAGCACACCCATGAGAAGGGTGCGCTGGATGGAATGCGGCAGCGGCAGCGGCACAATAATCGTTTTACCTCGATTATCTTGTTTCCATGATTGTTGGAAGCCAAAATTGAAATAGAACATTTATTGCAATTATTCGCACTGCTCTACTAACGGATTACTGATTCCTGGTTCATTACGATTCCTGGACCTCCTTGGCTCAGTGTGTGGCACTTGTGTTCTCATGCTTAGCCCACAGCCCTGACATGTTTGGATGTTGAACTGTTCATTACTGACTCATTATTCTTTATAATGCTAACTGGATATAAAACATGTAGCCTACAGCTGATGCTATTGAGATTGTAAAAAAAATCAAATGATTTGGTGCAGTGCTCTCTTGCCTGCAGTGTGCACTACTCAATCTTCTCAATACAGCACAATTCAGTTAGCGTGTAAAAACAATGCATTGTATTGATTCTGCAATGCAATTATATATCCGCCAACCATTATAAATTTCTTTTGTAATGGCTGAATGTAAGTGCTTTTTGGAGAAGGATTCTAACATCTGAATTTCCTTGATACCTCCTTCCTGTAAAGGATGTCCTATAGATTTCTGCCAAGTTTAATTTTTTTAACAATCACTAATAAATCAATCCGTTCTCCTTAAAAAATCGAAACAGTCAAAAAACTGATAAATCCATATACATTTATGTTTGTATATCAATGAGTAATGGGGCTGTTATGAATATTCTGCACTGCATGATGTGAAATCATAATTTGTGTCCTTGGGAATAAGATGTCGGTCCCTCTTCTAATCGTACACGTTCATGTCAACACAAACAAGAATGGTTTGTGCTGACATGAATGTGTACTATTACATTATTCAATCTTGTATAAAGAGTTCAATAGAGCCGGTGCTTTGTTTTGTTTTTTTATTACATATTTTCAGAGTGAGGCCAAGTAAATATTGTCCTCAAGGCTCTTATTTCACATAAACGCTGCCCTTCAACTAGAAAGCCCTCATAACATGAATGTCTTTCATATCAGCCGGTTGTTGGGCGCCTGCATCAAATCGATGAGGCCATCAGAGTTGAAGCCTGCAGGAGGCCTCTGTTTAAAGGCCAGAATCGTGAGCACAGGCCTAGCATTTTTCAGAACCACATCTTCCCCACAATGCCACTTTTTAGTAGTGATCCATCATCCTCATTAAAGTATGTGAGTAATTGAGGTTTTTGGCGAATTATCTGCTCCTGTGGTTTCGTGACGTTTCTTTTCGCTAATGGTTATATTTTGTTCTGGTGCTTGTTAGCAGCCTTAATAGTCTGCACATCATATAAATATTGTGCATTATGCATTACATTTCATCATACTGCAAAAGTGCTTAACTGTTAACTGCTTAAAATTATGGCCAAATCTATTTTTTTTTTTGCAAATTTTTTTGCACTTTATGCCATGGCCGATTTTGTCCCCTCAACTTAAAAATAAATAAAATAAAAAATATGCAGCTGCAATTTTGGTTTGCTGATTCCTAAACTGAAAACAGTGCTGGAGAAATACATCATACTTTAACAATTGTTTGGCGAACACATTTATCCACTGACCTACAAAATGTCAGAACTGAGAGTGACAGAAATAGGGACGAAGTTATCAAATTAAATATGTAATGAGTTCATTTTAGTACTCTAGGTCAGCAGGAATGATTGCTCCCTCAACTCACTGTCAAAAAAAATAATAACTAGAAATTATTGATTAAATGATCTTTAAACATTTCTAATCATTATGTTATTATTTCAGTTTTGACTTAGAAATGTGCAATATTATGCGACGTCATCTTATCCCACAGGCCATCTATTTTCAAAACTGTTAAAAATCAAGACAAAGTGAAGCTCATGAGAGTTAGCTAGTCTACATGCACTTTCATAATATAGGCCTGGTTTCACAGACATGACTTAGATTAAGCCATCTTAGCTTTTAGAAACATGGCTTAGAAAAAAACATTACTGGTGTGTGCATCTTGAGACAAAACAATGGCACTGACATATTTTAAGATAATGTCAATCACTGCAATGTGCTTTCAGTTAAAACAGCTCAAACATGCCTTTTAGCTGGGGACTAGGCTTAAGCCTTGTCTGTGAAACCGGGGGATAGTGTGAAAAGTCTAACAGTCACGAAATTCTCTGTTGAGCTGTTCCAGTGATTGCTTTTTAGCAAGCAATTGTAACACTGAATTTATTTAACCAGAAACAAGCTAGAGTGTTGACACATGCTCAGTGGAGTTTCCTTTCTGCCAGAGTAAAAGTAGAATGATTGTACCATTTTCTGTGAAATTGTCAACAAGAAAAACACTTGTGGTGATTTTTATGCCAATCTTTTTTTATTATTTGTAAAGTTTTGATGCCTTTGCATTCAAAGTAGTATTTATTTTATCTGAAGTTGTTTAAAAAGGAATGTGAATGACAGAAATAACAATAAAATATATATTTTTAACATTGGCATTTGAATAATGAGCATTATTGATTTAGGCTGAAAGTTGTTCTTGACTGAAACAGCAGCCAAATAATAATAATAATAATTATTATTATTATTAGTTGTATATTGCTTAGGCGTGCATTTATTTTAGATACATGGGTTAAAAAAAATTGTTTTAACTGTTACAATTGTCTCCAACCAGTCTCCACTCACTGTATATAAATAAAAAATGTGGTCCAATCAACATTTACTCAGTAGACTCTCTCCATGTAACAGCTGGCTTGTTATTTTTACCCAAAATTCAAACACCCCCCTGATCTAAATAGCCTGAACGCAGTGTATTGGAAACAGATTTGTTCAGGTGATAAGTCTCGCATACTGTAGATGAGCTGCCTCCTCTCCCCTCAGCCATGAAAATGTTAGTAAATGTTTCATTAGCTTAGAATGCAGTTTTAGGGCTTCTGTCTCAGCAGTTTTCAGGTGAAAGCCCAATGCATGGAATAAAACCATTTTTGATTAATTTCTTTAAGTTCATGGAGTGTAATCATAAGAAAAAGCTGCCCCTTTTTAATGAGCTACAATATTTTATTATATTGAATATAGAGATTTTTCATAGTGGTTTTTAAGCTTATAGAATGACAGGAGAGCGATTTAGTTGCAGTTTATGCTTGTTTGACCCTACTGTGGTGCACGATCCTGGATCTTGGCCTTGTAGGAGCCCACTGCACAGTGCATATCATTGATTTTTGGGGTTTTAAGCGAGAATTCTTTTGATGAATCATAATTGCATAATTGAGGGAGTTGGACTCCTCCCTAGGTCGCATAAGTCTGCTTCTTAGCACATTTGCATTCACAATTGATTTAGTCATGCATAAATCTTCCTCTCTTTCTCTTCTCGCGGCCCTCTCTCTCCATCCCTCCTGCTGACACCTTGCCAACAGCTCAATAGCTTTTCCATTTTAATGATTTGTAGAAGTAGAACAAACATTGACCTTATTTGATCCTTTGGAAACGTACGGCATCACTGGGGTTGGGTGTTTGCTCTATTTATGAGTCTGAAGTTGCATATTTACATTTACATTTACATTTACTCATTTAGCTGACGCTTTTATCCAAAGCGACTTACAATTGCTATATATGTCAGAGGTCGCACGCCTCTGGAGCAACTAGGGGTTAAGTGTCTTGCTCAGGGACACATTGGTGTCTCACAGTGGATTCGAACCCGGGTCTCTCACACCAAAGGCATGTGTCTAATCCACTGCACCATCACCACCCCATATGTCACCCCATATGTTATAGATTACTATGTGCATATGTCACATAGTAATCTATAATCCCATTAAATGTATCACGCCAATCATTCCCCTCTCCATGTGTCTGACTGACTCACAGGGAGCCCCTGGCAGAATTTAAGCTGCCTGCGGATTGGAGCAGGGTGGTGTTTTGAAGAGCCCTGCTGTTGCTGTGCAACTGTGTGGTCTCGACCTGAAAAGAGGGCAAAGGCTTATCACTCCACCCTTGGGAGCCTAGTGCCACCCCTATCTGTCTCATAGTGGCTGCATTACTTCTCTCTCCACTGTGAGCTGCCATCGATCACCACTCTACAGTAGCACTCTGAAATATTTCAGAATCTCAGCTGTGCTGAAACGTTCTCTTGCCAACCCCATATCTCCTCGCTCCATCTTAAACACGTGTCATAAATTCCCTGACGGTGATAATGCGATTTAGAGTCAGAGATGGGTTTTTTTTTTCATCTCCACCCTGGATGGAAAAATAAAATAAAGTGTGTAATTGCATAGTCATGCCCACTCTCTTATCTCTAGCCCCACGATCGCCGAGCAGAGGTGAAAGCTCCCCAGATTGATGGACGCAGAATAGAGCTCATTCATAGGTAATCCGCTGATAAGGAAGAGCTGCGTTTCTGGCAAATGAAAACACAGTGTCGATTTAATGAAATTCCTTGTGTGTGTGCTTCCGCTATCTCCTCTTCATCACAGTGCTCTCGAAGTTGAATTCCCCATATAGCCAAAGAGTGGGCAAATCAAAGCCTGCAAATTGCAGCAAGTTCAACAACAGCTCTTTACATGAGGTATGTAGGCAAGTAATTCAGCTTCTCACTGGGTGATGATGATAAAAAAAAAAAAAGAATGAAAAAGGACTATTGATCTTGGAGGAAAGTGCTAAACAGAAACTCAATGTCTAACGTATGATATTTCTTTATCCACTGTTGACAGCAACAGTTCCAATCATGAATACCCAGTTCAATGACAAATAAGAGTGACTTTTAAAAATAGGATGTAAAATGTATTTGTTTGTATTAATTTTGGATTTATATTTTGAAAAATTTGACAAAAAAATGAAATAAAATACAATTTTCAGTTTATTTCAATTTAATGACTCTAAAAATGCAATGTGGTGTATAATCAACTTTGAATTGATGAATACATTTTGAAAGTGTATATATTGTGCAATATATTTCCATAAATAATTTCTTTAGTATTCCAAATATTTTTTTTATATATTTTAAGAAAACTACAATGTGTTAGAGTGTCACAAAATCGAGCGTAGACTATACAACTTGTCGCATAGTTTTTATTTTTTTTGTTAATCTGTATTGTTTAAGTGAAATATATTTTGTGAAGTCCAATTTATTTTATTCACTTTATATTATACATTTTATACTTCATTTCTGTTTTTCTCGATTCACAGAAGCTCTGCAGGTGCGTGATGTGTGAGAACTTTCATGTTCTGTTTATGCTGTTATATTTGCGCATATAAAGCTAAAGCCCTGGAAAAAAAAATTGGTCACAGACACCCATCTATTCTAATTTAATTTAATTTTAATTTGACATTCTAATCTTAACGGTTAATAATCGGTTAATGATCGATTGAGCTTCGGTTGTCGGTCAGGAAAATATTCTTGTGTACACGAGTTGAGACCCAACGTGAGATTTGATCATAGCCACCGCTCACATCCATATTGATAAATGGCAAGTTTTGCGTGGAAACGGCAGTTTTCTGTCATAGTTTGTTTCATAAATGAGGCCCAGTGTCCTTCTTTTGCTAGATCACATGACCTACATAGTGATAAGATGGTCTTGTGTTGCTCTTAGCCTGTCCAATCAAGAGATTGTGTCATATCTTTCTGGAGCTGTATTGATTATGTTCATGATAATACACTCCTATTCTGGGCCCCTGTAGAAGGGTCAATACCATCTTCGGCAGCAGGAGAAAATGAGAGTCTACTGTATATCCCAGGGTGAAGAGGTGTTAGGCTTCTCCTTCGTCTTGGCGACTTGATTGAAGACAAGATCAGAAGCTCTGGAAGGAGCATCTGTATTAGAGGCCTCTGATGTTTGATGTTGTAGGTCTGCTGGGTTTTCATAAAAGAGGCT
The DNA here is from genome assembly GCF_029890125.1 of Rhinichthys klamathensis goyatoka. Classification (NCBI taxonomy): domain Eukaryota; kingdom Metazoa; phylum Chordata; class Actinopteri; order Cypriniformes; family Leuciscidae; genus Rhinichthys; species Rhinichthys klamathensis. Next base: position 7,377,131 of record NW_026606658.1, on the reverse strand, counting down.
CTGCACATGCATTGTGACAAGTCCATCTGGGCTCCTTCGTACAGCCCCAGTCATTGGCATTTCACTCCAAATAAACAGTTTAATTTAATCTCACATTTGGAGTTGCAGGTTGTGCTTCCCATCAAAATTTCCTCACCCTCTTGAATATAAATAGGCTTTTTAACTCGAGCTCAATACAAATATAATGCTTTGGGTGTTATCTTCATGCTGGGGTAGATATCAATTAGGTGAACCAGGCATGTAATTGATTTTCACCCTGTTACCTCTGCATCGGTAACCTTTGACGCAATGATACCCGAGCCGTAGTCTGGACCTTTTTGAGCCTAATTTATCTCAAACAGTGCACTGATTTACTACTTTCCCTCCAACTTTAGGGCACTTTACCTGGGGTAATGGACACAGTGCATTCTGAACCGTTCTTTAGTGACAAACCAGCATGCGGTTTTCTTTTCCCTGCTAGCACACAAGTTATTTTGGAAGGTGAGTTGCAAGATGGCCACAGGGTCAGGAGAGTCGGACAGAGGATGGAGAGTTCAGCTAGCATGATGAAAACAGCCCCTCAAAAATATTGGAACAAAGAAAACATCAACAATGCTGATATGCTCAACACTGACATTTACAATTATGTTGCAGCGATGTCCTTTTACTCAGTTGCTCAAGTGCTTTTCGAGCAATAGTCAGAGGTTGCAGAGGGGACTTTGGACAGCCGGATGTATTTCTGACCAGTTAAGCACAGTTGTATTAGAAATAATAGGCTAAGTGCACCGTTAGAAGGGTCAACTATCAGGCAACTGCCAAAAGCTGGAGTTTTTATGACGCTGGGGATATCTTTTCATAAGCCCTACTGAGAGCAGTGTTTCAGCTTGGATGAATTTAATGTGTTTTATCAGCCTTTCGGAAAGCTGTTTATCAACTCTTGTTTTTCCCCATACAAGTCTAAAATGCAGAAAATTAGATTTCACACAAGTTCACACAACAGCGATTCCAGACGTGCAAATGCGATAACAGGCAAAAGAAAGCACAGATAGTCTGCTTGATAAATGTGACAGCCTTCGACTCCCATTCGATCACATCAGGCGTCAGCGAGGAGGATACATACACACATAAACCTTATCCAGGTGCAGATCAATAAAAAGCTAATAAGCTTTATTAGCCTGCATATATGTCTAAGATGAAGACTATAAAAGAGAGAATCAAACCCGAAAGAAGAGGCCTGGGGAGAAAAGAGACAGGAGAGATAAATATGCCTTTTCCCTCCAGTCTCTCTCTTCCTCTGCCTTAATTTGCTGTCATTATAACCTATTGGGGATTTGCTCTTGGCAATAAAGAGAGAGAAGACAGACAATTTTGCTGTCAGCCCCCCAGCACAGTAATTTGATTTGTAGCTCCAGCAGATCATGGAGTTAAGACTGAGTCAGTGGTGCTCTGTGTTTCAAGGTTACTGTGGGAGGTCTGCTTAATCTCCTACGGAGAGCTGCATCTCATCTTCCACTCTTCAAATGCTTGCATTCTGTCCTTCTATAGTCTAACTCTCCACTTCTGCTATCGTGTTTACACACACAATTCAACAGAGCCGTCCTGAGTGGCACTTGCCTCCCTCTGAGATCTTCCAAATCACTACAATAAAGACAGACTGCTGCAAACAAAGCCACAGAAGCTGACTTTAAACACTTGGATAATGAACCTCAGGAAGTCATTGCTAATTTCGTGCTTTCCAATTAGCTACTCTATTTAAAAGACCAGCTTTGAATTTCCAGAATGGTCTACGCTAGTTTATGCTGGTTTAGTGCTGGTCTGGCCGGTGACAGCGTTGGGCAAAATTGACATTTTCCATTTGTTGTTCTGTTTTTCTATCTGTTGTTCTGTCTTTCCGTTTCTGTCCTTCTATCTATCTTCCTGCCTGCCTGCCTGTCTGTCTGTCGTTCCGTCTGTCTTTCCGTCCACCCATCTTTACTTTTCCAAAGCTTTTAGACAAGGCTTTGTCAAGCCCACATTCAAAGTTTTTTTTTTTCTAAAGGCAAGCTCACACTACACAACTTACTTGAAATACAGGCATTTTAAGGGTATTTATACAAAAAAAAAAATCCTGTTGTTTTTACAGAAAAAAATCTGGCAGCTGTGTTTGCCAGAATTATTCAGTAAAAAATACAGTTTTAAACTGTACGCTTTAGTATAAAAAAATGTAAATTAAGAACCCAATAAAAACTTGCCTTTTGAAGAATTTATTAACCTTTAAAGCAGTGAACAAAAACATCTGTCATTTCTCAACATACAAATTTGTAATATGTAGTGTACTTTGTTTCTAAACAAAATTGGAACTGAAAGAGGAAAGGTGGAGGGAAAGAGATGGAAGGAAACAAAAAATAGAGAAAGAGAGGGCAAGAAAGAGCAAAATACTTTTCTCTGTAAACGGTTAAAAACAATTAAGGGGTTTTTATGAATGAAAGTATGCATTTTTAACACCCATTAAGGATTACTGCATTTCCTTATTAGAATAAATAAAAAAAATGTACCAATATCTACAAACAAGCTCTTCAAATTGAGGTATAGGAATGCCAATCAGTATATATAAGAACAATAAAACTCTGTAACAGTTGTTTAGAAACTTGTCTGTTACAATTTCGTCTGAAAAATGATCTTGCTTTTTACTATTGAAGAACTGAACATAGAAGCCTTCAAGCTGGAAGTGTGGCACATCATTACATGTCATAAATCTTACTGACTTCAGTCCATATTCAGAGTTTAGACATCATGATGCCACTCATGACCTGAAAGTTCCTGAATCAAGGTAAGGACTGCTGGGTTCACGTGGAGACGGGATGTGATCATTGTGTCTTTGGCCCCGCCCACTGGCTCGTAGGTGAGATGAGAAGAGAGATACGGGATCACTGGACTAAAAATAACATTACCATCCAAAGGATCCTAATGCTAGGAAAGTGGTTATTTATTTTCAGCTATGTGAATGGCAGAGCATTATTTGTTTTTTTTCGGTACATTTCACTGTGGATTCTTTGGTAAATCAGTCGCAATTTTGGCACAGGTTTTGCAAACAGCTAATCCGCCAATCACACTGCAGATGGTATAAATGGAAAAATCTTGTAATCACTTGCGTGAATTTATGTGAGAGAACTTTTTTTTTTTATCAGTTGGTCGGGACTTCCTCTTGACCAGATGTAGTTTGTGCACCTCATCAGCTAACACAGTCTCCTGTGTAGTATGCACACTGCTATGTCAAGACAACGACAGATGACATGAAACCTTGTTGTGTAGTGTGAGCACCACAGCAATTCAGGTAGTCTTTCATTCCTGTAGTGAGAGCTTTAGCAAACTTTACATTTCTAGTTAAAAATGAGATTTATATACATTTCGAAAGGAGCCACTCCACTTGCATACATGACCCCTGATATCCTCTCTACAGAAAGAAGGTCTATTACCTCCGAAGCTTGTGACTGCTAATCCAGCAGGTGCTATAACTGGTTTTTAGCTGTGTTACCAGGCCACACAGTCTGCACGGTGATATTGCAATATTGCACGGTGAGCTGATATTTATCCTGACTGTGACTGAATCATATCTCAGCGAAGCCATCAGCATGTTCAAGGAAGAACCTCCATTGTGCAAAATGTCAAAGTGTGGGAGGATCATCTGCACATGCACAATGCCACACAGACACAAATACATTCTCGAACCACATAGAAATGTCGCCCATATGTTTGCTAGCATTGCCTGAGAGACTCGATGAATGAGCGCACAGACCACAAGCAGGATTTTATGTTCAGGGCTTGCAGAAGGACGTTGTAACTTTATTCAAATTCCACTCCCGACTCAGGCTTTTGAGCAATTTACACAAAAGAGAGTGAATCATCTGTCATAATAAATGGCTTAAAGCTCAAGCCGGAAATAAATAAAGACATGGGGAAAAAAGCTTTTTTTTTTTCTTTTCTTCTTCTGTTCGTAATTGCCGAATGGTAATGTTCTGTGTGAGCCAGGGAGTTTGTGTGAGTGTTGAATAGTGGTTGGCCAGGTGAAGGTTGAGTCGGTCGAGGTGAATACAGCTCGGCTGGGGGGCGGATGCAGTTCAAGCTGCTCTGTGTGGCGGCAGGGAGGGCTCTGATGAAGATGCCTAGATAAAGACTCTGCTGGTATGGCCACTAATGTGAGTCATTACTCAGTGGCACTCTGCTCCTGTTCTCCTGTCTTATTGAGAAAATTACTTCTCGCGGCATGTGAAGAAACAGCTAGGAGGACAAAAGGGATACCTCATGCAAAACAGTGTTGTTTCTATTGTAACAAGTCGAGACTGCACATTGAATAAAACTTGTGGTTATTTCACGGCTGGTTATTTAAGTTTTAACCGATTTGTATAGTTTAATTGTTTTGTAAGGTCTATAGGAATCTAATGGAGGTCTGAGCAGTGCACTTGTCTGATCAGACAAGAGTGAAAATCAATTACTTTTTCATTCTCCTTCCAAACTTATCAATTTGAGAAGGGTGAATCGGTGCAGAACTCACATGGTTGTCCAAGGACATGTCCTTTAGTACGTCTGTGTGTGTGTGTGTGTGTGTGTGTGTGGTGTTTGTTTGTTAGCAAGCACAGTACACACAAATACATAGAAAATGTCTATTTTATTTTATGTTGGTCTTGAAACTGACAGGGCAACGAAGCTGTGAAATTGTGATGAGAAAATAAAGCAGCAGCCTTGGATTAAGATGAAGCTAGACATTAAAACCTTAAATGCCCAGTAATTTTTTTCCCCTCATGCGAGAAAAAAGATCTGTCATAAGTAGCTGCATTCCTGCTTCTAGGTGTCCAAGATGACATTAACGTAAAGATTAAAGACTGCAGCTATCAATAGCTTTAAGCACATGCGTAAAATGATCATGTGATCTCTGTTGTTTGGTAATTTTATGCTGCATTCATGCCATGTTGTAATTACCGTAAATAAATGCTTTCGATTCACTCTACAGAACTTCGATGTCATACACTGATCGGTCTGCACAGCGCAGCTTCAAAACGAACACACCTTTAATCTACAGTGATCAGGTGGTACAGCGTCCACATGGTACAAGTCATGGTTCTGAGAAAATTATGAGTTTACTTGTAATAACAAGTTCTGCAAGCACGTGAAGGCTTTTTATAGTTCAGAATCTTTATGGTAATTATGACGTAGTGTGAACTTTACACTCAGGGTCTACTACCAAATAGAGATGCTCAAAACTCAAGCCTTGTTTACTTTGTTGTTTTGGAAGATAAACATTTAGGGGAAATATCCTCTGTGTCCCACAGTGCCCAACTACAAAAACAATGACATCTGTACCATCGAGGGTGCCATATGGTTTAAATGACCCTCTAACTGAAAGGATGTGTTCACTCTGTAGAACAAGTCTCTACATCTAACCCTCCCCTACATGCACGCATACAGACTTTTGAAACCTGTATAGCGAAGAATTCTCAGGGATGCAATGATTGTCATACTAAGACAGGGATTCTCAAACTTTTTGTCAGCCAGACCTAATATTTTCTAAGCACCCCCTTATATTTTATATTATATATTTTAATATCTTTTCATTTGCTTTTCAGAGTCCTGGTGATACAAATGAACACTAATGTGATAAAGTTGGGTACTGTGAAAAAGTAGGAATGCCTCAAAACCAAAAGAACAGACTCTCAGCTATTTAATCAATGCCAGTGTGAATGAAGCTTTAGATTTGAAGCAAAACATGATTTGGCAGATTTATGAGCATTTTGAACAGTTTGTACCACTTCAAATGTTTTATTTTTTTCTTGTTTCATGGTATTTGTGATGACATTTCTCAATTTTGGCCCTTAAAAGCACAGGGGCTCATTCAAATGATCTATCCAATCAGTACGATTGGAGGCCCATAGCCGACTCACCTCTGTTCATCGACAGTGTTTTCTGCATCCCTCCGCCGCCCCGACTCCTCACCCTCAGCTAGTTCCTATCCCAGCCAGGTATATGGGGGAGTACTCGGGGTTCAGGTCACATTCCGAGCTTGGAGCCCTCCCCCGGACAGCATGCCAAATACGCATACTCTTTTACTCTGATTATTTGTAAGTGTGAACTCGTGAATATTATTTAATAGACCTGAGCTAACATCAACTAACAATGTAACAGTTTTTTTTATCAACCAACATTGACAAATATTGATAAATACTATAACAAATGTATTGCTAATTTTTAGTTATTGCATTAACTAACGTTAACTAATGGGACATATTTGTGAAATGTTCTATGCATTTAAATTCAAAATAAAACCTTTTAAATTACATTTTTACAAATGAGTACATCCCCAAATGGATGTATTTCTGGGTACAATTGTATCCCCAAAATATGGTTAAGTAGGTAAACACACACACACACACACACACACACACACACACACACACACACACACACACACACACACACACACACACACACACGAAACACTCTTCTTAATGATTGTTTTTAATGTCTTAATGATCATTTTTAATGTGTTGTTTCATTACTGATCTAATTATTTCCGAGATAAATGCAATTGGTATGATAATAAAAAACAGGAAATTAGAAAACTTGATTTTAAATGTTCTACCCACAGCAGCCTCAGATGAAATACAAATTAGATAAGTCAGCAATAAGCAGTGCTTGTGGTGCTCTGAGGATGGCAATGCATTTTATGAAAGCTTGCCTTTTTAAGTAGTAGAAGCTAAAAGAGTGCTTCACCCTTGAAGAAAGTAAAGTTGATCATCTCCACATGAGCAGCAGAGCACATTGACTGAGTCCTGGGGTATATTTGAAAGTGAGTGAATGATACAACATCATTCTCAGGGATTCTCTGAAAGCTAGCTTTTACATTTGGGAGATAGAACTTGAATTGATTTAGTCACTTGGTCTGCCGCATTGACCATCACCCTGCTGTTTTTTTCCCTCAACTACTCCAATCAATGTTAGCATAAGGAATGTGCTGAGAGACAGATATCTGTTACTGATATCTGTTTGACAGTTATTTGCTAATAGTGACACACTGCATTTGTGAACAGTAAACATAATAACAAAGACAGCAGGTCTGTATACAGTGCGGGCAAAAACAGTCATTGTTTGTCCTCCTACAGGCTGTGTTGCGCATCTTTGTGTGCTCTGGAGCTCTGAATAGCATGTGTATGTCTATGGAAATGTGTGAGACGGGCATTTCCTCCGAGGAGGCAAGGGTGGCAGTGCCTCCTTGAAAAATTGGATGGGAAAATAATCCATATTACAAAACTAAAACAATGCAAATAGTACCAAAATGTGACATATAATTACACTGTAACAAAATGTATTGTTACAACGTGACAAAAGTATTATCACACTGTAATAAACGTATTATTACACTGTAGTAAATGTATAATTACACTGTAACAAATGTATTATTACACGTTACAAATGTATCATTACACTGTAATGAAAGCATTATTACACTGCAACAAATGTATAATTACACTGTAACAAATGAATTATCGCATTGTAATAGATGTATAATTACACTATAATAAACAATTACACTGTAACAAACCTGTTGTCACAGTGACAAATGTATTACACTGTAATAAATGTAGAATTACACTGTAACAGACATAGTACAAGTAATAATGTATAATTATACTGTAACAAATGTATTTTTAAACTGTAATACATTTATAATTACACTGTAATAAATGTTTATAACACTAACAATTCTATATTACGATAAAATGTATAATTACACTGTAACAAATGTTTTATTACACTGTAATAAACATTATTTCACTATAATAAATGTATTATCACAATCAAAATGTATAATTACAATACATATGTAAAACTACACTGTAACGAACGTATTATTAGACTGTAAAAAATGTATAATTACGATAAAAAGTATAATTACACAAACAAATGTATATTTACATTTAATAATTAGACAGTAACAAATTAGACAGTATAATAATTAGACAGTAACAAATGTTCTATAACTCTGTAATAAACATTATTTCACTGTAAAAAATTTATTACAATCAAAATGTATTTTTACAATGAAAATTTAGAATTATCCTGTATCAAATGTATATTGCACAGTAACATGTATAATTAAAATATATATATATGTAATTACACTGTAACAAATGTATTATTACACTGTATTAAACATATAATTACAATGTAACAAACGTTTAACACTTACAAATGTATTACACAGTAATAAACGTATAATTACACGTTAACAAATGCAGTATTACAATCAAAATGTAATGTATTATTACACTGTATTAAACATAATAATTACAATGTAACAAACGTTTAACACTTACAAATGTATCACACTGTCATAAACTTATAATTACACTTTAAAGCTGCAGTCCGCAGTTTTTCCTCTTTGTCGCCATTTCGGTTCGAAATCTGCAATTGCAGTCATTCGCGGAATTATCAACTTTACGTGAGTTGTACTTCGACACGACACAGCGCGGATGAACACAATTTTTGAGGAGAGTGTGCATCTGTCAGTCACCGCGCCGATGTGGATACTGGCATTCAGAATCACAGATTATTCTTTTTGGAAGTATGACCAACATACTAATTTTCACCGGAAAATGTCATCTGAACAAGTAAGTAACATCCACTTTTGTTGTGGTTCTGACATTGCAGTAAATCACGCTGATTACATCTAAAAATTGCTTATCATTTCAGGTTTTCACGGTTGCTTGGGCTCAACACATGGCTGCAAAAAACCTGCAATATAAAAGGAGTGAACTTCACTGACAACTTCAATCTTTTCTGGAGTCAGAGGCAACTGTTTCAACAGGATGGGCTCCACCCAAACAAACTTGGTTCAAGAGTGCTAAAGGACAACATCTACTTCTCTCTCAATCATCCTTCTGCAGTGTGTGCCAATCCACTCAACCTGAATGGCACACACACACCTGGACACAGTATGAATGACCACAGGACTTCACTTCAGCACCTGAATGGACATGCGGTTGACATATCACACAAGGACAACGATAACACCATGCAGCCACAACAACTTCTGCTCACGGACACAATCTCAGCAGAGCCCCGCCCACAGAGCTCTCCACAGACAGACCGGGACATATCAGAACTGCTCCAAGATTCAGCTCCCAAGGACACTTTTCTGGAAAACAGCGAGGGAAACCAGGACAGCATATTACAGCAATAGCCCCTCTCCCCAGACACGTTATCCCTCTCTCCAGCATCTCCACTTCTGTGCTTCTCAGAGAAAATGGAAAAACTGGTGTATGCTGGAACCAAACTATCGCACTCTTTTGCTGCAAGTCCCCAGATGTCAACCAAAAAACGGCAGGCCCCACAACCACCAAAGCCTGCGGGCCCAGCTCGCCCTCCCCCTCCTCCTCCTCCTGTGAGAGCTCTTCGGCCTCTGCCACAGCGCCAGGGCTCACACCCTCCTCCAGCGGCTCGAGGTGAACCAAAAACAACTGATACCAGCTCTCAGTGATATGTGTCGGGTCCCCGCTGTGAAAACAGTAACTTTCTTAAATGTTTACAAAACAAGCGGGAACCCAGTGTGCCTGAATCTTTCTCTATTGCCGTTCAATTACATGATAGAAAATCTAAGGCCTTCAAAAGCCGTACAGCAAACCCATCTAATCTGGTGCCTATTACGCACCAAACTAAGATTGCTGTGGGGACAAAAAAGTAAGACTGTTAAGTTAGCACTTTTAAACATCCGCTCACTTAAAAATAAATCACTTCTAGTCAACGATTTAATAACCACATACAACCTGGATTTTATGCTTCTAAACGAAACTTGGCTAGAAGACAGCTGCAGTTCAACAGTCCTCAATGAAACATCCCCTCCTAACTTTACTTTTATGAGTGTCTGCAGAGCGGGTAAGAGAGGTGGGGGCTTAGCTGCTCTTTTTAAAGATGTCTATCAATGTAAGCAAATATCATTTGGGAATTACCCATCTTTTGAATATCTGGGTATTGTGTTAAAAGGTGCTCCACGTATTTTACTTATCATTATTTACAGGCCTCCAAAATACTCTCCAGCCTTTGCTGAGGACTTTACAGAACTGCTATCAACAATTTCCTCAGAGTTTGACTGTTTTGCCATTGCTGGAGATTTTAACATTCACATAGATAATGCAGAAAACAATATGGCAAAAGAAATCAAAACTGTTTTAAAAACGTTTGATCTGATTCAGCATGTACATGGTCCCACACATAATCGTGGACACACTCTAGATTTACTTATCAGTAAGGGTCTAAACATCTCATCGATTGTTATTGAGGATGTAGCACTGTCTGATCATTTCTGTATTTTCTTTGATATATTGATCTCTCCTGGCGTCAGACAGATCAGACCACAACCTGAGAAAGTAGTTACTTTGTCTGTTTTCGAAGAAATTGAAGGGACAATTTTGGAAGAAACCGTACAGCACCTTAAAACATCAACCTGCGCCCTTGACGCACTTCCCACATCTTTTTTCAAAAGTGTGTTAAACAGCTTAGAAGCAGATCTCCTAGAAGTGGTAAATGCCTCACTTCTCTCTGGTAGTTTTCCAAACTCCCTGAAAACTGCAGTTGTCAAGCCCCTCCTGAAAAAGAGCAATCTGGATAAGACCATCTTGAGCAACTATAGACCGATCTTAAATCTTCCTTTCATAGGCAAGATCATTGAAAAAGTTGTCTTCAATCAGCTGAACAAATTCTTAAGCTCAAATGGATACTTTGACTATTTTCAATCTGGTTTCCGATCGCTTCACAGCACAGAGACAGCGCTCATAAAGATAATAAACGATATTCGCTTAAATACTGATACAGGCAAATTATCAGTGCTGGTACTACTCGACCTCAGTGCTGCATTTGACACTGTTGATCACGACATACTTCTTGACAGGCTGGAAAACTGGGTGGGGCTTTCTGGGATAGTCCTAAAATGGTTCAGGTCATACTTAGAAGGGAGAGGTTATTATGTGAGTATAGGAGACCATAAGTCTGAGTGGACATCCATGACATGCGGAGTCCCTCAAGGCTCAATTCTTGCACCACTCCTGTTCAACCTGTATATGCTCCCAATGAGCCAAATAATGAGAAAGAACAAAATTGCTTACCACAGCTATGCAGACGACACACAGCTCTACTTAGCCCTATCGCCTAACGACTACAGCCCCATTGACTCCCTGTGCCAATGCATTGATGAAGTCAACGGTTGGATGTGCCAAAACTTTCTTCAGTTAAACAAAGACAAAACTGAAGTCATTGCGTTTGGAAACAAAGATGAAGTTCTCAAGGTGAATGCATACCTTGACGCTAGGGGTCTAACAACTAAAAATCAAGTCAGGAATCTTGGTGTGTCTCTAGAGTCAGACCTTAGTTTCAGTAGTCATGTCAAAGCAATAACTAAATCAGCATACTATCATCTGAAAAATATTGCAAGAATTAGATGCTTTGTTTCCAATCAAGACTTAGAGAAACTTGTGCATGCTTTTATCACCAGCAGGGTGGATTATTGTAATGGACTCCTCACTGGCCTTCCTAAAAACACCGTAAGACAGTTGCAGCTCATACAGAACGCTGCTGCCAGGATTCTGAGCAGAACCAGAAAATATGAACACATCACACCAGTCCTCAGGTCTTTACACTGGCTCCCAGTTACATTTAGGATTGATTTTAAAGTATTATTACTGGTATATAAATCATTCAATGGGCTAGGACCTCAATATATTGCAGATATGCTCACTGAATATAAACCTAACAGACCACTCAGATCATTAGGATCACATCAGCTAGAAATACCAAGGGTTCGCTCTAAGCATGGAGAGTCTGCTTTTAGCTATTATGCCAGCCGCAGCTGGAACCACCTTCCAGAGGAGATCAGATGTGCTCCTACAGTAGTCACTTTCAAATCCAGACTCAAAACACATCTGTTTAGCTATGCATTTACTGAATGAGCACTGTGCCACTGTCCGTCCGACTGTTTTTACTGTACTGGTTTTGTCTTTGTTTGTTTTCTAATTTCTAATTTATTTATTTTTATAATCTCTGGAAGAGATTTTGAAGGAGAGCGGGAGAGTCTTCACTCCGATAAGGCGAGAGAAGGATTAAGTTATACTGCTGTATAAGAAGTCGCTGAGAGCGTCGTTAAGGGTAACGGCAGCAGACAGCACACGCGAAGCGTGCTCTTTGGGGGCCCCGCTGGGCATTTCTAGTGTAGCACCACCCCAGCAGAGTACGTCCCTGGGCTAGAGGTCCAGTGGCACCGTAAACCGGCTCAATCTCTTCCATCTCAGATAGGGGTGGACCAGTACTACTTTATTTGATTTTTTATTCTAAACTGTTTTAATTATTCTTATTTGTTTTGATTATTTTAATTTCTTCTATGTAAAGCACTTTGAATTGCCATTGTGTATGAAATGTGCTATATAAATAAACTTGCCTTGCCTTGCCTTGCCTTGCCTATCATATCACGCAAAACCGTGCAAATTATACTTTGTTCTCAAATTGTTAATGTTAACAACGTCAGCATTGCGTGACTACAATGTCCTTCCGATATGTATCCTTGTTTTCGCATGGGTCCGGTTGCAGTCCCTTTTTTTCTGTAGCCACTCCGAAGTTCGAACAAAGTCTTTTGCATTTTACAACGGGTGAATCTGTTGTCACTGGTGATTGTCGTTTGAATCTTTCTGGATCCGCCATCAAATTGATAAGTTTAATTATATCAAGTGCTGTGAGAAAAGGCTGTAAATCTCCACCTCCAACATCCTCACACGCAATATAGCTTATACTAGCCGAGACTCCTTCTTCATGTGTACAGATGTGACGTAATGACGCAAAGACATGCTCGAATCTCCCATGGAAATCCACCAGTACCACTGGAATTAAAAACATTATTACAAGCTTACCGCTTTGAATCGAGCTAAGGCAAGCAGATAGTTTTGAACACTGGCTGGTTATGTATTTTCTCAAATATGTATTTTGGATCATTTTTAACCCAAAAATGTTTACACTGTAACAAATGTATTATTAAACTGTAACAAACATAAATACACTGTAGCAAAAGTGTTATTACACTGTAATAAACGTATAATTACACTATAACAAAAGTATTATTACACTGTAATAAACGTATTACACTGTGACAAATTTATTATTACACTGTAATAATCATATTATTACACTGTGACAAATATATTATTATACTGTAATAATCATATAATTACACTGTAACAAACGTATAATTACACTGTAACAAATGTAGTACACTGTAATAATTACACTGTAACAAATGTATTATTACACTGTAATAAACCTATAATTACACTGTAATAAATGTATAATTACACTAACAAATGTATTAGATTAGATTAGATAGACTTTATTAATCCCACACTGGGGAAATTCATTTGTTACAGCAGCTCAAGTAAAATATTAAAGTAAAATACAAAATATAGGAATAGGATAGAGTAAAATTAATTACAATATTAATGATAATAATAATAATAATATCACACTGTAACAAATGTATTACACTTTAACAAATGTATTGCACTTTAACAAATGTATTATTACACTGTAATAATTGTATTATTACACTGTAATAATTGTATTATTACACCAACAAATGTATTATTAAACTGTAATACACATATAATTACACTGTAACAAATTTAGTATTACACTGTAATAAATATATAATTACACTGTAACAAGTGTATTGTAATTAAAATGTATAATTGCACCATAAAAAATGTTTTATTATACTGTAATAAACATAATTACACTGTAATGAACATATAATTACACTGTAACAAATGTATTATTGCACTGTAATAAACGTGTAATTACACTGTAAAAATGTATTTTTACACTATAATAAACGTAGTTACACTGTAACAAATATATTATAGCCAACAGCATGACAGGGTGTGCAAAACGCCATGTTCCTTACCAAATGAATGAGAAGGGTTTTAGTCTAAATAAAAGGCTAGATTGTAAAACGAGTTGATGTGATTTTCTGAGAGTGTACATTAACATAGAAATTATATATATATACAGGGACGTGCACAAACATTTTGAGGGGCAGGGGCTCAAGTGATAAAAAGGAATGCCACAATGTGGATGTTTTCTATGCTACTAGTTTCAATCAAGTATATATTTGATACACCTGATGGGGACATGGACTTAGTTTCACATTTGAGGTAGGACTGTATCATCATCATCAAATAAAACCTTCAAAATCCACATTTAAATGGAGTTTGTTTTAAACCTACTATCCTCCATCTGTTTGCATCTGTAGATTTCTTCTAAATTCACCAATTTAGATTTCATTTCAGGGGGAAAGACTCTTGATGTATGTAAGTCATTACTTTAATAATAAGAATTTTAGGCCATAAAAAGTCATAAAAACGTCCGGATTTTCCATATAAGGTCATAAATTACTTTTAGCCACGTCTTAAATTGATATGCTCATTTATTCATTATCGCGATATAATTTTTCTCGATAAAACGATATCAAGTTCGAGTCAATATCGTCAATACTCGATATCAATATCGAGTCAATACTCGATATCAATATCGAGTTCGATAAATGTTCGATAATGTTTATGTGCCAAAAGCGAAACGAAACTTATTTGAACCGCACGCGCCTCACGGACTGTTTATCCGCTCGGCTAAAAGTCCAAACGGCAGCTCACTAGAGCAGACGCGTTTACTCTGATCGGGCTTCAGAGAGGGAGCGCTTCAGAACTCCTGACCTGATATTTAGATACACTATTCAATAAAAATATTTGTTTGACAGGGAAGCTGTGCGCAAACAGGAATATATATTATAAAAAAAAAAAAAAAAAAAAAAAAAGCACCCCAGAAAAAAGGGCACTTTCTCCCCAGGAATAAAAAGGGCAGGTGCTCAAGCCTCTTTTGATGTCTATGTGTGCACGTGCCTGTATATATATATATATATTAGGGCTGACTTCTAATAGTCGAGGATTCGACGATTCGATTCGGAGAGGTCTGATTCGACTATGAACCTCATAGTCGAATAGTAGGGAAGTGTTATGTAACCAATAGGGGTGTGAGTGTTATTATATAACCGTGAGACCGACGGTTATAGTTGAACACCGTCATTAGAACTCTATAACCGCCAAAACCGTGCTATTAAAATATTTTTTACAAACATTTTTTATCACAGAGAATGTTTAAATACTAATATATCAACTTACGAGGGAAACGGTGGCGGAGTTAGTGGTGCTTCAGAGGCTGCTACTGCTGGAGATGATTCGGGAGAGGTCTGTGCACCTTTACCGATCAGGGGTGCATTTCCCAAAACATCGTAAGCCTAAGTTGATCGTAAAAACGATCGTACGACTGATCTTAATATTATGGTCTGTTTCCCAAAAGCATCGTAACTTAAGTAGCACTTAAAAATCTTCGTAGAACTACGAGTGCTCTGGAGTAATCGTAAATCCCCAAGTGCATTGTAAGAAGACAGATTTATGAGCTCACCTGCAGGACAACCGGCAGATTACACTTTTATCTAGATTTAACAGATTACACTGCAACTTAAGTATAATATATATGTTTTGATTGTACTTTATTGTTGTTGTACTCGTGTTTTGTTTAAATGAATAAATGAAATAATTAAAAAGGGAAGAAAAAATAGAAATACACATCTAAATTAAACGAATGAACAAAATCATAAAATAAGTATCTGGGAAATATGCTTTAAAGACCGGGCAAAATAGGGATGAATTCAAAAAAAATCTGTCAATGACTTGCTGACGTGCACGAAAACCAGCCATGTATTGGGCATTTCTTGCGGACCTCCTTCCCTGATCTTTGAACACGGTTGCAGTTAGTTTGCAATGTGACAATGTCCTTCCAGATGTTTTGTTTTTCCTTATTTGTATGGTGTCCTTTAAATCTGTTAAAAATAAAATCTTTGTTTCCCTCTATCTCCTCTAAAAGGACATTCATTTTATCTTTTTGAAAGGTATCTTCTCTTGTTTTTTTGTTTTTGTTCAGCCATTTTGTCAGCCTGTATGCTTTATATCCATATAGACTTGTCTTGATTTCTAATCCAGAACAAATGACGATTATTAGGTTAAACGTTCAGAATACTATTCCATATAAGGTTATATTTCAGCACTTGGCGAATGGACAGCGACGCTTAAGTAGCACGTATAGCGCTTCTCGCGCGTTCATGTTAAGTGCATTTTTGGGAAACGCGCGTAGAATTGCGGCGAGCGTTCGTAACCTTGCACGTAGAGAGCGCTCTTAAGAGCTAAGATACATCGTTATCGGGAAACCCGGCCCAGAGCACGCGCTGACACGGAGTAAGCCTTGTTTATACTCGACGCGTCCGCACGAGCGCGAAGGTGCGCGCGGCAAAATGACGCGTTGGGTGCGCAAGACCCCATTTCGCTTGGCTGTGTGCACGGCTTTTTTTTTGGTAACAGCGCGCGCGGCGCCGCATCCGAGGATGAACGACTTCAAGCCGAATCTGCCCGAGCATAGGCTACGTCTCACCGCACCGGCACGCAGTTTGCGCGTCTAAATTGCAAAGTTTTTTTGTTAAAGTTTTGTTTACTGTGTGTGATTTATTTAAAACAAAGCAGCACGTTCATTGCAACGTTTTTTTTGTTGTTGTTAAGGATTCATTTAATGGAAAGCACATTCACTTCTAGTTGTCTTGCTGTTAATTTTAAATAAACGTAGAGCGAGTTGTCCTATAACAGACGAACAGTTATTCAACCGAACGTCTAGCTGCTATAAAAAAAAAAAAAAAAAAAAGGTTCGACTATCAGTCGACTACGGCAAAATCTAACGAATCAGATTCGACTATGAAAATCCTTATTCGAAAACAGCCCTAATATATATATATATATATAAAAAACACTAAATCAAGTGTGCAAAAGTAATTCATTGTGCAATGGCCAACTACTTATGTCATATATAAATATATTAAAAAAATTCTAACGAGGACCAACCTCAAAAGGCGGTTTCACTGTGTAGGTGAAAACATGGTGTATCTAGTTGATTTGATTTTAATGTTCCTAGCAATGTTAAAACCAAACCTACGCCTTTGTATACCACACAGGGCTTTGTTTCATAAGCCGAACAATTTTGTTTGGAGATCATTTGTATTCAAACTCTTTCATAAGGCTTTCAGTTTTTGTGGATTTTAAATTGAGAATCACAATGGCTGGATGGGTTTCATCAAGTGTATTCAGTGCTTGAGACTCATAATTTAGTCATTTTCAATGCGGGAATTTTCTGTAACACCAAAACACAGATGAAAGATGAAACCTCAATTTTCATTCAGCAGATGAAACATGAATTCTCAAGGGATACATTGCTTCTGTCCTACATTAATTTTCCATGTATGGCTGCTCTCATAGAGTATAGGCAGTGTTTTATGATGCTAGAGAAAAATCTTCTTCATGTTCCCCAGCTATAGCATGCTTTGGGTTTTCTTATTCAGTGCATTGACTACTACAGTACACATTAAGACTAAACATAAAAGATAAAAGATGAAAAAACACTTTTTTGCGCTTTGGTTAGAAAGCAGCCGTAAGTGTAATGATTTAGCCATATTGCTAATTTGTGCATGTATGAATGCTAAAAAGCTAAATGACAGAAATCACTTGTAGTTTGAAGATTATTTAATGAAAGACTGGTTTACTTTGTCATTGAGTACAAAACTTATTAACATCAGTGTTATCACAGCTGGGTCCACTCACTCACACACAGAATGCAATTAGCATAATATGTGCTGTACCGACTGCAGTTGTGCACGACTCATTCTGCTACTAACACAGCACTCATGGTAATAGTAGTGATTTTCAGTGAGGGGAGAAAAGTTTAATTAAATGAGAGACGGTTAATAAAACTCAAAAAGCCAGGTGACTCTGACTCATTTCAACAGATTTCTCAATTTGCTAATTAGATTTTTTTCTTGTCTTTCATCTTTATTTGATAGTAAAGATCATATTGGTTTACCCAACAATAATTTTCTTCTCAAAATCATTGTTTAAATGTCTTGCCATATGGTCTGAGCTTTGAGTGAAAATGTCTTAGTGTTCAGTTTGATGTCTTTTTCAATTCAGCAGTAACCCAAAAGGGGCATTGGTTTTTGACTGTTTTGGACTCTCAGTTTTGAGCTGTCTATACCTATCAGGCATATCCAGCTAAGTTAGACATAAGAGCACAGTGTTGCGTGTGAATCTTTTGAAGAGTTTCCTTTTATCCCCCCATTAGGGTATACAGATCAAGACCTCAGGAACTTCATGAACTCATTGCCAGTCAGTATTATTTCATTGCACATCAGTATTATTTCATTGCACTTCATCTATATGCGTGAAGTATAAACAGTTGTGCTCAAACACACTTTGTTTTTAGTAGGCCTATACTCTCAGCTGTGTTCTGACATTTACATTGCCACAGGGAGCCACTTTCCCCCGGCCCCTCCGATATCTGATGTCTGTTTGCAGTTATTCAAAGACTACTTTCTTTGAATAACTTAGAATATTTTGTTAGTAAAATATATTCTACACTAGGGCTGAGTTGAAAATATTGATTTCTGAATTTAATTGATTCTCAATTATACTAAAGCTATTAAAATGGTTTCCATTAATTAAAATAAAGCTGAAATAAAATATAAATGTAAGATGTTATTGTTAAATTGAAATAATAAAATCAATCAATCAATCAATCAATCCTCTTTGCAGCGTCTGGTGCTTGAGGCGACTGCAAGGGAACTCCATTTTGTTCTGTTGGCTGCTGTTGCAGGAGCGGTCTGCAGGGTGAGACCTTTTTAGTTCTCGCTCCACGGTTCGACGCCAGGTCTCTTTGGGTCTGCCCCGTTTCCTTTTTCCCTGTGGAGTCCATCTCAGTGCCACCCTTGGTAGTGAGTCAGGTGGCATTCTGCAGACGTGGCCAAGCCATCTCCATCGATGTGTTGCAATGGTCTCAGCGATGGTGTTTGCGTTATGTTATGTTATGTGTTATGTGTTCCTCGTTTGAGATCATGTTAGGCCAGAAGATCCTCATGATCCGTCGCAGACACTTGGTTTGGAAAACTTAGAGCTTACGTTCGATGGTAGCAGTGGTCTTCCAGCACTCTGCCCCGCACAAAAGGACGCTCAACACATTGCTCTTAAAGATACTGATCTTTCGTAATAAAATCAATAGTATATAAATAATACCAAAATAACACTGGTTTGGTAAACCAAACAATAATTATATTATCATTTTATATAATTTAGGGTTCATTCACACCTGGTTTGATTGCTTGGTCCAAACCAGATAACCACATTTCATTTTTAATATTAATAGTCAACTTAAAGCAATTATATTTATGTAAAGGTCACATTTTATAACCTTCTAGTTGGATGAAACCTGTGTCTGAAATCGCCCCTATACCCTTAAATAGGGCACTATTTGAGGGGACAGCCATTTGTAGTGGTGTCCGAAACCATAGTGGGCGTTATCGAGTGAACTCATTCAATTCCACAATGCACCACAATAACGAGTGTACAACCGATGTATGTTCAACGGCTAGAGAATACCCATAATACACTGTGATGGTCGTGCCAAAATAATTTTCGTGCCTCACCAGAAGATCACGCCCACAGCTGAATCATCCATCCATCCATTTTCCAAACCGCCAGTCTAATTTGGGTACAGCATAATATCATACAGGTATAAATTCCTTTTTAATTTATTATTAAAGTGTTTAATTAAGGCTTATACATGCTAGTTTCCATGATAGAGTTCAAGTTCAGTCTTTTCATTACTACTGAGCTGCCAGTTTGCTAAACACAATCTATGCAAAAGCAGTAGCCCATACTACGCACTCAGTGTCCAAATTCACTGGTTTCACCCCTTCAAGTGGACAATATTAGTGGCCTTGGTTCCACGTGCATCCAAATGTGATGGTGGTCTAGTAGTCAGAGTTTCTCCAAATCTGGGACACAGGATAAATACATACGCAGGGAGTTGACTCCTGAGGGATCTCGGAGCTGGGCAGGTCATGGATGTGGCGTTCAGAGTTGTTCAGTGCTGCAGCTGCTTTCTCAGGGACTCTAGTATTTCTCATCGAAATCTCTCGCTCTGTACTATAAGCCTCCATCACAGAGGTAAGCTGTGACTTTAAATCAGAGCTCTGTAGTGTCACACATTTGATGCCCTGTGAGTGTTTGGCTTCTAAGCTCCTGCGTCAGGATGTTGAAATTTTGGGACATGGTGGAGCAATGGCTGAGTCAGAGGGGCTGGTGTGCATGGTTTTTGGGAAGGCTGACATTGGACAGTATGAGGCTGAGGACTTAGGAGACAAATAGTGCTGTTTGTTTCAGCCTGTTCTCTCAGTTACATGCAGATTTTATGTAAGGAATTATAGTACTTGTTCACCCAAAGTCAACTATCCTCTTCAGACTGGTATGATAATGATTTAAAGTGCGGGTTTTAGATCATCATACTACTGCCACAATCTTATTTTTTTTGAAAACGACAATCGGGATGTCCGCTGCCCTCTCTACTATGCTTTATACTGTACGCACAGCTACATTCATATGTGGTTTGAAATCCTGTTCAAATCGCATTTCTGGAAATCTGTTTCAGTCTGACTGCTGTGATCGGATTTCACGTGGTTAATGTGACTTTCTCACGACAAACGTAAACATCAGACATTTTTATAGGAAACATGCTGCACATCGGTGCAGAAACCAGGTTGTGTTGTTGCAAAAATGCTGGATAAGCAGAACATGACAATATTATAGAGATATTTTTTTAAACCGGCAGAGACGACAACACAGAATAAAGCCGCACATACCAGTCTCCTATAAATTTCTGCAGCTGCCTCAAAAGACGCAGTAGTCCAGCGCGGCGGCTACACATTGTCATATACATTTTACATTTTACATTTTACATTTATTACATTTATTCTTATCCACTGCGCCATCACCACCCTGTAGGGGTGGTGATGGCGCAACATGGAGGATCGGGGCGGGCGGGAGGATCGGGCGGGAGGATCGGGGCGCAACATGCATACCTCTGCATACATCTGTATTGCAAATCCCTCCATGTTGCGGTGTTGTTGTTTTTAGGCGTATACCTACCAATGCAATGTCAGTGCCATAGAAACCAATACAGATATTCCGGAAAACCAAAGAGCACCACGGGACACACAAATCGGATCTGAACAGTTGCGATACACAAAGTGGACAGTCAATCATTTTTGGTGAGATTCCAATCGGATGGAGAAATAATCAGAATTGGACTGACAGTGTGATCATCATAGCCTCAGTTATATTCTGTTTATTGTCTTGTGTTGAAGTTTCGTCCTGGTGTTTCTCTATATCGTTCCTGGTGTATATTAAATGTAATTTCATCCTTCTTCTTTGTCAAGCATCTTGAGGATTATCAAGCCAAGCCAGCACGTGACAGTTATATTGTTTACATCTTAGCAACAGTGACTGGCAATTTCAAAATAAATCAAAATAAATTGCTTTTAAATTCTTGTCCAAATGTTAAAACCAAATTATAGCATCTAAGATGTGTAAGATTCTTTGCAGAACTTCTACATTTAGAGTAAGCTTATTTTATCCTTATAGTGTGCAGGCCTTTTTTTGTGCAATTTGTGGTTTTGGATTACTGTGGTCTATATATGCACCTAGCTGTCACAAGTTTGGACTTTGTTTCTCTTTGCACTTTTCCCCTGTTGAGTTTGTTGTTAATTTGATTTTATCATTCAGTTCAGGTGTGTCATTAACTATCCTTGTTTGCATGTCTACTTATGTTTCTGTTCAGTGCTGTCGAGTCTTGTTTATGTTAGATGTGTTGTATGCTGTTGTCTTTGTGTGGAGTATTGCCTATGGATTTATTAAATACTGCCTTTTGCATTCATCATAGTGTTTGTGTGCATTCTACAACACAATCTGTGACAGAAGACCCAACCAAGATGTGATTACGCCACGTGATACATTGAGTGTTTCTCCTGTTTTTTTGGATTTACTTTTATTTCCTCCCATCAGCCCATCGAAAACAACTCTGCTCCAAAGATGAACGAAAGTCCATGACAAGCTCGATCAAGGTCTAGAAGGTTCGTCTAATCTAGCTAATCTGTCATCTAGATCGAATTGGACCAGTTAATGACCATGAATGGTGCCATCAGAAAGGGATGGTACCACTATTTTATACAGAGACTTATGTTTCGGGGCATTTTTATTTTCAAGTACTTTTGACATTCAACCAGATCTAAATGAGCCAAAAAAAAAAAAGATTTAAAATTAATTGTATTATATTAAAAACAAATAGACTTCTAAGTGTGCGGTTAATAGTAAAATACGGTTTCTTATTTGTAGAAAGATTATCCCATTTTTCTTCTTCTTTATTGTAGGGCCTTTTGCACATTGGTGTAAGTACATGCAGCTGCTGTTGCCTAAACTGTAATTCAGTGCCTCATTACAGGTGACAGATTTTACAGACACTACTCTGAGCACTCAGCGTTGCATTTTATTCATTTATACAGTTCTCCATCATGAACTGCTGTATTATTTAACACATTCATCTCACTGTGATGCAAATTGTACCTCTTTCATCCAGGAGTGGCAGCCTCTCAAGGTAGTGTTTGGGGTTCATTTTGGCTAACACTTCTGTAGTCTTTTTCTGTCACAGCTGTAAACAACTATGCCAAAAAATCAAATCATTTCCGATGATGCTTGTGTGAAACTCAATCTAGTCTAGTCCAGTTCACAGTGAGGCTGTATGGCTGTATGGAACCATCTACATAGTTAAAAACGTTATATAAATGGAGTTGACTTGACTTGACTACTGTATGTCCTATATCTCTCAGTGCCACAGGTCACAGAGGCAGCAGGGAGAGTAGTCGGCTTGTTAGCATTAAGGATTTAAGATTTGTGACATATGTTTGTGTGTTTCTGTGTGTAATGGTGCTGCTGATGTGTGTGCGAGTTTATGTTTGTGGTAGAAGTGTGACAAACACTAGGGATGCACACTCCTGCGGCTGTGTTGTGGGCCTGCTGGGACGTGCATGTGTGAAATGCCACTTTGAATCACATTCTAATCTAATAACGTCAGCACGTTCAGTCACTGGGACGTCTACAGAGACAGATACAGAGAGAGAGGGAGACAAAGGAGATATATGAGCAGTGTTGTTGTGTTTGTGTGTGTACTGCACAATATAGGACTGGTGTGTCCTCACATGTCCTTTGGGTCTGTGTACTCAGTCTCAGAGGTTATGCTCATGGGTTTGCAAGAATATCTATCTAAAGCTGTTTGTCAGGATTTTTTCTAGACATTTGTGCCAGTGTAAATGGATTAGAGCACAAAGCATCCTCACCTGCAGTACATCATTTGGCACAGCAGTTCTCAACTGGTGGGTCACAAGTAGAGCAGCACGATTAATCGTTAAATATTGTGATCTCGATTCAAACACCCACTGCAGTCTTTACTCTTTAGCGTCATTGTTAGCGCGCCCAAGCGCTCTGAGCAAGGCGAGTAGGACTGGAGAGGTTACATTGGTGCCGTGACCCAGATGGGAGTGAGGTTTAAGGTGCGTGAATGTAACGGAGGGAAGCTAGCGCGAGCTGTGCAGGTAAACCTCACTCCTCTTATCACAAGAGGTGCGCTGGCGACTGACTTCTTTGTTAGCACGCCCGCCTCCCATGCCGGTGACCCCGGTTCGAGTCCCACTTGGAGTGGGGCAAGTAGGACTGGAGGGGTTGAACTTGCATAACTCATTGTGCTTTTTGTACTTGATGTCACGGTGGGTTGCAGGAAGGCAGACGGAGACGAGGATAATTCCAAAACGAAGGTTTATTAGTAATTAAACACAGGACGGCAGAACAGGTAGCAACACACACTAAATAAGACGGAGATGGGACAACTACTGACTGAACAGATGGAACTTAAAAACAAACACAGATGACACTGAATAACAGAACACAAGTGATACAGATGATGATGATTAACTAAACACAGGTGATACAGATTAACTGATAATGACAGTGAAGATGACACGTGACGTGGTAACAGGCAGACAAGTTCAATGAAAACAAACTAAACAGAGTCTTTGCGCCATAACGAGAGAGATGAAGGTAGGGAGGTGGGGGTTTGGGAGGAGGAAGAGGAGCAGGCAGAGGGCTGGCAACAGGAGTGGGCAAAGGGCTGGAGAAGGCAGGCAGAATACCTGGAGAAGAAGGGCAGACAGAGACCAGGAGGGACCAGGGCGGAGCAGACGGCCTGGGCGGAGCAGGGTGTGCAGGCAGCCAGGGTGGAGCTGACGGAGGGAGGAGCCATGGTGGAGAAAGGGCTGATGACTCCAGGAGGCCGACTGTGAGGCGAGGCAGGTGGAAGTGGAGACCCGGATGGAGCCGGAGAGCCGACGAGCCAGGGCGATGCAGAGGATCCTGAGGGACATGACGATGCCGACGGCTCAGGCGACCGAGGCGCAGGCGGGGATCCAGAAGCCCGTGGTGGAGCCGGAGCGACAGAGGACCAAGGTGGAGCTGGAGGGAGTGAGGAGCCCAACGGAGCTAGAGGGACGAAGGGACGAGGCGAAGCCAGAGGAGTTTAGTCCCGAGATGAGGGCAGGCTGACGAACGACCAAGGCGTAGCCGGAGGGACGAGGGAGCCCGGCGGAGCTGGTGGACTGATGGGCCATGGTGGAGATGAGGGAGGTAGGAGCCAAGGTTGAGCTGATGGATTGATGGGCTGAGGTGGAGTTCTGGTCGCGGAGGTTGGAGGTGGAGATCGGGGATCCACCAACCATGCTGGAGCTGAAAACTGGTAGACCCGCGTGAAGGTGGAATGTGGGTGAGCTGTGGGGCTAGCAGGGGGTGGTGACAGCATGGTTGAGGAATGGATGATGGGAGGAGGTGGGAGAGGGAGGCTGGGTGGGAGTTCAGGAACAGGCTTAGGAACATATTCAGGCTCGGGAACAGACTCAGGCTCTGGAACAGACTCAGGCTCTGGAACAGACTCAGGCTCTGGAACAGACTCAGGCTCTGGAACAGACTCAGGCTCTGGAACAGACTCAGGCTCTGGAACAGACTCAGGCTCTGGAACAGACTCAGGCTCTGGAACAGACTCAGGCTCTGGAACAGACTCAGGCTCTGGAACAGACTCAGGCTCTGGAACAGACTCAGGCTCTGGAACAGACTCAGGCTCTGGAACAGACTCAGGCTCTGGAACAGATACAGGTTCAGAAACAGATACGGGCTCAAGAACAGATACAGGCTTGGGGACAGATACAGGTCTGGGAACAGGAACAGTTCTACCAGAAAGACTCGGGAGAATAAATACTGTAACAATAAATACATTTATTGATAGCCCAGCAAGCAATAAAGTTCTTTGGCGTAGGCCCCGTCCATAGCTCGCAATCACATTTCCTGCCTGAAGACGAAGGCAGGGGCGCAGCCGACCCCCTGTGAGGTATAGGAAGGGACCATCCTGGTGGTGGTGGGGAGGATGGAGGGGAAGGGACTATACTGGTGGTGGTGGGGAGGATGGAGGTGAATGAAAGCGTCAGCATCTGCGAACTCAAACATGTGTAAGTACTGGTCTTTTATACCGCAAGTATTAGACACGATTGGATAGATGAGAAGGTAATAAGTGACGTAGCAATTGAGTCTTCCTGGCAGAACTTAACGCTAAAGCTTCCATTTCTTGGGGCAGGAACAGGTCTAGGAACACGAATAGTTCTTGGGGCAGGAACAGGTTTAGGGACAGGAACAGGAACCGGTTCTGATGTTGCAGCGGCCATCCAGGCTGAGGGCTTAGGCAGTGTGGCGTCGGCGTCCATCGTGGCTGAGGGCTCTGGCGGTTAGGTGGCGGCCATCTTTGCCGAGGGCTCACACTCAGGCGCAGTGGCCATCTTGTCCGAAAACACTGGCACGGCTGACCTGGCGTGAACAGTCTCTGGCTCGGCAGGCTTGACGTGAACAGTCTCCGGCGCGGCAGGCATGACGTGAACAGTCTCTGGCTCGGCAGGCATGAGGTGAACAGTCTCTGGCTTGGCAAGACTGACGTGAAGAAGCTCAGGTTCGGCAGGACTGACGTGAAGAAGCTCAGGCTCGGCAAGCATGACGTAAAGAAGCTCAGGCTCGGCAGGCATGACGTGAAGAATCTCTAGAAGGGTGCTCTTGGCGGCTCCTGGTGATGGTGGTTGTTCTCTGGATAGGGACGCGATGCTCACCAAACACCTAGTGATGGCTTCCCTCCAGCTTAGTCCATCAGTGTTTGGGAGGTCGATGGCATGGTGGAAATTGGCCCCAATCCAGAAAAGCAGCTTGAGGGTTTCATCATTGAGGGGGCTAGTGACAGCTCGACAAACAAAGTTCTCCACAAAGGAGAAAAATTCTGTGCTCTCTTGAGATATGGCGACAAATATAGTTCTGTCGTCCACATGGGCTGGTCCGATATTCTGTCACTGTGGGTTGCAGGAAGGCAGACGGAGACGAGGATAATTCCAAAACGAAGGTTTATTAGTAATGAAACACAGGACGGCAGAACAGGTAGCAACACACACCAAATAAGACTGAGATCGGACAACTACTGACTGACCAGATGGAACTTAAATACCAACACAGATGACACTGATTAACATAACACAGGTGATAAAGATGATGATGATGATTAACTAAACACAGGTGATACAGATTAACTGATAATGACAGTGAACACGACACATGATGTGATGACAGGCAGACAAGTCCAATGAAAACAAACTAAACAGAACACAACTGTGACACTTGGCCCTGATAATTGCAGCTTGCAGCTGTATTTTAAATGGGTAATGTCCTACAGCTATGATGTCATTTATACCACACCCAAATACAAAGCTTGTAAACAACATGTCACATTTACCTTAGGAAAGCCATTCAATGTCCATAACTAGTTAATTAGCTAGAAAATGTATTCTAGAAGGAAGCATAATGCTAAAATGATGTGCTATTCATTATGTTTTGACCTGTTAGTGATGTGTCAGTTATTTAATGCATGCTTAACCTGTTAGCCAGCATGAGGACACCGACGCACTCAATCGTTCTTTGTTTAAATAGTTCAAAGTTACTATGTGATTTAATGTTATTACCTTGACAAACTATACATCATTAAAAAGATATAAGACTCAAGTTTCAGTATTTGACCACTATTTTATTCTGAGAAACTTATACTGACAGTTTTGTCTTAATTTGTGTCAGGAGTTATGAAATGAAAAAATAAGTCGATACCTTTAATATGAATTATGAGCGTCAGCCGCTCCCCTTCAGAAAAAACTCCTGTGCGGTCGTCAAGAAAGCACTTGACAAAATAACGTCCCTCAGGGCTTTTAGCTAAAAAATGTGCAGATTTGGAGAAATATTGATATTGAAATATTGACAGATTTCTATAGAGAGGAATAATATTTATTGAATGTTTACCCAAAATGGGCCGATGTAATCATTATGCGCGCTGAATACTCTGATGTACTATGTTTTCAATCCATACTGGCAGCCTAAGGGCTCCCTATGCACATTTAGTCCATATATGTGTAACGTGGTGCGGTGAAGGCAGATAGGAGGCTGGATCCAAACGCAGTTTACACGCTTTATTTAAATAAACTCAAACAGAAACTCAGAACGAGGAACAAGAATCTTAACACTGGGAAACCAACACTCACGTTAATCCTGAAACATATAACAACTCACAAAGACAGGGCAGAAACACAGGGCTTAAATAATCAAGTACAAACGAGCTAACAGGATAACAAGGGGGCGTGGGAAAATCAGAAACACCTGGGAAAACTAATGAACAAGACAGTGAACCAAAGAACATGACAGGACACAAACCCACATCGTGACATAACCCCCCCCTTAAGGGCGGCTCCTGAAGCCCAATAAAATAAACAAAAGTCCAGGAGGGCGGTCTTGGGGGGGGGGGGGGGAGGGATGGGGGGAGGGATGGGGGGCCAGGCCCATGCAGGGGAACGGGACCTGGACCTAGGCAAGGCGGGCCTGGGCCGCAGAGCGTGGGCGGACTAGACTGAGCCGGTGACCAGGGCGGAGCAGGACGAGGCGAAGGCCAGGGCGGAGCAGGACGCGATGGCGGCCAGGGCGGAGCAGGACGTGATGGCGGCCATGGAGGTGAAGCCCCTGCAGACGACCATGGTGGCGCAGCCCTCATGGTCTCCTCACCAGACCCTTGGCCCCCCCCCAAAATATACTTGGGGAAATCCACGGGTTCAGGAAAGCCCTCCCAGAGCTTGAAGGGCGCAGGCAGGGCGAGGCGCAGAGGTGGGGCCGGCAGGGCGAGGCGCAGAGGCGGGGCCGGCAGGGCGAGGCATCCGGGAACGCCCTCCGGAGCCCGGCGAGCCAAACGAGTCCTCCTCCTCCTGCGACGGCGCTTCACTGGGCTTGAAACTTTCACTTGGCTGGATTCACTTGACTTGGAACTTGACTCACTTGACTTGGAACTTGACTCACTTGACTTGGAACTTGACTTGGAACTTGACTCACTTGACTTGGAACTTGACTCACTTGACTCGGCGGCACTTGACTCACTTGACTCGGCGGCACTTGACTCACTTGACTCGGCGGCACTTGACTCGGCGGCTCGGCGGCACTTGACTGGCGGCACTTGACTGGCGGCACTTGACTCACTTGACTCGGCGGCACTTGACTCACTTGACTCGGCGGCACTTGACTCGTTCGCGCCGGCTGGCACGCGTTCAAACTCCGGTTCGGCTGGCGAAACCTCCGCCGCGGTCTCTGGATTAGCAAAATCAACAGGACCAGTGCGGAATACGGGCTCGAGGGGTCCGACACGAAGAGTGGGTTTGGCGGAGCAGATGTGCAGCGCGGGTTCGGCTGAGCAGACGTGAAGCGCGGGCTTGAGGAGCGCGGGTTCGGCTGAGCTGAAGTGAAGCGCGGTCTCTCGCCGCTTCTTCTGCTCCACGCCCACAGTAAATGATGAACCGCTCCTGAAGAGGGCCAGGTTGACATACCCCTCCAGGGTCCAGCTGGTACAGTCATCCGGCATTAACTGGGCAACGTCCTCGTCCAACCCGCTCCAAAACAGTTCCATGAGCTCAAGGTCGTCTAAAGCCCCCAGACGACAGCACGACATAAAGTCCCTCACGTACCTCTCGATGGACTGGCCTTCCTGAAATATCGAGGCAAGGAAACTTATGAGGGCCTGGTTGCTGCTGGATCCATTTTGTGGTGAGTTGTTCTGTAACGTGGTGCGGTGAAGGCAGATAGGAGGCTGGATCCAAACGCAGTTTACACGCTTTATTTAAATAAACTCAAACAGAAACTCAGAACGCGGAACAAGAATCTTAACACTGGGAAACCAACACTCACGTTAATCCTGAAACATATAACAACTCACAAAGACAGGGCAGAAACACAGGGCTTAAATAATCAAGTACAAACGAGCTAACAGGATAACAAGGGGGCGTGGGAAAATCAGAAACACCTGGGAAAACTAATGAACAAGACAGTGAACCAAAGAACATGACAGGACACAAACCCACATCGTGACAATATGGCACACATGAAGAAGAGACATTTTTTTTTATTGAATGCCAGTCACATACAAATAATAGGAAAAAGAAGAGCCATATCATGTGACATTCCAGGAAGTCCCTGACATAAACAAAGCTTCCAGAGATCACTGTAACATGCAGATAAAGATGTTTTGGAGACAATAAAACTGATTGGAATGATATATGATTTATCTGTGTTCTTCGAGCCATGTCAGGTATTTTCATAATAATAGATTATATTTATAATGTAATGCTAAAGGTGAAGACCTATCTTTATGCATGTTTTGTAAGATTCCCTTATCTGTCAAACCTATTTTATTGGAGTGTTCTGGACTTACAAGCTGAATGCTCTTTTATGAAGTTACTTCACTTAAAGACAAGATTTAATAAGATTATGCCTGAAACGGTTTTGGATTTTTTATAATTTGTTAATTTAAAAAATCTTGTATAATATGACTTGCTGTTTTTGTATTTATTTTTTATTGTATTTATATGATATTTGTATTTTTGTAATATAATTTTTGCCATGAAAATAGCTTTGAATGCTGACATGGCATTAAATAAAATAATCTGAATCTAATGTAATCCTAATCGATAAAGACTTTATCATCGTGCAGACTACTTTAAAACAATATTAATATTCTGTCTGAATTTTTTATCCGAAGCCAAATCAGATCACAGAAGGTTATTTAAAACACCCAACTTGCGTTATAAAGTAAGTTTGGAGCAAAAACATGGTTTTAATCTCATAAATCGTCATGTATTGATGGTGTGCTAACATGCTAGCTAGCTAGCCCTAAGATGCACCTGTCACCTTGCTGTTATTTTTATGACTTTTTTTAAAATAGGAATACTTACTGAAATGTTTCTTTTTTCAAGAAGGGCATTTGATACAGTTTAAAATGTGAAGTGAGAACTTTGATAAAACTAATTAGGGATTGAAACAGAATAGGCAGTCATTAGTAATTATAATGAAAACAAAAGAAAAGCATATTTAGAGCCATAACCAGGCCGGAGATGTGTGAATGTGTGCAGGGGAGACTGAGGCTGAATGGGGCTTGTTTGCACCACAAAACAATAGAGACAATAGACTGAATGGATGCTTAGAAGATGACAATACACATCAGTTTGCATTTTAGAGTCTAATCAAAATAAAGTCATATAACATGATCTAGAAAAAACATTTAACTAAATACAGAGTTTTAGACTTATAATCTTCAGATTTGAAATATAACATGGTCAGACATGTGGCTTTAGTTACAGTGCATTTCTAGATTGATACAATACATTTCTAATAACTTTACAAAAATTTAAAAATAATTCTATAACTATTTGTTTCATTATGACAATAATTAATTCAAAATTTACAATAAACTGCCAAGTGTCAGCTTTCAAATGAGATCATACTTGTGCTTTTAGTGCAAAGGGTTCATGAACTGTATCCATTTTAGTTTGGGTATGCCATTTCTGGGGATTTTTCAAAAGTGGGGTTGCTGGCTAACAGGTTTTGATAAATCTCACTGTTTAATCTTTTAGTTCAAAACATAATAGTGGAAACATAATTATATAATTTTGAAAGTTGATATAAAAACTTCTTTATGCGCAATTTAAATGTTTGTATACAATGTTTTATTTAAATGAGAGAGATATCTTAAAAATAAGTAGTCATATTTAGTAATTTAATTTAATAATTTAGGCTCTGTTGTTCATTTTTCCCTGTATAGTTTACAGCTTAGTTGAGGGAGATTGTCTTTCCTTAAAGGTGCCGTGTGTATTTTTTAGCGACATCTAGCGGTTCGGTTTCGAGTTGCACTAATGGCTCAGCCCACTGCTCACCCCTCCCTTTCGAAGAAGCTACGGTGGCTAAAACGGGACAAACATATCATCGTCTGAGACAGCAGAGAATAGCCAGAGTAAGCCAAGAGTGTGTAACGTTGTCACTGTTTCTGTACCACAGTCCATTATAAACAACGCATTCTCACCCCAAGGCGTCACTAAAATGACAATTTTGACCATGCTTCAATATTCGACGCTTTAGGCACCCTTTAGCGTCAGTTACATGACGCGATCCTAGGGCGTCATCTTACTGACGCTTTACCTAAGCGTCAGTTAGATGACGCGGGTAGGTTTAGGTCTGGGGTAGGGTTAGGATTAGATAGCGTCATCTAACTGACGTTAAAGGTAAAGCGTCAGTAAGATGACGCCCTAGGATCGCGTCATGTAACTGACGCTAAAGGGTGCCTAAAGCGTCGAATATTGAAGCATGGTCAAAATGATTCCCAAGGCGTCAGTTTCATGACGCCTAGGGATGAGAATGGGCTGTTATAAACCACATCATGGATAAAGTTTACAAAGCCATAGTCAGGAGAGGATCAAGGGACTTAATATATAATATAATAATAGTAATCAGCTGATTGTCTCACAAACGTAGCACATTTCTCCCCACATAGCAAACCCATAATACAGCGAGGGAGAAGAACAACATGAAACTATGCAACTATATATTTTTTTCTAACAGGGTAGTAAACGTTTAGCTGGCTAAATATGAGCTGTTACTGTGGCTGAGCTGGTTAAAGCGTAAAGCCTTGTTTAAACTCGACGTGTCCGCATGAGCCCAAAGGTGCGTGCGGCAAAAATGACACGATTGTAACAGCGCGCGCGCGCCTCCGCATCCCCTAGACACCATTTACTACACACAATAGGTAACAAAAAACACACTACACACAAAAAACTTTTTTTCTCTGATTTTGAAAACTCTTCGCGATCGACTTAAAATGCTTCCAAGATCAACTTGTCGACCGCGATTGACGGGTTGGTGATTCCTGTAACACACTGTTTTACGGTCAATGACAAGAGTACTAATCAGCTGTCTCACGAACGTAACCAGCCCATTTATCCCCACATAGCAAAGCCATAACACAGTGAGGGAGAAGAACTAAGTTACATGAAACAAACCAACTACATATTTAGGGAAAAGTCACTACTCACGGTGTTTATGGCTAGCTTCTAGCCATGGCTTCTAGCTTTCTGCGGCTTCTCTTTAGTGACGAAACGCGCTCTGTAGCGCTGTTGTTCACTGTCGGCTACAGTAGAAACATGACGTCACAATATGTCGACCTTCATAGAAGGGGGTGCCCGTGGTTATGTATATATAAATGTCTCATTCTAAGGTAATAAAAACATTACGGTTTATTAAGTAAGTTAACATAGTTATGGATGTCATATTGCATTTCTGTTAATAGATACTCAAAATTTTTACACATTGCACCTTTAAGAAAAAATGTACATGTACCTGAATTATTTCCAAATGAATCTATATATCAATACCCAGCCTTAGTGTATCCGCTGTTGGACATTTTTAGTGTATTAACAGTTTCCTTAAAGCTTACAGGCTAAAAGTGTCTGCAGTTGAAGAAACACGTGGAAAATCAGTATATATATTGAATATTTGATTTGCAAACGCTATACTTGATATTATAAATATGTTGCATCACCTCTTCTTTTTCAGTGCCATATATCAGCATAAGGCCTACTTGACTTATTTTGTGTAAGTAGCACGTATTTATTTCTCCTCCCATAGCTAGACTTTGAGCTTTGGGTTCTGACCATGGATATTAATTAAATGTAAATGTGATGTTCCTTCTCCATGTATGTTACATTTCATGTCTATACATTTTTTTATAGCAATTGCCTACTCCTAATAAGCATCACATAATTTCAAAATACATTATCAAACATTCCTTAAAGGGGTCATATAATGCCATTTTTGTACAAGCTAATATGATTCTTTAGGGTCTAAATTAAAAGTTTGTAATATACTTTAATTAAAAATTCTCATTAGTATTGTAAGAAAACACTTATTTTACCTGGTCAAAAACAGCTCTGTTTTCAGCACGCCGTTTCAGTGCATATGACTTTAAATGATCATGAGCTTTGCTGACTCCGCCTCTCTGTTCTATGCGTACACGTTTGTAACACAATACCATAACGTGTTGTTCATTATAAACGTGGGATTATGAATTAGATGGAGAACGTCGTACATAGAAAACATGCAGTAATGTGCCCTGAGTGTAAACCTTAGACTCATTCATCGTGAAGCGATTTGCAAAGATATAAATATTAATATAAAGTTTAATAAAACGTTACACTCACTTCAGTTGTTCTAGAGGTTCAGCAGGAACACGAATATCTGGTACCGATTCTTTATTCAGGAGCAGCTGCTTAGCAAAACCAGCTTTATACTGATCCTCGTTTATAAAGCAGTCTGGTGAGAAATGATTCGCGCAAACATGAGAGCATTGACGTTGGTCGTGGGGAATATTCCCTTCGAAAACAAACTCAACCACTGCGTCTTCAGCGGTTCGGATTTAGGAACATTAAAATGACTGCTGTGTTCGTTATTACACCCAAGAACAGAACACCACAATCGCTTAGACGCCATTCTGCTCATAGACAGTGCTCCAGCATATCAACAATGACCGCGCCGGTCCGCGCAGACTATGATTGACAGCTCTCACGAGCGAGGGCGGGTCTGTGTTGAAACGCGCCTATCAATCAACAATCGCGGGAGGGGCGTCCGACCGTGTGACGTCACACGGTCGAACGGCTCGATTTGAGGCAGGGGAAAACATATAAGGAGATTAAAACAAAACCACTGGATGGATTTTTATCATTATATGATGGTTGTGTACAGACACTGCCAACACACATTCCAGTACAATCAACTTAAAAAAGTGCATGTACCATTATATGACCCCTTTAAGTATACGAGATGCAGGGTAGAACGCAAGTGTATGAATCTCAGTCTGCTCTTAGAGATTAGTGTGTGGCAAGTGTAGTGAAGTGTGTGGCAAAAAAACAGTAAATGATTGTTGACAGGGCAGAGGTCGAACCGGGATTGGACTCTATTCAATAGAGGCTTGAGAACAGTGACACTATAGGGAGACTCAGTGAAGTAAGTTGCAACTCTCTGAACAGTTCATGACAGCTCCTGCTTTCTGTTATTGCAATACTTGCAGTTCAGAATTTGTGATGTTTCCTTTTAAAGGTAAACAAATAAAATAAAAACAGAGGCACTCACACTTTTATGTAGTCTGAGGTTTTCTTTCATGCTTTTTTTTACAATATGACTTTCAGTGTCTTTGCTTGCAGAACATTCAGCCTTCCAGAAGTCAGATGCATAAAGCTTGTCATCCTTCTCCCCAAATAGACCAATTTTTTTTACTCCCCAGAACCACTCTTTGTAATGTGTTCAGTTATTTCATAGAAATCAGCCTGCACTACAAAAAGCAAAACACTGTAACTATGCCAACACTGGAAATGAGAAAATTTGACTTGATTGATTTTGTGATTATAGATTTTCACATTCCATTTTCTCAAAATCTGAGCATAGCTAAGCCTGTCACAGAACTGATCATAAGAGACCCAATTTTGGTCATAATTCAATTTTGACATTATAAGTGCATTTTGCTTTTGAGTACACTAACACATACCTTTTGATAGCTTAGTTATTTCTAAAATAACCTCTGCAAGAGGCTTCAGATTGCTGCTCTCTTCCTGTAGAGGTGTTGCTACAGCCAATAGTAATTTCAAAGAACATGGCATCATCAGAATTTCTGCAGAATATGGCAACTTTAATGTCAAAGAGACACATATTAAATAGATTTTGGCTATCAAATTTGATCTCTTCCTGTGTATTCTAGCCTGAAAGGTTATATGCAGTGTTTGACATTATAAAGCGGTCTGTTAAACAAACAACCTGACAGTCTGTTGAAACAAAAAGAAGACATTTAAGATTCATTTTAATAGTTCAAGGTAAACCAAAAAATGCTCGAGCTAATTTAGTTTAATCTCTGTTCTTTTAAAACGATTAAAGTATTGCTTCTGCTTCTGATGTGGTTGATGTGTCAGCCATTAAGTTGTCCAGCTTGAATAGTTTCTAGTTTGTAATCACATAATACGACACAACTCATTTCTGTTTGAGAGTGCATCTGTTCTTCCTTTGATTTTCACTGCTTTTGTAATTGGTCTAATTCCTACATTTTTAAATTTCAACAACAACAATAACGCCTCACTACAAAGCCAATATATATACACAGCAACACAGAGGCCTAGTATCAAATGCATACAACGTAATAAATGGGAGTGAGGGTCATTTTAAAGAGGCTCAAAGTATAACACATTTTATTCATTTAAAGGCCTGAATCTGGGGTCGAGTTTTTTTTATTTTTATTTTTTTTATAAACATGTTCCATTTTAACAGTGTAACAAAAGACTACTGTGAAATGCATATTGCATTATGAATAGTAAGGGACCGTTCGGTATTTATGGAAAGGGCCACCGGAGGAAAATAGGGGAGGGTCATGTCTTTTTATTCTTTGTTGAGGGGAGGGTCATCCAACTTTTTTTTAGTCTAGGGGGAGGGTCACCCAACTTTTGTATTCGTGAAAACAGTAAAATTTCAAAGTGGCTTGTTTGGTGCATATTTTTTCCATGTAGCTCTCTCGGTCTCGGCCCCCCATCGCTATCAGATGGGTCTGACCCAACAAAAATCCAGTTTGGCGCTGTTTGACAGTGTGCGTGCACTTCAGTACGCGCTCAGAAAAAGTGCATTAGAACAGAACGCCAATGAAATGTTTACCCGGCAAAGCTTTAAAGCACGAGCAAATAATGAACTTTTGTGATTGCGAATAAGTGCTGTGTCCTGTGAGTGTAACTCTAGCGCTGCATTAACATGTGATGTGAATGTACGTCGAGTTTTATAGTATTGGGACTGAGGCGCCAGAACTGCAGCTGATATAATGTGCGCTGTAGCACGATACTACCATATTTTAGTTTCCATTCTTATTGTGTTTCCACATCAATGTTAGTGAGTAAATCTACTGAAATTGCCACCATAACAGTGGAGTGTGATGTGTTAGACGTAGGGCTACGACATTTTTAAATTACTATTAGTATTATTTGAAGTTAACATAATAAAATACGTAGACCTACACCAAAAAAACTAGTTGAGGATAAATTCTTTAAAATTGGGCAATTCCAGCGTTATTGACGTGACATTTGCAGTCAAAACTTGAAATATAAATTGTCAGAAAATGCATTTAATACTGAAACGTCTGTTTATATATTCATACTCCCTTAATAAAGGAGTCCAGACATCAGAAAAATATCAGTCTACACAAATTATTCACGTTTTATATTTAATATGAGGGAAATACACATGTTATATGAACTACGCTGCGCAAAACAAAAGTAATACTACCCACCGGATGAAGAAGGGTCGGCCTCCACATAACATAGAATATTCTTTTAATTTTTTTCGTGTTCGCATTTATGAGGGAAAAAAAATGTTACGGACGTGACAGTTCTCCGTTACGGGCATGACCGCTCTGAAAGTGACTTCAAAACTTTCACAGAGACCTAACAGAAAGCACAACGCCTTTCTTTAAAGTGAATTTCGTTTTTTATTAATTGTATCTTAATTTTAATCAATGTTTCATCAACCAATTGCCTGGATTTAATAAATAAGAAGTAAATATAGTAGAAAATAGATCATCATGAGACGGAGGCGCCGGCGCATGAACTGGACTCTCATCTAATAAATGAACCGAAACACAGCGTATAAGGTACTTGCCTCACAGACCTGATAAATATATAGAAAGCTTGAAATGTCTACTTTTTAATAGAACAATTCAAAACGAAAGAAAACAGACTACAGACTGCTCTCTGCTTATGTAATCCGTATGAAATGTGCATTTCTCTCTGGCATTTCTCTCTGTGCATTTCACTACTGAGAAGATCGCGAGTCAGCATCGTCACCTTTATATTTGCAGCCAACACTGACAAAGACTTGTTTATTAATAAACAATTAAAATGTCTCCTTGCTATATTTGACATATTCATAATCATTACTTTTGCCGGTTCTTTGTGGCAGCTTTAAGATACTTTATTGGCAGCGCCACCCTTACATTTTACATGAACCCGTCACCACTGCATCAGCACCGAAAACATGATTTTTTTTTTTAAATCACAAATCGTGATACAAACCGAATTGTAGGTTTGGTCTATCGTTACAGCCCTAGTAAGATGAGAAAGCAGGAGTTTAGTCGTTTGTTAAGGTTGTAAAAAAAACAATGGCTATCTGAACATCTTTGCCAAGTACAACATCAAACCAGTACAGAAGTAATCAATAAATTATCGGGGAGGGTCATGCCTTTTTTCACAATCATTTTGGAGGGTCATAGAAAAAATTATTGCTGGCGAAGGGAGGGTCAAGTCTTTTTTGACTACAGATCTCAAATCTCCTCCGGTGGCCCCTTAAATAAAAAAACTAACAGTCCCTAATTTGGGCCTCTTTAAGTTTGACCCTAAATATAATACATTTCATTCATTTAAAAGCATGGACCAGGGGTCAAGACTTCCAACATGTCCCCTATACTGCATTAACAGCAGGTAAGCATAATGACAAAAGCATATTCTGAAGTCTTCTCAGAGGTATGGTGCACGCCGAGAGTGTCAGTGTTGATTTCATGGCTCCATTAAGCTGTGTCTGTTCTGTTGGAGATGTCAGGGTACTCAGTATGCAGACTCATCCTGCTCTCCTCTTACATAAAGCTTTGCCTTCTAGCTGTCCAGAATGGCTTCTGATTCCAGAGAGGATTTTTTTTGCTTCATCTTTGAATTCATGAGAATAATCAGTTACTGCTCTTCAAGAATGTTACTTGTTTCCGTTGTTTTCAGTGATTATCAAAGTTTTCAAAATGACCTTGTCTTGCCTGAACAGCTACCCAACTTATCAATTTGTTAAAACCCTTATAAAATTAGACGTGTTCATGAACCTTCCCTAGTTTGGTATGTGTGTATGTTCCCAAACCTTTTTGTTTACATCTCATTCCAGTGAAAGCGGGCATGCTACTATCATACTTTTTTGTTTGTGTTGGCCGCAGCCAATGACTATTCAAACATGGGGCCCTATTTTAACGATCTGAAACGCAAGTGTCAAAGCGCAAAGCGGAAGTAACTTTGTGGACGGATCCCAGCGCTGTTGCTATTTTCCCGGCGGGATAAATGCCTCTTGCGCCTGGCGCAAATCTAAAAGGGGTTGGTCTGAAGTAGCTTCATTATTCATAGGTGTGGTTTGGGCGTAACGTGAAATAAACCAATCAGAGCGTCATCTCACATTCCCTTTAAGAGCAGGCGCGCTTGTTCTAAAGCGGATTCCTATTATAACGGCGGATTTGCCAGGCGTGCGCCAGGAGCGGTTCACAGCCGAGGAGAGCAACGTTCTCGTCAGGGCCGTAAAACACAGAGAAGTGACATTGGGGATGGAGAAACCCACCCAAATTAACTTCTGTTAAACAGGCGTATGATAATTTGGGTAAATGTGTAAGCTACATGTATGCTTTTATAATAAATTGTTTATCTATCTATCTATCTATCTATCTATCTATCTATCTATCTATCTATCTATCTATCTATCTATCTATCTATCTATCTATCTATCTATCTATCTATCTATCTATCTATCTATCTATCTATCTATCGTAATAATGTATGATTTGCAAAAATGAAAACTGCTGCTTAGATGAGAGAATCAAAGGGTATGCGCGTTGTGCACACGCTACATTGATTATGGCCAAGCATGCGCCCTTAAAATAGCATAATGAACAATGCGCAACGCGCCACTGACTTTAGACTAGGTTTTTTCTGGTCAGTGGCGCAATTGTTTTATAAAACAGCAAAATAGCATGAGGGAAAGTTTGCGCCGGAACACGCCTCCTCTTTGCGCTGAACCGCCCCGGGGAGCGCAAGTGTATTTCTTAGTTAACCGACGTGTGTCTGTGGAGGGAAAAGTCCGCTTTGCGCGGGTGCAAAATAGGAATGATACATGCGTCAGTGTACAAAGTCATTTGCGCCGGGTGCAAGATAGGGCCCATGGAGTGTTGGTGCTGATCACGAACCAACAGGCCTGCTTTCAAAAGAATGCAAATTTTGCTTGACGTCTGGTGGGAAGCACACATTTAGTAGACATTTATTTATCAAAATGCCCTGTTTGCATGAGGCTTTAAGTCATGAGAATATCAATGACAAGATCTAGTCATATGATACAAGCATATAGCCCGTGAAGCAACCTTGAGCCGTATCTGTGTAACCGGTCCTACTCGACCTGCTCCGAGCGGGATTCTAACCGGGGTCTCTGGCGTGGGAGGCGCGCGCGCTAACAAACACGTTAAAGACACTGCCTCTAGCGTCAGTAGCTAGAGCGCCTCTCGAGATCAGGGGGGTGAGGTTTACACAAAGCTCTTACTGGCCTACATCCTTTACATCTGCTCTAAAAACACATTCCACCTATGATAAATAGATAATTACATCTCTTTGAACATTGAATAAATGGCTTCTTTAATGCACACGGAATGGCACTGATATTAAATCACATTGCTCAGAGTATTACAGCGGCTTTAGTCGATGATCACAAAAGAACAATTTACCAGCTCCACAGAGAAATAACGGAACCAATGCAATGCACACAGAAACATTTACAAAAGGGAACAATGGTCATTAGATTGCGAAACCGTCTTCCTGTTTATGAAATGATTCTCAGAGCGTCTCATGAATGACATTCTTTCTTGTTGCAGCTTTTTGAAAGATCGAGTTATAGCCTTTCCGCTTCCAAATATAAGGTTCATTTATCCAAACATAACAGCACACATCTATTCTTTTTGTATAGTGTCATTTAATGTCTTTATGAATTTTATATACCATTCTTTGAACGTTACAAAAACATCACTAATTAGATTCCATTAAGTTGTCTGCTGTTTGCACTTACACACACCATCCTTTTCAAGGCCTACATATTGTCATGCATGCATAGCGCAGAAGTGCCAGGACAGTGCAAGACACTTGCATTTCAAACATTTTGCATCTGAGTCACAATTAATTATGCATTTAATTGGCATTGCTGGAAACTCTCTGTTAAACTGTGTAACATAGCACTATTTTCATCCTTTCTTTTTGATTGAAATCAGTAAAAAGAAGGCAGTAAGGTCATCTTTAGGGAGTAAACCCAGAAACCAAAAGGAGTTGTACATGCAGCAGCCCATCAAAGCTTTAGAGGACGCAGCCTTACAAATCCAATTGCTTTCTTTCGCATGGTGCAATTTCTCTCCCAAGCAAGATCTAATGAATTTTCAATAGATGAGTTGTTTGGCACAGTAGGATAATAAAAGTGATACTGTAAAAGGGCTCAAAGTCATACAGTGGAAGATTTAGAGGAGCATCGGATGTGTCAGAGAAAGTGTCAGAGCTAAATCAAAGAGAATTCAACAAGAGGGTATGACCAACTGTGTCAACAGCATCTAAATGAAAATCAGTGTTGAGAAAAGACGAGAGATGGAAAGAGAGGGAAAGGGAGGGGACAGAGGGAGGGATGGAAGAGACAAATATACTTTCCGCAACTTGGAAAGTGATAGAGCCGCCTTTCAGTGTAAGAGGGATTTATGGCCCAATGAACGAGTTCTCTAGGGAGGATCCATCCTCAGAACTATATATGGGCCAGAAATGCAGGTCAGCTGCACGCCGATGAGTCACTTGGGACCAGAGCCTTGTGTGTGCAGGTCAAAGGAACATCTATCTATCTATCTATCTATCTATCTATCTATCTATCTATCTATCTATCTATCTATCTATCTATCTATCTATCTATCTATCTATCTATCTATCTATCTATCTATCTATCTATCTATCTATCTATCCATCCATATATACGTCTTTCCATCCAACGTTCTTTCCGTCTTTCTATCTTTTCTTTCCGTCTTTCCTTCTACCAATCTGTATTTTTTGTCATTCTGTCTTTCCTTATTTTTATCCATCCATTGTTGTGTTCTTTTTATCTATATTTTTTGTAATAATTCGTTACATTTATATAGCGCTTTTTCTGGGACCTCAAAGCACTTCACATATGGAAGGGGGGATCTCCTCAACCACCACCAATGTGCAGCATCCACCTGGATGATGCGACAGCAGCCATATTGTGCCAGAACGCCCACCACACACCAGCTTACTGGTGGAGAGGAGACAGTGATGAAGCCAATCAGTATATGGGGATGATTAGGAGGTCATGATGGACAGAGGCCAAGGGGCAAATTTGGCCAGGATGCCAAATTTTCGAAGGACATTAGGATTTTTAATGACCACGGAGAGTCAAGACCTCAGTTTAACGTCTCATCCGAAGGACGGTGCTCTTTGACAGTATAGTGTCCCCGTCACTACACTGGGGCGTTAGGACCCACACAGACCACAGGGTGAGCGCCCCCTGCTGGCCTCACTAACACCTCTTCCAGCAGCAACCTGGTTTTCTCAGGAGGTCTCCCATCCAGGTACTAACCTGTAACTTAGCTTCAGTGGGCAACCAGTCTTGGGCTACAGGGTGATATGGCTGCTATCTTTTTGTCTATCCCTTATGTTGTTCTTTCTGTTCATTTTTGTCTGTCTATTGTTGTCATTCTTTCCATCTATAATTTATTTCTGTCTATCCATTGTTTTGTCGTTCTTTCTATCTGTAATTATTTCTGTCTATCCATTGTTTTGTCTTTGTATCTAATTTTGTCTATCTGTTCTGTCATCCTTTCTCATTCTTTCTGTCTGTCATTTTTTCTGTCGTTCTTTTTGTCTAGCATTCTTTATATGTATTTTATTTCTTCTATTCTTTCTCTGTCTTTCTGTCTATGGTTCTGTCATTGTGTTGTTACGTCTCATCCTAGTCTAGGGGATTTAAAGAGAGAGGAACAATAAACAAATAAAAATGTAGGAATAATAAATAAACGTGAGAAATCTCCTTTTCCTCTATCCCAGCTCTGATTATCTTTCACATTGATAATTAAAAGATTTACACAACACCCTTTGAATTACACCGATTCACAATAAGGAAACTGAAAGAGTATGCTCAATTAGTTCTCTTTTATTTTCTTGATTAAAGGCTGAACCAATAAATTTACAGAGAAACAAAGATCAGTAAACAGACAAACAAGTTTAAATAATAACCAGATCGTCAGGAGAGGGCCAGGTCAAAATAACAAACAAAACAGGAGCTTCCTAAAGTTTAAACCCAGTTAACTTCCCTAACAAAAAGAAATCAAAATTGAAGACATGTTATCTTACCTCTCTCCCTGACTAACGAAAAATAAACAGGAGAAAAGTTTAGGAGTGGATAAATCCAAACAAATTGGCGCCCGTCTCCCTACACGGTTTTACTCTTCAAACTCACACAGTCTAAAGAGTCACTGTCCTCAAGACAACAAATTTCTCAAAAGTTTAACAACTTCAGTTAACACCAATGTGTCTGGGATAGCTGAAGAGGGATTCCTCCTGAACACAGTTTCTTTGCTGCTTTATACATGCTCCTAATTAGCATCAGCTGCGGATGGTTTGGAGTGCTGCATGGCAGAGAGAGAGAGAGAGAGAGAGAGAGAGAGAGAGAGAGAGAGAGAGAGAGAGAGAGAGAGAGAGAGAGAAACAGGGGAAAAAAGAAACATCACCAGCACAACATGCATACTAAATATTACGTCATGGGACGTAACAGTGTTCTTTCTTTCTTTCAAACATTCTATCTATGTATCTATCTATCTACAGTATATACTGTATATATATATATATATATATATATATATATATATATATATATATATATATAAATATATTTAAGGATCAGTCTGTGTGATTAATGATGATTATATCTCAGATGAAGATGCCTGACCCCTGCTGGTTGTAAATAATCAGTGCTTGTTATAACCCTACAGCAGATTGTGTCCCCTCATCCATAATGTCTTCCCTGGACATCTTTGCTTCATGCTGCTCTCGCCAACACCAGCTGGGCCTCTTAGACTCTCCATAGACCACAACTTGAGAGAACCCATGTCTGTTTCTCGTCTGTACATCTGATTGTGTACACATTTTGGTGTGTGTTTATTCTGGACTGTGAGACACTCAGCGGGAATAGCCAGGCTTTTCAAGTCTAAGGCCTTGTTTCTAACCTGCACGGAGTGCTTTCTCTCTCTCTCTCTCTCTCTCTCTCTCTCTCTCTCTCTCTCTCTCTCTCTCTCTCTCTCTCTCTCTCTCTCTCTCTCTCTCTCTCTCTCTCTCTCTCTCTCTCTCTCTCTGATGCTGAAGGAGGAAAGCCCTTGTTCAAAAGGGATACTTTTCCTATCTCTCTTTCTTAATTCAGGAGAGTGGTAATCCTTTGTGACAGGCATCTATTACAGCAGCCGTGACAATCTGTCACTCACAGCCGCCATGGTAACTGCACTCTCTGAAGATGCATTAGAGAGAGACTCCCCACCCGAGCGGGCTCATTGTGACATCATTAACTAAGAGGGCTCTTTGATTAAGAGGTTTCCAAGCAAAAAGGACAGCGTGAACCTGTGAAGAGATAGACTCATCATTTTATTTTGCAGTGATTTCAAGGAAATAATTTTATATTGCAATCTGACACAAAATGTATGTAGGCTACTGTACCTGTATTTAAAATTACACATAGCACCTGTCAGGCATTATTGTAACTCCCCATTTAAATGTTATTTATAACAAACTATTTTAAAACAATTTTTGAATTCAACAGTAGGCTCAAAATGCTGTAGTTAGTGTGCTGCCACAAGATTGAGAAGTAGAGACCTCATTACACCTGTTTTAGCTGATTGGTGTCTTGTTGGCACTGAATGACTCAACACCTTCATACATTGCTGATTGTTTATTAGGATTTGTTCATAGTTTGCAGTTGTCAGGCTGGATCATGATTCATGATCTTATCACGATTCTTTTTCATTTTTGTTTTTAAGACTATTTTGCAAGTCACTGAGCAGTACAGCCAAACTAATTTCCCTATTTGAAAAAAAAAAAAAAAATGCCTTACAAGGTAACAAAAGAAAAAAGAATAATATACCATTTAGGCCAAAGTAGGGGTGAGTGATATGACCAGAATCTTTTTTTTTTTTTTTTTATAAGAACAACGATGCAAATCATAAGTAATAGGTCAAATATAATATGATACAAATGAAATAAACAGTGCATTAATA
Organism: Rhinichthys klamathensis goyatoka; assembly: GCF_029890125.1. NCBI lineage: Eukaryota > Metazoa > Chordata > Actinopteri > Cypriniformes > Leuciscidae > Rhinichthys > Rhinichthys klamathensis. Next base: position 7,332,524 of record NW_026606658.1, on the reverse strand, counting down.
TTTTCTGCTACAGTATTTACTGTAACAATAGCATTCAAGTAAGAAATTAAATAAACAAATTTAAAAATATAACACTACAAACATTTCACTGTTTGATTTAAATATACACTGATTCTTAAAGGGGTCATGACATGTATTTTTTTTTTATGTTTTATTATGTTCCCTTAGGTGCAATTGTAGTATTACTATAGTTTTTTGGACAAAAAACTTTTAAAATTTAGTGATTTATGACCTTTTCCCACACTGTTTCTCATCCTCTGATTCAAACAGATTCAAGTCTGTTTTGGGGGTGTTTCCCCTTTAAGAGTTCAGTGTTAAAGCCCACTGTTATGATTGGCTAGTGCTTATGCATAAATTATTAACGTGCCCTAGTCAGAACATGTGCAGATTTTGTGGAACTGTGTACAATCATAGACAGTAAAAAACACAGCGACCCCATAGACTTCAATGGAGAAAAGTGAAGTCAATTAGAAGCACTCACTTCCTGATTGCCAAGCGTACTGCGCATGCTCAAACTGAGCTTGACGACGTAGATGTGATGTGAGCAACCTGGCTGACAGCTGTATGTCTTCTAGTAGCTGTGCCAAGAGGAATCTGTATCATTCCCTTCCGAATCTTGCAGAGCCGGGGATCGTGAGTAGGAGCTGTCCACGAGCTAGCAGCAGGAGCAACTTTACAACTCTCTATGGGCTTCTCCCTTGACTTTATTCCTCCACGTCCCCCCGATTGCGCGCAAGCTTCTCCTTCTGTCTATACGGTAATTTCTCTACTGTGCGACTAGGGGTGGGAATCTCTAGGCACCTCACGATTCGATTCGATTACGATTCAGAGGGCTGCGATTCGATGCTAAATCGATTATCAGAATCTTTTTTTTGTGTGTGTGTGACTATAAATACTTTGCTTTAAAAGTACAAAGTAATGACCCATAAAGAATTAACGTACAATATATTTTATTAACATTGCAAAGAACCAACAGGAAAATACATGTGTGTCTGAACTAGCAGCAGCATATTTGTAGTAAATTAATAATATAACAACGACCGGTATACAGCCGAGTGTTTTTCCTCCTCTGGCTGGAAACGTGTCATTTGGCTTCATGTGTCTTGTTTCCGAAATATTTTAGTTTTACTCTACAAAGCTTACAACTAGTGTGGCTCTTGTCCAGCTCCTTTCCCCCTTCAACTTCAGAAGCCAAAATATTTCCACACGTCAGCTTTTAACGAGGAGGGTGTTTGGATTTGGCGCTCAGCCATCGCGTCCACGTCTGTTATGTGCACGCCACAGACGGTCCGGCCACTGCACTTCCGCGCTTCAGAGTTCCGTCTTTCGCGTTCCGTCAATATTACGTTATTATAAATATATATCTAAAAAAAATTTTTTTTTTTTGAAAATCGATTTTTGACAATTGTGAATCGATTCAGAATCGTCCACGTCCGCATCGCGATGCATCTAAGAATCGATTTTTTCCCCCACCCCTATGTGCGACAGAGATTCACGTGTTATGACGCAATCGTTAGCCTATTTTTACAAAAACTGCTTCTACGGGGCCATAACGTAAGATACAAGGTAATGGAGCCTTTTATACATCGTTGTGTTTCTTTAAACAATGGACAAATGGAGTCTTTAAACACCTCAGATGTGAAGTTATTCGCTGTCAAAGTGACGCCAAAATGAATGGGAGTCAATGGAATGCTAACAGCAGGTGAAGGCTTGCTAGCCAATGGCGGCCCCCGGGTAGACTTAATTTTCCGGCTGGTGGATTACCCCCTTGTGTACAGTAGCGGGTGCTGTCGATTGCTGTGTGCGAGGCAAGGGTGTGCCACGGACAAAATGCATACACAGACCATATTTGAAGATGCATCTTTTAAAGGTATTGAAGTAAAAGGCTGTGAAGTAGTCCAGGGTATGGTGACATCAACACTTGAAAGATTTGATCACTGCTCTGTTTGTGTTTCTATAAAGTTAGAAAATACAATGTAAAGTTTTATTCTATCAATTGTAATTGCAGTACTAGAAAAATATGGACTATAAATACTTCATTTTTTAGGCAATAAAGCTTTTAAGATTCTTATGAATAGATTCTTAGGTGTTATGATGACACAACAAGTTATGATTATATAAATAATACCTTTGCTATGGTACTTAGGTCTGTCTCATGGTTTGAAACGACAGCTGTGTACCCACAGATGTCTGAGTGGTTTGGTCAGTTTGACAGCCTACATCTTTTGGGGCCTGAACATGACAGACGATATGCAAGTAAACTAAGTAAAAACACTGTGATTATTCACAATGAATGAAACTGCAATTAACGTTTTAAAAAGTAGTTTTAAGATTGTACATTACTTACAGTTTGCGGCGTTGTTGTTGGGCCCAGAATAGTTGGCACGGCCTGATCTTTAAAGGGGTCATATAATGCCATTTTTGTACAAGTTAATCTGAATGTTTAGGGTCTAAATGAAAACTTTGTAATATACTTTTATTAAAAATTCTCATTAGTATTTTAAGAAAACACTAATTTTACCTGGTCAAAAACAGCTCTGTTTTCAGCACGCCGTTTCAGTGCATATGCCTTTAAATGATAATGAGCTTATCTCACTCCGCCCCTCTGTTCTGCGGGCGTTTTGATACAACGCACGTGGAGTGTTGCCTTGACAACAGTTGAGGGTATATTTTGGAGAAAGAATGGCAGCGGGAGTCTCTGAGGACACATCTGTGCAACCGTATCAATTTGAACCGGAGTCAGACCCGGAACAAGATGACGGCCACAAAGAAGTTCGACAATTAAGGCTCGAACAGGACGTTTCTGAATGGTTGGTTAACATAATGTCACTTTGATCTATTTTTGTATGCACTGGCAGGGTAGAGTAGTGAGATACGAACGCTATGTGTTTACTGATGTATACGTTAGTTCATTGACATTTTGACGTTACAACTAATGGTCATGAACATTTTTTTTTCGCGATTTGCAAAGATTTTCACTTTAATGCACAGATCTAATTTACACATGCGATTTCTTTACTTCATGTTTGTTCACATACATAACGGACTGTGTTTATGTGAATTGTGTTTTTGACATAACCTTGTGTGTAGGTTGACAGTTTAAGTACAATAAGATGTGAAAGAGAACTTAGTTTAATACTCACGGGATGCGCCGTCTAACAGACAGCTTTCTGTGCGAGTTTCGGGTGTGTGCGCTCAGAAAACGTACTCGGTTACTAACGTAACCTCGGTTCTCTCTAGAGAGGGAACGAGTACTGCGTAATAGCTTACGCTAGGGGAAAAACTCTTTTCCGCGAGATATTGAAGCCAAAAATTATCCTTAATTTTTTATTAATGTAAAACGCTTTGCAGCAGCAAGCAGACCTAGGCGAAACAGCTCGCGCGCCTATTGGTTGCTCTGCAGCAAATGCAGCAGCCTATCGAGAGAGACTCTGCGTGACGTAATGACCAATGGGGGCAATTCGCGCCCATATCGTCACGTCCCGCCAGAAGGGGCGTGGTCTCACCCTATAAATATGCTCGTTAGGCTGATACAAGCTGGTTTTTATCACTGAAGCGAACCAGAGCGTATTCCAAGCACGGCAAGATACGCAGTACTCGTTCCCTCTCTAGAGAGAACCGAGGTTACGTTAGTAACCGAGTACGTTCTCTTACGAGAGTATCTCTCGTACTGCGTAATAGCTTACGCTAGGGGAACACAATGCAACACGCCGTGCGTACAGGGATCCAACACCAAAGTCCCGGGGGCCGAAGCCCAGGGCTCATGTAATGCATAATCACCATAAACTCACATAGAGTGGAGGAAGAGAGGCTGGAAGCGTCATTCCCTATAAAAAAGCACCCAGCGGGGCTATTATATGACAATAAAACGCGCAGCCAGGGTGAAAGCTTTCAGCCTGATCTGGGTGGCCATACGTGTGTCAACACTCATGGGGCTGCAGTAAACTCAGCATCTGGGCCGCACAGCGGGGCAGATAGCACTGAATTTAGACCGCCAAAAGCTTAGCTTGTAAGGCGGGTACCTCCAGGTTATAGTATTTTATAAATGTAGACGGCGAGGCCCAGCCCGCGGCCGTACAGATATCTTGCAGGGAAACCCCGCTCGACCATGCCCACGAAGAGGCCACGCCTCTCGTGGAGTGCGCCCTGACACCCAAGGGGCACTGTAGGCCCTTCGCAGAGTAAGCGAGCGCAATGGCATCCACTATCCATCTGGATAGGCTCTGTTTTGAGGCGGCGAGTCCCTTGGAACGCCCGCCAAACAAAACAAAAAGCTGCTCCGTCTGTCTGAAAACAGACGAGCGTGACACATAAGCTCTCAATGCCCTGACGGGGCAAAGGAGACTCGCATCCTCCTCCTCACTGAGAACCGGAAGGGCGGACAGGGAAATTACCTGGGCCCTGAACGGTGTATTGAGGGATTTCGGGACATACCCGTGCTTCGGTTTGAGAATGACCTTCGAGTCATTAGGCCCAAACTCCATACACGACGCGCTTACTGAAAGCGCCTGTAAGTCCCCTATGCGCTTCACTGAAGCGAGAGCCATGAGAAACACTGTTTTGAACGACAGGTGTTTCATGTCCACCAGCTGGATTGGCTCGAACGGGGCGCCTTTCATGGCCTCCAGGACCGTGGAAAGGTCCCACGTCGGGACTGAAGGGGGCCTGGGAGGGTTCAGCCTCCGAGCTCCCCTAAGGAAACGCACGACTAAGTCGTTTTTCCCCAGCGACTGGCCAGACACCGGTTTTGCAAACGTTGCTATGGCCGCCACATATACTTTGAGCGTGGATGGGGTCCTGCCCTCATCCAGTAGCTCTTGAAGGAAGGAAAGCACTTCCGAAACCCCGCATTCCACAGGTGAAAAGCTCTGGGCTTGACACCATGCAGAGAAAACAGACCATTTCGAGGAGTAGAGCCGCCTGGTAGACGGAGCTCTAGCCTGCGCGATCGTGTTTAACACTCCTTCTGGGAGGCTAGCGGGTACCCGTTGATGGCCCATGCGTGCAGGGACCACAACTCCGGGCGAGGGTGCCAAATCGAGCCCTCCGCCTGAGAGAGGAGGTCTCTCCTCAATGGTACAGGCCATGGGGCAGTGCTGGTCAGCTGCATCAGGGCAGGGAACCACGTCTGGTTTGTCCAGAGCGGAGCTACGAGCAGCACTGGGCATCCGTTCTCCCTGATTCGTTCCAACACCTGAGGCAGGAGCGAGACAGGAGGAAAAGCATATAGGGGGCAGCGGGGCCAAACATGAGCCAGCGCGTCCTTGCTTTTCGAGAAAAACTCCGGGCAATGAGCGTTTTCGTGGGACGCGAATAGGTCCACCTGTGCTCTGCCGAACATTTTCCACAGCAGCTGGACCGTCTGCGGGTGCAGCGACCATTCCCCTGCTGGAACATTGTTCCTGGACAGTCTGTCTGGTCCCACATTCAGGTGACCAGGCACGTGCGCCGCTCTCAGTGAGAGCAGGTTGTGCTGAGCCCAGACCAAAAGGCGTTCCGTCAGCCTGTGAAGGTTTCGTGACCTGACGCCGCCCTGGCGAATTATGTATGCCACCACTGACATGTTGTCCGACCGGACCAAGACGTGGTGGCCTGTTACCTGGGGACAAAAACGCCGTAGCGCTTTGTCGACTGCTATCATCTCCAAGCAGTTTATGTGAAGGAGCTTTTCCCGTTCTGACCACAGGCCAGCTAGCGGTCTGCCCTCGAGCAGCGCTCCCCACCCCGAGGTGGAGGCGTCCGTAGACACCACCTTCACACTCGAAGCGGTCCCCAGAGTCACACCTGACTGATACCAGTCGGTTATTTTCCAAGGTTCCAGAGCTGAAACACACTGAAGGTCGACCCTGAGGCGAAACAGACCCGCTGTCCATGCCCTGGGTGGAACCCGCGCTTTCAGCCACATCTGCAGTGGGCGCATGCGGAGCAAGCCCAACTGGAGTACAGAGGCTGCTGAGGCCATCAGCCCCAGCATTTTCTGAAACCTTTTGAGCGGAACTATCGCGCCATGGCGGAAGGATTTCACGCCGCGCTGAATATTTAGCACGCGCTCTGGTGACAGGCGTGCTGTCATGGACAGCGAGTCCAACACGGTTCCCAGAAAGGAAATTTTCTGACTGGGAGACAGTGAGCTCTTCGTCCAATTGACTGTGAGGCCCAGCTCCTCGAGGTGCTCGAGTAATGCGGCCCTGTGTTCTATGAGCTCCGATCGTGATCGAGCTAGAATCAGCCAATCGTCCAAGTAGTTTAGGACTCGCATGCCCTGAAGTCTCAGGGGTGCGAGCGCCGCGTCCATGCACTTCGTAAATGTACGAGGTGCTAGGGACAGGCCGAACGGCAGGACTGTGTATTGATATGCCTGGCCCTCGAAGGCGAATCTCAAAAATCGCCTGTGATGGGACGCTATTTGTATTTGGAAATAGGCGTCTTTCAGATCTATCGACATAAACCAGTCCCCGTGGCGCACTTGCGCGAGGATTTTCCTGGTCGTAAGCATTCTGAACTGGCGTTTGACAAGCACTCTGTTCAGCTGTCGTAGATCTAAAATGGGTCTGAGACCCCCATCCTTTTTCGGTACCAGAAAATATCTGCTGTATAGGCCCCCTTCGCTCTGAGCCTGAGATAAAGGTTCTATAGCCCCTTTGCTCAGTAGTTTCGCTATCTCGGCACGAAGTAGATGAGACACTTCGTTTTTCACCGTAGTTTCGACGCGCGCCGTATAACGGCGCGGGCGTCGAGCGAATTGTAGTGAATAGCCTCTCTTTATAGTGTTCAGCACCCATCCTGATACCCCGGGAAGCTTTGACCACGCATCTGCATGAATAGCTAGGGGCAGAATGAAATCCGGGCTCTGGTCGCGGCAAAACGGCAGCTCGAGAGCCCGGGCATACTGGGAACACAACACCGTGTTTACAGCGTTCGAGGCGGGGGGCGCGCTGATCACAGCGGGCGGCCTGACCGCGGTCAGCTTTTTTATGGCAGATTGTGCAGAAAAAGCGAGCGGGGGAGATCCCGTAGGAATCGGCGTGTCTGTGACAAAATGTGGGCGCGGGGCTGCGGGCACATTTATTACACTGAAAACACTGTCGTTCATGGCTGACTGAATGTGTGTTGGTTTCGTTTTTACAGAAACCAAGGGACACGCAGCATGTAGTGTGAGCGGGCATGGTGACATGGGCGCGTTTACTACATTGTTTGCACAATCGACCGGAGTCGATTTTATTTGTGCTAGCCCTGCACCGTGGCGGGCTGTGTCTGTGTGTGTGAATGGGCACTGGGTGGGCATTCTTACAACACTTATAACACCATCGGCCGTGGCCGGAACACCAGAAAATGCACTCTTTATTGGATTTATCTGGGTAGCCGTAAAAACGGCTTTTGTGCGCAGGCAAACGGGCTGAGACACCGGCTGGCTCACTGCGAAATACACTGGGACAGTCGCGATGTTTGGAACTGACCGAGCGAGAAGTTTTGGTGGAAATCCGGCCGCAGCGGGATCTGAACACCGTCGCTTTCCTAGAATGGCTAGGAAGATTTTGAAGCCTCGGGCTTGATCTCAATCCTCGGCCGGGGCCCGCGCTGAGGGGGGCGGCGTCCAGCAGAGCGAGAGCGCGGTCTTTGGTCTTGGGCGTGGCGGCGCTGTGAAGCGGCGGCGGCGGGCGGTGCAGGCTGCGGCTGAGAACTGCGAGCAGACGGCTGTTTTGAGCGACCTGCAGCGGAGCTCGAGCGCTTCGGAAGGAAGTGCTTCATGGCCTGCGAAGTCTTTTGCACCTCCATGAATCTGTCCGCGAAATCTTTGACGGCAGATCCGAAAAGGCCCGCTTGTGAAATGGGCGCGTCGAGGAACACAGAGCGCTCGGCTTCCATCATCTCGGACAGCGTCAGCCATAAATGTCTCTCAGCCACGGTGAGAGAGGCCATGTTTCGTCCTATGGCCTGTGCAGCGGCTTTAGTAGCGCGAAGAGCGAGGTCTGTAGCGCTTCTCAGGTCCGCCACGCAGATCGCTCCGGGTCCTTCCTCGTCCAATTTAAGGAGAAGGTCGGCTTGGTAGATCTGCAGGATAGCCATAGTGTGCAGCGCTGAAACTGCTTGCCCGGCGGCGGTGTAAGCGCGACCATGCATGGTTGACGTCACTCGGCAGGCTTTAGAGGGTAGCGTCGTGTGAGTGCGCCGTCCAGCGGAGGGCGGGCAGAGATGAGACGCTACAGCTGGTTCCACAGGAGGAACAGAAAGGTATCCTCTGTCCTTCGCGCCATCCACCGAGGAGAAAGCAGCAGAGGCAGAGGTACGCAGCCTGGCGGAGAAGGGGGCATTCCACGATTTAGTCACTTCCTCGTGAAGTTCCGGGAGGAAGGGCGCGGGCCGCGATTTCGTCGGAGCCTCGTCATTTCCGAGAAAGCGTCCGTCCATTCTGTTGCGCGGCGGCTCCCAATCGAGGCCGATGCTTTCCACGGCATGAGAGAGCAGACGCATCAGCTCAGTCTCAATGCCGGCTCTCTTACCAGTGGGCTGGCGGGAAACGCTAGCGGAGGGGAGATCCACGGAGCTCGCCCAATCCTCACTATCGGATGCCAGAAGAGAACACGCCTTGGTGGGTTCGTCAAACTCGTGGATGGACGCGGCGGCAGGCGGCGGCCGTTGTCCGTCAGTGAGCGACTCGAGCGAAACCGGCGAAGCTGGCGGGCGAACCGGCGAGCTTTGGCGGGCTGGAGAAAGCTCGGGAGCGCGCTGGGCGCGGCGCTTCTTGCGGCGCGGCAACACGGCGGGCTGCGGTGAAGGCTCGGAGAATGATGCCAGGCGAGTCCTCAGAGTCACCATGGGCAAAAGCTCGCAATGAGGGCATCCGCCGTCAGCGAGCGCGAGAGCCGCGTGATCCTCACCCAGGCAGGAAACACAGATGACGTGCCGGTCTCCATCGCTGAGCGGGGCGCGGCACGAGCCACAGGAAGGCATCTTTAAAAAGACGCAGCTCTTTTTGTGAGAGAAGTGTGAGTCGCGTCAAGTAAGCGAGCGCACACTCTCAACAGAGTAAATACACACAGAGTATGAAAAGGATATAGAACGCCGGAAAGCGCAGCAGGTACGGCAGTTGAAGGCGGCGAGGCCAGCGACTCCAGAGCTCGTCCCGCTGAAAGGCTTGCTTCGACGGCGCGGCTTCTCACTCCGGATCCAGCGATGCGTGTGCTTCGCTGAAGAGGTAAAAATCAGCTTGTATCAGCCTAACGAGCATATTTATAGGGTGAGACCACGCCCCTTCTGGCGGGACGTGACGATATGGGCGGGAATTGCCCCCATTGGTCATTACGTCACGCAGAGTCTCTCTCGATAGGCTGCTGCATTTGCTGCAGAGCAACCAATAGGCGCGCGAGCTGTTTCGCCTAGGCCTGCTTGCTGCTGCAAAGCGTTTTACATTAATAAAAAATTAAGGATAATTTTTGGCTTCAATATCTCGCGGAAAAGAGTTTTTCCCCTAGCGTAAGCTATTACGCAGTACGAGAGATACTCTCGTAAGAGAACCAGAAATCAGAAGTTTGGAATGAAATGGCTTTAACATGCATGCAGATAATAATGTTTCATGATAATGAAGAACTGCAATACACGTGAGCGTGACCGCTCAGATCATAGATGAATGATAATCGAAACCAAACAGATGTTTTAGTTTTTGGCAGAGTATCGGAGGGACGAGCTGTTCTGGAAAGCGGGGTGGGGAGCAGCAACTCTTTTGTATTTAAAGATACATGCACAAAACAGCATGTTTTTCCTTTCACTCAATTGTATAATTTACAACATGGTATAATATATTATCTATGGGGTATTTTGAGCTGAAACTTAACAGACACATTCTGAGGACACCTGAGACTTATATTACATCTTGTAAAAAGAGGCACAATAGGTCCCCTTTAGGGCCGAATGCACTGATCTAATATACTGACATGCATCCGAACTGTTTACATTCACTTAAGAAAGACACAAACTACTGTGTTTATGTAAATCTTGTGTGTATTTGGCAGTTTAAGTGCAGTAAGACACGAAAGAGAACATGGTTCAGTACTCCACTTCACTGTGACAGGCTTTTAGTGTGTATGCACTTCGGGTGAACGCTCTGAAAAGCTTATGTCAGAACAGTGTGTGAATAAAAAGCTTAACTAGTGAGGTGATGTGAATGTACATGATGTGATTGTGCAGTATGTTGGGACGGGGCGCCAGAACTGCAAATGATAAAATGTGCGGTGTAGCATGATTTAAAATTGTGATATTGCACAGCCCTAGTTTGAGGTATTTTAATGCAGATTCTTTTTTTTGCCATTTGTAATGTATTCCTACTGTTATGAGATCATGTAAAGCTGCTTTGGAATGTCCAAAAATCAGTTTTTGCAAATATTTTACCAACTGATATAGACAAAGCTTTAGGCACTCTTAAGTTTTAAGTTCTAACACTTTTAAGTTAGCTTGTCATTAGTATATGTTAAAGGATTAGTTCACCTCAAAATGAAAATTTCCTGATAATTTACTCACCCAAATGCCATCCAAGATGTTCAAGTCTTTCTTTCTTCAGAGGAAAAGAAATTAAGTTTTTTGAGGAAAACATTTCAGGATTTTTCTCCACACAATGGACTTCAATTGCAACCAACATGTTGAAGTCCAAATCAATGCAGTTTCAAAGGGCTATGAAGTGCTTCAAACGGCTCTACACGTTCCCAGCTGAGAAATAGGGTCTTATCTAGCAAAACGATCGTTCATTTTCTGAAAAAAATAAACAAATATATGTTTTAACCACAATGGGCTCTATGCACGGCGGTATTTCCGGTGAAGGTCTAAGGATGCTGGATTACTTCCGTCGATCGTAGAGTCCAATGCTATACCGAGAATTTATATTGGTTTTTATACTCTATTGCTATAGGCTACTAAAGAAACGTTAGTCACAAAAACAGACAAAACAGACACTCCTCATTTTGTTTATGCTTCTGTGTTTATTATATTAAATAAACATAACTATATATAAAATTACATCTAAACGTATTACAGTTTCGTTTCAAAGACGAGAGGACAGTAAATTTTGAAGACTCTGCCATAATCCCGTTTTCCTTGGTTTTCCTCCGCTTTAAATCTCCCCAACCGGAAACGCACGAGCATCCTTGCGTCAACCGCGGAAGTTATGCGTGCATATAGTATGGAACGCGATCGGGGCCAATAGTCTTGTTCCATAATATAGCCCATTGTTCGTTTTGTGCTGGTCTGAAATGCGCCAGGGATTGCGTCATCGCGTTGGAAACGTCACGCGTCACGTCATCTATCTAAGTTATTTGTCTGTGTACTCCGGTTCAAAAAGGCAGGGAAGGGCGAAAAATTCCATCTCATTTTCTCCCGTTTTCTCCTCCAACTTCAAAATCGTCTGACATCTTTGTTTTAATTTATTATTATTATTTAAAAATTTTTTTTTTAAAACAAATCGTGACGTTTCCAACGTGATGACGTAATGCATGGCGCGTCGCCGACCAGCACAAGACGAACAATTGTGGTTAAAAAGTATAGAATTGTTTTTTTTTTTAAATGACCGATCGTTTCGCTAGATAAGACCCTATTCCTCAGCTGGGAACGTGCAGAGCCCTATGAAGCACGTCATAGCCCTTTGAAACTGCATTGAACATCTTGGATGACATTGGGGTGAGTAAATTATCAGGAAATTTTCATTTTGAGGTGAACTAATTATTTAGTTCTCTTTTGTCAGTGTATTAATTTGTTTTATAATGTCATACCCAAATAATACATCTTTAATGTTAAGAATGATTTTTTTCTATATGTAATTCCTATTGCTCTTATTTTTCTTTTCTTACACTTATGTTATGTTTTGGTATTCCTTTAAAAAAAAAAAAAGTTTTTATATTTTGAAGCATTTTGAGATGCATATTATGTAAGGTGCTATAGATAATTTTATTATTAGTAGTGTTATTTTATCATTTCCAAGCCTGGGCATTTTAAACCTTGTGCATTATGTTGTATTTACAAATTCGAAAGCTTTTACAAAGCTTTTCTCACCAGTGTGTTACAGAAAATGCATTTTGTTTTCTCGTGTGTGTGTGTGTGTGTGTGTGTGTATGGAATGTGTGGGTATGTGTGAATGTGGGTGGACCTCAGTCCAGCCTCAAGTGTAATGGCAACAAAGACTCTTCCCTTTGAACAGACGGAATGTCTTCCAATCTCCTAAATGCAATTATGCTATTCTGGCAAGGCTCGTAATAAACGATGGATCCAGTTCAATTGAAGGTCAACTGCACCCAAAGATTAAGAAATGACCAGTAAGAAAGTGATAACTCAATTAAACAGACTAATAAGACATTAACCCAACAAAGGATTGCCTTCCTTTAATGACTCTCTCTTTCATTTTATTTTGGCGATGGGTTAAATAATTCTCTTATAAGACCCATTTGCTATTTAAATCCATGCGGCAACAAATAAATGTTTAGATGTATACTGACAGTCCTGTCATTTACAATGTCTATTCCAGTGGTATGGGTTTCATTTGCTCTGCAGAGGAAAAGAGATCCAATACATTGGGAATATTGTGCTCATGATGTTACACAGTCCATGTCCCTTTTACTGAGGCTCAAAATCATTCAGTATTGTACTGTGAACAATATTTTCCATCTCTAAAGTGATGCTGAGTGAAGAATTGCAGTGCTCTTGAATGTGTTATTGACATGACATCCAGTGTTGAAGATGATGGCATGTCTTATATAAGGTGTAAATATTTGCATCATCCACACAAGGAATTGCACCACTGGTGGTATCTTGTTCACATCTGATGTACCTGCTTTTCTCATTCTCCCCCTGTCAATCACTCGTTTGTTTCCCCTTGGTTCTCCGGTTGACAAACAAAGACATCCATGTGCCCTGTTTTCTTAGTTTCACACTATGTTCTCCCTCATCCTCTCCTATCTTATTAGAAGGAGGTCCTATGTGAGGTCACCGCACATTTAATTGTCCCTGCTTCTGCAGAGACACCCCCCTCCGTCAATCAAGTGCTGTCAGAGCGTTAAACTGTCCAAATCCACCCCAGGTCACACTCGCGGAGGGTGTGCGTTCACAGTCTAGTGCCCCCCAGAGGAAAGGGTTTTTAGAAAGGTTGTTATTGATTGTTTGCAGAGGGATCTGCTTGAATGAGGGCTTTAACCTTCTTCTGTATTGTGTGTTTGTGTGTGTTCAGTATTTTGTGATTATGAAATATATTAGCGTGGCAAGATGTCTGGGTTTATCTAGATTTCATGAGGTGTGTCTACAGTAAATCAGACATGGTTTCTGTTCTTAGCTTCTCTAACTTAAAGGTTCTCTAAGCGATCCTGGGTGACGTCACTTCTTGTTGACGTTCGAACTATTGTCAAACAAAACGGAGGCTAGCTAGACCCTCCCTCCTCCTCATCCGCACACTAACCCCCCAAACCCCGCCCCCAAGTCCTTCTTGTCGGTCATTGGCTGGAACAGTTTGTTATGTTTCGGGGAGCGGGTCGCCGCAGTTTGCTTTTGTTGCTGTTTGTGGAGCCTGGGCTGTCTACAGAGATCGCGTTTCTTTACAGTGTGTTCAGGGGACAGGCAGCCAGCGGATAGTGAGGAGATGTTTGCTGTATGTGACAAAAAATGTTTTGGCCTAAAAAACGCGTGACATCGCTTAGAGCACCTTTAAAGGGTTAGTTCACCCAAAAATTCTGTCCTTTACTCACCTTCATGTTGTTCCAACCCCGTAAGACTTTCGTTCATCTTCGGAACACAAAATAAGATATTTTTGATTAAATCTGAGAGCTGGATCACTCCTCCATAGGCTTCTTAAGGGATCGAAACTGGCCGGCCCAAAAGTTATGAAAGACATCGTTAAAATAGTCCGAGTGACTACAGTGGCTCAATCTTAAAGTGTAAATTGCAGGTAAAAATTTTCACGAAGATAATGCAATGTGCTTACTAAACATAAAGATAAGAACCGCCCACCATTGTTTTTTTTGTGTTTTTGATACCAAAATGCTGAATATAATATGAAAAGTTGGTGCGTTTTACAGTGCTTTTAAGCACGCCCCCTCCCTTCCACTAGGCTGGGCGTGACGTCATAACAGGTACTCCAAGCTACTCTGTCTATGCTCCAGGCCTGGAGTTACGTTATATTGGAGACCTAGCTAGCAAAAATGGTTAACTATTGTGTTTGTGCGGGATGTACGAATACATCAAAAACTGGGGAGAGGCTCCACAAGTTCCCCAAGGACAAACGGCTGATTCGTGCCTGTAAGTGTTAGCATAACTTACCCGAGGTAGAGCTTAGATCGGGCCCAAAAAAATCAAGCAAGACCCTACCCGAGCCCGACACATTAACTGTAATTATGAGCCCGGTTTAAACCCGACTATTTTTTAATACGTGGGTCGTTATAACTGACGTTCTCAACTACTTTCTATATTACTTTCTCCCGCCCGCAACATTTATGTTTTGTCCCGCTCCCACCCGCAAAAAGACTTTTTTTTTCTGTACCTCCAAATACTTTCAAGTTAGCCTACGTGTCGCCACCATACACATCAGCATACATGCTCCTGATCACTGTTATAACATAAAAGCAAGCGGGCTACTGCGTGCATGGTCTGGCATGACTGCGCGCAAAGTGCGCTCCCATAATAATTCCTAAAAAGCTGACATCAGTTCATCGCGATCTCCCACATCTGTTATTATCAATGAATCTTTCATAATATATACACTATGTTTGTTATAATTAGAGGATTTGCCAGCATACAGAATTCAGCACTGAACAAAAAGTCCGTTTTGAGTGGTGAGGGGCGTCCATCGTAAATGCTTCTGATTGGCCATTATTGCGTTTAAGAAATCAACACATGTCTGTGATTGGCTACATCGCTCAACGCTGCAAACATGTTAGAAATAGAAACTCTGCCTGTAAACCGTTTCTATTTTGTTTTAGTTGTTCTGATTGCTTTTCTGCAACAGATGAATAAAAATGTATTAGTTTTTATGTTTTATTCATAGATATTTCTAGTTTGCGGGAGTCCCGCGAATCGTTTTATTCTCCCTCAACTGGCACACACAGAGTGAGTGCATTACCGCCCGCGCTCCCTGTTATGACGTCATCACCCAGTTACGGTAAAAAACATGCTACCTTTGAAAAAACCCCAATAAATGTTATTTTAACGCATTTTAAGACAGAAATTTTTACATATATACACATTGACCACTTTAATTTACACATTAATTGGTTGTGGTGGTTAACCTGCAATTTACACTTTAAGTTTATCAAGCGCAAAAAACAAACAAAAATAACGACTTTATTCAACTATTCATTTCCTTCCCTGTGGGCCTCGAGTGAGTTCACGTAGTGATATTGCGCAAAGCTTCTGTGTTGCACGTTACACGCAGGCTCACTATTGGCCGACGCTGGTCATGTGTGTGATGCGTGTGATGTACAACCTAGAAGCTTTGCGTAGACACTACGTAGCCTATGGAGGAGTGATCCAGCTCTCAGATTTAATCAAAAATATCTTAATTTGTGTTCCGAAGATGAACGAAAGTCTTACGGGGTTGGAACAACATGAGGGTGAGTAATTACTGACAGAATTTTCATTTTTGGGTGAACTAACCCTTTAATGCCAATTAGCTTCATTGTCAATCTAGCAAACTGTCTCTGTTGTTTGTGGTTCTCAATAGGGTGACACTGTAGAGAAGGGAAGGTTGTTTCTTCAGTATTGCAGGTTAATTTGTAGATACTTCATTGTAGAATGCATTTAAGCAAATAATATATCTGGTTGCCGTGACAATAACCTTACAATTTTTTTCCTGTCTCTACAGTGTCCCTAAGCAGCTTTGACAACATGAAAAACAAAATGAAACCGTTTCAACTACAAGCTGAAAGAAGCTCCATTTCTTTGCACAACACTTGAAAATGCAAGTGAGACGTTTTACTTCCACTGTTAAAGTTCAATTTCCATCACTGATATTAGATGTGGAATAACATTTTTGGAGTGATAGTTTCATGCTGACAATTAATTTATGAAATGCTTCCAGTGAAAATGACAGACTTGGTGATGTATGCTGCACTTCTACAACCATTTAAAGGTGACCTATAATTCAAAATTGAATTTACCTTGGTATAGTCAAATAACAAGAGTTCAGTGCATGGACATGACATAGAGTGAATCTCAAACTGGACTGTTTTCGCGTTCTCATTTAATTCACGTTTATGAAAAACACCCCTGAAAAACGGTCGGTTCTCCACACAATACCGACTGTGACGCAATAGTCGGGATCATTAATATGTACGCCTCCAAATATTTGCATAATGCCAGCCCTCAATGCCAGGCAGAACTGCGCAGCCGAAGCATGGCAGTTGCTCAGTGTGGATGTACACATGAACACAAAAGTATTTTTTAGTTCCTTCATCTGAGCCTCTGAAGAAACAATGGGTTAATTTTATTTTCTCTGGAAATTTCCCAACATTTCACCGACTGTTTCCTCAACTTGGGCCAATACAGAGCTGGCCTCGGATCGAGCTACCAAGCAACACTTTCTGATGTGTAATTGTTCAAGTTCAGACAGGTAATCTTTCTCTCAAAATCGTTCAATACTGTTTATGCATCAGTAAGTCAAGCCAGTGACTAAAATATCAGCTTCACATCGTTTCTTTTAGTAGGATGAAAATAATCGTATTTAAATTGTGAACAAATTATATACCGAAAGCGATCAAAGAACAATCTTTCCACACAGCGCGAGTTTATCTGGACACTTGCCAAACTCGTTATGAAATCAATGATGCACGTTACTGCACAACGAAGCTCTTACTGTATTTACATCATCGTGTTTGCATTGGTGAAAGCAGAGAGAGTGCAGAAACTGCTTTGCAATGATAAGATCTTCATTCTCGCGATCAACACACTGTCATCTGCTCAATGCTCATCACGGCAACATTTTATGTGATGGGAATAGATCTAAATACTTTAAAAACATCTCACGATTCGTTAATCTCGATAGCTGTTATAGTAAAAACGTATAATAGCAGTAGTAAAAGTATTCGGGAGAGAGTTTCACATGTAATGCGTTGCTATTTCATATGCAAGCATGTCAGCCAATCACAGCAGTGGCCGCGGTTACACTGAATCCCACAGCAGACACGCCCCTTCAAACAGAGTGTTCAAATCAGAGGCTAAAATCAGGCTAGGAAAAATGCCATTTATTTCTAAATTATGATTATTTTTTATCTACAAAACATACTAACATTATAAGGGTAACCCAGGAAACATTATATAAAAAAAAAAAAAAAAAAAAATCTAGGGCACCTTTAAGGCCTGTTAAAAATGGCAGACAGACTGAATGAAAATGTAGTTGTATTCTCTGACAGTTGATGGTGCTTAAAGAAAAACAGAAATACCTTGGGGCCTCATGTTTAAATTTGAGTAGATTTCATCCTTAAAGTGTGCATATGCACAAAATGTAGAAAAACATGGACAAAAACCTGGGCAAAATTCCCTTTTGAAATCCTATCAGCGGTAGATTGTGTATACATGCATCCCCACCGTCTTTTCGCCAAAATAACATAGCTTACATCGCCTTGTTTTTTCTATGCATATCCTCATCTGCATATCATTTCCATATGCATATATTTCCATCCATATGATAGCTTACTGCTGTGTTTAAAGGTATGAGATAGGCTGACTGTAAATGCTATTTGTGCAGTTATATTACATTGCTAAAAATCATTGTGTATCCATGTCTTGTTTAAAATAAAAATATTAAATATCTGTATCCTCGCCCACGGACAGTCAGATCGACAGAGGGTTATAAACAAAACAATTATTTGTCAAAATACTTGGTCTAAACAGCATTATGGTAAAAATTGAACACTATAGAAACAGTAAACCTGTACGCAACAGCGCTTTGCTTCAGGAGGTTGGGCGGAACTGACAGAATGGTTGTTTCTTACTCCTGCGTTTAGCCTAAAACACTGTATTCATATTCATCCCGTTTTAAATTAGACTAAAAACACAGAAGTGTTTCAGATTTTCCATTGCGTTGTTCTCTCCATATTTATGATTCTATGGAGCCTTTAGCCACTGCCTACAATGCGCTGGATCCTTACTGGAATCCCAAAATGTTCTAACTCCTACTCTTTGAATTCTTGCACATCATTACAATCATCATCGAGGAAACTAAATAAAAGTAGAGGGAGGGACCAGGAGCGGAGCTTGTCCTTTTGGTATGTTGTCCTATTTGGTAAACTTTGCTGCAGAGTGGAAATAGATTGAAAGTGACTGGATGTGGAATAATGTTATTCCTATCATTGTTTCAGGCTAGGTAGCCTCCTCCCACAAAAACATCAGTCTTTACCCCCTGAGTGTCCTGGTTTGAGACTTTAAAATCAAGTCTTCATACTCTGACAGACTAGGCTACTCTGTATGTCCCTATCTGTCTTCCAGAAGCCTCTCCTTATGCAGTCCCTCAGGCACTCAGGGGTGTGTCTGTGAGACGGGCGTCTGTGGGGGATTTGAACTACTTTACATGTGCTGCTCTTTCTCTTCAACTACTGCAGGATTTAATACCATAGCAATTCTTTCTTTCTTTCTTTCTTTCTTTCTTTCTTTCTTTCTTTCTTTCTTTCTTTCTTTCTTTCTTTCTTTCTTTCTTTCTTTCTTTCTTTCTTTCTTTCTTTCTTTCTTTCTTTCTTTCTTTCTTTCTTTCTTTCTTCCCTTTGCTATTTTCTTCCCTTGGTCTGTTCTCCTTACTTTTTTCTTTTCTTTCCCTTTCCTCACTTTCTCCCCTCTTTTCTTCCCCTTGCTCCTTCCTTCTCTCTTTCCTTCCCACAGCCCTTCCCTCCTTCCTTTCCCCTTTCTTTCCTTCCTTCCTTCCTTCCTTCCTTCCTTCCTTCCTTCCTTCCTTCCTTCCTTCCTTCCTTCCTTCCTTCCTAAATTCTACCTCCTTGCTCTTCCATGTTTGGTCACAAACAAGCTCAAGTATAGTCATTGAGCAGTTCATATTTGTCAATCTGGACATATGCAGTCAACAAAGAAGGAAGGCCAGGAAGGGAAAAGCGTGGCTGCTCAAGAAATGTATAACTAGCATCATTCACCCCCCTCTGAGACACACACACACCAGAAAACACACATGCAGACACACACACTGCAGCCTCTAAGAAAAGCAGCCGCATCAGTTTTCAGAGCAGGGATCTCTCCTTTCCCCCCTCCCTTCTCTATCTCACTCTCTCACAGTCTCATGCTCACCCACTCATTCTCCCACCTTTTCTGCTTTCTCTCTGCTGCACATTCTATCGCTTGCTCTCCCTCTCTCTCTCTCTCTCTCTCTCTCTCTCTCTCTCTCTCTCTCTCTCTCTCTCTCTCTCTCTCTTGTTTCCGCTCTCTCTCTCCCTCTGCTTGCTTCTCTCACACTCTGTGTGCCTGTGTATCTGCCAAGGTCTGAGTCTTTCACTGTGGGAATGTAGCAAGCTCAGAGACAGGACTGCCTTTGAATTCTGGTGCAATGACGGATGCAGGGCAAAGGCTCGGATGTGCACTGACAGAACAGGAGATCTAAGGGCAGGGATTGGGAAAAGGATCTGATGGATTTAACCCTAGCAGCCGTCTCTGCCTGATCATAGTACTCCATTCTCCCGCGCTGCGCTGTTCTCTCCTCTGGGGTGGATTACCGGCTGCCTGTGTCCACTGATGCACCGCTGTAGAGACTAGAGAGAAGACACAAGCTGCGTAGCCAGAGACGAAGTGCCGTGTCGGGGGAGAGAGAGACACAGAGCTGTCCCTTGAGTGGAGCTGTGCTTCTGCCGCTACCTGACTTCTCCACACACACAGACACTCACACACACATACAGAGGCAGGGCTGCGCCAGGCGCGACGACCGATGCGTTAATGCAGCTGTGAGAAAAGATCTGCAGCAGGGAGCTGCCCTCGCTCAAACACTCACGGATTTACAAGGAAAATTTGACTACGGGCAGAACACCGACGGATTCGCAAAACTTAATTTTGTTCTATTTTTTCGTCGCTATATATGGAGCATCTTGGGAATTACCTTCGGTTCTACGGGAAGCTGAACTAAACAGAGGCTTGTTCCCAAAACCCACTCTTCTCCCAAACCCAGTCCTGTTCGGTTCCTTATTGAGTGTGTGTATGTGTGCGTGTGTACGTGACTATTGGTGTCTTTGCGTTTTAAGGTTTGTTTACTGTGTTGTATAGAATTTATATATTTATCTGTTCATGTATATGTATATAGGCTGATGTTTGCTGTTCCATTCATGTGAGTAGTCAGTATTGCATGTATCTGTAGCTGTGGAAGAGTGTTAAATGAATATTAATGAGATGCCCAGTTTTGGCTCCCTCCCTAGCCCCCTCCGCTGCTTGCACTACTTCCTGGCTGGGCCCTGAACCCCAGAAGCATGAGTGAGAGAACAGCACTAGGGGCCACCATGGAGACCATGACCCTGGAAGAGCCCGGGGGTGAACAAGCCTCTCCCCGGGCCCCAGGGCCCCTCCGCTGTGGCCCCTGTGCCGTGTGGCCCCGCCAGCAGACCTGGCTTTGTGTTGTGCCCCTGCTGATGGGCTTTGTGGGCCTGGGCCTTAGCCTGATGCTTCTAAAATGGATTGTGGTAGGCTCAGTGCAGGATTATGTCCCGACTGACCTGGTGGACGCAAATCGTATCGGACAGGACCCCATTTTCCTATCTAAACCCAGTGCCCTGCCGAAGGGCTCTGATGGCTCCACGTCTACCACTTCAACTACACCCTCAGTGGCTCCGGGTTCAGCGACCCGAGCAGCTGAGGGTACAGGTACAGTTCAAAGGACTCGAATTGGGCAGTCCTCAAACCACACGGCCAGTAGCAGTAGCAGCAGTGGAGGTGGGGCGTTAGGGGGAGGGTCAGGAAACAGAGCTCCACACCTGCATAACCGAGTAGGAACACGAGTGACCAACACCACCACCGCCACCCGGGCCACCAATCCTGTCCAACCGGGAGCAAAGGATGTCACCCCGCGCAGCACCACGATCCGAAAACCCAACGGGGAGGATGGGAGCAAAAACGCATCGCCTTCTTCAAGGGCTGGGCCACCGAGTACAACCACCACGAGCACGACAACCACTACGATTACGACGAGCACAATCTCCACCCAAGCGGCCCAACCAACCTCCACCCTTGCGGCCCCCTCCAAGCCCGGTCAACGCTGGAACCATGGACGCTCCTCCAAGGGCCCTTCTACCAAGCCTACTCGCCCACACCATCGCTTTAGGACGCGTAAGTGCAATCTTCTAAACATTTAGATTGTGTGCATGCATGGATGTGTAGATATGCTAGTGTGCGTGAGCTTGCCCCACTGTCTGTGATAACATGATTTTATGAAACACCTTTTTTTCAGGTCTCATTATTTTGCTTTCCTCTAATAAAATCCCTTCCCAACTTCATGTGCATCAATATACATATTCCAGCTCTCTTCTCGGCATTACAAAAGAGGCAGTCAAGCAGTCTAATAGTGTTTGTGCTTGCTGCTGAGTTCATTAGTTCTGCATGTTAATGAGAGAGCCCTGTTTTTCATCTGTCTTTATCCTCTCTATATCAGGTGGACTAAGGTCTGCCCACTTGCTCTGTTTGTTTCATATCAAGAATAATGACTCTGTGTTGGAGCTTACAATTTTTTTTACCAATAGCATAAGCATGTTCACCCATTTAAAGCAGGTCTATTGTTAGAGAGAGATTTGCCTGATCTAAAGCAGATGCTCAAGGTGAGACGAGGAGAGACAGATAGAAGGCAAAAAGGAAGTGTAGAGCTGGAGAGGGTGCTGGCTGCTCTCGTCCTGTCAGTGGAGATCAGGTCTTAGGGTGGAGATTCCATTTAGATAAGTAAAGATATGAGTACTGCAGTAGGTTTGGTAGGTAGACTTGAGGCACTGGATACACACTAAGACACTCACGCATTGAGAGTGCACGCATGCACACACACACACTAGAGAGAACTGAAGAAGAGAGATATGAGACCGCTGCACATGGGAAATAGTATTTACATTGTAATCTGTGTCTGTATGACTCCATGTATGTCCTTTTACATCTGTATGATAATACTGTCAGTAACAGGGTTAGGGTTGCTGTTTTGAAATTATAGCTGTTAGGCTATACGCTACTCCTTATTCATTCAATCTCTAGTAGGGGTGGAACGGTACACAGAAGTCACGGTTCGGTTCATACCTTGTATGGTATTCCGCCATACAATATAGTCATCAATTTTGAACGCTTAGAAAAACACAACGTTTTATTTTGTGTCACCAGCCTAGGTCGAGTTACACTACTCGAGTAACTGTGTTTAAATAGGGAAAACGAGGAAGTGTTTGGTCGCTTCTCTTTTTAGCCCATATTTAATGCACTGGGCTAAGCTAAGTGCTAACATAGTTTTGCGGCAATACAGAG
The DNA here is from genome assembly GCF_029890125.1 of Rhinichthys klamathensis goyatoka. NCBI lineage: Eukaryota > Metazoa > Chordata > Actinopteri > Cypriniformes > Leuciscidae > Rhinichthys > Rhinichthys klamathensis. Next base: position 7,310,096 of record NW_026606658.1, on the reverse strand, counting down.
CGATATAGTGCACGCACTGAGACGAGAGAGGTATGTATCAACTCGTCTTAGTTAAGGGAATAACATAGTTTAATATGAAAAACCGGTGGAGTATCCCTTTAAATATTCTGCAATAAATGGAAATCTAAAATGCAGTGTAGGGATTCAAACTATTGAGTTTTTTTTTTCTTCAGTCTGTTCATTCACATGAACACTGAACAAATTATTTTACTAAAATTAACCTGACTGTGGAACGCTACATATGAGAGATGCATATCAGGCGGGAGCATGTTTGATTGTTTTGTTTAGTCACACTACACGGTACTCATTAGTAAAAAATAGCTTGTTACTGGAAAAGCTACGCTAATTTGAAAGAAGCCGATATGAGTTTGACTTAGTTATTCTCAAACACTGCTCAATTCATTCATGAATACTGAAAGAATGTGCTATCCACATAAAATACAGGCTTGTGTTAAATGACTGAAAAATATTCTGTTTTATTAGGGAATGGGGGATTAGCATTAGTCTGCATGCTAATTTGATGTACTTCTGTAATTAAATCTGTGATGTTGTTTATTTATAAAGCAAGGTGTTAAAAACAGGCCATCAATTTTTTTTATGTCAGCACCAATTAGCCAGCCTGGAGTTTGAGTATCATCCAGTCTTGGGACCTTAAACAGCCCCTTACAATGAATAGACAATTACAGAGGTAACTTAAAGGACATTTCACATTACTGCTCCCGCTTCTGCCTCCATAATCATATCTTGGAGATCGTGGAGAGTTTTATAGCATTTTCAAATCTAAGCAGTGACCCTTGTTTATGTATGTTATAAGGAAAACAAATCAAGATCTGCATCTATATGCCCCTGGGTGACATTTTCATATGCAGTGTATACGTACAGGGCCTAAAATATATATTTTTTGCCAGCCACATGGGAAAAATATTTTTTACCAGCCATGACAAAAAATAAACAAACAGGCAGTTATGACACCAACATTTTAGATACCAGTGAAAATTCACATTCCTCTATTCAGATGTTAAACTTCCATATATATGTATATGTATGTATATATTTTTTTTTCTATAGTTATTTGTACTGGAACTAAATCCGACACCCTAGTCAACAGTGAGAACATGTCAAACTGCTTGTATAAAGAGAAGCTTATGTATAATTTAATACCAGACATTCTCTCTTTCACAGTGCAGTGAATTTTCTCTTGAGCTGAAAGTGCCCTGGGGCGAATACAGATAAGGAAGGGGTGAGGGGCAAAAGAGGGCCCTGACTAGTCTGGGGCCAGAGAAGGACAAGAATCATGCTTTCGGCCATGGTTCTTACAGACCACATGGCTGTCTTTTTCTTTTATTAATACGTTTACATTGTCTGTGCCAGGGTCATTGCTAAAATTCACAGGACCTGTGAGAAAGTTTTTATGGTTTTGGGTATACCCATAAAGCAGTGTTTCTCAAATGGTGGGTCCTGACCCAAAAATGCTAATATAAAAATTTCAACTACAACAACTAAATGTATATTAGTTTGGGTATAGGAAAAATGATCTTATGCTCACCAAGGCTGCATTTATTTGATAAAAAATTTGAATATGAATAAACTTGACTGTAACTTATTCCCTTGATGACAGATGAATTATCAGCTTCCATTACTCAGGGATGCAATTTAAAAAAAAAATTTTTTGGTATGTAATGATGACTAAATACTCCAAGGCACTAATGTGGTGAGGTGAAAAGCTTTTTATTAAATGGGCTAAATCATTAAAAGCAACAGTGGACAGAAAGCCTGGGTCTATATGACATATTGAATTGTGTACATCGTTCTGAAAGCATGTGCAATTTCTTTATATTGTGAAATATGAGATGGTTGGAGAACAGATTTGGGTCTTGGAATACATCTGCATCAAGTAAGGGAGGTGTTATTGTTGGGCCAAGCTGTTTTATGAATAGAATTGGCAACTAGAAAAAGAGTAGTGGACTGTAAGTTGGATTTTGAATGTGCAATATTGTGTCGGGTAATGCATCACTGTATAATATAATACAAGCCTGTTCCGCCCTTGCTTGGACTTTCTCTCTGATTATCGTCTGAGAACGAACATGATGAAATGCACTGGTAGCGGCCATGTGCGAACGCATTCATCTTTACGACTGCAAAATGATCTCGTGTTTTGGTGGGACTTGTATGGTAATGCACCGGGAGAGAGAGTATGTTGTATATTCCATAGGAGCCCAATTGAATAAGCGATACACTAACATCGTTTTAAAAATCGGCCCAATGAGAGTGCATCTCTCATTCATATCTGTATCATTATTCCATTGTTCTGAAGGATGGCATGCAGCCGTCCATTAGCTGCAGCACTGAAACCTGAGCCGCTCATCTTCTTCCCTGCCTTCCGACTCCATTTCTTTCACCCTGATGCACATAGTTCTCCGCCTTTACATTTCCAACTCTAATATTATCTTTTATACTCTCCCCCTCCTTTTCCTCCTTATTTCCTTTTCCCTCTCCCTCCTTGTCTTCATGCCTGAGTTTCCTGTATGTGTTATGTTTGTCTCTGTGTCCTATCTATGTTTGGGGCTGATTTGGCTCAGGGGCCAAGCCTCATTACTTCCTGTGTAAGGAGGCAGTGGGCGGCTGGCACTCTAAATGCAGCTGGCTATCTGCCTTTGGGGGGCGGGGATGCTTCTTCACTGACACATCATTGTGATTCCACGCACACCTTCCACGGCACAGTCAGAAGCCGGCGTGGTTGAGCGGATTTTGTCAGGTATGAAAGTGCAGCGGCATCAGAGAGAGACACTGAGAACATGTCAGGCTAAAGCCTGGGGAAAAACATAGCCAGTAAATCACAATCTTGCTGCTAAAATAGAGGGCTCGAGAAAGAAAAAATCTCTGACGCGGTGATTAATATTTTTGACGTGCTAACACATAGCATGCACTCAAGTACGGCGTACACCGCAACCCCTGCGGCTCCTGAGGGGAAGGTGTACCATAAAATCATACACTGGGATTAAAGACAGAAATCCATTTAGCGCCGCCTCATGGGAGGTCAGCGAGGCTTTTGCCCTGGCCAAGAGGAGCGTAGTTCCAGCTGCTGCTACCACACTGCTCTCCCCAGATACCAGCAACAGGATAGCCACGTGATGTCCGACCACCAATCACAACCTTAGAGGCTCAGAGAGTGAGAGACGAACCTTGAGGGAGAACTTCTCACTCCACCTGATGTTTCCCAGGCCTTTCTAAAATGAAGTACCATACTCAGTCGCTGTTATCTTGCAGATTAGCTGACTTTTATCTTCGAGAAGTGACGTGACATTTTCACCGGACTTCCAAGTTGTCCTCATGGTCTTTGTGTAACTGTGCACTTACAGACAGTCCTCTACGGAGCGGCCTTGTTTGTTAGTGACATTTTAGTGCGCCGTGAGAGCCGGGCTCTCTCCCCTGTCTGGAGAGAGGGTGAGATTAATGCGCCCCTATGTGTACTTGTGGTAAGTGGCAGTGAAGGCCATCTTAGGCTTCTATAATGTCACTGTGTGATTTATGTGGACAAAATGTCCGCTAGGAAGCCAAGAGTTTGTCCTGGATTAGGCTGACATATTAATGCACAGAAAGAGAAACATGTAGAACGCATGTGGTAGGAAATGTAAATAATTAATGGCATCTTTTAAGTGCTGGGGATGGCCGTAGTCATGTACTGTATGCATGTTTTTTTTTCTCACAGCAACGTAGTCTTTCAACACCAAACTGATATGATAGAGCGTTTTAGGGACAAACACCTGATGCCACAACCTGCTTGTACCCGTTTACTGTGATGTTGAGGCAGCCGGAACTACTCTGAAATTACTCAAATTATTCAATGCCTCAGTAAACTGTCCAAATGAATCAAACTGAATCGCAATTTTTTTTTGACTTTTTGCAATCCTGTTTGACCAGTTAGACCAATAGTGATTCACTTGCAAATCTGTCATCGCCAGTTCTGACAGCTGATAATAAAACAAAACTTGATTTCTGAAATATCAAGGAAAACAATTCTCAGGGCTCTTGCCCCCGTAAAAAAGCAATGCCCCTTTACCAAACCAGTATATATACAGTACAGTATATACAAATAAGCACCATAAAGGGGTCCATATGACTTTTAGTGCTTTATACCAAGTCTTCTGAAGCCACAATATAGCTTTGTGTAAGAAAAAGACCTCTTATTCTTTGGTCTCTTATTGCCTTTCCCACCACCTACCCATTTGTTCATAGGCTGAAACTCACATCTTGTTGTATAACAAGATATGACATGACATTATTGCATACTGCTGTGGCAGAGTAAAGGGGATTACAGTTCAGTTATTGCATATCCTCTGTATCGAATTACGCAAGTTATCAGCTCACCTCTGAATGGATAGAAGAGCATAGATGGAAGTGACATTTGGGCTTTTCTGCAGCTGGTACATTGGAATGCTTATAAGAGGCTAAAGTACTTAGAGAATAATGGTACTGTATGTATTTGTTGATGGAGACTCCATTTTGATACTTCTCCCTAGCTAGAGTTGGCAACACCGGGCTGTGGGGAGACCAGGTGCTGTTTTACAGGCCTATCTGCCTCATCCACCTGGAATGGAGGAATTGATTGAAAAAATTATGAAATTATTATTTCATATTATTAAAACATTAAATATATACATGTCTATATATACTTGTTCTGTCTTTCTATCAATTGTTCTATTAATCGTTTCAATAGATATATATATACATACATACACACAGTATATATATATAGTAGAGTTTACATTTTGATGATGACAAGTACAAATCATTTTAATATTAATTTATTGTTAAATCTACTTCAATTCTAAATGTTATTTTTATACTTTATTAAATTTTTTTTGGTCTTGCATTCTTTGATTTAGTCCCTGTATTTTCACTTTCACATTTGATCTGATTTAGCTCTGCTCTATTTCAGCTGGATAATATAAATTAAAGTTCTCAAAGGGCCATAATAAATCAAAAGATTTCAGTAAAGATGTATTTGTTCATTTTGACAGGTTCAGAATGTTGCATTCTGACCTTAGTTTGACAAATTTGTAAATGATCTGCTGACACAGTAGTGAAATAAATTGTCCTATTTGTCTGTTAAAGCAAAAAGCTTTAAAGGATCTGGAGAAGTATCACATTTGTTGTCTTTTATAACTATCTTTTATAAGCATCTGGAGAAGTGGGTAACTTTACTTGTCAGTTACTGATTTGTTTGAAAAAGACACATTTCTTATAAAATAATAATTTTTTGTTTTGATGTGAAATGCATTGTATTAATTGTAATGGATCCTACATCAATATTCTAATTGTTGTGAGCCCCCTCCCCCCATTGGACCTGTATGTTAACCTCTAGAGTCATCCCCAATTTCACACCATCTGTGACGGCCTTGAATATTGCTTTGTAAATTATGAAGTTTGCAATACTGAGCGTTAATTTATGAATAGGCCTAATTGGAATTAGCTTGAAGAATAATTTTAAAAGCAACCTACAGACCATGAGTGCTAAAAAACATTTTATTTTCTTAGCAGGTGAAAATGAAATGGATTCTGAATGCATCAGAAATTGAGACTGTAAACATTATACTTAGAAAATGGTTATTATTGCTACATGATACACATTGTTTGGAAAAAGAGCTGTGAGTATGTTTATGTTTAAAAAATGGAAAGAGGGAGGGATTTGTGTTCTGTGGATATATACAGTATGTGTGTGGATATATACTGAAGTGAGCAGAGCCATCCAGAGCAGTAGTGTTGGTCTCATTGGTGTAATCCTGGCATGGTAAAAGCTTCGAAGGGATAATGTAAATGACTCCAATCTCAGTGTTGTGCTCACCCCAAACTCTGGCTCTCCTCTAATCTCCCATCCCATCTTCCATGTTTATCTCCCTTCCTCATTCCCTTATGTTTCCCTGTAACGATCCGTGACCCTGGCGCGCTGCGTTCCGCCCCAAAACAAACTTTGCACATCTCCTGAATAATGAGAGGGAGAAATGCGATGGAATCTCAGGAACTCATTGACTCGAGCTACACGAAGAGCTTCTCAACCTGTCAGGCAACAGTGAATTATAAAATAGGATGCTATGCTGAGGATCTTCTCCCCACAACATCTCTTGGTTTCCATTTGAAGTGAAATGTTAAATCATTGATAGTTGAGTTACACACCAACAATACCAAGCATCTCTTAAAGCACCTGTCACTGGCAGACATAAAGGAACTCCAGCGCAGGGAATGCGTTTGATCTGCTCAACATGCAACAAAGCACATAAAAATAGCCTACTGAAAAAATAATAATAATAAAAATAAAAAAAACGCGGGAAGATGCACTTTGACGCCAGTGATTTTTGGAGTGATGCCTTACTTGCAGTCATTTGCTGAGCATGACATGTTGTTTGTTCCTTTTACCTGAACATTTGTTGTTCGAAACGCACTCAGGTACAAATTCAGGTGTCGGGTACGATTTGTTCTTCCGGGTATGCCAAATATTCCCAGATTTATTCTCTATTGTATTGTTATTATGCTTTTTTTGTTCTCAGCTTGTTCCCCATTTGGCCTGCATTTTCCCCAGTGAGACGAGAGAGGTATGTATCAACTCGTCTTAGTTAAGGGAATAACATAGTTAAATATGAAAAACCGGTGGAGTATCCCTTTAAGAACAAGTTTGACCAACTAGTAAATTAGACCGATCTACTGTATGAAATTGACTTTAAAAAGTTAGGACCAGTCTTAAAGATAAAATTTAGATGACTCACTTTTAAGACTAGTCTAAGCAGGCCACTGGTGTATCTGAAGGGTAAACGACTAATAATTTTCCAGAAAAGTAGCCAGTTAGTAGAGTATTCACGGGTCAGTGTTTACCTTCTGATATTGACTCACCATACGCCTTGCAGCATCAGCGGTCTTAGCTGTTTTTGGCAAGTCCAACACTGTGTTTACGGCAAGCGTGTGAGGGAAGAGAATGTCCACGCAGCTGAGATGACGCGGGTGAGAAACAAAAGCGTGCATCATCTCTGTTGCCAGATTCCTGCTGCTTGCATTGTCGACTGCGCAAACAGTCATGCCTCAGTTGTGTCATTTTTATCTATCTATCTATCTATCTATCTATCTATCTATCTATCTATCTATCTATCTATCTATCTATCTATCTATCTATCTATCTATCTATCTATCTATCTATCTATCTCAGAACAATAAAATGAAAGATAGATAGATAGATAGATAGGACGATACATCATTCTGTCGTTCTATCTATTGTTCTGTTGTTCTATTTATCAATCTATTGTTCTGTCGTTTTTATTTATCGTTCTATTCATTTTTCTATCAATCGTTTGAATACATACATATACATACATACATATACTGTATGTATATTTGTATTCAAATTTATATTATGTATTTATACATATCACAGTAAAATCAGATCCAAAGCACGCACATCCACAGCAAAGCAATATGTTGCTCAAATTGGGTGTGCTCAACAAGGAAATTAATAAAAAAGGAAAAAAGTCGGCAAACCATGGCTCCAAAAATTTGAATAATTTAATGGTAGTACATATCACATCAATAATATATTAGTTTCATTGATACGTTTTAATTAAAAGTTCAATTGGACTGGAAATTCAATAGATGCAGTGTGTGGATTGAAGAAGATTGCTCCTGTTGTTGTCACCAACTATTGCACAAGCGCAGCTGAACTCATGTGATCCATAGAAACAGACCCAACAAGTCGACTCTGGCAGATCTAAATGAATCTGTGCAAACCCTAATGCTTACACACATACCCGGAGTTCATGTAGCACTTAGGCTGTAGAGTTCAAAGACTCCCCTTTTCACCTTGTCAAACATGCACATCTCTGCAAATATTTTGCGGCCCGCTTTCCAGCTCTTGCTGTCCGTGTCTTAGCTGTAGGCGTGCTGTGCATACAGGCCCTTCAACATTAAATATGAGCACTTTGATCCCAGCGTGGCATACTGCTCTGCAGGAATATGATAAGATGTGCTTGAGCATGCCGTCTCAAGTAAAATTAAGGCTAGTGGCCTTTCCCACATCTTATCTGTCTGTGTGCGTGTGTGTGTCTCCTGGCTCTCCCCTCTGGAACTCATTCAGCCATCTGGACGGAAGGACTGTTAATGTATCCTTTGTGAGTGGCTCCCCTCCCTCCTTAGTGATGGCAAACATCACAGTGTGGATGCCGTTTGCCATCAATTCGTCCATCCAGCCAGGCCAGTGAGCTTCAGAGGAATAATAAAGATTAAGAAAAGATATAGCTTGAAGATTTGAGAGTCACAGTAAATAGATGGATTTCCTTTTCTGACTAGAGCCTTTCTTAAAAAAAGAAACAGAAAAAAGAAAGTCCTGTTCAAAAGCAGTACACGTCTCTTGAAGGTGCACCGTGGCAACTATAGATGTGTGTGTGTGTGTGTGTGTGTGTGTGAGATGATGATTTCAGCATGGCAGTGAGCTGCTGAAAGTTTTCTGTGTTATGCTGGTTGTGGCATTTAATGTGTTTTATGTATTTATTAACTACCATTTGGAGTCAGTTTTTTGTTTTCTTCTGTCTTTGAAAGAATTATTTAGGCTCACCAAAGCTGTATACAGTAAAAACTGTATTTTTGTGAAATATTGTTACAATTTAACTGTTTTCTATTTTTTGTATATTTTAAAATGTAATTGATTGCTGTGATGGCAAAGCTAAATTTTCAGCAGACATTACCCCAGTCCTCAGTGTCACTTTTAGTATCATTCTGATATAAAGACTAAATATGATACTAAATACTCAATGACCCAAATTTGGGTCAAATAAGGACAAACCCAAGCGTTGGGTTAAAAATGTAATTAAAAAATGTAACGCAACGGTTGGGTTTGTCCATATTTGACCCAAATTTCGGTTGAAACAACCCAGTATTTTTTAGAGTGCATATTCTACATCCCTTAATCCTACCCAATACTGCTACCTTACTAACTATTAATAAGCAGTAATTAGGAGTTTATTGAGGCAAAAATCATAGTTAATAGTTAGTTAATAGTGAGAATTGGACACTAATCTAAAGTGTGACCGAAAGTCTTTTACTGTTGCTTTTGCATCTGCTGAATAAAAAAAAGGTCTTATTGAACTCAAACTGTTGAATGAAAGTATATACAGTATAGTATATGTATATGTAAAATGTATAATACAAAAAAAGGAAATATATATATATAATAAGCAAGATGGTTCTGTTTGGCCATTTAATGTTGCTATACAAAGCTAATGTCTTGCAGATTTTCTGTTCAAGAGCACTACACATCTTTTCAAGGTGTACAGGGACAGCTATAGATGTATGTGTGAGTTCATGTTTTCAGCATGGGGTCTGGTGAGAACAATCTGTGTGACACCGTTGTGGTGAAGGATGTTTTTTTTTTGTTCTACTAGGGATCTCAGTTTGTTCTGAGAGCAGCGAAATAGCCTCAAGGCAGTGTGTTTATAATAGAGCAGTGGAAAGGTAAGGGCTCTGATGCCTGCCTCTCAGTGCTCAATGTCAAAGGCCAGTCAGAGACACTTGTTGTGGTAGATTGCTTGAAGATTGGTTAGATTGTCAATACTTTTTGTGTATGACTGTTCGGGAGAGATAGAGAGACATAGAGGGAGAGGTGGTGGTGGTGGTTGTGTGGTGGGTGGTGGGGGGGCGGGTTGTATGTTTGCGAGAGGTGTGCATTTAACATGTTTGGGTGCAGTGCAGGGAGCATGTGGTTCTAAATATATTCATGATGCGGGAAGGTAACTCTGTGGTTCAGGCAAGCTCGATCTTGCTTCAGGTCAAACCCAGGGCTAGCCCATCGAAAGCACTTGGATTTTGTAATCCACAACAGCTGTGTGTTTGCTGGGACAGTATGACAGATTGCACACTGTTTAATAAATACTGTTTGTGTGTGTGTGTGTGTGTGTGTGTTTGGGTGGGTTTTCTAGATTATGTGATTTGAATTTGTGTGTGTTTGTGTGTGTGTGTGTGTGTGTGGGTGGGTGATGCCCGTTTGCCCAGATGTGGCCAGCTGTGGATCTGGTGTCCTAGATAAGCATGTGCTCGACTCCTCCAGGGTTACATCAATGAGCTCTGCTTTGGACCGTGGCTTTGGGCTCTCATTATCATCTCTCATTACAGATGCAGAGATAAACTTGACACACACATGCGGGAAAAAAAAGAAGCATGCTCTCTGTTTATTAATTAAACAAATATTACAGACAATCTGCTTGTGGTCACAATAAGGCATTTGATTGGGGTAGTGCGAAGCACACTTGCAAAGCCAACACTTGCTAGCCCTTGCTGACTTATGCCATAACTTACTCACTTACCTACCTTGTGTACCTATGTATTGATTGATTGATTTATTTTGGATACATATCAGCTGATATTGTATATTTAATTGTTCATATTTATTTCCTTTTTTTAACATTTACATTACCTTTGACATGCTCTTGAAATCAATGAAATCTTGAAATCTTTTTATTTTATTTTAAGAGCATGTTAAATTACATATACAATATCAGCTGATGTATATAGTGTATTTAATTGTTCATACAATTATTTTTACATTTACAGAACCTTTAACATGCTCTTAAATAACAAAAATAAAACAGGTTCTTAAATTAAATTAAATATAAAGGGAAATAAAAAATAAAAACACTTTGTAATCTTTATTAAATCTCAAAATGAATATTTTTATTTATTTATTATTTTGCCCATGTATCTTTTATCAGCCATAACATCATATCAGCCATTCAATTCAGCATGTCTTTATTGGATCTGCAGCATAATTATAACCACCTTATCACAGTAAAATACTGTTTGAGCTACAGTAAAGAATATGCACTTGTATTTTTCCGCCTGCTGCCTTTCACATCATAGCTCAGCTTGGGATCAGCCAATCAGAATTATCACGGTGTCATTTTCCAGAGGCTCTAGAGTGACACAGCATTTTATTGCTTTCATGCTTAAAAATGTGTTACCCATGAGTAAAGATTTCAATTTCCAAAATCACATAATCTTACAGGAGTCCTGGCACAGCTGAGAAACTGTCATTGAGATTTCCTTGAAATGCTACCTATATTGAAGCTTTCTCCAGAGGTATTATAAACCCGCTTGGTAGAGGCAGGTGAGATTCTCCATTTTTGTCCTCTGTCAGGACTGCACAGGACAAACATTGCTCTAAGGGCCTGAAGGAAAGGCAGATTAATGCAACGGGCTTGAATATTTTATATCAAATGTATTAAAGCCTCATACCGCCTCGCTCTTTTTCCATCAGTCTGTAGTCACAGGTCCTGCAGGGTGACTTTGACTCGAGCGGAGGGAGGGATGCCCCATCCCAGGTCTCACACTCTTGTTTGTCACATTTTCTTACCACGTTATTTGATCACTCCACCCTACACCCTATGTTTGATTTATTTGTGTTTTCGCAAATTTATGATAAGAAGTGGCTCCCTGACAGTGTGTTCTTTGTCATCTCACACTCCGGTTCATGAGCTGTCAGCGAATGTGTGAAGAAATATTCATCTGTTTTTGTTTCAAAGTTATTTCTTACTGTTCCCTCATTTCACCATCAGCGGAGGCTTAAATCTTGGCTACACAATCGACATGTGTTGAATTGGTGCTATATGATATGTTTGCACCATGCCTGCAGTTTGTAAATCTAGTTTAAGAGGATTAGGCCTGACAGCGTCTGCCTCTGTGAGGTCTGCTTAGCAGTGGATGACGCCTGAATGATGCATGTTGGGGATGTCATGACATTGTGATGCTATGCTGCCCGCTATCGCCCCCGCTGGTCAGGAGGAACCATTTGGGCTCTTCTGATTGACACTGGGTCCTCTCATAGACTGAGAGAATCAAAAGGCCTGGATCACAAAACACACTCTCCCACTCATGTGTAATGAGAGCACTTCAGCTCCTGTTGTGCTTGATGCTCCGATTTGACCAGCGATCAGCCTTAGACATAAAGGAATGCCAGAGTCCACATTCCTCTTAGTGCCCAGATCAAAGTGATATATTCTTTCTAATACAGTGAATTTAATCTCGGAACACTGTGCACAGCGCACCTTGCCAACGGTAAGGGTGTATTTAAGTCTGGCCACACACGCTCATTCGATCACTGGCTGCGGTGTCAGCTGCTATGCCTTGGTTGTGTTTTTCTCCATGCTCGGACTTATTCATTATGCATACTGTTTAAAATGTCACTCTCCATTTACTGCTGGTCCTAAAACCCTGGGGCTTTGTGCTGAGTAAAGTGTATCCTCCGAGTTCCCATGTGTCTGCTGTTTCTCTTTGTTGTTCTTCCTCACGCGTCACTTGATGGGGACGGAATGCTACCCATTCTGCTTTCGGTCTGTCTCTCTCAGTTGCTCTTCATCCCACTTTACTGCACATGGCTGTCGGTGTCTCTTTCGTGCTCTCTGTAATGTTATGGTTTTCATTTCGTCTCTTATTTCTCTTGCTTTTCACACCCTCAGCTGGCTGCCGTCTCTGGCTCAATGTTTTATTTAAAAATTATTGTATTTTGTCGAGGCTGCATGATAACAATTATCTGTTGGACTATGCGGCAAGGTAAATCAGAGGTTCAAATATCGATCACATTTATCAATATGGTTACAATGATGCTTCCAGTGTACAAGATACATTGTACATTGTAGAGTTAATCACTACTGTTCAAAAGTTTGAGGTCGGTAAGATATTTAAATAAGTCTCTTATGCTCACCAGGGCTGTATTTATTTGATCAAATCTAGTTTTACTTTAAAACAACTTTTTTTTTTTCATAAAACAACCAGGGCTGGGTTTCTGACCCAGTTCTGATTATTTTGGGTATATTTCAGTTATATTGTTAATTTTGCTTATTTATGAAAGATATTCTCTCTCAGCATGCTGTAAATTATACTGTGAATATGGTGCATTATGGAAATATTAATATTAAAAATGATCAGCATGGACCAAACTATTTAGTTCAATTGCTATTTATTTAACAGATAATAATAGTAACACAGCCAAAACTGCTCTGTGGATACCAACTGAAGTGAACAAGTAAAATACACACAACTTTTGGTGTTAGCGATCTAGATGTATTGAGTCTGCGCTCTTTTGTAGTGAAAATCGGATAACAAATTCAAATGACAGCGTTTTTTACAGCAGCTGTCAGTAAATGAATGTGTAGATAAGCAAGTAGGATTCTCTCCTCAGGTCACACAAATTCTTAAAGGTATTTCTTTCTTCTGCAGCACACAAAAGATGGTTTTCAAGAAGGTTGCTAACAGTTTTGGTTCCCATTGAATTCCATTGTATGGACAAAAAAACATCATCTTTTATGTTCCACAGAAGCGTCATACAGGTTTAGAACAACACGAGTGTGAGTAAACATTGGTGAACTACCTTTAAGCAACAAGAAAAAGCTGGCTTGTGCACATACACAGAGTAAAGGATCATGTTTTTTTATTAATTAATTTCATGATTGTGATTAATCTGAAAATCAATGTTTACTCAGCCTTAAACAAAATCTAAAAAGCACCATATCAGTAGTCCATATGACTTGTGCACTATAATCCAAGTCTTTTGAAGTAACATGATAGCTTTATGTGAGCAACCGACTGATTTCACAAATTATTCATTGATAATCTTTCCCTCCAGTGAGCTGTTAACTTGAGAACCACTGTGAACGGATCACTGAGTTGAACAAATAATTATTTTAAGCTGGTGAGCTTGATCCAGTTTACAAATCAGACTGGATGATTCATGAGTAAATAATGACGAGATTTTAATTTTTGGGCACACTGTTCCTTTAAGATTTCTACCTGATCTGACCTTTAACCAATGTTTGTCATATTGATTCAGCTATATTAAGTGATATTTTGAATAAAACCAATTTTTTATTTAGATGTTACTGCTCGCGCATTTTAAAAGCACATTCTTATTGCGTTTTTAAGTTACCTAACAAAATATTCTCATAGTGGAGCTGGAATTTCTTAATATGCTTAGTGCTAAGACTTCAGCGTCAGCAAAAAAGTGTGCAGAATGTGACGGCGAAGCCCTGTGCTCTGCCCTTTCTCTGCTCAGAGCTTTACATAAAAAATACAAGAAGTCTGCAGTTTGAGTAAGCAATAACATCTGTTCCAGACCACTAAATTCCCTTTCCGATTCTTTCTCTCTCTCTCTGACCTGTTCTCACTTACCACAGTATGTAAACACCGGGCCTGTCAGCAATAGAAAAGAGGACAAAGAGGAAAAGATGATCTTTGCCAATAGATGTTAACATGAGGAGAGCTGTCTAATGGTGGTGGTGCTGAAACAATGCAACTCTGGAGTGCTTTGGCAGACAGGGAGCTGTCCAGTGCTGAAATCTGAGGCCTCTAATGCAGTGGCACAGCGGAAGCTGCAGTGTTTGTGTTTCTCTATGTGTGTTTGTGTGTGTAGAGAGGGGGTAGAAGAGGGGTCAATTGGAGTTGCATTGTTTCACATGACCGGGCTCTGCTTTAGCAGCCAATTATGCTGTAATTCTACAGCCTGAGCAGGTGATCTCTCCTCTCTCTACCGTCTGTGATAGCTGCACTGAAGAGTTGCTCCACTGTGAATGGTTCCAATAAGCGTTCCGCCATTCCATCAGAGCAAAAACAGCTCAGGGATTTCTGCCAGGAGGTATGTTTGTGTTCTGTATGTGAGTGTGTGTGTGTGTTCTCAAAATGAGACTTGGGGTGGTTCTGCGTATCCAAGTACCATTTGTCGCAATTTCTGTGATGTATATCTTGCAGTCTGTGTGTGGTTGAAAGTTCATGGGACTGAGTGTGCTAGCAGGGAGCACTCCTGCAGTTTGAACAATGTACAAAAATATCTTGGAGACAGGCAGTAAGGTTAAAAGTTTGAAGTGATACAGTATTTCAGTATTTTGTTTAGTGCAACATTTTTTTTGTGAAGCTATACTGTAAAAAACTGTAAATTTGATAAGTTATGACAATGTGTGTTTTATATTGCTTTAACTCATCAAAATAATTTAAGCAATTTTCAACTTTTTGTTACAAGTTATACAAGATTCAACTCATTTTTCAAGTCAGTTTAATGTTATTTGAGTTGAAATGACTTAAACATCCAAGTTGATTGTACTTACAAATTTAAGTCAGACACTTTTTTTTAATAGTGTATGTGCTATATGCTATGATACCACCAACATGTAGTTCACATTAATTGGTGAAAATCCCATCGCTCTAGATTTTAAATCAGATGTGCTGCATCTAATTTGACATAAATTCTGTTTTGATCACGAGACACACAATAGACATTTGGCATTTCCTGACTTCCTATTTTGTAGTCCATATGACTCAATAAGAGTATTTAATTTGGGGTATTTATATGATGATTTTATGCTGCTTTTGTTTAATTTTGTTGCTTGCCAGACCCAGTCCCCATTCACTTCCATTATACTGTATTAAAAAAAAAAAGGATATTCTTCAAAAATCAACCCTTTATATTTCACAGACACACAGGTTTGCAACAACATGAGAGTGAATAGATCTCTTTTCTGAATTTTGGGTGAAATATCCCTTTAAATCTGAGTTGGGGGGGGGGGGGGGGGGGGGGGGGGTTGTCTCAGAAAGGTAAACAATAAAAGCTCAGCATCATAGTCTTTGATTGTTTAGGTTTTGACTGTTATGAATAAGATATAACTGTTCTGAATTTTTAATATGATTGCTTCCCATGGGAGAGACTTTGAATATATTTGTCCATATATTCAGTATACAAATGACACATTATATCAAAAGCCCTACCCTCTGCAGTAACAGTCCTGTGGTTGGCCTTTTCAGTTCTCTAATGACACAGAGATGAAGGCTTTTATGTTGCATGTGGGGGTCACTGAGCTTTGATCATGCTTGATTGACAGCTTAGGTGAAGGTTGACACCTCCCAACAGGGTTCTCTGTAGAATCAATTATCAATTGTGCATGTCTGGTCCTGATGCTTTCTCTAAATGCTCGATGTCGAGGCCAGGGGTCATTGAATTCTGTGCTTTTCATGTTTTACCCTTCATCCTCGTGTTTTTTATTGGTTTTAGCGGTTTAAGTTCTTCAAAGGGCATGGCTGAATATGATGAGCAGCATTGTGGGTCCATTTATTTTCCTAAGATGGCCTCACTAAGATGAACAGTGCTAGAACTGCTTGGAAAAGCTAATGGCTGTCCATGAATCTTTAAACAGACTGAAGGATCTGAGTTTCAATGAGTATGACTTCATCCTGCGCTATCAGTGATCTTTTTGCCTGGACTAATGACTCGTGAATGAAGCCATCATAAAATCAGCTATTTTAATGGGAAATTTGAGGAGTTCTTTGGATTCGAGAGAATGTAATAAACAAGATGCTGGTGCATATTTGGCTGTTTGGGGTGAGGAGGAGGGGTTGGCTACTACACCATAAGAAAAAATGAGCAGAATTACTTTTAGTAGTAGCTTGTCACTGGCACAGTACCTTTAAATGTACACTTTTGTACCTTATCAACCCCCAGTGTACCCTAAAGTACTAATATGCCCCTTCATGGTAATAATATCCATTGTAGGGAATTAATATGCACCTTTAAGGCACTAATATGCACACTTAATGCACTAATATGCAGTCTTAAATGTGCATATTAGTACATTTAATTTTTATTGTATTAATATGCCAGGTTATTTTACTAAGGTAAACTCTTAAGGTTCTAACACTTGTAATGTACTAATATTCTGCTGTAATGTGCTAATATGGCGCTTTAAGGTACTTAAATCCACTTGAAAGTACTAAGTACCTTTAAGGTATTAGTATGCCACTTTAAGTTAATAAGGTGAACCATTAACGTACTAATATGGCCCTTTAAGGTACTAACATGCCACTTTAAATTATTAATATGCACATTTAAGGTGCTAATATGGCACTAAGTTAATAAGGTGCACCCTTAAGATACGTGCCTTTTAAGGTACTAAAATGGCACTTAAGTTTGCACTCTTAAACTACTAATATGCATTTTTAAGATCGTCATATGCCTCATATCCACCTTTGAGCTGCGGTTACACCAGGCGAAATTTGTACAGACACTGGTTGTAAAATGACGTCACACTCTGCAGCGTCTTAAAAAAATTAATAATAATAAATTTAAAATGTAACAATATGCAATCTACTCCACTTTACTGCAACACTGCAATCCTGAAAATTTTCAGTTTGCATTAATTGAATTAATAGAAGAGGTCACTCTGTCAATCTTCTATTGGTCACACGATACAAATTCATAAAGCAGAGTTCTCCAAACTTGAACTTTTGAGTGCAGTGAAATTCATACGAGCTTGCGTTTCCTATCTCCCGCATTCTTCTGTGTATGAATGGAAGTCATTGGAATGAAAAGTGTAACATGACCACCCTTTTAAGATGCTAATAGGATCATTCAAGTGATACTTGTTACACCCTTTTACTGACAGCAAGCGGACAAGTCATGCAGTGCTAACACTCCCATATCTCTGAAGCCCTTGATGACGAATAAGCTACTAAACAACTGTATTAAATAGAAAGTAGGTGTTCTATTGCTAAGAGAACATGTCAAACCTTGTGTTGTTTTTTGGTTTATGCCATCAAACGAGTGACTTTTTGAGTGCTTCCAGGAATTAGGTTATGCTGAAGAGTCGACATGAAATAGCAAAGAGCAGCAGGCGATGACTTTTATGAAAGCCTGCTTAGAGGAATATCTTATAAGCACAAACTTACAGTAACTGGAAAAGAATCAGGCACCTCTCTGAATCTCGGGCTCCTCCAGGCCCACTAAGAGCCAATAATATTCCACTCACTTGCAGCAAATGCAAAACAAATCATGTCAATTTAAGTGCTGAGATTGGGTGCCTTTACTCTGTCTAAATTCAATCTATCTGTCTGAGAGTCTCTGGGTGGTTCTGCTCGGTAAACAAACACGGCCAACCATTTCATCTAATCTAGGATTAGCCCCACCTGCCGGTCTGATTGTTTGGGGGCACTAACTGCTAAAATTGCTTTAGAATGAGAGGTTGGATTGTTACGAAAGGGTCAGTTAAAGCACAAAGTGGAGATTCGAGCTACATCTGCGATTCGTGTACCATGAAATTCGCCGAAACTAAGGGGCATTACCCATATGTTAACACAGGCAAATTACACTTTTTACTTAAAAAAAAAAAAAAAAAACAGACTCTACAAAAAAAAAGCATGGCATTGCTTCTCACTCAATCAAATTGGCCTGACAATGTTTCGAGGTAGCACTCAAGAATATAAAGTTGAACAAAAGGGAATAGTGAACCATCAGAAATGACGTTAGGGCAGCCTGCTAATGACACTCGTGCTGCTGTAATGGCTGTGTGAGTAATGATAATCAGTGTGCAATTATAGCAGGCACTTGCAGAGGTTATGAGCCCATTCCAGCCGCTGCAATGCTGAACGCTTAAAACTTCAGGGCTGGAAGCATTGACAGGTGGAGAGACAGGGCCGTTTGCTATGGACCACTAATACAGAGCCATTTAATCAGGGAGTCCGGGCACAGCTGTGCATTGTGCATTGTAATACTTAATCCACAAAGCTATACATATGTGCATTCAAAAGCCCCTCTGACACATGTACAAACACACTGGCGGAAATGACAAATGCCACAGCCTTTATGATTACGGCTTATGTCACATTATCACATCTACCTTTATTGCTCGCAGAACAGCTAAAACCGTCACTACCAATTCCTCCTCACACAAGTCAAAGTCACTCGCTCGTATGACTGATAATACCTGCTATTGTGTGCCGGTAATGGCAGAACATAATAGGGGCTTTGCACCGGCTGATTGCAGTGTGTGCTGCAGTGGGTAGATGCATGAAGGGTCCGGCGGATCGTCCAACAAATCACATCACTCACGGCTCATTTCCATCTTGAATTCCCCCAAGCCTGGCAAGCCGATGTGGCCACAAGCTCTAATTCACCCTCTGCGTTATGGGAGAAGCGTATACATTATCTTAGCAATGGGCCGTACTTGATTTCACAGAGTCATTATGGCATGGTGGCAGTTAAAAGCTAGACACAATCACGGTCTGTGATCCATTGTTGAATTAGAGGCAGAGCCATGTAATTAGAATAATATCCAGAGATACAATTCATTGGCAGACAAGTGGAAATAAGCGGCACAATTCAGCTGGTTGGCACTGCGTTTTTGATCTCTTGATTGACAAGTTAATGTCTTCCTCCTACGGCTTTGTAGTTTTCCCGAAATGCCTGTTTTCTTGTAACATGTTTCATTGCTCCCCGTGGAGGCTGTTAGCTCTGTTGTCCATAAAATAGATCTGAAAGGATTCTTATAAAGTTGCAGCAGTGCAGGAACACTCATGCATATACAGAGAGTTTATGAAATACATATATTATGTGTATGATCAAATATATAGTGTAAATAGATTTATTTGATGCCACATAATATAATATTCATGATGTAGACTGTGACATTTACAACCAAGGTTTACTCTAACTTATTGTGTTCATGTTGTATTGTAAAACACTTTTGGTGCTATTGAGGTGTGATACGGGTAAGGTTAGGGACAGGTGTGGTGGTATGGGTAGGTTTAAGGGTGGGTTAAGGTGTAAGGGAAGGGTCAACAATGTAATTACAAATGTAATAACATAAATTAATTACAGCTGTAATTACATGCAGGTTTTTTTTTTTTTTTTTTTTATATATGTACAATGTAAAAACATGTATGTACACAATAAGTCCATTGTATCAAATTTTTAATTTCAATGTTGGTACATAGTAGTTAAAACCACTTAAAGTGGGACCATATTTTCTTTATGATTCCATTTAACAATTCTCTTTTCAGAAAGCACCAGTCGGATATTACCGGAAGTGATTGAGTCAAATGTAAATTCCAGTAACTGCCCCGACCGATTCGGTGACTTAGTGTGCCGTTTAAGACTCATTTGTGAGTCATTTAAAATAACTGGTCATTTGTTTGGTAAATGGACCTCACTGGTTGCACTGTGTGTTCTTGGAAAGATTTGAACCGTTTTGTATAGTAATCTATATCTTTGCTTGTACTGGATGCTGTTTTACTGTTTAAACACATTATTGTTTGTAATTAGTAGTAATGGTTCAGATGTCATGCATCAAAAAGCGATTTTGTTGGATTTCAAATCAAGGACTGACTAGACTGGCCATTGGAATTGGGGTCTTAAGCCCCTACTTTTGGCTGTCCGCGTTAAGCGATTGGTCCACACACTGTCCGGATGTCATCAGGATGGTCCGTGGACATTCACTGCGCATTCAAAGGTGCATGTGCGAGTGGCTTGAGCGCTTGAAAACAAAGTCCGCTAGGTGTCTTTCCACGCCCATGGCCAAATGAGTGTACTTTGAAAGGTTTGCACATTCAGCTGTGTGTTAGATGGAGCGGAACACTAAATTAAGTATAAAAAAAAATAAGTATACCCAGGTCTTCAGACTCAACTCCAGTTTTTCCGAATTGTTCATGACAACGTATGCATTGATGGAAGCATGTACATTTACGAATTGTTAACAGAACCAAACACCATAAAAATAATTAGGTTCCAGTATTTTTTATTTATTTCAATGTACTTGTTCTGAATAAAAACTGGTTCTTGTTTCTCAACCTTGAGCTTGTATTTATTTTACTCTCTGCAGAACATTTGATAGTGTTAAGACTTACTATAATCTGCCAACACTAAGACTAGAAAAGAAGTTGCGACAAATTACGTCATGAGAAATAACATGCTCAAGCTTTATTTTGTACAAAGTGGAAAGAAATGAAGCATCTTCCTCTCAAGGTTGCCAGCTATGAACACATCTAAGAGATGAAAAGAGAGAAAGAGATAGAGCGTGAACAGCCGAGCAGCAGAGTTTGATTGTCCTCTTGCTCTGTCCTTACGTTTATAACCTGACCTTTAGCCGGGGATCTATAATGCCCATCACGGCCTGGGAGGAGAGATGTCTCAATTCTCCATGCTGCCATTTCTGTGGCCAAGTTCTCAGCCATAATGACATTCCCCTGTTAGGGGTCATTGGCACTTTGGTTTTTCTGACTTTGAGTGGAAGACAGACTCACCACCCGAAAAAGGATCTTATAGAACAGCCAAAATTTATCTCTGCTCAGAATTTTGTATTATTTATACATATGTGTAATAATTCATGTTGCATTTTGTATTTCTGCCAGAATCCCTCAAATTAAATAGCATGCATTACAAATTTATAGACTGCTTGTTTTAAGCAAGGTCTGTTTGAAAGCCAAAGAGCCTCTGTTGTTCTGTTTCCCAGAACTTCACAGTTAACACTGATGACACAATACGCCAGGAGCTTCATCTATCTCGCCAATCCGAACCGCTCTTGCGCGCACATGCGCTTATTTGTACGTCACAGGGACAGCTCTCGGGCGTTTGGCGATTTAGTGAGATTACTCTCTCGGACTTCTGCGTGCCTGGTGATGTCACAAAGAATAAACTCTGATGCAATAGGTAAGCTCTCACACAGACAGGGCGCTGCTGTGAGGAGAAACAACCAGATCATGTGCCTGGGAACTGTGCGCTCACTGCAATACCTATAAATGAGGTAAAAAGGTGAATCAACCTTACAAAATGCATATTTCATCAAAAGATACCGTTAACACCACCATTAACACGAGAAGAAGCGTTTCTCTGACAGAATTATTCATATTGCTGACAACTCCCTGCAGTCTGGCCAGGGCTCGCGTTTGACTCAGAGTGCTCTCTGGGTTATCAAGGGTAAACCCGATTTGAAGTGCTTTTCCATGTCTGCTTTCTCAGAATTTGGAGAGCTACAGTTTGCACTGGCATGACCTCTTTGACACTTGGAATGAATGAAGTGAGTGAAGAGGAAGAGAGGAGGAGCGGACCGTGGGGAATCGAGAAATATGAGAGACACAGCTGAGTAGCAGGCAAACTTCAGGGTATAACTGCTTTTGCAATGATCTTATCCAAGGAAATCTATAATACCCGGAGAGGGCTATCCGTTAGCATTTCCCATTTCTCTCAAATCTCAGTGGCGCTTATTCGGCTATGCTCATCTTTGCTCATAACTTATAATAACTGTTTTCTATTTCAATATGTTTTAAAATGTTATTTATTTCTGTGATAGGAAAGCAATATTTTCAGCAGCCATTACTTCAGTGTTCAGTGCCACATGATCCATCTGAAATCATTCTAATATGCCGAGAAAATGTTTCTTGAGCCCCAAATCAGCATATTAGAATGATTTCAGATGGATCATGTGGCACTGAACACTGATAAAGTGATTGTGATAAAACTGGCAGAGATTGTGAAGATTGTAGATTGTAAAGATTTTTGTGTAGATTTTATTGCTGTATATTAAATGTTGCTTGCTAAAAACGGTTTTGTCAGAATGCACCGGCAATTATGAATGGCTTTCAATAGAGATAGATGTGTTTGAGTCTGGATGGTTTAGTTATGGCATCTTCCAGCTAGGGTTTTGTATGTGTGTGCGCTCATCTGTCTATAGATCGCAAGGAATGAGCGTGAGTCATGGTTTTAATTCACTCTCCTACACACCCCTTGCCAGCAATCAAGTTGAAGCTCACAGGGGCAGGAAGGAACAGTCAGGGTGCATGAGTCTCACAATCTTACCTTCTTCAGATTCTGAGGGCTCTGGTGTCAACAGAGATCACCGGATGCCGCTCTGGAAATGATTTAAAAAGAATTTGAAAGGTGACATTAATGTTACATCTGCAATTCATGACCTTCTGAGGCAAGAAATTACATTTGACATCCTGAAACAGTCACGAAGCCATTGTGTATGAGTCAGGAGGTTCCATTTTCATACCCCAAGGTGAACAGTCTGACTATCATCATCTGCATGGCTAATTATGTTTGTGCAATTTTGTTTCTTGTGCAACGAAGGGCCATTTTTCTCCAGTAGATTTGAGCACCATCTACAAAGTGGATATTTCATGTCAGTAGCTGTTAAATTCGAGAGCTCAAAAAGCCTGAGACCATTTTTCTGATTTAATAGAAACATTTTTATTACAAATTATATTATCAGCATGTAATGTAAATGAATTTCAGAATTTAATGACAGCAGCACTTGAGCTGCATAAACTCCATACGTTTGTGTATAAACCTGAAGATCATGTTCTCCAGCATGATTTCTGCTTGAATTTATTTACAATTGATAAATATATAAGAAATAGGGCAAAATCATAAATGTTATCATAAAATCATAAAAAATCATAAATTTTACGTCATAACTTTTGTTAAAAAAGGGGTAATACTTTACAATATTTATATATGTTTTATACTTTACAACATTACATTTGTTAATCTAGGTTAATTTCTACACATACTAAAAAAATGTGTGCTTGAGAACAAACATGAATGAATAATAGTATATGTATACATACCGGTAAACTAGTTTAATAAATGGGCTGTACAAATGTTGTTGATTTTTATTTTCTGATAACCAATGCATTAACTCATGTTAATACTTAAAAAAAAAAAGGTCATCTGAGGCTTCTGGTCCCTGCATTAGTTCCCATATGTTGTCATTTGTTCTATATGCACTTCAGACTAAAGCCTGTTTCAACTTCCATGAAGATTGTTAAATGCAGTTGTTGGTAGAATAATGGAATCAGTGCAGTACAGTTAACCCCTTTTGCCTGATTAAAAGCATTTCATTTCATGGCTGGGAACACATTTCATCTGAAAGAGAAGGCCAATTAAAAGCTTGTTAGTCTGCCAGATTAGTCGCGTATGAGAGTATTGAGTGTTGGTAGCTATATCTTCTTTTCAATCCAATCATGAATTTGCATGGTAACGCAGGATGCGCTGCAGCTTGTCTCCGAGCGAGCGGTGTGGGGGCACGGCCATTTAACGGCCACTCTTTTGCCCTCTTCTCCTGCTCCTCTTGTTTTGGTCTATCTGGAGCACTTAATGTGAACTCAACCTTGCATGCTTTAAGTAAGCATGTGGCCCTTTAAAAGGTTATGCAACTCTAAATTTTGGAGTTTAATGGAGTCCCTGTAGGGTGTAACCTCTGGAATTGCTCGGTAGACCTTCAGCACACTAAAGAAGTAATCCATATGACAGTGCAGTCAGCCATTTGAGAGAAAAAGAGTGAGTGTGTGTGTTTTTATGGGTGTACTTAAGGGCTGGATTGTTGGGTATGTCAGTGCTTGTCAGCGGACTGCTCATTTGAGTATCTATATGGTAAAGTACAGCTGAACAATACATTTTTGTCCACTCAGAGAGATATTTTTTGACTGCAAGGAAAAATACTGCATATAAGATTCACTTACACAAACACACACTAATTGACTGGAGTGACGGCAATGAACTGTACACTTTCAGATGTTTAATACTCCTGCTCATCTTTAATGAATAGTATAGCCTGAGTACATGTGTACGGCTGCACTGTACACTATGGAGTAGCAATTAATGTCAGTATGAAGAGGAAAGTGCTGCCCTTAAGCATGTCTATGCGGCTTTTTAATGTCATATTTCACTGGCACATAATCCATAATTTAATATCTCAGTGAGGAGGGACTGGAGGTATTAGAACATCTAAAGATGGTCTCATATAAAACATGCCGTTACCTGAATTAGACTGAGTATGCTCATACGAACAGATTTTCCTCATAGCAAGCATTAACAGGAGGGTTCAACATTTACAAGAGAAAATACACAATATTCTAAGAGGGTAACAATACATGGGATTCTGAAATGAACTAAAGCATATTATATTATCTTATAAGTATTACACCATAGAGCCTTGCAAGCAATTGGATTTTAAGCATTCTTTAAATAATTTAATATATGAAAATCTTTCTTGAAAATAAAACATAAAGGTATTTTATTTCTGATACCCAATGCATTAACACAATGCATAAAAAAAAATAAAAAATAAAAGAAACAATGCCATCTCAGGCTTTTGGACCCTGAAATATGCACCATATACACTTCAGGGTAAAGCCTGGGTCAACATCCATGGAGAATGGTAAATAAAACGGTTGGTAGAAAATAAATAAATAAAAATCAAACATGAGGGTATTGCATTTGAAAATATACATTTCTGAATGTATATGAATATATGAAAAGGGTTCACATCACAGTGTCAAAGAGTCACACAAATATTTAGTGATAGATTCCTTTTTACAAAATTGAAAGGCAATTCAAAACATGTTGCAAAACAATAAAAAAATAAGTGGATAAATGTTTCTTCAAAGTGATGACAAAATCAACAATTGGGTGAAATACTGTTATTAAACTTTGCATATTTTTTATTGATAATTTTTCAAATGAAACTGAATAATTTTCAAAGAAACTTCAACAACTTTGATTCAAAGTCTTACAGAGCTGACATCATTAATATTTGCATATGGAATTGTGATTGGTAATCTTGTGCATTTATTTGTATACTGAAATGTGATTGGCCTGTTCTTTCATCTGTAGCTCCCTTTGCACTACAAAGATGGTTTCAGTATCTAAAGCAGAATGCATTTGCTTCGCCACCCAGGTAGTCATTGACTTATCAGATAGCGTTTTAGTATAAAGGCATCTTTTAAGGAAACCGATTCCTGGCTTCATTTCAAGCCTGCATAACGTCACATCTGATTGTAACAAATTCAAGTGAGCTTTAATCTTAATTAACAATTTGATATGATTTTATATGATACATATGATTTTTTTTTCTACCAAGGAATAAGCATAAGTTTAAAAATGAAATATTAAAATGGTCATGAATTAATTAATTATTTTAGTTTCAGAAGGCACCATTTTATTATTTTCACCAACCACTGAACAATTGTGGGATACTAACCTAACCTAAACTGAAACGTCAACCTTATTATTTTGCTTTCTTACCTGGACTGGCGTTGGAAGTGTACGTCAAGAAGTGCAAATCTAACTTTTTTATTTATTTCATATTGCAGTAATAAAACAAGCGGATATAGTATTTTAAAGACATGTCTGGATGGAGATGTCATATTTTCATCAATTCATTATGTTGCTATTTTTTAGAGCCTTTCATAAAGTGAGACTCCCTGGAGTTTTCTCCTTTCTCATCTGGTTCTTATTCTGTCACGAAGCCCAAATAGTCAATATGAAGTAATCAGAATGTGTCACGCTGTACTTTTGCCTGTAGATAAGCTTAAATGAATGGACAGCCCACTCACCCCAACACAGAAGAGACTTCATCTGTCAATCAAGCGGAAAGGGCAGACAAAGAAAGGGGCTCCCAAAGGACCAGGGGGTAAATCTTTTGAAGTGATTCTGTGTTGTATTTTATTTCTTTTGGGGGGGCTGTTGAGACTCCCTGAGTGTGAGTGGCAGACATGTTGCGTGCCGTGTTAGTTGGCACTCACCATCATCTCTTCATTTTACACTGATGGAGTGTCTATTCTTCATCATAACTGGAGAGGGGGCAACACAGCTGAGCCTTCTGTTTCTCAAACGTCAGGGGAGGAAACACCAGGGAAATGAAGGGCTGATGGATTTCTGCCAGATTACTTAACCCTCATGTAGTGGGCAATACCAGATTCAGCACTGAGCTTTCAAATTTGTTTCAATGAATGAGCTCAGAAAAAACATTTAGTGTATCCTTTAAATCAAGTATTTATTCCATTGTGACATTACATTTTATAAAACCAGTAAAGTCATATGTAGGGAAATATAATATTTTTTTTTTTTTTTTTTTTATAAATATAGGTGTTTATTGTAAATTAATACACTGATGTTCATATTTGTGAAAAAAGTCTAATGCTCACCAAGGCTGTATTTATTTGATCAGAAATACAGAAACTATAAATTGTGGAATATATATTGTGGAATATTACAATTTAAAATAACTGTTTTCTATTTAAATATATATTATATAATGGAAATAATGTTACAATCGCAGTGAATAAGGTCCACAGAAGAAGATCAGATAAAGATTAATTCAAAAATGAAAGATTTAATCAAACAAACTCATAATCCACAGGTAACAGCATGTGACACAAACAATAACCAACAATCAAGGAAGAGAAGCAAGAAACTTAAATATACACTGATAACTGACTAATGACTAACTGGTGTGATGATCAGATGAATTGCCATAGTAACTGATGGCGAGAAACATGAACAAAGACAACATGAAATAATGAGAAGCAAACTTAAAGTCCATAATGAAACTAAATAAGCAAATGACTGAATATTCCAGTCATGTCATGACAGTCATGAAAACGTCTCAGGTTACGACTGTAACCGTAGTTCCCTGAGAAAGGGAACGAGACGATGTGTCACTTGACGCTTTGGGAACGCCCCCAGCGTGCATGCGTCTGAGCATCAATGTCAACTAGTCCAATGGAAAGAATGAGCGTCACGGGCGGGTGACGTCATGACCAGGAAGGGATAAAGGCTCACCCGGTGAAACGCGGCATTAGCTTCAAAAAGTCGAAGCAAGCCGATCACAGGGAAGCAGGAAGTATGGCAGGGGTGACGCATCGTCTCGTTCCCTTTCTCAGGGAACTACGGTTACAGTCGTAACCTGAGACGTTCCCTTTCGAGGGAACTCTCGATGCGTCACTTGACGCTTTGGGAACGAGAATACCCAAAACGCCAGAATTCCAAGTACCTGAGTGTCAGTCTGTTGAAACTAAGCACTAAGCACCTGAGAACCTGGTGATCCAAAGCAAATAAATAACTGGTCGGACTTCCTCATTGACGATGTCCGATGAACATAAGTATCCAGTGCTCGCACTGGACACAAGAGGTTCAGCCTTTCCTGGTCCGCACATGTAAAAGGAGGAGGACAGAAAGCCTGCAGCACAATAGGCCTCGGAGTCAAGGTCGGCACCTTAGGGACGTATCCCTGTTTTGGATATAAGAATGCCTTGACCATCCCCGGTGCAAACTCAAGGCAAGTGGGGGAAACCGAAAGGGCCTGAAGGTCTCCAACTCTCTTAAGGGACGAAATAGCTAGCAGAAAGATAGTCTTAAAGGTAAGAAACTTCTCTGAAACCGAATCTAAGGGCTCGAATGGAGCCCTAGACAGGCCTTCTAGTACTAAAGCAAGATCCCAAGCTGGCACCCTAGTGCGAGTTGCAGGCCTTAGCCTCAAAGTGCCACGAAGGAAACGTGTAATCAGGGGGTCTCGACCCAACGATGTACCCCCCACCAGGGCGTGGTAAGCCGCAATGGCCGCCATGTAGACCTTGAGCGTGGAAGGACATAGACCTGACGTAAAGCGCTCCTGCAGGAACTCGAGTACTGTGTTCACAGAACAGTTAACTGGATCCCACTGATGTCGGTGACACCATACAGAAAAAACTCTCCATTTAAGCGCATATAGTTTCCTAGTAGCTGGAGCTCTGGAGCTTAGAATGGTCTCAGCAGCCTCAGCTGAGAGACCACTCTCTATGAGTTGGGCCCCCTCAGAGGCCAAACCCACAGGTTCCAAATTTCTGGTCGAGGGTGAAATATTGTGCCCCCGGCCTGAGACAGAAGGTCTCTCCTGATCGGGATCTCCAAGGGAGGACCGTCTAAGAGATGGATCAGGTCCGCAAACCAGATCCGACTCGGCCAGCGTGGTGCTACTAGCAGTAGGCTTATTCCGTACTGGGGGACTCGTTCCAGAACTCCTGGGAGCAGAGCAACAGGGGGAAATGCGTACAGACGTAGCCTCGGCCACGTCTGCACCATAGCATCCAGCCCCAGGGGGGCTGGGTGAGTAAGGGAGAACCAAAGTGGACAGTGCGTCGTATGCTGAGACGCAAACAGATCCACCTCTGCTTGGCCGTAAAACTCCCAAATTTTCTCCACCGCCTCGGGGTGGAGTCTCCAGTCCCCTGGCCTCAGCTCCTGCCTCGACAGGATGTCTGCCCCAATATTCTGGTCCCCAGGAATATACACTGCCCTCAGGGAGAGTACCTTCCCCAGAGACCACAGGAGGATCTGGTGCGCCAGCTTGCAAAGCGGACGCGACCGCAGACCCCCCATATGGTTCAGATAAGAGACCACCGATGTGTTGTCTGTACGGACGAGCACATGATGGCCCCTCAGGTCTGGGAGGAAATGCTTCAACGCATTGAAGACGGCCATCATCTCCAGGCAATTTATGTGCCAAGAAAGATGATGACTCCTCCACCGACCCTGAACCGAGCGGCCTTCCATTACCGCTCCCCAGCCGGTGAGGGAAGCATCTGTCGAGATCGTAACTCGATGGCAGAGAGCTCCCAACACCGGACCCTGGGTTAAGAACCAGTGTTTTCTCCATATAACCAAGGCACGAAGGCATCGCCGCGTGATCTTGATCATACGAAGTGGGTTTCCCCTCGGGGAGAACCCTCTGGTCCTGAGCCACCACTGCAAAGGTCTCATGTACAGCAGGCCAAAAAGAATCACGTTGGACGCTGCCGCCAAAAGACCCAACAGTCTCTCGAACTGTTTTACAGTGCGTGACTGGCCTAGCTTTAGCTCTTTGGTGGCTTTCAGGATAGCAGCTACACGAACGGGCGATAGAGTGGCCCGCATCGTCACTGAATCCCATACCACACCAAGGAAAGTGGTTCTCTGTACTGGAGAAAGCACACTTTTCTTGGCATTGAGCCTCAACCCCAACATCTGCATATGAGCGAGAACGACACCTCGGTGCCGAACCGCCAACTGCTCTGATTCCGCTAGAATCAGCCAGTCGTCGATGTAGTTCAGAATACGTATGCCCTGAAGCCTGAGAGGGGCTAGAGCTGCATCCACGCATTTCGTGAACGTGCGGGGTGATAAAGCTAGACCGAAAGGAAGAACCCGATATTGGTATTCTTTGCCCCCGAAAGAAAACCTTAGGAACTTCCTGTGCTGAGGGAGGATGGAGACATGGAAGTAAGCGTCCTTCAGATCTATCGTGACAAACCAGTCCTCGGATCTGATTTGAGTCACGATTTGCTTGAGTGTCAGCATCTTGAACTTGAGTTTCTGTACTGAACGATTTAACAGACGAAGATCTAAAATGGGACGCAACCCTCCATCCTTTTTTAAAACAATGAAATAACGGCTGTAAAAACCCGACTCTCTGTCGGGTGAGTACACCTGTTCTCTCGAGGCTGGTCTCTGGTGTTATCGAGACGGCTAATTCCGGAGCCTGAAACATAATGGCAGGAACTACCTGAACTGGCCGCTCTAAGGCCCCCCTCAGAGGGCGCGAAACCGATGCTGTGCCGCAGCATAGCATCAGCGACTCGCTGGAGACCGCTGTGCCCTGAAGCACCGAGGGTGGCAGGGTTGGCAGAACGGTCTCGTGAGGACCCCGAAATGGAACGGGCACCGTATAATGAGTTGTACACCGCTCCACTTCGGTCGGGGCTGTCCTCACAGGCCTGATGCATGAACATCAGGACCTTTTTTTTTTTTTTTTACCGAAGTCTTCTTCACCTGAAGAACGGTCCTCAGATCCGGCTTCGACTTAGAAGACTTCGGTTGAGAGGGTTGCGTCCGTCTCCAGTCTCTACGTGGAGGTGCACGAGACGCAACACTCTCTTTCTGATGCACACGATATGATGAGCTCGACGGCTGGGGCTGCTCACGCCCAGCAGCCCCAGGGGGCTGGACCCGGCGAGGGATAAACTTTTTAAAAACGTCAGCTTGTTTCTTTGACTCCTGAAATCTCTCGACGACCGCGTGGACTGCGTCGCCGAAGAGACCAGAAGGTTCAAGCGGAGCATCTAATAAAAAAGCTCGATCTTTTTCTTTAATTTCAGACAGATTTATCCATAAATGTCTCTCAGTAGCTACCAAGGCTGCCATAGACCGCCCAATTGCTCTGGCGGTCTCCTTAGTAGCCCTGAGAGAAAGATCGGTAGCCCGACGAAGTTCACGAATATCGTCATGACTGACTCCCTCACTACTATCCAGATCCCCCAGCAGGTCAGCTTGATAAGCCTGGAGCACTGCCATAGTATGCAGACATGCTCCAGCTTGACCTGCTGCCGTATAAGCTTTGCCCACTAACACCGAAGTGGCTTTGAGCGGTCTAGTGGGCAAAGCCGAGGCTTTCAGAGACGATGCGGGACCAGGGGAAAGATAACTGGCTAAATTCTCTTCCGCCTGGGGCATCGCCTCATAACCATACTCTTTCAGCCCTCTTATTCTCGAATAAGTGTTAACTTGAGGGCTGAAAAGACGTGATGAGTAAGGTTTATTCCACGATTTAGATATTTCATTGTGCAAATCGGGAAAAAAAAGGAAGCCCTCGTGGTGGAGATAATGTGGTGGAGGATAAAAAGCGCTCATCTAATTTGCTTTTAGGACGAGCGCCCTTCTTCTCAGATGGCAATTCAATATTTAATTTCTCTACAGCCCGCGACATAACATCCACCAGCTCATCATATGCTGGGGAAATAAATTGTGAATCTCTTTCCCCCATGTGTGTGCTTTCACTCTCCAAACTCATCGCATCAACCTCCTCGGAGGAAGAGCAATGAAGTAATGGAGGGCTCTCTCCCCGGGCGGAAGAAACCGCAGAGCGTGCTTCCGACACCGGGGGGAGAGCGCTGGATCTCTCAGGTAAGGAAGGAGAAAGAGCCCTCGGACCCGTCTCCAACCCCTCCGAAAGTTCCTTTTGCGATCCCCAGGAATGCAATCTCCGCGCTGCCTCAGCAGACGCGGGTCCTGATCCCTGCGGATCGCGAGCCTGCCCACTCTCTTTATCAAAGAGTGACAGGCGAGAGCGGAGCATGCGAAGCGGTAACATCTCACAATGCTGGCACTCAGCCCCCTCGAAGGCTGAGACCGCATGCTCCACTCCCAAACAAACGACACAAAGCTCGTGTGTGTCCCCACCCGTTAAATAACGCGGGCAGGGAGAAGCACACTGTTTGTACACTTGTTTAGTTTCCATCCTTTTCCGCAACAGACAACAGTAAATAGACAGAGACAAAATGACACAGATCGCTTGCTGAGACACAGAAGCTAATGCCGCGTTTCACCGGGTGAGCCTTTATCCCTTCCTGGTCATGACGTCACCCGCCCGTGACGCTCATTCTTTCCATTGGACTAGTTGACATTGATGCTCAGACGCATGCACGCTGGGGGCGTTCCCAAAGCGTCAAGTGACGCATCGAGAGTTCCCTCGAAAGGGAACTAGTTTTACAGTATATTTAAATGTATATATTTCACCAACAAACTGGAGTAGAAACAATTCTGTTAGAATTAGAGTTTCTAATAGAAATTTGTACAATTAAATGTTTGTACAACTCAGTTTTAGCTATAAGCTATAACTTAGCTGTACTAATTTTGATTCATTAATTGCTTACGAATATATTATTTAGTTTAGGTTTTCGGCCAAGAGTATCCTAAAGGTCTGGTTCCGACAGAATTTTCATTTCGGTGCATCTTTAGTTTTAACATGCTACTCTATTTATTAAAGCTAATGCTGTTTGACAATTTTATCAATGTGGGATGCGCATACAGAACAATCAAGTAAGAAACACCTTTCCAGTACGTTTTGTTTGTGACAATCGCTAGCAATTCTGCTACTTTTAGCCCCATCTGTCAAATAACAATTAACTTGGTTCATTGAGAATCACACGTTTCAAAAGAGATAGTTCTTAGTCTGAGTGAGCCATTGCATTGAATCACTTGATTTGAAGAGACTGTCCAGTGAGTCAGTGAGTTGTTAAACCAAATCATTAACTGAATGTTCTGCTTGATTACATTTCTGGGGAAAAATCTGGTCTTAGTTCACTGAGTTTGTGAGATGTTAATAAGCCTCTTTAGGAGATCAGCATGTCCAAAAGAAATGGTTGTGAGTGAGTAGTTGCTTGTTACAAGTCTGAAATGTCTGAAAAAGACTGTTCTCAGTTCAGTGAGTCAGTAAATTGTTGATTTTGAGAATCACTATTTGTGAGTGATTCATTGAAAAGATCCAACTGAAAAATAAAACAAATCCAACTCTTTTTTTACGTATTAGAAATGTGCAAGTCCAACTGGTTTCCTCGATTATGTGTTATGTACGTATCAGTGGCCTTAACTGTCTGACCATTGACTATCCGCGTGTGACTAATGATGACATTTCCTGCAGAGAAGTACTGACGGAAGCAGATCTTATCTGACTCTCCCACCCACACAAACACACTCATACATATATACACATGCACGGAGGCAAGCAGCCCAAATTCGTCATATGTATCACCCACATTCAATTAAAGTGGCTAGCTGACGGTGGGCAGCTTTGAAATGCGTAACTGCCTGACAGCGTCTTAGGTGTGCTTGGATAAGCAGATGTGTGTGAATTGTTGCGACTGATCATGGGTGGAGTGTGGCGAAGCTGTCGCGAGCTCCGTCTTGCTTAAGACATGACAAATGTGGTTATACAGATGTGTATGTGTGTCTCCAAACACTGCACTGACTCTGAAGTGTGTCAGGCAAAGCATGCTGGATGCCATCAGATTAGTGTTCTCCTCCTTCCTCGTGTTCACGGTGAGATAAGAGAATTGGACATTGAACATGACTCATTTGAACATGAATAGATGCACACACACATACATTTGACCTACCTGTTACCCCACACAGCAAAATAAAAAGGGTTTGTTATTAGGGCATTTACAATTGTCAGTTAGCATTTCCATAATTTTTCCTTCACACAACATTGTCCTTCATATTCAGCTTCAGTTATTGTTGTGTGTATGTGAATTTGTGTGCGATTTTTTTTTTCATGTCAGGCTTTTTAATATCGGTGATATCTGAACATTTCAGATGAGAGCTGTAATTCATTAATGTTCAAGGTTTCATCGCTTTATTTCCGAGAAGCTGTATTTATTTGGCCCTTATGTAATGCTAATTAGTAATAGCCTGCTCCCTCGAGCGTGGAGCATTCCATCTGCAGGGGGTGGATTTCTGCACTGTTTTGCGAGCACCATCTCATTAGCAAATACTGAGCACATCCAGCATTGACTGGCTTCATTTGCCTGCATGTCTCTTGCAGTTAGTTGGTTCTATTCCCATTAAAACCTTAGTCTTCTTCCCAAACAGACTGTAAAGTGTTGATATGAGCATTACTTAAAGGAATAGTTCAGAAAATTCTGTGATTATTTACTCACCCTCATGCCTTTTTTAAACCTACGACTTGCGTTCTTTTGTGGAACACAAAAGGGAATATTTATAGCAGAATATCCAAGCTGCTTTCCACCTCCACAGCTGTCAAGCAAGATTGGTAAAGCAAGATTTTTGGTGAATAATGGCTTTATTTTCAGAGCGTTGTAACAATATATGAACGTGCATTACTGTTAAAAATTTGGAGTCGGTTAGATTTTTAAAATGTTTTTGAAAGACATTTCTTAAGCTTACCAATATATGTAAAAAATAAAATGATATAACTCAAATTTTACTTATTCCTAAAGCTGAATTTTCAGCAACCATCCTGTTCCATGATCCTTCATAAATCATTTTAATATGCTGATTTGGTGCTCAAGAAACATTTCTTAGTATTATTATCAATGTTGATAACAGTTGCTGCTTAATATTTTTGTGGAAATTAAAGCTGCTGTCCGTAACTTTTTTAAGTTAAAAATAATCCAAATTAATTATTTAAAAAAAAAAAACATCTTCAGCCAGTGTTCAAAACTATCTGCTTGCCATAGCTAGATTCAAAACGGTTAGCTTGTAATAATGATTTTAATTCCAGTGGTACTGGTGGGTTTTCGCGGGAAATTCGAGCATGTCTTTGCGTCATTACGTCACATCCGTACACATAAAGAAGGAGTTTCGGCTAGCCGGCTATACTGCGCGCGAGGAGATGTAGAGATGGGCTTTTCTCGCAGCACTTTACATGATTAAACTTATGGCGGATCCAGAAAGATCCAGACAACAATCATCAGTGTCAACTGGAGATTAACCAGTTATAAAACCCAAAAGACTTCGTACTTCGGATTTAAGGTGGAAAGAGAAAGAAACCGTCTCATGCGAACACAAGGATACACATCGGTGGGGCTTTTGAAAGGTGCGTGAACTCCCGAAGGGGTTCGAAACGGAAGAAGAGACAGCTTTTTCTGCTGAACAAGTAAGACATTTCAATAGTTCAATCGTGTAACAGTACGTATTCTTAATTCACACAGTTATGGAGTTTCCTTTGTTGTGCCTGTCTCGTTTAGCTATAATGGAGTATGAATTCTGAACTACACAGGTAATCATAAAACACATTAAATAACGTTAGTCACGCAATGCTGATGTTGTTAACATGAACAATTTGAGAACAAAGCAGGCTATGATTTGCTCGGTTGCTGTAAATCGCGCTGATTAAATCTAACGATCGCTTGTCATGTCGAATGCTTTTCCCCCCTTAGTTGATCAGAACAAAAATGGATGTTACTTACTTGTTCAGAAGACATTTTCCGGTGAAAATTCTTATGTTGGTCAAGCTTTCAAAACGTGAATCTGTGATTCTGAATGACAGTATCCACACAGCGCGGTGATTGACAGCAGCACTCGCTTCAAAACACTGTGTTCATCCGCGCTGTTTCATGCCGATTTACAACCCACGTAAAGATGATAATTCCGCGAATCACTGCAGTTACAGATTTCGCACAGAGATGGCGACAAAAAGGGAAAAAGCTACGGACTGCAGCTTTAATAAAATTGTTCATGATTATTTGATGAATGGAAAGTTATTTGATATACAAATAGTTTGTAACAATGTAAAAAATCTTTACTGTCAGTTTATATGTACGTTTATTATGAATTTATAGAGCCCATGTGACTATGTACTTAGTCACTTACTTGATTTTTAACTTAAGTAAAATCAGTTAAAGGGAAAGTTCCTCAAGTTGTTTCAAACCTGTATAAATTTATTTCTTCTGCTGAGCACAAAAGATATTTTGAGGAATGTCAGTAACCATACAGATGATGGGCCCCATTGACTTCAATAGTATTTGTTTTTCCATAATACGTAAGTAAATGGGGCCCATCAACTCTTTGGTTACTGACATTCTTCAAAATGTCTTCTTTTGTGTTCAGCAGAAGAAAGAAATTCATACAGATTTGAAACAACTTGATGAGTATTGATGACAGAATTTTCATTTTTGGTTGAACTATCCATTTAATTTAGATTTACCAAAATGTAAGTTATTTGAGAACATTTTCAATGCATTTAAAAACTGACTCTCAGCTGATGTGAAATTCTAGAGAAGAACTGGTGCACAGACTCAGAGAATCTCATTCATCCTGAGATGGGAGGACCAAATGCTGTAATGGCCGCCGTGGGGCTGGGGGAGGGTGTGAACAGTCTGAGTTGATGAAGAAAAAGATTCAGAGTGTGGGAGTGGGGATAGATGATAATGACAGTGGGATCAAAGAGTGTTATTTCCCCTTAGGCCCTGCAAAGTTGGAGAATGATGGTTGATGCCCATTTCTGATAATGAACTCCACCGGTTGGAGTCCTGTAGGAGTGGGAGCCTCCAAGTTCGTACATGACAACAAGAGATCCGCTTGGCGGCAATGACCCATGGGTCAAGCCTATTAAATAATACAGCTGTGCTGTGAATTAGCGTCTCTGAGCTGTCTAACACAATCACAATTAGCTTAGACTGATTACAGCTGTATTTAAAAGCAATAAACATTTGTGTAGATGTTCTGGAAGATGGGTGTCATTTATTAAGCTCGGACAATCTGCCATATAGACTTGCTTAACACAAAACCGGTTCACACATTTCGTTTTATTGACAAGGCTACATGCTTGTGCTTTATTTTATTTATTCACCACATTCAAGTAAAGCTCTTCCACACTGTGGATCTTTGATTTAAGCCGCTGTTGTCCCTCCCTTACCCGCCTTATTAGTCTGTGCCGACTACCCACACATTTAAATATTTCCAAGAACCAAGGGTATTCCGCCAGAGCACAAAATGAAACCGGCATATAGTGCTTCGGTATTCTTTTTGTACCGTGGGCAACCAGTTCTGCTGACAAATGAGGCTGCTTTAGATTTCCATGGATTTGGAGGGATAGTCGTCGCCTTTTTGAAGACCCACACAGAAAATGAGAATAAAGTGTCTGTGAATGCATATATAAATATATTTATATGGTGTGTATATATATATATATATATATTTATGATTGAACAGCATGAATATTTTACCCTCTTTCAGAACGTGCACAGTTGGTGACTGAAGAGTTTTTCTTGAATTAATAGTCTCTTTGAAAGCCAAGACTTTTGGGAGTGCAGGGGGATTTGATAGCTTGTAGCATTTAGGGCTTGCAACACACAGAGAGGCTTCAAAGACAGCCGAGACAAGGCGATATAGTTCTAGACGTTATTACCATGCACAGGCCATCGAAGTGGCACTGACAAAGTGAATAGCTGGACTGAGGGAGAACATTAAGAGTAATTTTCTCCCCAAGTGAGATCTCTCACTCTTGTAAGTCATTTCCGTGCTGCAATTTCAAATTATTACAGTACCTCGAACAAAACATGAAATATTGGATGACAGTCTTGGCTTGCAATAAATAATGGCGTTGTTATTAATTACCAATTATCATGATATGGTCTTGAGGTTCATTTGGGTGATGGAATGTTGCACTTGCACACATCACTACACGAGTCTTTGTACTGTAATTATGTGGGCGTCCACAATCAGAACGAATGAGTTTAATGCATGTTTGTCCCTGATGTTATAAGC
The DNA here is from genome assembly GCF_029890125.1 of Rhinichthys klamathensis goyatoka. Classification (NCBI taxonomy): domain Eukaryota; kingdom Metazoa; phylum Chordata; class Actinopteri; order Cypriniformes; family Leuciscidae; genus Rhinichthys; species Rhinichthys klamathensis. The sequence goes on along the minus strand of NW_026606658.1, from coordinate 7,272,454 downwards.
GAAACATTCTTTAGGATCAGATGCAGTTTTGTCCCACAGCACAAATATAAACCATATCGTTTCCTTATTAAATATTGCATCACAGATATGTGCAGGATGCATGTTTGTAATTTCATTCATTTTCCATACACAGTCAAATTTGCTCTTTAAGCATCAAAATCAATAAGGAACATGTCCAGTGTGCTATTACATATAACAGGAAGTGCTAAGGGAAAGCAGTTCAGTGTCGCATAGAGGTCTGACCTGGCATGAAATATGAGATTTTGATCAAATCTGGAGAGAATCCACTGTGCGCTTAGGTCAGTGGCGTGCACAGGGTGGGAGAGCCGGTGGGCTTGAGGCCTTCTCGGTCGAATCTTCTACCGAGGGGGACCATAATTTTACCCCATCCCCCCCGAACCGCAATTTCACCCCTGCCCCCGCGGAGGTCTGTGCACGCCATTGGCTCAGGTAATGCTGTTTTCTGCACTTGAGCTTGTTATATTTGTCGTTTTAATTAGAGATGCAGACAATTATATGTCTCATGCGGCAGGTAAGTTAAGAATGCTAATTATTGTGTCCATTTGGTAAATTGAAAGGGAGAGTGTTGGGTTCAATGCTGGTGAACGTTTTATTTTTTGTACACTTCAGTGTGCTTTGTTAAAAAAGTATATTTTATGTGCTACACAGTGTAGTCACTGTGTGCTTGGGAGTCCAATAAAAAGAAAATTATTGACTTTCTCTCTAATTTCACAGCATATGTCTTGTCAAGTACACTTAACACAGAGTGCGTTCTCTGTAGAAGAACTGCTGCTCTCTAGCTGTAGTGAGAAGGATGTGTCTGCAGCCCTTGTGCGAGACTAAACTCAAACAGTAGCTGACAAAAGTGTTTCCAATTCAGATTCAAAAGAACACCCCACGCAACCGCAGACAATCACAAGATAATGAGGAGGACAGACAGTAATGGCATGTAGTGCCATGTTCTTATTTCCATCCCCCTATATATCATTCTTTCCTTCTTTTCCTCCCACTGCTCTTCTTTTTTAGCTTATTCTTTCCATCTGCGTGAGCGTGGGTCTGTTGTCAGCTGGATTGATTGGTGACGGGTTATGAAAAGCAACCTGTTAAAAATGTCAGCTCGGCTACATAGCTGTGGGGTCTTGCGAACGGGTATTAGAGAACACATGCTTGCCATACCTGTATGGGCCAAAGGGGTCAATGCTTGGCTGGTTAGCATGGACCTGTTAGCCTCAGCTGGTAGATGCTGTGACTACACCCTCTAGACCCGAAAACATCTTTCTCTGGCTTTTCAGAATTAGCCGCATTGCTGAAATATTTTGTCAAGCTAGTTATAAGACAGCTCATCATAGTTGGTAGTGTTTTTCAGCTAATTAGCATGTCCTGACATAATGTTCCTTTAGCTCCAAAAGTGATTAGTCACATGGCATTTTATGCTTAGGTGATTGGCTCAAAAACCTCCCATGGGCAAAGATGGCAATTTTTTAAATCGCACACTTCCAGGGGGTTCTGTGCCGGCAGAGCAACTGTCAGATGAATTGGAATTCTACTAGATAGTTTCTCCAGATATTATACACCACCTTGGTCTACGTTATCTTATGCTTGTCTTTGTCTGTCACTTCCTCCTTTATCTTTCTCTGTGATCAGCACTGCAGTAGACTGGAGCATGTCATCTGAATGGGCATCGCTACTGGCCAGATGACCGCAGAGACTAGAGCAGCACTGAAAGAAAGAAAATGAGAATTGTGAGTGAAAAAGTGAGGGGGTGGTGGGTTATGAAAGACAGAGAGGGAGACCGAGAAAGAAAAAAATGAATAATAGAATCAGTTCCAGGGATCAAAGATTAAGCCCTTGGCCTTGGAGTTGAGGCCAGGGTAAGCTATGCCAGCTGCCATGAATACAGACATACAGGGAGGAATCCATTTTCATGACAGGCAGGTCTGGATCCACCATTTCACCCTTCCTGATCTGGAAACTATCCATCCTGTGGTGAAAATGATTCCCTCGAGGTCTCCACAGGAGGAGTCCAGCTGTTGCCCCAGTTAGAGAAAGCACTTGTTGAACGTAAACGTAAACATTATTATGTATTTACAGCAAAAAAAAAAAAAAAATATATATATATATATATATATATGTATATATATTCATTTTTTTTTTTATATCATAAAGATATTTGTAAAATTGCCATTTTACCATTTTATAGATACATTTTAGATCCCTTAACCCTACCGCCAAACCCAAACATAACAATTTTATAGAGGATATAAAAAGAACATATAAAATAGAAATGTGTAGGAAAATTACAATTTTAATAACAATATAGCATTAAAAAGATACTTTGAGCCACTACTCCTACCTCTAAATGTACTCATTAACATTTCTTTAAAAATATGTACAGTTATAAAGAAAAATTTAACAGACAAGTGTAATCATAATAATTTATTTATTGCAAAAATATCAAAAGCAGTACAAAACGTAGTCCAAATGACTATGTGTTGCAGTCGCAGTCCTCTCTGATGATATTTAATAGTTCTATATAAGGTACAATGCTGAATTCATGTTAATAATCGCCTTGTCAGGCAATGACTTTGCGGGTGAAGATACCTCACGAAACGAATTTCAGACAGACTTCTGAGGCAGCATAATGGTTTAAAGATGTACAGTAAAATAGATATAGCTTTGGTGATAACTAAGCAAACTATTAATTACTATAATAGTGATTTCTCACTAGAAATGACATCAGAAGCGTACATTTACACACAAACTGACCCTCCACAACTTTCAGACACCATCTTCATTTTGAAGATCGCTGAATAATGGCTCAAATTGCTTTTTTTTTTTTGGTGTATTTTATGATTCTGTTGTCGGTCACTGGATAGGATTATACTGAGAAAACACCTTTTGTGTTCCACTGCAAACAAAATAAATATTACATAATAAATAATGGTTAAATGATTACAGAAATGCAATTTATTTGAAGGTTTTAAAGTGTAGTCTTGATTAACATAATGTACTCTTTCAAAACGAGTTTGCACCAAAAGTCACAGAACAGAGCGATATGTTATGATTCCATATTAAGTACGAGTAAACTGCGTTTGTTAAATGTGACTGAAAACAATGTCATTGATATGCCAATTTTTGTGGCATCAAGAAACTAATGCCATGATTGTAATATACATAAATAAGGATTTGTACACATTTGTATATCTGTAAAGTATATCTTTAAATGTAAATAATTGACGTGTTAGTGCTGTCAATACGTCAATATTGTATGTTTTAGTGTCTATGGAAATGTAAGTAAATGAACGTGTGGCAGAATACATACGCATTCATGAGATCACGTTGTGAATTCTCATTTTCAGCTCTCTGCATGGATCTTTTTGTATTTCTGGGTTTGGTATACATGGAACTGAACAACAGCAGGGTAAATGGTATATAGTTAACATAGCAGAGTGTAGAGAGCATAACACATGTCAATACAGCATTCCCTTTTGCACAAAAAGCAAAATGAATAGTACTTTGCTGTACAAAAGAGGAAAAATTAAGAGAGATGGATTGCCGCAGTCAGAAGAAGAAGGTGCCAAATTTACTGTCACTCCCTCGGCAGCTGCATATGAATCTGTTTGTAAAGGCAGTAGAGTTGAAAGCAATATAACCATTTATACAATGCAGTTAATTCTTGTCAACACTACTAAACAATTTAATGTCACAATTACTGTAGCATTTCTCAAACAACATTAAATAAGATTACGGACTCATTCATCCAGTAAACTAGCTGGCTTTCTAAAAAAAAAATAGGAGCCTAATCACACTCACTCTTGTAATGGAAGTGATATCCCTACAATATAGCGGGGAAGATTTGCTTAGTAATGCTGTAAAATCCATCAGAAGTGATGGCTAGTTTTCCAGAATTTTATTTTTAATAAAATGTGATTTATTTTATTTAAATTGAAATAATCAATGGCAACGCAATGCCTTCAAAAAGCAGACCTCTTGTTTGAGCACTTAACTAAACCACAACCTTGAACAAAGGCAACATCTTCTGTTCTTCTTACTTTCTCCACTTTCCTGCCCTAGCTTCTAGTGTACTATTGCATTTTGCACTGCACATATTGTTGGCTCTTCTGATAAATTGCTTGCAATGTCCCCTCATTTGTCTTTAGATTAAAATGCAATGTAATATAACATAAAATACAGTAATATAGTAAGTGTGGATTAATCAATCTACATTAATAGAGAAAATAAAATTTTGCTAGATTTGTCCTGCTGAATTAATGCAGAAATACGTCACTGAGCTCAGTAGGGCCATTGTGAAATCTCAAAGAGAATTACAGTGTTGCCGGCTGAAGTGCTTAGCCATCCCTAAAGTGGGGGGCAGATGAGCGCTGATCCACCGGATTAACATGGTTTGTGGTGATGAGAAATATTTCACTCACATTTCAAGTGCTTTATGCCGGGCTGAGCGGCCTCCTGCCTAGTTGCTGACGCCATGTTGGACACCACACTCTCACCTTCTCTCCTGATCTAAATTAAGAGTCCTACTCATCCTACACGTTCATTAATAGCGCCCCCCTCACTCTGCTTCCCTTGATAATCTTGCCATGTTATGGCAGTTAGCCTGTCTCTTTTTCTCACTATCTCTACACTTCCTGTTCATTGACAGGCAGCCATCTTAATATCCAAACAGTTGCCATTTCAAATCATTTTCACAGCAAAAATAAGTAGAAATTTATTTAAACTTTAGCATTATTTATCCACTAGTTTATTGTTCGATGACTAGCATTATTTATCCACTAGATTATTGTTTGATGACTAGTCGTCCAGCATGACTCATCCCTAGTTGTTATCCATTATTCCTGTTTCTCTCCGTCTCCATCTTCATTCATCTCTCTCCTCGCTCTGAACTGTCGCCTAATTTGGCTGTGTGGTTATGTTAGGTGAAAGTCATGGATTTGAAGCTCCACGGGGGTAGTGCAGGTCTTTAATGAGTGTGTGGACTAGGGAGGGGGCGGCAGTTGTAAGTCCACAAGGGTATTTATGAAGCTCATCTGCAGTCTGAGCTGGGTTCACAGGAACAAGGCAATGACGTCCTCATCAGCCCTGTCGGATTTAAATCCAGCACGCTATGTTTCGTGCGTCTTATTTTCATAACTGGAGGTAGATAGACAACAGGTCTCATTCACTAATCGTGTGTACGCATATGTGTTTGTGTGAATCTTTGCATACAGAAATAATTAATCAGTCAATTTTTTTTTTTTAAGAAAATTATGTTTTTAATCAAATTGAGAACCAACTGAATCCACACATATGCAAAAAAAAAACAACCCACCTCCAGTTGCCTTAGAAACATGAGATGTTTTAAGATGAAATGTTGTTTTTGTGTGTATTAGTAGTAGAAATTGAATAATTAAGAGATCCTACAGTAAGTCTTATTTTAGTGTAACAAAAATGATATGCATTATAGATCAATCTGTGATACAGGTTCATAAAAAAAGGTTTATGTAATAATGTGCTCTCTGACGTCAGTGTGTTTTTAGAGGGAGTAAGTAATTGTCATGCTTGAGATGAAATCTAAAATATGAAGCATGAAGAAAACTAAGAAATCAAGCGTAGCGTCAGTTCTGGCAGGTCACGTTAGTCAAGCTCGCATCAGCTGACTCTCAGCTGATCCACGTCTACCTATAGGAATACGACGCCTATCACTGTATACATATATAAGCTCCTTCAGTATTATCAGCAGCTATCACGTTCCCTTTCGTTGTCACTCCGAGTTCCGTCGGATGACGACGAATGGGGTTTCGCTTAGGAAGCCTATCGACTTTGAGTACTACAAAACGAGCCAATGGCAAAGAAATGCCATGGGTCTGCGGAATTTCCATAGCGTAACTCCGCCTCACCTCGTGGGTATTTAAGGAGAACGCTGGCAGTAAATAGGCATGTTTTCGCAAAGGAGCCAAGAGCATCTCTTCACTCCACAGTCATTTCTGACTTCACTCTACGAGACGAGCCGTTGGTGTGACGGCGATCTGCAGCGAGTTCACATTGCCTGCTGATCTGTGCAGTGATCTGCCAATGAGTGGATTTCTCCTTGCTCGCTTCAACATCGCAGAGTTTTTTTTTCTCCTCTCACAAAAGAGCTCGCACGCGGCACGTCTTTTTAAAGACGGCTCGCCCGTGCATTTCTGGTTGCGGTCGACTCATTTCCGATTTTGATGGGCACATTCTCTGCTCTGCATGCTTGGGCTTGATCACGCTAGAGCAGCGTTTGTGGATGACTCACGTTCTCCCCGCGGGAACGTGACCATCGCGTCATTACGGTCGAGACTCAATGATCTCGTTAGAGAGAGAGTCCCCTCATCCACACCCCGATCTAACACTCTCCACGTTAGGTGCTACTTTGGCTGGTGGCCAGGGTGACCTGAGGGTGAGTGTGAAACAAATCCGCCGACTGTTTGTCCGTGGACCACGCCCCCCTCTTCAGTGACGCAACCCGCGAGTGTTCAGGGGATTCCCCGGGTCTATTTTCGGATGCCCCGCGGGTTTCCCTTGACGCTCCAGAATCGGATCTGTTGTCCATCGCAGCATCACAGGGCGGGCTAGAATCTTCAGGAAGTGAAGATTTGACAGTGCTGCCACTTTCAGGTGTGCATATGGCATTTATCGAGTCAGATCCTGAGATGACGGCCATGCTTTCCCGGGCCGCTGCGAGCATCGGATTAGAGTGGAACCTTTCACCCTGTCCAAGCGCTCGCTGCTGGACGATTGGTTTTGGGTGTGGCCGCTGACTCCTGTCGGCGTCCACTCCAATGCCTTTCTTCTCGGATGTGCATCAGGAGATCTCGAAATCCTCAAAGACCCCTATGTCTTCCAGCGATCCCTCGTTGATCTCCTCCACCCTTCCTTCCCTCGACGGGGCCGCTGCCCATGGGTACACTGGGGTCCCCCCGGTTGAACGCTCTGTTGCGATGCTACTGTGTCCTCAGAGTGCTTCCTCTCGGCGCGATCCTAAGCACCCGTCCAAAGCCTGTAGTTTTTCGTCTACACTTGTGGCGAATTCCTATAGCGCTACAGGACAGGCAGCCGCCTCACTGCATGCCATGGCCATTCTGCTGGTCTACCAGACCCAGATGCTCACGGACATGCACGAGGGCAGGACTGACCCAGGGCTCTTCAATGAGCTGCGCGCCGCCACTGACCTTGCTCTCCGAGCGACGAAAGTGGCCGTACGCTCCCTGGGTCAGGTGATGTCCACCATTCTGTGGCTGAACCTGTCCGATGTGCAGGATGTCGGGCGGACCCATCTGCTTGACACCCCCATATCCCAGGTCAGCCTCTTCGGCGGTGCGGTTGAGGGCTTTGCCCAACAGTTCTCAACCACCCACGAGCAGACTGAGGCTTATTCTGCCCCGACGGCCCCATCGTCCGAGCAGATCCCTCAGTCTGCCCACCACCGGAGGCGCCCTCCTGCGGCTCCCACCCCGCCCGTTCACCCGGGCTGGCTCTGGAAGCCGCAGGGCTGTGGCGGGCTTTGGCGTCCCCCTGCGGCTTCCAGAGCCAGCCCGGGTGAACGGGACGCCATAGCCCTCTCCAGCCCCGCCCCCCGCTATACGCCGGCAATCTTGAGATGGGCTCCTCAATCCTGGACCATGTGCAATGGACGTGCTGCCGCAGGCTCCTGGACAGGACCCCACCGCCTATGGCACGTCAATTGCCTCGAGTTGCTGGCTGTACAGCTCGCCCTGCGCCGCTTCCGAGCCGTGCTCAGGGGCCAGCATGTACTAGTCCGATCAGACAATACCGCGACTGTAGCGTACATCAACCGTCAAGGTGGTCTGCACTCCCGCCGTATGTCGCAACTCGCCCGCCACCAGCTCTTATGGAGTCAGAAGCATCTGAGGTCGCTTCGCGCCCTGTATTATTCACTGTATGAGGGCACGCTCGGCACGGATGCACTGGCGCACAGCTGGCCGCGGGGCCGCAAATATGCGTTCCCCCAGTGAGCCTTCTTGCGCAGACCCTGCGCAAGGTCAGGGAGGACGAGGAGCAGGTCATTCTGGTCGCGCCGTACTGGCCCACCCGGACCTGGTTCTCCGAACTCATACTCCTCGCGACAACACACCTCCTTGGCCGATTCCCCTGATGAAGGACCTCCTCTCTCAGGGACGGGCCACCCTATGGCACCCGCTTCCCGATCTTTGGAACCTCCACGTGTGGCTCCTGGACGGGACGAGGCAGGTTGAGTACCCTACCACCAGCGGTGGTGGCTACCATCACTTCCGCTAGAGCGTCGTCCACGAGACACGTCTATGCGTTGAAGTGGAACCTCTTCGTCAACTGGTGCTCTTCTCTCCGAGAAGACCCCCGGAGATGTTCGATCAGCATCGTGCTTTCCGTCCTTCAAGATGGGTTGGAGCGAAGGCTGTCTCCCTCCACCCTCAAGGTCTATGTCGCCGCTATTGCCGCACAGCATGATTTTATAGAAGGTAAGTCGGTGGGGAAGCACGACCTGATCGTCAGGTTCCTGAGAGGAGCGAGGAGACTGAATCCTCCTCGCCCTCCTCTCGTACCCTCTTGGGACCTCGCAGTGGTCTGAACTGCCCTGCGCAGTGCCCCCTTTGAGCCTTTGCAATCGGTTTGAGCTTAACTTCCTGTCAATGAAGACAGCGCTTCTGATTGCATTGGCCTCCTTCAAGAGGGTAGGGGACCTGCACGCATTCTCCGTTGACGAAGCGTGCCTGGAATTCGGGCGGCTTACTCTCACGTGATCCTGAGACCCCGGCCTGGATATGTGCCCAAGGTTCCTACCACTCCCTTCCGGGACCAGGTGGTGAACCTGCAAGCGCTGACCCTGGAGGAGGCAGACCCAGCCTTGGCACTGCTCTGTCCAGTACGTGCTCTCCGCATCTATGTAGACAGAACGCAGTGTTTCAGGACCTCAGACCAGCTCTCTGTCTGTTATGGTGGGAAGCTGAAGGGAAAGGCTCTCTCCAAGCAAAGGTTGTCTCACTGGATAGTGGACGCCATTGCTTTGGCATACCAGCAGCAAGGTCGACCGTGCCCCCTTGGTGTGACCGCCCACTCCACCCGGAGTGTGGCGTCCTCTTGGGCTTTAGCGCATGGCGCCTCGCTAACAGACATCTGCAGAGCTGCAGGCTGGGTGACACCTAACACATTTGCCAGATTCTACAATCTCAGAGTGGAGCCAGTCTCCTCCCATGTACTGTCGTTTTCAAGCTAACATGGGAGCCGTTCAGGTGTCTTCGCTTGCTCGCCATTCCACTCCACGGACTGAATACGTGCGATATTTCCTCAGGTGAGCCTTCCTCTCTGAAGCCCTGAGTTCCTCCAGCACTGTTGACGCTGGCGCCAGTGTCTATTGCCTGTGCGTCGGCTGGGTGCCTCCGTGTGCATGGTTCCTCCTCTGAGTAACCCCCACATGCGTATTTCCAATGGCACTTCCCCCCTAAGGAACCAACTATATGGGACAAAAATCGACCATATAGTTGTTCAAATAGTTATGCTCAAATTCAGTTATACGCAATTCTAGATAGTGCGTCAGCTATCACATTCTCGACGCCCTTCTTGTGCTTAATTATCAGATTATAACCCTGTACAATTAGAGCCCAGCGCATTAAACGCTTATTCTGGTTATACATGCGTGATAGAAAAACTAAAGGGTTATGATCGGTGAACACGATCACCGGAATGTTACTTGAGCCAAGATACACATCAAAAAACTGGAGAGCCATCAAAAGCGCTAAAGCCTCTTTCTCGATTGTCGAATAGTTTAACTGATGTTTATTAAACTTACGCGAGAAGTAACAGATGGGATGATCAATACCATCTTTACCCTCCTGAATTAACACTGCTCCAGCACCAACGGCACTCGCATCCACATCAAGTTTAAACGCAGCAGCGCAATCTGGTGCGGCTAAAACAGGTGCGTTACACAAAAACGTTTTAATCGAGTTAAAAGCATGTTCACAGTCATCAGACCATAAAAACGTACGGGAGGGACTAAGAAGCGAAGTCAACGGCTGTGCAATTGTCGAGAAATTTTTGCAGAAGCTACGATAATAGCCAGCCATCCCCAAAAATCGACGGAGCTCACGCCGGGTGGTTGGAATAGGGAAGTCAGCTATCGCGGTAACTTTAGCTTCTAACGGGCGCACTTGGCCCTGACCAACTTCCTTCCCAAGATAGGTAATAGTGGCCTGGCCAAACTCACATTTAGCTAAGTTTAAAGTTAGCGAAGCCTTCTCAAGTCGTTCAAAAACCATACGTAACGAGGAAATATGTTCTGGCCAATCAGCCGAATAAATCACCAGATTATCTAAATATGTGTTACACTTAGGCACTCCAGCCAACACAATATTGATTAATCGCTGAAAAGTGGCTGGGGCGTTACGCATGCCGAAAGCCATAACACGATATTGTAGGAAACTATCAGGTGTCACGAAAGCTGAGATGTTAGAAGCACGAGTCGTAAGCGGAACTTGCCAATAACCTTTTAACAAATCTAGCTTGCTGACATAACAAGCTGAACCAATGTTATCCACACAGTCCTCCATGCGCGGCAATGGAAAACAGTCGGGTACGGTTACTGCATTTACTTTCCGATAGTCGGTGCAGAATCGCGCAGTACCATCACTCTTCGGCACTAATAAACACGGAGAGCTCCAGGGACTACAACTGAACTGAGCAAGGCCATGCTCTAACAGATACTGAACCTCATTCCGCATAATATCTCTTTTCACTGCGTTCACACGATATGCATGCTGTTTGATCGGAGCAGCATCACCCACATTGATGTCGTGCTCTAGGACTGTAGTGCAAGAAGGTACATCATTAAACAGAACATTAAAATCATGAATCAACTGCATAACATCATATCCCTGTTGTTCAGATAAATGAGATACATAGGATGTAAAATCATTCAATACCTCTGAGTTTTTAAGACGAGCACACTGTTGATGAGTATGACGCAAGATTACTCCATCATCCTCCGGATCACCAACCTCGACAGCAGCACAAGCGATCAGCACAGGAGATGCCACAGGAATGACAGTTTCCTCTGCAGGTGAAACATCACTCTGGACAACTTCTCTGTGGTGAAAAGTTTTTAACATGTTCACATGACACACACGCGTTTTTCGTTTCCTGTCAGGAGTCCCAATTACGTAATCGGTGTTACTAAGTTTTCTCACCACCTGATATGGCCCAGAAAACTGTGCTGATAGGGCAGACCCTACCATAGGCAACAAAACCAACACCGAATCGCCCTCGTTAAAAGAACGCTGCACAGACTTACGATCATAATGACTCTTCATCTTTTTCTGTACAACTTCAAGTGACTCCCTCGCCACTGAACAAGCTTTATGTAAGCGTTCACGGAATTTACTCACATAATCTAACACGTTCACTTTCGGGCTAGACTCAAACGACAATAGATTTTCCTTAAGCATTTTCAAGGGTCCTCTGACGGTGTGTCCGAAAACTAATTCAGCAGGACTGAATCCAAGGCTTTCCTGAACTGCTTCTCTAATTGCAAATACAAGTAGTGGTACCCCCTCATCCCATTCTTTACCCGTATCCATACAATACTTCTTCAGCATTGCCTTAAGCGTTTGGTGGAACCGCTCAAGCGCCCCCTGGCTTTCAGCATGATAGGCACTGGCAACCCTATGAGATATACTTAAGCTGGACAACACCTGAGTAAAGATTCTAGAAAGAAAATTAGTGCCCTGATCTGACTGCACAATTTTGGGTAAACCAAACGTAGAGAAGAATTTCACAAGGGCTCTAGTTACAACAGGCGCTGTAATCCTCCTCAAAGGTATTGCCTCCGGAAATCTAGTCGCTGTGCACATTATTGTCAAAAGAAATTGATTACCGGACTTGGATTTAGGCAAGGGACCAACACAATCAACAATAACGTGTTCAAACGGCTCTCCTATCACAGGAATAGGAACAAGAGGAGCACGCGGAATTACCTGATTTGGTTTACCAATAATTTGACAGGTGCCACAGGTGCGGCAAAAACGTGTGACATCAGCTTTTACTCTCGGCCAAAAGAAATGTCTTAACACCCGATGATAAGTTTTCTTGATTCCTAGATGTCCTGACAAATCATGATCATGAGCTAAAGACAAAACTTGTGGTCGGTAACAAGAAGGAATCACAATCTGATACACACTGTTCCATTCAGCATCATCGGCACTCTCAGAACACCACTTACGCATCAGTAACCCGTTCTCAACAAAATAAGCAGTTTTCCTCTCTTGAGTTTTCTCTAGAGGAACAACAGCAGCAAAACACTTCCGAAGACTTTCATCCTCTTCTTGAGCAGCAATAACCCCTTCGCGCGTTACACGCAACTTTACATTCAGAGTGCTCAGAGCAGGCGACTTTTCATCAATTTTACGCTCATTATGGGGTAACACATCACTGATACAAACAGGTGCCATAAATGTTTCAGCCAAATCCTCAGCATCCATTTTACTAGACTGAGCTCGCGTAACTACACAAATTGGAAAAGTTTCAGGATAAGACCTCGACAGTTTATCAGGCTGACCTGACAGAACTGGTCTATCAAACACTTCCAGCAAAGGCATAACTTTCCCACCGGCTAAATCATTGCCAAGGATGAATTGTACTCCTCCAACAGGCAAACTCTCACGGACGGCCACCTTCACAAAACCAGTACACAATTCTGACTCTAAATGAACCTGGTGCAGCGGAACCTGGACAAAACCCATCTCAATGCCCTGTACCAGCACATTACTGCCACAATAGGTTTGCTCAGAAAACGACAGTACATCTGCACTAATAAAAGACTGCATTGCCCCAGTATCCCGCAACATTTTTACGCATTTTTGCTCCTCAGAATTTCCCGTAAAGGAAATTAACCCTTCCAGCAGAAAAGGAGCGTAACTAGGATCAGGCTTATCACTACACTCAATCTTAACAGGATCAACCACTTTAACAAAACCCGCGCTCTTATGTGCACAATTCGACTGTTTTCGTTTTAACACAACACAATCAGCAATTAAATGACCAGGTTTGTGACAATAAAAACATGCTCGATCCTCTTTCACCTTCACAGTAGTTGTTTTCGGACGTGATGAACTATTCGAATCCACTTGCAATGACACAGCTCTCTCAGAACGCGCAAAAGTGAACACATTTTTATGTGTCAATGCGAATTCATCTGCCAAAACAGAAGCCTGCGACAAAGATGACACTTTCTGTTCATTTAAATAAACGACAACACGCTCAGATAAACAATTCTTAAATTCCTCTAGAAGAATTAATTCTCGCATGTCTTTAAAATCATTCACCTTACTCGATATGCACCACTTATCAAACAATACGCTGTTCTCTCTCGCAAATTCAACAAATGATTGATTAGATCTTTTCTGATGGCTTCTAAACCGTTGCCTATAGGCTTCGGGTACCAGCTCATACGCGCGCAAAATTGCAGCTTTTACTGCTTCGTAATTCACGCTATCCTCTAACGACAATGTAGCGCAAACATCTTGGGCTTTCCCAGTTAACTTGCACTGCAACAGCAACGAACAGACCTCTTTGGGCCACTGAAGTGTAGACGCAATCCGCTCAAATACATTAAAATATGAATCAACCTCTGTTTCTCGAAACTGCGGCACAAGCGAAATATATCTACTGAACTCAAAGGTGGTTCCCCCCAATCCAGCATCAGCGGGCTGTAAGGGTTGCGTAACTGGAACAGGTGTCACCTTGCCTGCACTCAATTCAAGTTCACGCAGCTTCACCTGCGTCTCCGCCTCGATTTCGAGTCTACGGATTTCAAGTCGAAATTTCAGATCTGCCTCAATTCGACGGCTTTCCGCTCGTTTGCGTGACTCCATTTGCACTTGTGCTAAACGGACCTTCACTCGCGTACCAGCCTCATCTGAGCCAGGAGATGAAGGATAGAAGGGCGGAACAGCTTTGGCTTCAGAACCCTCCACCTCAGCCGTTTCGCTCAGCTCCTCCTCACCAGGGCCTTCTTCCGCACCAGAGGCAACATCACCGACAGGCAACTGCAAGACACCTAATTCCACCAACCTTTGGGACACAGTAGACTTAATCTCCCTTTTAAGCCGCTGCTTCGAAACAGCGATCTTGAAATGAGCAGTGATACACATCAAGTCATCTTTTCTACACCTATCAAATTGCTCCACCGTAGGTGCACTAACAAAGGTATCTAAATCAAAATCAGCCATACTTACTCCTGTCAGAATCACAAACCAAATAGTCCACCAGCCCATCTGCTAATCACTATCTCGTGAACACTAATACTCATACTCTACAAAGGAAACACTGAACATGGTCATTCCACCACTCACACCAGCAGCAATCAATATCTCAGAAAAAAAAATATGACTTTTAAGATCCTGGACCTCTCGCAACGGACGAGCCCCCATTTAATGTTACGATCTTTAAAAGGCCTAGGGAATGTCGTACCATGAAAATATTAATATGCTGCTAGATGTGAAGTAGACTGGAAGAACATGTCAGACAAACTTTGAAAGAGAAATTACTGGATTTTATTTCACAAAAAGCCGAAGCCACTAGTTCCAGTAACAGGACAATGTATGCGCTATGTACAATGCAATAATAAAAAAAAGATTGGGAGACAAACAAAGAGTGGCGCCAAAGGAAAGAACATAATAAAACAAAAACAATCATTAAGCTAACCCTAACCCCACTCAAAACAAAATGTGAAAAAGAAACCGCAATCTTCACGCACGCGGCGCTGACTAACCTAACTAAATAACAAAAGTACAAGGGTTGGCGCTCACCACTAACCTAGTGTGTATAACAGAGACAGACCTACGGGCAGTGTATACCGCGGCATACTGACCTACCGTTCGTCCTCCCAGATTATCGTAATGCCTCTATGAGATGGAATAAACACACCAATACATCGCACATCACTCAGTTCGCTACTCAGAGCTCAACATCGCACTTCACTCAGTTCGCTACACAGAGCTCAACATCGCACATCACTCAGTTCGCTACACAGAGCTCAACACGCCACAGAAGAGAGAGAGTGAACGCGCCACAAGAGAGAGAGAGAGTGAATGAACGCGCCACTCTCTTAAAACCAGCTGAACGGCCTTTGATTGGTTCTGGAACGTCGCCTCAATGATGACTAACGTCCGGCTCAGCCAATCACAGCAATCCTGCGAGCAGAGATAGTGAGCTAGGGACAAAAGAGAAACACAATGAACATAATGGCCACACGTGAAACAGATCAGTGAAACAAAACATGTGGAACGTAACACTCTTTGAGCATGTGTCTTTCCCTCGGCAAGCCACCTTGCCACCCCTGGGGTTGAAATATTCCACCTGCGGCTGGACACCCCAGTGATTCCCCATATGCATCCCTCGGGTCATATGTGTATTCTTAAGTCCTCCCCTCTGGGTTGGCAGTAATTGCATATTCCCCTAAAATCTGGGATATGCTCCCCAGTGTACCTTGGTATTCCTGTGCTAAATAGGAGTCCTTCGTCCGTGCTAGTCTCACGACAGGGATCTCAGATTTACTCAGGGCACTGGAAGACAGCTGAGAAGGTGGCGTGATTAGACTGGTATCCCCATTCGTCGTCATCCGACGGAACTCGGAGTGACAACGAAAGGGAACGTCTCGCTTACGGATGTAACCCTCGTTCCCTGAGTTCCCTGAGCTGAAAGTTCCGTCTTCCTGCCACTTTCCGCTGTACCGCGGGGATCGCCTGAGCTCAGTCTTGGCTCCTCAGCGAAGAAACATGCCTATTTGCTGCCAGCGTTCTCCTTAAATACCCACGAGGAGAGGCGGAGTTACGCTATGCAAATTCCGCAGACCCATGGCATTTCTTTGCCATTGGCTCGTTTTGTAGTACTCGAAGGCGATAGGCTTCCTAAGCGAAACCCCATTCGTCGTCATCCGACGGAACGT
This sequence comes from Rhinichthys klamathensis goyatoka, assembly GCF_029890125.1. Classification (NCBI taxonomy): domain Eukaryota; kingdom Metazoa; phylum Chordata; class Actinopteri; order Cypriniformes; family Leuciscidae; genus Rhinichthys; species Rhinichthys klamathensis. The sequence goes on along the minus strand of NW_026606658.1, from coordinate 7,256,493 downwards.
CTCCGTTCCCTACTCAGGGAACGAGGGTTACATCCGTAACCGAGACGTTTCTCAGGATGTAATTACCCTCCTCCATCCCCAGCTCCTCCTCTCGCCCAGTCGGCATTTGCATTCTGATTTCCCTTGAATCAGAATAAATTCTCGAATTATGTTGTATTTTAAAATCTTGAATTAATGATATCTGCAAAACATTCATGTTGGTTCTGTTCTGTTTACCAAAAGGGGGGTTATTGCTGCTCTCCCTGCTCTTATCCATGCTAGTTCTCGCCCAGAATGGAACCATACCGCCAATCCAAACTGTATGCTAATTGTCAATCGTATTTGACGATAGTGGTCCTGACAGAAAAACCGAAGTAAATATTGCTTTGGGAGCAATATTTTATTTTAAGCCATTTTCAATAATATAAAATAAACTGTAATTTTTCAAGTTATGCAAAAAAACGTGTACTGTTAAACAAATTGGATCATTTGAGGTGTGTTGCAAATGGCACAGTGGTGGAAATTTTCATCACACTGTGGTGCATGTCCGCTGTTGGACAATGTTGGTTGTCAAATTACTAGTAAGAGTGTAAAAGTAGTTTTTTGAAAAGTCTACAGGGTCAAAAGTGCCCGTAGTTCAAGAAACAAGAATTCTTGCTCATTAGTGAATAAGACCCAGTGTACCTTCAAGTATTATAATAGGCAAAATTCAATGAGCCTACATACTTGTTAAAAAGCACATCGGTTTCTTCTTCCTGCAGTCTCTTAGTCAAAACTCTAGCAGACCTAGTTTTCCACGTGTTGCTGGAATTTGTGATCATCGCTCAATTATAGACTTGAACCGACTTGCAGTCATTTACAACTAATGTATTGCATGTGAAATGATGCACCTTGGAGACCAACGACAAAATGCTCTATTATGAAGCCTGGCTGGTTTGGTTTTCCCATGGTTCACTGGTTTGGCAGACAAGTTCATCCAGCATTACTTGTCTAATTATTCTCTTGTTAAGTCAGAATGTGGCAGAAGGCCGCATCCCTCGCAAAGGTTCTGCAACAATATTCATTGGCCTTTTTCCGAGTGGCTCTGTAATGAATTCAGGAAGTAGCTCACAAAATGGGCTTTGTCTAGTGATGTGTTTATTTAGAGGGGGAAAGAACAGAAATGCAGACAGAAAGTGTGTTTGATGAGATTATTGGTGCAGCTGAAGGCAAAGCACACCCTATAAGCTAGCATTTTTGTTTGTGTCTGAATACTACTGTCTGTTTGCACGCAAGTTGAAAGAAGCTCTTTCGTTTCCTTTTTCATGCAACCCTGCTGCGGTTTATGGATGCTGTTCTTAGTTTACAGAGCAACGCAAAATCTCTTTAGTCTGTCAGTGTGTTTCCTTTTTCCTTCCCGCTTTCCAGGAATAATTGTTTTAGTTTAGTGCAAGGTGAGATGTCACAGAATTTACAGCTGCTTCGCAGAAAACATCCACTGAAAGTGGAGGGTAAATTGTTGTGTTTCCGTGCTTTCGTTGATGCGTCTCTCTAGCAGGTTGAAGGTCATCTGAATTGTTCAGAGTCTGTCAGTCGTGGTGTCACTGGCCTCTGAACAGCTCATTGAAATGCAGAGGAGTATGTATCAGTACTCATTCTTGAATCCGTGATACATTTTTCTCTGTGACACTTTTCCGCGATCGGCCATCGATCTCCACGTCAGTTCTTGGTATTCGTCAGCCTCGGGGCAGATCGGACTCGCATTTTCCTCTAATCGCTCATGCATAAAGGAGAACCACTTTTGGGGACAAGGACCGGGAAAGTCTACATCTACATCACAAATTTATAGCCTCTATGGAACCAAGTTATATTCAGAAGAACAGGTTTTTTTTTCCATTTTAATAGGTGGCAGAAGAATTGGAAGAGACAGGGTGAGAGCACACAGGAAGTGAGAGACAAGGTTGCGTACTTCTTAATGGAAGAACAATGTCATGTTTGTCCATACATAAATACATTCTCGTACACATTTATCTGATAAGTATAGATGTCAATACATGTAAATCTATATCTGGTTGTCTAAAAATACAACCTGGCTATTTGTGTTATTTTTTTATACATAAAACATACAAAGCATGCGAACAGACTTGGTTTACTAGCAAAGTCTGGGCCAATATATATATATATATATATATTTTTTTTTTTAAAGAAGAAGAATGTATACTTACCGTGAAGTGTAAGTTCAACGATTTTCAACCCGCTTTGTATTGTTACAGTGTCAGTAGAATGTGTAAATGGATAATTTTTACTCTTTCTCTGTGTTTACTGGACCAAGGAATTCCCGTTTATACATCATCCGGCGGACTTTTGACAGTGAAAACTACCGATTGTACTTCCGCATTTTTTGTATCCCTGCCTACAGACAGTTGGATCGACAGAGGGTTATTAACAAAAGTTGTTGTTAGAGTAGGTTTATCATTGAAATTCTATAGTACATTGTCTACTCTTTAAAGGGTCATGAAACCCTAAACCAAATTTTCTGAGATTTTATCAGAGTTATGTGTGTTGAACACCATTGAAGACAATGTTCGCATCTGTTAGATTTAATAGTTGGGTGAAAACGGTTACATTTTAGGGTAACACTTTATTTTAAGGTGCTTGTAATAAGCAGTAATTAACAGTTAATAAGACATTTATAAGACCTTATAAGACACTTATAAGACCTTATAAGATGCATATAAGATGCATATAAGCATTAACTACTTCATATAAGGGTTAATTAAAGGTCCAGGCCCTGAAGAGATCAGGGAAACTACTCCCTCTTGGGAAGGTCAATTTTTAAGGGCCTGGGAGTTTGTGTTACCATTTATGTTTGTTCGGCTGTTCTAAAAGTGCAATGTATTGAAACTTGAGAAATTTATTATTTTATTTTATTTATTTATTATCATTAGTTAATGCTTATATGCATCTTATATGCATCTTATAAGGTCTTATAAGTGTCTTATTAACTGTTAATTACTGCTTATTACAAGCACCTTAAAAATAAAGTGTTACCCATTTTAGTTTCTTTACGCTATTTTCGTCTTCCGGGTTTAAAATCTTCATCGCAGGCTGTGACGTGGCAGAGCATAGTATAGTGCGTTGATAACTCATCGGAGTTTTCATATCCTATGAGAAGACACTGTCTCTTAATTATTCATGACACCACGTGGATCTTTCCAGTGACATGTCAAACTGTGATATCGCGTAGTAGATGAGAGAGGCAATCATGGGACGCAAGTGTTTGTTTTCGTGGTGCAAAAGTCCAATTGGGTTGAATGTGTTTCCCCGCGATGCTGCTCGGGCTAGACTCTGGCTCTGGGCGGTTGGTTTTCCATCAACCACGGACACATCTAAACGTGTGTGTGCCGCAAACATTTTTGAGCTTCGAGAATGGTGGACTTCGCCTTGTTGATGACCAATGCAGGTTGCGTCTTGCGAGTGATGCGGTACCAAGTCCCGAGGACTTTTCTATCCCTTCAGAGGTGTGTGTGTCTAAAATGAGAAGTCATCCACCTCCACAGAGCCATCTTTATTATGGGGGTTCAGGGGGCGCGTAGAACTAGGCTATGCACGGAACGTTTTTTTTTAAGCGGAAAATTAATCATTTTCAAATATATAGTGTCTATAAACAACTATATATTTTATAATGACATTATAATTATACATGTAGCCTACATTAATATGTTCTCAATAGAATTACGATTACTGTAGGCTTACTAGCTAATATAGCAGGGCATTCAGTTACTTTTGAAAGGACAATAATAAAGTGTCGTATTTCATAAGACTTTAACTTTGCCAGCTATACAAAAAAATCGTCTCAGGTTACGAATGTAACCTCTGTTCCCTGAGAACAGGGAACGAGACAATACGTCATCGACGTTATGGGGAAACGCCTCAGGCGTGACAGGTGTCTGAAATCACTATCAAATCACGTCAATCACATTGACCGGCGACAGCCCGTGAATCATTAGCGTGAATGATTAACGTGCGACCTGGAAGTATATAAGGGCGCCTTGCAAACATGACAAATCACCTTATCGTCTGAAGGGACTGTACGGCAGGCAAGCCCCGAGGCATGGCAGGGAGACGTATTGTCTCGTTCCCTGTTCTCAGGGAACAGAGGTTACATTCGTAACCTGAGACGTTCCCTTTCGAAGGGAACTCAACAATACGTCATCGACGTTATGGGGAACGAAATACCCACTCCGCCATGCTGAGGGGAGTGCATGCCCTCAGGCAGTGACAACTGTCCGAACCAGCAAATTCAAATGAAATGCTAGAACCACTCACCTTCAGGTCACACTGGGCTGTCAGTGACAGCATTCCCTACGGTCATAGCCCAAGCTATAAGCCTAGCAGGAAAACCTCCATAAACATGGTTAAATGAAAAGGCCTACCTGGGCCTGCTCAAAGGCCTAGGACCACAACTTCAATTAGAAGGGGTCCCTTCTAGGGAATGTGGCTAGGGAACCCGAAGGAACCCCAGCCCGTCACTATTCAGGGGAACGTACTCACCCCGAAGTGCCACCAGGACGGCCTGACCTGGCGTCAGAGCATAGACACTTAGTCTGGCCACTTCCTGTCTGTCCGAAGACAGAGCCTCTGGACACTTGCCTTAAGTAAGGCATCCAACCCGAGGGACTGCGAGCTGGCAGTGAACCACTCGGCCTGGATCTCAGAGACGGGACATCCCGGAGAGTATGACTCAGCAAGTGCTTTCCAACCCTTACCAGCGAGGGGAGTTTCTCTACTCGATCCATGGATCTACCCAGTGCTTGTGATTCAGACACTGAGGAGGCCTGTGAAGGCCTAAGGGCTGATCTAACTGGGAGGCCTCACGAGAGGCCTACGACTGTCTGACCAGACTCAGGAGTCCGCGTGCTTATAGTGACCCTCTGTGAGGGGAGCACATGGTCCGCCTGGTACACTTTAGTCGAGCCAGGGCGCAAGCTCGCCTTCAGCAGCTGCCTGATAAGGCCAGCTGAAAATGATAGCAAGAGGCCACTAGCCTCCTGAACCCAGCACCGCTAGGAAACCACTCACAGGGAGGCCTGGAGAGGCCTACAACCTGATAACCACAGTATGTGGGGACCCTCAGGGAGGCCTGGAGAGGCCTACAACCTGATAACCACAGTATGTGGGGACCCTCAGGGAGGCCTGGTGAGGCCTACTACCTGACCGTTCTCATTCAAGGAGGCCTGGAGGAGCCTACTACCTGATAATCACAGCATGTGGGAACTCACCCTCAGGGAGGCCTGGTGAGGCCTACTACCTGACAGCCATAATATCTGGGAGCATTTTCTGCTACCCGATAGAAAGTCAGGCTAGCTGTTCAGTTACCTGACCTTGGGCTTGTCTCCAGGGAGGCCTGGTGAGGCCTACTACCTGATAACCATCTCAAATGGGAATTCACCTTCAGGGAGGCCGGGTGAGGCCTACTACCTGATAACCATCTTAAATGGGAAATCACCTTCAGGGAGGCCTGAGTGGCCTACTACCTGATAGCAACTGGTAGCTGAGTTCGGGTGACAGTTCCAAGGCGGCCTGTTAAGGCCAATCAGCTGGGGACTCGCCTATCAGGGAGGCCCGGTTGGGCCTACCAGCTAATAGCAAGTCAATTCCTACAAAGGAACACTGTTGGGAACCTGTAAGCATAGATCTATCTGAGGGCTCAGAGGAGCCACAGCCTAATAAGGAATAAAATCTGTATTATTCGATACAAAAGGCTGCAGAATCGCTCAGCCTAATGAAACCCAAACAGAGCTCAAAGGGCGAAATACTCAGGAAAGTCAAACGGTCCCGTGGGCCGGACTTAAGATATATCTGAAGCTCTAGCATCAGTCAACACTCTAAATAAAAAAAATTAAGAGAGAGACCAACTACTCTACCCTGAGGTGGCTAACAGCCCGAAGGCTAACATAGTTACCGTTCTGGCCACCTACCGGGGAACTTCAGGGTCCTGATATCCAATAAAGTTCTCTTACCTTATTACCTTGACATGGCCCCATAACTCTATACAGGGAACGAGATCTGTAAAGAGAAATATGTTTTTTTTTTATCACAAAAAATACTCTTTGAGAAGACCAGCAGCTCACCTGCGGCGTGCAAGGCGAAGATTCGCCAGACAGTTCTTTATGAACCTGGGAACCGCCACTTTACATGCCTGAAAGGAGCGTTTCCACCAACCAGGCCCAGGTGGGCCATAGGCCCATCCCCAGGCCTGATGTAATGAACGCCTGGGGGTCAGAAGAGAGAGGGCAGATTTCGTGACCCTCCGGGGAAGTTATCCACTACCGACGCTGTGAGCGTTTGTTCTGGATAACCTCCCTCAAATCTCTTCTGTTGCGGGAGTCACGCCTCCTCTTCGACCTGCTCCTCGAGGGAGGGGGCGCACGAGAGGCGACTGCGGACGCGGATCTCAGCGGTATACATGTCCTAAATGCTGCTGAGCGCGCCTTCGCCTCCCTGAACTTCCCCACCACCTCTTCTACAGAGGTGCCAAAGAGTTCGGAAGGCGAAAACTGGCGAATCGAGGAGAAAGGTCTTTTCTTTCTCCCCGATGTCAGCTAGGTTTAACCACAGATGCCTCTCCGTGGCCACCATCGCCGCCATCGACCGACCGATCGCGGCAGCGGTTTGCTTGGTAGCCCGGAGAGCCAGATCTGTGGTGCGGCGCAGCTCAGCCACCGCCTCAGGGGACATCCCTGCCCCCTGGTCGAGATCCCCCAGCAGATCGGTCTGGTGTACCTGCAACACCACCATGATGTGCAGGCTAGCACCAACCTGACCCGCTGACGTGTACGCTCTGCCATTCAACTGGCAGGGTTTGAGCTCTCAGTGTCGATTGTTTTCCCATCGACGCATACCCACGCTCTCCTATCCTCTCAACATCAGCGAGACTAGCCTGCTGATGTTGGTGGATACAGGCAGAGTATGGGTTCTTCCATGTCCTCTCGATCTCAGTATGAGATCGGGAAGAAATGAAAGGCTCACCTGAGCTGGTGGTTCTATGACCGGGGAAAAACCGCTCTCCTCGCGAGCGATTTCTCCCCCAACGAGCAGCCACGGCAGCTGCAGCCTGTCCGCGGCGCGTTCTATAATACCAACCAGCTCAGCATACACGGGGCAGGGTGGCTGAGAAGATACAGGAAAATATCTTATTATTACCACCCTCATCAGCCATCTCCTGTTTGTCCAGGAGAGCGCTTGCTGCCGGACTAAGTTTTCCCTTTTTTTTATTTTTTTTGGAAAACTTCATCCAATTGCAGCTTCTCGTCAGCCGCCGCATCGTCTGAGAGGATTACACCCCTCTCAAGGCGATCGGCGAGCTTCATCTGTGACATCCAGACGCTGAACCCTCTTCTCTCGAGAAGAGGGACAGGCGCGATCACAAATTTGTACAGGCAGTTCCCTCGAGAACTGCCTGTGCGCGTCTTCCTTCCCAGACAGAAAAATGCACAGTTCGCGTGTGTCACCCGGCTTCAGATATCTTGAGCACGGGTCTGCACACTTCTGAAAGCATTTCATAATTACCTGATTTTCAAAGCAGTTACAGACAAAACAGTCCCTGAAGACGAAAAGTTGATTTGTCATGTTTGCAAGGCGCCCTTATATACTTCCAGGTCGCACGTTAATCATTCACGCTAATGATTCACGGGCTGTCGCCGGTCAATGTGATTGACGTGATTTGATAGTGATTTCAGACACCTGTCATGCCTGAGGCGTTTCCCCATAACGTCGATGACGTATTGTTGAGTTCCCTTCGAAAGGGAACTATCATTTCCTCACGTTTTACAACTGCTTTCAGTGACAGTCGATATGCATGGGATACTGGCGATGACAGTGATGGCCTTACTACCACACCCCTTCTCACAGCCATCCACGCCCATTTAAGTTGCATTTTTCAAAAAGATTGTGAGCTAGACTTGAGCTGAAAGAGGGGGGTTTCATGACCCTTTAAACAGCATTTTGGTTAAAATTCTATAGCAACAGTTTTTCTGTTGCGGTGTTCTCTCCATATTTACAGTTATTTGCAGCCTTTAGCCACTGCATACAATGCTCTGGGTCCTTCAATGAAAACTTTGTGACTAAAAGTTTGCTAAGAAGTATTTTCTACTCGAGCAAGGCAGTATTTGACACTAATCAAGCCTATTCAGTAGGAGCAGACTAGGAGTGTCCATGAAGGGCAGACTGTCCAGTGCATGTGAAAAGGTGGCGTACGTTTCCATTGTCACGTTTTTTCCATTAAGAAATGCTCAAGGGTTTGTCTTCACAAACACATTCATCTGCTGTGTATAGATGTCAATATTGCATGTAGATGTTGTCCACTAATGTTTACACTGCTGAATGTAAAGTAGCACTTTGCCTCTAAACAATGCTACTATATTTCCTAGACAGTTAATATTCTCCCAGGAGTTCTTTCATGGCTTGTCTACTCAATCAATGAACTCTGAAATACATGAAATAAATTGATTTGAATGCAGGGGGTTCAACCAAAACATAATGGGAAATATAATGGTGGCATGTTTTATGTTTTTCTCTCATTGCTAGAGGTTAAAGATTACCTGACATTTCTGTCTGAGAGTTTCTTTATTTGTCAAGTGTCTTGGCTGTGCTGGCGGACACATATCCAAGCGTGCAATGTATCAGCACTAGTTGTAGGCCTCAGTGGTTTGTCTGGGCCAAACAACAAAGGTGCCTAAATAAGTAGTTGCAAAAAACAACAAGCAATCTCAAAATGACATTTGTGTCAAGAGTCTCTCAGGTGAGAGAAGGCAAGTGAAGTTTAAAAAGCCCACTTCACTTAGAGTGCTGATTTTACTGGCAGTGAATATGCATGAAAATGTGTGTGATACCAGTGATATAAAAGAGTGTTTCACGCCCCTTGACACAGGAAAGTTTTTCATGCTCTGTGTTTGGCACTGAAGAGCTGTGGGTGAATAAATGGATGGATTGATACCAGTAACATTTCACAACATTGCATAACGGTTGAGGTTGGGTTAAGACATCATAAGATTTTTAAAAAAAAAACATTGTAGAAACATTCTTTTTAGAAAATTTAAAAATAACGTAACCAAAATAGAACACTACGGAAACATTGGACAACACCAAATTAATTTAAGTTGCATTAAAATGTAAATACAGTGTATTTTATGAGACCAAACAGCAATGGTTGCAAAACACACACAAAACTAGCAAAATACAACCAGGCCATTTTACAGTGTTTGATGGATGTTATTTGCAATATTTTTATAAATAAAAACATGCAAAGCTAGACTTGATTTACTATCAAAATATGTGCCGATATTCGTAAAAAACGAATGTATATTTATTTTAACAGGCTTTGTGTTGTAATACCCTGACATTAAATTACCAAAAAAATAGTTGACACTGCAGCTGCAATGGGGTTTTTATGGAAGCTTGTTTCCGCCATTGAATAAAAATAAATAAATCAATAATTGCGACTTTTTATCTCACAATTGCGAAATATGAAGTCAGAATTGTGAGAAATAAAGTCGCAATTGCGAGATATAAAGTCGCAATTCTGAGATATAAAGTCGCAATTCTGAGAAATAAAGTCGCAATTGCGAGAAAAAAAGACAGAATTGCGACTTTTTATCTCACAATTCTGACTTTTTTTCTCACAATTGCGAGTTTACATCTCGCAATTCTGACTTTATAACACATAATTGCGAGTTTATATCTCGAAATTCTGACATCTTTTCTCAGAATTGTGAGATATAAACTCGCAATTGCGAGTTATCAGGCCAATTCTAAGGAGTAGGGGGAGGCTGCAGACCTGGAGCCGGCAGATATACGCCCCTGGCAGTTTTACGCCCCGGCAGTTTTACGACCCTGTTGTTCCTGATGCGTCCAGTTGAGGGATATACTGCGAAATAACATCATTAAATCGACGCTTAATAACCCGTCCATAGACTTGACAATTTTGTGTTTTTTGTTCATTTAAATATAAACGTTATAGTGTAGATCTGCACGGATTAAATTATCTGTTTAACAAAAAAACAAAGGGGGTAAACGGACATCAAAAGAGATTGAATTAGGGTACACAAATATGCAATATTACATTTTGTCAATATAAAAACATGTAAGGTTCTTTACAACAGACTCAATGATATTATTTGTTTTATAAACCTTTGAGTTTAAAGGTTCTGACATTTTCTTAAAGGAAGAAAAAAAATGAACTTTATATCAGAGGAGAATATTCTAGAATCAGGATTACTTTGAATGGTTCTGTCTTTATGAAGATGAAACTTGCCCAGAAGACAAAGTAATAATACCGTATAATCAAGATTAACATCGTTAGAATTAAAATCTGACAAAAATAGATTCTGTCATTTGTATGTTAAATAATCTGCTAAAGTTATTGTTTTTTAGCAATGATGCAACATTTATTATTTATAAACGATTAGCTCGATAGAGCTAGGGTAGGTAGATATCAATTCATATATAATAATGGATGGGTCTATAATGTATTTTGACAGGTTTCTGTTCTATCTGGCTTAAACTTAACTAACCACGTGTAGGTTTAGCTTCCCCTATATTCTCTACTCAATTTAAAATTAATTTTAATTTTAATTTTCTTTTGTTGCCTGTCTTCAGCTTGGCCTCTTCTGGTAAGACTCTGTTTACTCCTTGCATTAAAACATACTCCACATGGTTTATAGAGCAATATTACAGTAGATAATGGAAATATGTGAATTTTTTTTACAGTCTATGGTGTGAACACACAAAAGACACATTTATAATAGGTATGTAAATCTCTCTCTCTCTCTCTAAGTACAGAGTTAAACTGCACACTCACTCAAATACGTTAAAACACATTACAAACTTTCCCCATATGGTTTGAATGTAGATTCTGGTTGTTTCTTATAAATGAGATGATCTAATTATCTCATTTACATCTTAATATACATTTTTTCTTAAAATAGCTTACTGATCTGGACTCAAATGTAGGGTATGTGCACTTAATGTGGGTTTTATCATACTCTGTCTTTACCAAGTTCTCTTTAACTTGGATCTCATAAAGGTGTGTTTGCTTTAGCTACTTAAGGAAACACACACACACACACACACACACACAGGGACAAGGTCAAATTCACCATGGATGTCCTTTTTAACTTTTTTAATGTTTCATTTTTTAATGTTTCATCAGTGAGCAGGAGCAGTTAAAGAAAAAAAAAACAGTTAAAGAAGAGTGGCAAACCATAGGGGAGTCATCATAATTCATAAATGGTGTTAATAAATATTTTTTTGTGAACAACAATATTGTCTATATCTTCTAAATGGCCCATGGAATTTTAGAAAAGGGATAAATTGTGTTTGTCTTCATAAAATGCTGTGTAGGACACTGTTTTGTAGCTGTATGATGACCAATAGAATAGTACAGCAGATATTTAATCGAGGATCCATATTATTACACGGTACTGCATGTCTAATGGGCTAAATATGGTTAATATCTAAATGTGACTTTAAATAAATTCACAAAAACATATTTCACTCAGTCTCCTGTATATAAAAACCTATGGTGAATTGGCCTATAACTGCAGTAGGTCATAGCATCACCTGTCATAACACATAGTTGATCCAACTATGTGTATTTTTAATTTTTCAATTCACAAAAACAAATAGTCTTCTGTAGGTTGAGTGAAGAGAGCCCAACTGAATATCTACAGAAAATTGAATCCGTGGAGATCTACACTGTAACGTTTATATTTAAATTAACAAAAAACACAAAATTGTCAAGTCTATGGACGGGTTATTAATGTGTAAGCGTCGATTTAATTATGTTATTTCGCAGTATATCCCTCTACTGGACGCATCAGGAACAACAGGGTCCTAAAACTGTCGGGGCGTAAAACTGCCAGGGGCGTAAATCTGCCGGCTCCAGGTCTGCAGCCTCCCCATATAGATTCTAAGGGGGAAAAAAGACTAACTTTTTCCCCCTCAGAATAGTTTATATCTCACAATTCTGACTTTACAACACGCAATTTCGACTTTATATCTCACAATTCTGACTTTACAACACGCAATTTCGACTTTATATCACGCAATTCTGACTTTATAACACGCAATTGCGACTTTATTTCACGCAATTCTGACTTTATAACCTGCAATTGTGACTTCATATCAATAAATTCTGACTTTATATCTCGCAATTCTGACTTTATAACACGCAATTGCGATTTTATATCACGCAATTCTGACTTTATATCTCGCAATTGTGAGAAATAAAGTCAGAATTGCGAGATGTAAACTCGCAATTGTGAGAAAAAAAGTCAGAATTGTGAGATAAAAAGTCGCAATTACCTTTTTTATTTTTCATTCTGTGGCGGAAACAAACTTCCATAGGTTTTGAATACACTTTTTGAGCAAGTGACTGAGAATTTTACATTTCTCTCCTTTACCTGCTGTAATCCATCTCCATTTTATTTTATTTTGAAATATTCAGTTTTTATGTTATTGATAACACTTTACTTTGATAGATTAAAGCAAAAATGTTTTGACAATGGCATACTGTAGTATCAAGTTAAACGTCACAAGGGGTGTGTGCTAATGTCATAACATCTGCAATGAGATTGTACATATCATGTTTAAAACATCTGTGGTGTTAAGTGAAACCTTATTACAACCTTTTATGATTTAAATAGTTTGTAAGCCCTCTCTGTATTCTCATGTTAGATATGTGTTTGCAGTCGAGGTTGGCAGTTGACAATGTATGCATGTGTCGAGTGACGTGTGTGCTCAGAGGATTGCATAAGCCTATGCTCTCTGATTCTTGGCATATGGCCTGTATGATTACAGGGAGAGGTGCTGACAGTGGTCAAACTGCCTAGTTTACACACATCCCTCTACGCCACCGGCACTCTCTATGAAAATCACACTGCGTCATCCTCATTATAAACTAACACTGTTTATATTTTACTAATTGTGCTTTTTCCCTCCACCCTCCCCTCTGCAGCATGACATGTTTGGACTAATCTGAGCCATCTTTATTAGGCCCTAAGTTATTCCCAGTTGAAGCAACCAGCATTGTTGGTAATAAGCATATGTTGTGTATTGGATGGAATACTGATGTCCCTACAAGGCTTTTTAACTACAAAATTATGTATTTTCAAATACATTAGTTGGTGAGTTGCCTTACAACTTTTCCAGGGGTTTTCAAACTGGGGTCCAGGGACTATTTGGGGACTACAAAGTGGGGCTGAGGGAGTCCACATACATACATACATACATACTACATGTTGTTGTTGCTCACACAATTCTAGCGCTGTCCTTTTTTCACAGAAAGAGATTGTAAGCTAAGCAAAAAGCCATCTTTATTATTCGCAACATGTCACGGTTGCTGCGTCGTCAACAGTGAATTTCCCCTCCATCATTATATAAATTGTGTCATGAAACATCTTATCTTGGGTAGATAAGATGTTTTATGTCCTTCACTGACTTCGCATCAAAATCTTTATTTCTGGCTACACCTGCATTCAACATCACAAAGTTGCTTTCCATGGCAACAGCTCCTTTCCACCTAGTGCTCGTGAATCCCATCCATCTTCATAATTTAACCACGACGGAATGGTTTAGGTAGCATTATCTTGTTAGTGGGGAAGTGCTGGCTTGCTTAAACGTACTGGGTGATCATATGCCATAATACAACACTGTAATCACAAAGATTACACAGTGCTGTTTTATAAGCTAAGCTAACACTGAGGTGAGCTGATAGGGAGTTTGGCACTTTTGTAGCTGGTATCCATCAGATAGCTTCTAGATGTCGTTTTCGCAAGGAGATCCCCTCCGAATGATAGGGTTGACTGAGCCACTCATGATCCCTGTTAGCGAGGCTTTATCTGAAGCAAATTGAAGTGACTGTACCCGCCATTCCATTCTTGCAAGTTTACACTAGAGAAGATAAAGAGAGACAGAGTGGAAAGCCCAGCAGAGGCCTGGGGTCTGAATAGACATTGTGTCTGCTCACACACGGATATGACCGGACAAAGGGCGACTCCATCCAGAACACTAGATTGGGCACAGTGCAGTACATTATGCCATTCAGCATCAAACAGAGACGCTGTGCCTGCATTCAGCTCGACAAACCTCTTGCCATTCTCGCCCCCACCACTGTCAGAGATGCGGAAAACCATCACACGCCAATCTTCATAAACCGTTCTGCTCAATTGCGGTTTATTTCGAATGAATAAGAAAGCAATGAATGTTTATGGTTTATTATAAGTAACGGGATATTGTTTTATGGTGCATCGACAGCGCTTTTTATTAGATACTTGTTAAAAACTCACAAAGTCAGCATTGTATTTTCCTTTGCGTTCGCTTGATTGGCACATTGATAACTTGCTTCATTAATTTCACCATTGGAAGCCAAATGAGTTCGAAGTTGTGTCACGGCTCCTGGAGGACCACGCGCCCAGCATTCGCACTTCGCCACCGGCTGTCAACATAAAATAAACACGCAGGCACTTCTGCAACTGCGCGCGGCCCTGACTAGATAGATGTGTAAGGGAGAAGACAAACACGGCATGCTGGGATATTGGTGGCAGAGAAACCAGTGCCCAAATGCTAATTGGAAACTCACCCTGAGCCGGCAGAGTGGTGATTAATGATGATTGTTTCAGTATTCAGCGTACTTTCCTGATTGAGCCTGAGTTTCACATGAGTAATTCTGCACATTGGAGAAAAGGAGTCAGGCTGCCAGATCTGCCTATAAGTCATCAGCCACCCGCTGCTTTGCATCTGCAGTGTGAGCGTATATTTATATATATCTATCTCCTGCTGGAGGCCTGGGCCTGTTCCTGGCCCAAAGGGATACAGAGGAGCCGGAGCCTGGAAGGGCTGGCCGATTAGCCTTCTCCGCCACTCGCTCTTGCTCACAATCTGTCACCTTCCATTTTGAAACCCAGTGCAGAGAGCGCAAGGTCAGGCAGAGGTGGCGCCGGAAATGGATTAAGAGGCTCTCACCTTCCAACTCTGGTTCTGGCAGACTGGTGGGATTCATTTTCACTTTCATTTCTAGCCTTCAAATCCCCCCCCCCCCCCCATCTCTTGCTTCTCTGTCGCTCCCATCCTGCCCGCAGGCCTTTAACCCACCACCGACTTCCTGCCCAAACATTGTATCTCGACCTCAGAACACGGATCACTTAACTCAAATGGGTACGAGAAGCCTTGTAAAATGGGGACGAGAGACCTTCCTGCATGTGAATAATAGAGCGAGTTCCTGCCAGGCCTCTTTGATCAGAGAGGTAAAAATGACGCGTCCGTGCAGATTGGGCTTGATCCAGATCCTATGTCTATTGAGTAGGTGCTCATTAAATGGTCATAGGGGTTCAGTTGAACTCACCATGAGAATTAAGCTCAAAAGGAGAAGTACAAAAAAGATGTTTATGAAATATAGACAAAGAGATGGCAAACACAAGCATGCGTGAGCGCTGAAGATGAACACAATCTGGCCAGACGTTTTCTATAGCTTTTTATGTTCAAGCGAGTACACCAATAAAACAAGCATGTGCTGGGAATAGCATGGTGATTTAACGGCATGCTTTGTTCTCCATTCTTCAGTCTCAGAGGGATTTTGTGCTACCTCTGAGCAGATTTAGGGAGGCCCTGACTGTGCTTTACATAGATTGCCTCGTTCCACTGTTGCCAGAAAAATGTTCTCGAAACCTGTTCTAGCACACTTCAGAAGGTCTAGGCAAGGGTCACCCCAAACAGCAAATCCAAAAATAAGCTTTGGGTGCCGTTCCATCAAATGTGCCCTTTATTCTGTCTGAAAGCAGAGATGATTCTAAACCTTTTTCTTTTTTTGTCTTTGATACAACCAATAGTGAGGCTCAAATTAGTCCTTCAAGTGAGATATGTGTTCCTTCTGAACTTGTATTCGGCATCATTAATAGTATTAAAATTATTATTACCATAATGACTCACTTTTAAACTTAAAAACAATCAATAATGTGGGTGAAAAAGTTGCCAAGTAGCTTTCTCATCTCTGATGAGGCAAAAATAGCAAAGAGTGTTGTTGTGTTATGGAGAAGTGTGAGCGAAATGCGTAAAGAGCACTGCTGGAGAATTCCACGCGTATGGAGTCTTTATAAATGCATATTCTGCTACAAACCCAGCACTTACACTTGTTTTGGTTTATCTTCTTAAAAAAATAACTGAATGTGTAAAGTTGTTAACTGCAAGAAAAGAATCTCACAAGTATTTTTTCTTAATTATTTTAGTCTGCTAACAGGCCTAATATATATTTTTTAATATATTGTACATTTAGATATATTGATTATATTTTATATTTAGTTTTGTTCTGTTTAATATATAAAATATGATGCTATTTTTATTTTATATGAATTGCATATACATCTATAAACTGCTCCATCCATCCATCCATCCCTATATAATGATAAAAAGATCAATATTTATAGCCACTATTTCATTTTTTATTATACTTTCAGTAATATAACTCTAGATGTACTGCTACGGTTTCTCTTGTATGCTTTGGTACGAGTGTTCTGTCTTCATATGCTGTGTCTATTTGAAGGTAAAGTGCAAGGGTTGCTGGGGAGGCTGTTTGTTCTTTTATTAAAGAGATCGTAGATGGTTGATTATGGGTTTTTACGCTAATGTGTCCAGGTGGTTCTGGAGTAGCTGACTCTGATAAAAGCTTGTTTCTCATTAACACACTGACAGACTATCTAACTGTGCAATCACATTCTCCTCAGTTTATTAAAGTGGTAGGAAGTCACTTGTGCCCTGCAGTGACTGGCTGTAATTTTTCACCCAAAGGTCTGGCGATAGATTCAACGAATGTGAGCCGTTCTCTCGGTCTCTCTCCTTATCTCTCCCTCTCACTCAGTCTTCGATTCCTCCCTTATCTCTCTATTTCTGTCTTTCGTCTTCCTCATTCTCTCTCTTTCCTCTCCTCTGACTCATTCATCTTTAGTCTTCTCCACACACACTGAAATTTAATCTTGTTTTTCCCTTCCTTTTTGGATTATTTTTCCTTGGAAACCCAAAATAGCAACCCTTGCAGTAAGTGCAGTTTCTCCCTCTGATATATCTCCATACCAAACAGCAGCTCCAAACTGATTGGCTGAGATAACTCATGGTAGCAGTCTGGAAGCACTTGGCTTGATTGGCATTTAGCCAGAGGCTATAATCATAGTTTACAGTGGTGTTACAAAAGAACCAAGCATACTCATATCAAGCCCCTGACTACCAGTTGTCACCCAAAATACATACCAACAAAAGCATCAGATCAACAACACAGCAGAACCTCGGCTAGATACCTTATGATTGAGACGTGCTGTTGATTGAATGCTTGTCGTGATCATCGACAGACTTTTTCAGTAAAATCAGGTAGGCACATTGGAAACATTTGACAGCTCTGTGTGATTATTTATCACCAGAACTGCTAATGTCAAATGTCATGAAAAAATACACAGTTTGTCAATGTATAAAGTGAGTCACTCTAAGGCATATGGGAATGATGGTTGAGACATGACTAGTGACTTTTCTTTGCTAGGTAGAAATTATTTTCACCTCCTTCTGAGTCCAAGCCAGCACTCAAAGAAAGGCACCTTTGAGCTCGGATAGAAATGTCATTTACGCACATATACGCAAACAGCTTCTCCTCCCCTTCACCCTGAAATACCCACATAAACACACTTAATATCTGAGTGCTATAAAATACTTATTTTCCTTACCCAAGAGGGGAGGAGATACACAATTCCTGCCAGTGATACAATTATGGTTGGGATTATTTCAAGTGGATGATACTAGGTCACAGATATGCTGTGAACAAGATATTTTGCTGTGTGTTGCACCATTTAAAATCCATATCTGAATGTATGCACACAGTTCAAGATCATAGTCCGAAGAATCTCATTGGGTAAAAATAATCAATGTGGGTGTTAATGTTTGAAATAATGAAGTTTTCATTCGGACTACTGAGGCGTGGTGTTTTCCTGATGGAAATGGAGCACATATGATGCGCAGCGCAGTTGTGAAGAGAGTCAAGTAAATTGCCACTGTATTTGTCTGAAGGAAAGGGAGGCAGTGACTCATCAAAAATTTAAATGAGAAAATCATATTCAGTACAAAAATAAAATAGTGTGTCAACCGCTTAGTTTTCTCTAAAGCAACAATACGAAGGAGGCCTCTTTTTTGCATCACTGTGTGTTCTTGCTGAGGCCCTGAAGCCTGAATTTGAGAGGAAAACAGAAATTGAGGTGAAAACTCAGTTGAAAACTCCATGTAGTTATGATTGGCTGATAATCCTGTTAATTAGAAATGCCCGCCTTGTTGTTCTATGAATAGACCTGAATGGGTCAAGCTGGTGGAGGACTGAATAATTCGAAAGTAAACAACTCAACCACTTTATGTGACGGGTTACATTTACACATCTTGTCTGGCACTAGTGGTGACAATTAAAAAATAATAGCCAAACAATAGCAGTTGGAGGAGATAAATAGAGCCTACATGCACTCACTGGCCACTTTATTATGTAGGCTTTGCTAGTACTTGGGGGTTGGAGTCCCTTTTACCTTCAGAACTTCCTCAATTCTTTGTGGCATAGATTCAACAAGATGCTGGAAACATTCCTCAGAGATTTTGGTATATATTGACATGATAGCATCACTCAGTTGCTGCAGATATGACGGCTTCACATCCATGATGCTAAACTCCCATTCCACTACATCCTAAAGGTACTCTATTGGATTGAGATCTGATGAGAGTGGAGGCCATTGGAGTTCAAGAAACCAGTTTAAAATTATTTGAGCTTTGTGACATAATGCATTATCCTGCTGGATGTTGCCAGCAAAAGATGGGTACACTGTTGTTATAAAGGGATGGACATAGTCAGCAAAAATGCTCAATTGGTACTAAGTGTGCCATGAAAATATCCTCCACATCACCACCACCAGCCTGAACCTTTGATACAAGGCAGGATAGGTCCATGCTTTTATGTTGTTTCTGACCCTACCATCTGAATATCGCAGCAGAAAAATCGAGACTCCTCAGACTAGGTGTTTTTCCGATCTTCTATTGTCCATTGTTTATACTCGGCGCGTCCGCATGAGCGCAAAGGTGAGCGCGGCAAAAATGACGTGATTGTAACAGCGCGCGCGCCTCCGCATCCCCTAGACACCATTTACTACACACAAATTAATAAATAATAATGAATACAAATATTGTTTTTTTTTCTCTGGTTTTGAAAACTCTTCACGATCGACTTAAAATGCTTCCAAGATCGACTTGTCGACCGCGACCGACGGGTTGGTGACTCCTGTAACGTTACCGTTTTACGGTCAATAGTACTAATCAGCTGATTTTCAAAGCCATAACACAGCGAGGGAGAAGAACTAAGTTACTTGAAACAATCCAACTACATATTTTACACCACTGACAAGGGAAAAGTCACTATTCACGGTGTCTATGGCTAGCTTCTAGCTTTCTGCTGCTTCTCTTTCAAGGTATGAACGAAACACGCTCTGCAGCGCTGTTTGTTCGCTGTCGGCTACGGTAGAAACATGACGTCACAATATGTCGACCTTCATAGAAGGGGGTGCCCGCGGTTATGTAGATATAAATGTCTAATTCTAAGGTAATAAAAACATAACGGTTCATTGAGTAAGGTCTTTATACACCACTGAACACATAGTTATGGATCTTATATTGCTGTCAATAGATCCTCAGAAATATCACACATTGCACCTTTAAATCACCTTTCTTCCCCATTCTGATGCTCAGTTTGAACTTCAGCAGAACGTCTTGACAGTCACCATGTAAATGTTTATATTTAAACAACGAATTGAAACCTAATTATGTCATTAGAAAGTTGATAAAAAAACAGCCTTAGTATAATTTAAATATTTTTATATGCCACAGTCATGTTTTGTTTCTGTTGATTATTTTCCCAGTTCACCTGCCTGTTTGAGTTCCCATTAATCTCATTGGTTACTAATTGATTAGCTATTCTGTTCAGCTGTGTACCTGATTACTCTTCTTTGTTTGCCTCGTGCATTTATATAGGAGTTTCTGTCTGTTCCTTTGTCCGTTCGTTTTTACAAGTAGCTGTACCCTTATTCTTCGGAGTTTTTCTGCGTGCTATATTAAAGCTTGTTGTAATTGTATTCCTGTCGTCGTGCGATTCATCACAGCAACGAGTGACAGTATACACCTAATTTGTTTTTATTAGTGTTGATAATTATATCTAAAAATTAAAAGAATTGAAACAATTGAATGCAATTGTTAATTTTAAAATGTAATATTATAGTATGTACCACGTTAAATGTATAGTTTACAAAATGTAGAGATTTTTATTTCCTTAATACCTCTAAATTAAAACCAAAACTCTAAATTACATCTAAATTTCAACCTAGCCTTATATAAGAGACCAATACTATCATATTTTATAGTGTATAAAGTATATTTTTCTCATTCCCATTGCACTGGGATTTGTTTGTAAGTCAAACAAGAACTGGAATAACATTGAGACTCCAGGGCTGCTTTCTGTTAACAGAACTTTTTGTTCAACATTTCAAGGTGAACTAGATTCAAAGTTTGTAAAATATGTTATCTTTATAAATTACTGTACAAAATACTGTTCACAGCCGCAGACAGAACAAATTACAGAATGAACAATGGGTCAAAAGGATGTTATTGCAAAATAACTGAAATATATACATATGTATCTGCCAACGGAAAGTGTTTTGTCCAGTCAGACTTAGTTTTTCTTGTTTTTGTCTTAAAAAATAGAATCTGTAGCAAATAGATTGAATATTAAAATTTTAACAAGTATTTTTGAAATCTCATAAACTTTGAGTTGATTCATTTACAGTAGCAGTATGAGAGAATAATGTTAGATGGACTTAAAGTATGACTCAGCAATGGCACAGCAAGTTCTTTCCTCTGCTGTGCACAGCAAGAGGAATTGGTGAAGAGATGAGTATATTGTATTGTCCTCAAAATCCAGTGAGGATTTGGTGTGTTCTCATACAAAGCCTCAAATCCGCACCTTTGGGATGCAAAGTAATCCAGTGTAGTAAGCAGTTTTATTCTGTGGCTCAAGCAGTATGTTCCTGCTCATCTGGGACCTGTCCAGAGGGGTGCTCCAGTTGGCACAGACAGTGTGTCACTGCTGAGTATACTGTGTGTCTTTGATCTTTGACAGTCTTCGATTCAGCAATGGTCAGCCTGCACACATCATGCATGGTCCCACGTGTGCACTGGTTGCGAACCTATCTGCTCTGGCCCCTAAAGGTGTGTTTGACTGGGAACATGTTACAGCTGCCTAATCCGTTATGGTTCAGAGTAGGACTGCTGTGACTGGAGGCATGTCTGTGTCAGTGTGGTTGTCACTTCTTTCCTGTTCTCACATCATTGGTGCCAGTCTGTTAGTGAGAGCACAGTCTAAAAGCATTCGAAAAATATCTATCTATCTATCTGTCCGTCTGTCCTTCCGTCCGCCCGCCCGCCAAACACAGAGTGCTTGGAGGGAGACATTGTTAGTCTGTCATAGCACATTTAATTAAAGGTGGGGTAAGCGATATTTGAAAAACGACACAACAGCAAACGTGTAGCCAATCAGCATTAGGGGCCGTATGACTGGAGGAGAGGGAGATTTGAAGAAAGACTGTAGAAAGAGAGATGGCTGAGAGACATTACAAAAGAGAAAAGCTCATAATAATGTCACTGGAAAATGAAGGGTTATGATCAGGAAAGAGCTTTAGGACTCGCGTTAATATTAGAAACGCTGTCAAGCACTGGAGAGAGCTAAGTGGGTAGGCCTGAAAATAGACGCGGACAAATTCTTGTTTGTATTTACTCTTGTGTACTGTATGTTCAATGTTGTGCTTCCTTGTTGTTCGTTCATCATCTTCGCTTTATTTTTCGTGAAGCATTATTTTGTTGCGCTTCTGCTATGATAAATAGACATCCACTCTTGCATTGCGTGTGTAACGGAGGCTAGCTTGTGAGAGTCGTGCATGCTGATGACTGTAGAGAATGCTTACTGTTTAGCATCCTTGTTAGTGCACCCGCCTCACATGTCAGTGATCGGGGTTTGAGACCGACTCAAAGCAGGGCGGATTCGAGGGTGAGCTTTGGAGGTGGAGCAATGAAGAGAGGGGTTTGTTTGGGTTGATTTCAAATATCAACAATGTTCAGCAACGACTTTGAGAAATAACATACTGCACCTTTAAGTATGCATAACTGTGTCTCTTGTCTATTGCCATTTGTAAATATTTAGATAATAAGAAAACAGTTCTGAGTTGTCAATTGTTTTCATTAATTAATTTAAATGCTCAGTTTAAGAAGCTTTTAGAAGCAACATTACAGACATCAGAATTGAGTACACATTTTTCCATTGATAAGTGACAATTTTGTGCTTTGGCACTTTTAAAAAGCACCAGCCGTCAATGTTAGTCAGTGCTGAGGTGTCTGACTGAAGGACTCTTATACGATACAAGCCTAATGGCTGTTTTTGTCCTCTTTTTTTTTTTTTTTTTTTGAGCCAGGTCACAAAACTGTCATGATGTGATTTACCAAAGTAGAACATCTGCAGGATCAACATCCTTTTTTGATCTTTCATTTTAATAACTTTCCTCTATAACCAGAGAAATAGGCTTATAATGTACCTAACCTTAGCCATAAACCCAACCTGAACCCTAAAATCTGAATAGAACATACTGTATTGACTTTCTGAAGTCGTGTTTTGTAATATCTATTCAGTTCTCTCGTCTACCACAAAATGCCTATTTTTTTTATTTATGGACTTAAAAAAATGTATATGCATTTAGCCTCCTTTAGGCCAGAAGAGGCTGAGTGATAGTAGAGTTGTTTGCTCACACAAGCAATGTACACACACATGCACATGTCATATGGCATGAACGACCAGCCTATCATCATGTCTGCCATTTGTCATCGACCTGCCAGACTGACGGCCTCCTGGAAATGACGGATAGGCTCCAGACAGAGATGCGTTCCTCAAATATTCAAACAAAGAGAATGCTCATGTAGTTTTTGTTTGTATGTGTGCTTGTCTGTCTGTTTGTGTGAACAGGAGAAAAGTGGAGGAGAAAAGGGGACGGTGCAAAGAGAAAAATTAAAGATTAAGAGGCCCCAATTTCTTGTGTCTGGTGGTGGAAGTAAAAATTTGTACAGAAAGCAACGATAGTTACAGCGGTTAACCAAACTCCCTGTGGACGTAATTAAAACAAGTACCACGCTTCTCCCCCCATATGCCCCTAAAGGTTAGAGCAATCATATCTGCGATGATGATGATGATGATATTGAAGATATAAATTGCCTCCAGCTTTGCATTGTTTGTGTTTAGAGCTTTCTCGCTGTCAGCCTCATAATCATGGCTGCAATGTGTAATAGCCAATCAGTGGCAATAAATGAGTGGAATGTGTGGCAGAAAGTGATTGTGCATAAGTGCATAGACATGCATTTTCTCTGCTTTAGAGATCCGTTTTGATTGCATCTATGCCTGCACAATGCACATTTATGCGCATTCACTCCACTCGTGTTTACAGACACAGTTAAGTTGCATCTCCCTCGTGAGTGCTATTACATATAAAACCCTCATGTACATTAGCCGTCCCTGCTGAAGATTCAACAGGGATGGCTTCTCATAAGTATCCACCGTCAGAGCAAACATGGTTGCCAAACAAACACATTTGTGCTTTGTCCCTACAGAGGCTCATTCCTGTTTTTCCCCTGTCTGCCTGTCGGGCGTCTCATTCATTCGTCCTCCTGGGCCCTAGAGCCTTGTGACTGAAGTTAGGCTGAGAAAGAGCTTCATTTATTGCCAACGAATGAGAGGAGAGGCTCCTTCACGCCTCATTGGATCTGTTTTCACTCGCTAATTTGCCGCCTCTGTTGGCTGTCCCGTACACGTCTGGGCCGCGTCGTGTCCCCTGACGCCTGTCACTCTTTCGCTCTCCATTTTTAAGTAATGTCGTCCTCTCGCTCACATAGGTGCCTGTGTACGCTTCACAGCACACTGTTCCCATTACAAACCCATCCCATATTGCAATTTGAGTTTGCCGACATGCGCTGTGATCTTGCACTGGTCCAGTGAAGGGAGGCTGCAACTCATCGATAAAATTAAGAATAACTGATATTGAAAATAGTCAACAACTTGCATTTATGGCGTAAGTGAAGAAGTGTTATTTTAGTATAATATACTATTATTAATATTCTTTTTCTTTTCTTTTTGTTGTTCAAATTTTAGTACTTTAACTTAATTTATTTAATTTAGTTTCCAAGCCGAAAATGTAATTTTTCTACTAATTTTTTTTATTATTATTATTATTTCAGCATTATTTTAATTAAAGAAAATTAGTTTTAGATTCAGTTCACAATAACAACACTTAAGTGATGTATTGCTGTGGAATAAACACATTTGAATAATGTGTAATCATGCTGTGGGAAAAGCGCATGACACAAGCTGTCAAAATCATGAGATAACTTTGTTTAAAACTGTAAACGCACTCTTCTTGTCGGTTGTTGTTGAGGAGTGTTTGCTGTTGAGAGGTGTTTTTCTCTAGTACAATTTAATACATTCACACGATTATTTCCATTTTGCATAAAGGCTCATTCAGACAGGGTCTCGGTTACACTTCACAGACTTCATGAAGCGAGAAAGTATGCACAAAAAACAGTGCAATAGTGTTTGCTATAATATTAATTTTATGAATATTAATCTTAAATGTAGCTTTTAAATTGACAAATCCTGAGTGTACTGCAACACAAATAATAGTTTTATGAGATCAGTAACTCTAAAGGGATTATAACATAATGGGATTTACATGTAAGAAGTCTCTTACATTTATAGAAAAAAGAAATGACAGCATCATGTTGCTATGCCACATCTGTGTTGATTCAAAAGTAACAGTTTATAATGTTACAAAAGATTTTTTATTTAAAATAAATCCTGCTCTTTCAAACTTTCAATTCACTAAGAATCCTTAAAAAAGTATCATGCTTTCAACAAAAAAAATTAAGCAGCACAACCGTTTTCAACATTGATAATAATAATAAAAAAAATGCTTCTTGACCACAAAACCGTCATATTAGAATGATTTCTGAAGGATCGTGTGACAATGAAGACTGCAGAAATAATGCTGAAAATTCAGCTTTGCATTACAGAAATTATAATTTTTTTTAGTAATATTTCACAATATTACATTTTACTGTAGTTTGATCAAATGAATGTAGCCTTGGTAAGCATCAGAGACTTCTTTCAAAAACATTTAAAAATCTTACTGATACCAAACTTTTGAATGGTAAGTGTATACTTTTTAACGCGGTTTAGAGCTCAACGTGTGGAATAACATGTTTTCTTCAATATATAGAAAATATAGCTTTTTTATCCAACTAAAGAAATAATAGGTAGATTTCTCAGATCATATTTTTTCCATTTGTTTTGACTGATTTTGATAGAGCTATAGTATTAGTTTTTTTGTGTGTGTGTGTGTGTGTGTGTGTGAGAGAGAGCGTGTGAGCGTGTGTGTGAGCGTGTTCGCAAAAGAGCCATGCATAGAGTTTGGAGAATGGCATATTTTACTGGTGTATCTGAGAATTGTAACATCCAAAACATTACCCACTTCACATTTAACCTCAATTAGAATGAGCAAAGGACACTGTTAGGAAGGAAGTATGTAGTTATAAAGATAAAGAGAGTGTTTGACCAATTGTAATTAATCAATTTTTATCTTTTTTCGGCCTATTGAACTAGCAGAATGTATCGATCAATTACAAAGGAAATGAGTAAAATGAACACCGAAGATGGTGTCCAGAGTTGCAAAGAAGATAAAGAGTGACCAATACTAATTGATTATTGATTTATTGACTAATAGATTAATTTCCACATGCGCCTGCAGAGCGAAGAGAAAAGCAGGTCAGGGATGGTCTTTGAAATTAAAGTGTCTTTCTCTGGTTGGATGAAGCTGTGAGAATATTTAGGTTCAATATGAGATTGGACAGCAAAGTCTAACCCAGGCTGATCCTGCTGACAGGTTAATTATATGAACTGGCTGCGGTGGAGTGTAGCCTATCAGATAGAGGCAGAAATGAAAGCGGGATCGTGCAGCAGTGAGTTCAGCTGTGAACTGATGGCTGCAGTAAAGGCTGCTGGCACATGGCTTCCCACTGATTTTCTACTAGAAACAGATAGAACGCTTGAGAGAGAGAGAGAGAGAGAGAGAGAGAGAGAGAGAGAGAGAGAGAGAGAGAGAGAGAGAGAGAGAGAGTACATGATAATCCCCTATGTTATGGGAACCAAATGTCCCCAGTAGTACCAGTATATTTTGACCTTATGGGGACATTTTTTTTTTTTTTTTTTTTTTTTGGTCCCAATGAGGAAAATATCTCATAAATCTTACAAAATGAAGTGTTTTGAAAATCCAATAATGCAGAGTTTTCTGTGATTGGTAGGTTTAGGTAGGGTAGGAGGATTATACAGTTTGTACAGTATAAAATAAATCATTACATCCATGGGAATTCCCCACAAAACATGGAAACCTGTGTGTGTACTTGTGCAACTATCTTTGTGATGACCAGTTTGAGTTTTAAACCATTGGAGTGAGAGAGTAAAGTGAGGACATTTTGGCCGGTCCTCAGTTTCTGAGACCCCTTTAAAGGCCTGTTTGAGGGTCAAGACTTGGTTTTAGGGATAAGGTTATAATTAGGTTAAAGGTAGGTTTAGGGTAAGGGTTCGGGTTAAGCACTTAGTTGTGATGAGTAAGGTTAGGGTAAGCGGCTAAAGATTGCATTGTGTCAATGAATGTCCTCATAAAGATAGATGTACAAGAATGTGTGTGTGTGTGTGTGTGTTTCCAAGAGAAAATGAGACAGCGCTAGTCTCATTTGGTGATTATCACCTCTCGTCCCCACTTAAAATTGCACAATGGGAAAAACATGTCTGCCTTCATTACTTAATGCTAGAACAAATCAAGCCCAATGTTTCAATGTTTCAAAATTAATAGTAGAGTTAATAGTAGACGTTTACCCACAATTTATTTGGATTTCACCTTCCCCATTAGCAAGCAAACAAAAATAATGAAAAGACACAATATCAGAGTTTAGCGTAACAGTGATGAGAACAAAATGAAAGAGAACCGTGTCAGATCATGTGACTAATGGACTCCAAAACCTTTAAGCTGCTGTCCTTGTATGAATATAAAAAAATATGAAAAGGAAAGCAATTACCAGTGGCGGCCGATTGAAGTGGGGGCAGATATGTAATTGAGGAACAGATCTCATTTCCCCCCAAAATAATTTGTTTGCTTGCAAAACATGGTTTCGGTGCAGCTATTTCATCTCAGCTGTGAGTGAACATACAGACCCCTGAGCTCAGGTGGAATAGGAACGCTCCACGCAGAGCAAGATTAAGGGAATTGTGAGGATTGTTTGTGTTGTTCCCTCTGCAAACTCATAGCCGGCACTATGCAGAACATAAGCAAACACCCACTTCAGGTGCGAGGTTCGAAAAAGCCGAAGCTAATTAAAACGATTTGTCTCATTAGAGCTGGAGGGGTGATGCAGACACAAAATCTCCCTGGCGTATCTGCCTGTGTCACTCACACGCTCCACCCCTGAACGGCTGTTTTCGTTAGAGTGTGGAGCTGGCTTTGCGAAAATCACAACATGCCTCAGAGCAGAACATTTTTGATAAATATGTCTAGTAGGAGTGCTGCGCTCTGGTGGAACCCATTTTGAAAAACTGCTCCATCAGTCTGAAGCTACATTTTGTGTGTCAGGGCAAACTCTTTTAAATGTCCTTCCAGGAAGTGGCCTGTTTTTCTTTAGCACTCTTTTTGTGTCTGTTTCTCTGCTCTTTATAAGTTACTCTTTCTCTCTCACTCTCTGCTAGTTATAATAGTAGTGAATAGTTGACCAAATGCTTATATCTGGAATGTGTGAATATGTATATTTAAATGTATGTATACACACGCATGCACGCACAAACTACTTTATTCATGCTAAATAAAGGCAAAGCTAAATGTGATATTAATTATACTGGGTTTATGTGATGATTGTTGTAAGTTTATTTAGATTTAAAGTCATTCAAAAATCATTCACCGCTTTATTACGAGTTTAAAAGAGCGCGAGCGTCATTAACGTGCCCAGACGCGACGCTTTGAATTTGCGCGTATGAATAACATCGCGTCGGGAGCTGACTAAAAACGCTACAAAAGTAAAAGACAAGACGTTTGTATTCAAAGTTAAAAGCCAACACACTAAAACATTTTTAAATGTTTCAAATAAAGGATCTCATGGGTCTATATCTTCTAAATTCTGCTGATGATTAGATACACTGTCTGACATCAGCCTACTTACGCCAATAATATCAGTTTTGAATTTTTTTTTCTAATCAGTAGCGATCGTGTCTTTCTCTTCCACTTGATTTGTGTATAGCATATTTAAGCTAGCAATGCAATCCATAATATCATATTATACTTATATTAATAATATGACAATATCTGCAGTCAATATTGATTAAATGGGAGGGGAAAACCGGTTCCTGCCCATACCAGCTATGAAAAATGATAAAATGATAGATAAAAGATGAATGATAAAAGCATATATCACTGAAGTGGTATTCTGGAACTGTGAATAAATTAAATAAAACAGCAAAATAACAATAACAATAACATCTTCATTAAACAAAAAAGAGAGTACCTTAGATGAAGTTTGATTAATATGTACATACAGTAGCCTACTGGTAAAAAGTCTGGACCAATTACTATTTTTAATGTTTTTGAAATAAGTTTTTTATTATGCTCTACAAGCCTGCATTTATTTGATAAAAAAAAAAAAAAAAAAAAACAGGAATATTCAGCAAAGATGTATTAAATATATAAAAAGTGATAGTGAAGACTTTTTTAAAACAACTTTTAAATAATAAAAAAAATCCTGAAAAGAAGTATCACAGGTTATAAAATAAATATTAAGCACCATTTCTAACATTTGATAATAAATCAGAATATTATCAAGTTTTCTGAAGGATCACATGACACTAAATTCAGCTTTGCATCACAGAAATATATTTTAAAGTATAGTAAAATAGGAAAACCATTATTTAAAATTTTAATAATATTTCACTATATATTATTTTTCTGTATTTTTTATCAAATAAATCCAGGCTTGATGAGCATAAGAGACTTCTTTCAAAAACATAAAAAATAGTAATGTGTCCAAACTTATGTACTGTGTAAGTAAAAACATTTAAAATTAAATGTTGTATAAATTAAAAGGTTAGGAATCATATTTGTTTCAAGAGTTTTTTATTGGGGGTGGGGGGCCTCCAACATGAATATTGCCTAGGGCCTCCAAATATCTAGAACCGGCCCTGGGTAGAACAATACCATTAAACAAATTTTGTAATATAGTGATATACATCTTGTTTAATATTAATGAGTTGTAAAATAAGTTGTACTTTAAGGCAGTGTACAAATAAATGTTGAAGTTAAATTAACATTTAAATATTAAAAACAGGAAATGTTCACTCTTGAATCATCTCATGGTGTGTTCACACCGAACGCGAATTTAATTATTTGCGCGAGTAGATTACATACAAAGACGCGAATAGACGCATCATTCGTGCCGGGCGTTGCGAATGACGCGAACTGGGCGACGCGTTTGCCGCGAATGTCTTCCGCGCAAGTTGAAAAATTTGAACTCGAGCGAATGTTCAAGCGTCTAACTAGACGCGATAGACACGTATTTGACGCTCTATTCGCGTTCGATGTGAACACACCATAGTTAGACGCTTGAACATTCGCTCGAGTTCGAAATTTTTCAACTTGCGCGGAAGACGTTCGCGGCAAACGCGCCGCTCAATTCGCGTCATTCGCAACGCCCGGTGCGAATGATGTTTCTATTCGCGTCTTTGCATTGACTTTGTATGTAATCTACTCGCGCAAATTATTAAATACGCGTTCGGTGTAAACACACCAGACTTTGGATATCCAGCAGACGCTAGGGAACGCTAGGCTAATCTTTAAAATATCCAAATGTCAGCCAACTAATCAGCTTGGCCTACAGTGCTGTATCAGTCAGTGCTTTCTGCCAGGTTTATGTTTTGCTAAAGCAACTATGTTTATGCAGAAGTACAGTTCAAATGTGAATAAACAGGTTTCATGTTGGCTGGAAACATGTAAGATGGGCTTCACAATTCTGAGAGCATAATTTGGTCTCTCACTGAAATGATTGCAGCATAAAGGTGAAGTGTGTAATTTGTGTGGCACTAGTAGCACCAAACAAAATTGCAATTGGCTGAACATAACAACAGTGGCTCAACTAATAGTGTGATTTTTGGGTTGGGCCTACCCAACTGAAATGTTGGAGGCCATTGTTTGTTTGTTTTTTAAGTTCTGATTGTTTCTGCTAGAATGACACACTTCACCTTTTAATTTGTGTGAAGTGACCCACTCAGAGACAGATTGTTTCATCAAATTTGTGTACTCCCGATTAAATCTTATCTTTGGTTCTTGAAAAAAAGAAGAAGAAGGGAACATAATTGCACATGCCCACTGCGAAAAGAGCCATTTTACAAACACAACTGATGCAAATCTAATGAAGTATGTTATATTAATGCGTGTTTGTGTTTCGGGGTATGTTTTTAGCGGCACATTTGTGTGCGTTTGAGCAGAGGACTCTTGTGTCTGTGTGTGTGTGTGTGTTTGCAGAAGTGCATATGCACACAGGCTATACTCCCCCACCTTCAGATGGGCTCCTGCTCGTAAATCACAGGGCTGTTGGTTAATGAAAATCTCAGGCAGGAGGGAAGAGGAGCAATGCTAAGAGAGAAAGTGAGCGCAGCAACAAGGGCTATTCATTTTTCTCCTCTCATAGGCTGGTCTGTTCTGCTCTCGACCAATCTAGTCTCTTCTCTTTTTGTCTCCTCCCCTCTCATCTGTTCTCATCTTGTCTCCTCTCACATTTCCTAATCTCTGGCCCTCATCTGCTCCTTTTCCGCCCCTTTCCTCTTCTGTTGTCTCCTTTTGTATAATCACCTCCCCTCGCAACTCTCCTCTCCTCTCCTCTCTTTTCCACTTTTTCCTCCTCCACCACATCCTTTGTTCTCCTTATGTCTCATTTCCTTCTCTCTCCTCTTGACTTGTCTCATCCCCTCTCCTTCCATCTCCTTTCTTTTCTCTCCTCTCATCTCTATGTCCCCCTCCTCTCTTCTAGTCTACTCTCTTCTTTTATACTTTTCTCCCCTCTCCTCTTGTCCCTCCATCCTTTAGTCTCCTCTCGTCTCTTCTCCTTCCTACTCCTATCCCCTCTCATCTTATCTCCTTTCCTCTTTACTCCTTTCCTCTCACCTCCTTCTAGTCTCTCCCATCTCCTCTCTTCTCGCATCCTCTTCCTGCTCCTCTCCTCTTGACTCCCTCTCATTCTATCTCCTTTCATCTTTTCTCCTCTCTCTCCCTCCACTTCCTCTAATCTAGCCTCATCTCCTCTTCTCCACTTGTCTTTCCTATCCTCATGTCGTATTTTGTCTCATCTCTTCTCTCATCCCTCATCCGCTCTTCTCCTCTCCTCTTTACTCGTTTCATCCCCTCTCCCCAATTTCTCCTCTCACTCCTCGTCTCCTCTCCTCTCACCTCCTCCTATAGTCTCTCCTCCCATAGTCTCTCCTCCCACCTTCCCCTAGTCTCTATCTAGTCTGTTTTCTTCTTCTCTGCTTTTCTCTCCTCTCATCCCCGTACTCTGTCCTCTTGTCTTCTCTCTTTCCTTTTCCTCTTGACCAATTTCATCCCCTCTCCTCCCATCTTGTTTCCTCTTTTCTCCTATTCTTTTAACCTCCTCATCTCTTATCTCCTCTTATCTCATCTCCTTCCCTCTCCTCTTTTATTTCCTCTCCTCTGCATTGCCTGGCAGCAGTCCATCCCTCGTTCTCTGTGGTTGGATGAATGTCACAGGTCTGCATACTAAACAGGCAGGGAGCCTGGCACTTGGCAGGGCACAGAGGTTAAACAGGATCACATACATTCAGAGTCTGTGTCACTCAAATGCATCAGCACCCAGGGGGTCCCATGATAGACACTCCAAGGAGGCGAAGAGCGTGACCCCTCACTTGTTTAGAGTGTTTCAGGATGATTGGATCAGGCCGGCTCGTGCAGGAAACGGGTGGAGGGTGTGCTGAGTTTCAGCCTCGTAATCCTCTTTTCTGGAATCCAGAGAGCTGGCACCCCTTATGTTTGTTTGGATGAATTCAAGTGAACCACAGTTCGGATGAGCATACCAACATGGAGATTATATTGCGGACAAACCTTAAAACTATTGCAAAAAATACTCAGCAGATGGCATGATATGTAATGTTATGTTTTAAATCATCTTCATTTTTGAGCTTTTCTCTTCAAAAATCGATATATACATTTGATTAATTAACATTAATACTACCTCGTCCATATAAATGGCATGCACACTGATGCTAATGCTCAAAAGCAAACAAACAGCAAGTACTGGACACAGTCATCTGGAGCAGAAAAAAGGTCAGTGTGGCCAGTCTTGCATCAGGCCTGTTGGTTTATGTGTCAGTGGGTCCTAATGTGTGCCCTGTGGATGCCCATCTTTGAGCCATATGCTGGGAGCAGTGCCAAGGGAAAGGGAGCAAAGAGACAGGAAGAGAGAGACTTCGAGACTGGCATGCACATACACCGCTCTCTATCCTGCTTTCTTGCATACTAAAACCAGGCCACCTGCTAGCAGTACATCACACCCTGCTTGCTTCTTCTCTCACACACATACACTGCTAAGACTATACACTACCTCACTGCCCACTGCTGAATCACATTTCACTCCAGAGGTTAGTAGAGGAATCGCTCTTCTGTTTTGTCCGGCGCTCTAAGGGAAAATGAAAAGAGACAGATACAGGGAGAAAGAAAATAACCATAGCTCACCTTTACTTGTAACTTGCTGCTATCTTTCCACTCCAGTATGTCTCATCCATTTTTATTTCTTCTTTTCTTTTTTTGATAGACTGGTATAGGAGTACCGCCTTTATCCTAGCTTCCCGCTGAAGAACTGTCTCCCAATGGTAACAAACAGGAGAGGGTTTGAGCTTTCCTAATTCAGACAGTCGTTTCCGTTTCATTTTCCTGGTTTCAGATATAATTCTCATCTGAGACTTGAGATCTAGGTCATGTTTTTTTGCTGACACGCTGTGAGTGTTACTCTTCTCAAACCTGATTTTCTGAATTCAAAAGGATATGTGTTTCATTGAGCCAAGTAGGACATGTTCCTGACTTACCCCTTGTTGGTTGTTAAACAACCTTGCTAGCTGATGGGGGTTATATTTAGCGATTGGTTTAAGGTTAGGATTAGGGTTATGATTGTTTCAAAAGAGTATTTTTCCTGGACCAACAAAGGATTTTAATCCAGTAAATCATGTTGTGTGCTTTATTCAAGACACTTGCTTCAGTCAAAAGATGAATTCACAATTGAAAAAAGTTTATTTGACTCCAGGGATTGATCATTTTAATTGTTAAGTCATTGTAAAATCATAAAAATAGCCCTTAGCCATGGTTAACTCACTGTAACACACAGTCTCTTGTGGCTTATTGCTTTAATTATGATCATTTAAATGATTAATTTAGTGTGAAATAATCATAAACTAAACCAAATTATATTTTAACACCAAAATTATTTTTAACACAAATTATGACTGTTTCTCAGCTGTGGCATCATTTTATCAAAAAACTTTCAAAAGTTAGTGTACTTTGTTACCAAGGAGACAACAGTGTCAGTGAAGAGCTTAAGGTGACACAAGACACATGCAATTTTAGGGAAAACAAAATTCACAGATCAGCTTGATCACTTTTTTTGTGCATCATTTACAATCAAGCTGTAGTTTTGTCACATTATGCTAAAGGTGTGTGTATTCAGGAAGTAACTATGAAATTAGTCTAATCAAGACTAAGGAGTGGGCCATTTAACTTAATTCTTTTTTCATCACAGAACGCTCTTAAACATTATATAGCTTGATATGTTGCTTTGCATTATTGCTGGTTAAATTAATCGAGTGTGAAAACAGTGTTACAATTTAACATCTGAAAAGGAGAAAGTACAAGTGTGCAAATCAAATAGCTACATACACAGTTGTCAGTTCTGATTTTGAGCATTGACATTTTTTTTGGTTCTGGCCCCTCATCCCCACTTCCTCACCCCGTCTCTTTTTCACTCTCTTGTCTCTCAGTCCCCTCCCATTTATGCTGGCTCTGCACATCCTGTGTCTCAGCTTGAGGATAAATATTTCATTGGGCGTTAAATATAGCTGTGCTCACAGTGAAGCTGATGGAGCTACACTTCCTCTTCAGGACATGGGTTAAGGGGAAAGGGGAGGCCGTATAAGACAGGAGATTTGAGAGGACACCCAGCTTAAAGGAGACTCCCCTCCATCCTGGATCAGCCTTGCAGCTGTTCTCTTATCGCCAAGGTTATTCTGGTCAAACATCCAGATAATTATGTGGAACATGTGTTTCCCTTCTGCACTGTGCTAGCTTTACCCAAGATGCACGTGAAAAGCAGTAGATTGCCTTTGATAAGGCTTCAGTAGCTACAGTAGCTGGTTAAGCTTATCAGTTACGTTCACAGGGAAAGTCTGTTATCTACTACAGTATGTCTTCAGAGACATGGCTCATTATAACTCCTCCTCTTATGGAGAAGCATGAGACCAAGCAGAAACATAAAGCAGCTGCATGTGAGCGAGGGAGAACAAGAGACAGGGGGAGATAAGGAGGAGGAAGAAGACGAATAAGAATAGTGAGATATAGGGACCAGGAGAGAAAGAGAGTGTACGAGCTTAGGCATGCATCCTCGGCGCTGGATAATGAATACATGAATCAGTTTGACGTTTTGAGAGTGTGGGAGGCAGAGCGATTTGAGTAGATCAAATGATGAATAACTGGCCAAATCTGTAGTACATCAGGAGACTTGGGGAGGCTAAAGGGTCCTGGGTTTGTTGCCTTCTTCAAAGAGACCTCATAAAAGACAATAGTGTGTAATCTGGATCTCCAGCATTGGGGATTTTACTGCTCCTATTCCTGCCGCAGGATATTGCTAGGATAACGTGCTATAACATATCAATTAATGGCCTTTCTTTGACAAGTACAGAGAATCTTGTACCACTCAGGTTATTCATCCATCTATCAATGATGGATGGATGAATGGATAATCCATCCATCCATCCATCCACCCACCCATCCATCCATCCATCCATCCATCCATCCATCCAAAGAACTTCAAGGCTTTTAAAACTTTTGCATAAGGTAGTTGCCTACCTTCTACAACAGCCTTTATGTCGACAGCATCTGGTGCCTTAAAATTATGCTCATTTGGTTCAGGAACAGAGCACTAGGACTACTGTAAATTTCCTTACATTTGTCTACTTTCATGTTCTGTAGATTTAAAAATACTTTGGCCTATTAATACTGCCACACATTTACTTTAAAAAAAAAACAGGGAGATTGAAGTCTTTAGATCAATGGCTGCTTTCTGTATGTGCATTTTTCACATTATGGGCCTATAATTGTTTTTGTCACATGCTTAACAGGTAATGAAGTTAATGGCATTTCAGATTTAAATTTCTTTAAAAGCATAGAATCTGCATTATGCCCCTACATATGTAATTTTATATCATTTGTTTTCTTTCAGTCAGGGAAGATGAGGACCCTTTTGTATATGAAGATGTTTGTGAGATGTTTCCTGCTTATGATGGAAGGCTTAATAATTCATACCATTTTTTTCAAGTTAAGCGGTTCAAAGTCATTTATGGACTATCATAGGGGAGGTTGTAAAAGCACATAATTTCCCTTTTATTTTCTACTAATGCATGTGAAACATTTTGCTTAATTAAAGATGTTTGCTTTTAGCACGCTACAACCACTTAGATTTGTTCCCTGTCCTATTCATCATGATTTCATATTTTGATTGTTTTTGCATAGGCAGAAAATGGTTAGACTCTCATGTAACTCGTCAACGCTGCTAGTTTTGTCTTAATTGTCACTTGAGTTTAGTCAGGCACATTTTGTTCAGTCATGGCTGTCATTGTTTCCAGAAGAGGGGGCTGAGATGAGTCCATTTACCTTTCTAAATCCTACCCAGTTATTCTGTCAGAATTTTTTTTTCGTTCAGAGCGGTAATGGGTCTCGTTTCTGGTATTAATCCGTCTTAAGTTATCCATGTCTTCGCCTCGCAGTGGGATTTAATGAGTCAGTCTCCTTTCCTCTCAGGGGAAGTCATCTGTCTAGACACTTTCAACTCTTCTTAACAGAGCAACAAATTGTCTTCTCTCGGTTTTCTCCTGTTCAATTATGGTTATTTTAGGTAGCTGTAATAAACTTTGCAGCATCTTTTTCTTTTAAATAAAGTATTATGATGTAAATCGCCTATGTGAAAGGCATGCTGTGATGTATTCTCTGCAATACCATTGTGTGTTCAGTGAAAGCAAAAATGTATGCACTTCCCTTAGAGCAAGGGTGCCCAATCCTGTAATGGAGATCTACTGTACCTGCCTGCAGAGTTCAAATCCAACCCTGATCCAGCACACCTATCTGTAATTAATTATCCAGTACTCCTGAAGATCTTAATTAGCTGGTTCTCTTGTGTTGGATCAGGATTGGAGCTGAACTTTGCAGGAAAGCATATCTCCAAGTCCAGGATTGGGCACCCCTGCCTTGGAGTCAGTGGGTTTTATGCCATTTAATCCTGATTTTCCTACTTCCTTAATGTTCAACATCAATCGCCCCTATTTCAGTAAATATGCTGCTTCAAACCTCTTACATTGAGACTGACCAGGATATCCATTGTGATTATGTTGATGCAAGCGCAGCTCGAAAAATCACTGTTTACTCAGAAACTTCTTCTGTTTGAAATGTAAAGGTGCTGTGCAGACACTGCGATCCATTATACGAGTTTGTTGCAGTTTTGCTTACCTCATACATACTGTCATCTGAGCTTTCTAAACTGCAGGAATATCTAAATGAAAAATGGACAGGGTACTCCACTTAAAAAAAAGAAGGAAAGAAAGAAAGAAAATGTTCATTTCATGGATGGCTCTATGAAGAGATTAAGACGTCCTATATTCATATCCAAAAATTACTTTCTGTAGCATCATATCTTACACAAGTAGGCCCTGTAGCACTCTCTATCTCTGTCATTTTTGTAAGTAAATCATCTTTTCATCTTCACTGTAATTCAGAGGTGAAAGCATAATTATTACTTAGCATAATAAAAATGCTCAAAGGACAGAGTAAAATGCTCTTGCAAGACTAAAGACATTAG
This sequence comes from Rhinichthys klamathensis goyatoka, assembly GCF_029890125.1. NCBI lineage: Eukaryota > Metazoa > Chordata > Actinopteri > Cypriniformes > Leuciscidae > Rhinichthys > Rhinichthys klamathensis. Next base: position 7,219,176 of record NW_026606658.1, on the reverse strand, counting down.
CAGATCTGTATACTTAATCCGTAGCCTTAGTGTGTTTCAGGCAATAATTGGTAGTCTTCATTTATCTCCATTTGTTAAAGTAGCCTATTGCGAGTTTGGATTTCTGCAGGTTATCTGAAACATTCGAGGTTAAGAGTGAATGTGATTTCAACCTTAGGCTTACAACCAAGGTTAGATGCTTCTATATCAGATCATCTATCATTTCCCTCTAATTTTAGGGATAAATTATGGGTAGGATTTAGCCTGGGAAAACCCAGACAACTTCCGGCAAATTTAGATTTGCTCTGAAAGTTAGTCTGGCAAAGAGCTCATTCAAGCCCATTTCCAATCCGTCGAAATCGCGGCACCAATCAGAAACGTTGGGGCGGGCTTTACACGATGACGACAACGCTGGGATTTTGAAGCAGATTTTGTAGCCTACATTACAAAGATGGATGCCGCCGTCGAACATCACTCTTTCGATTCAGCTATCGCGTCTGTTTTAAGCGATTTGAACGTTTCGTTTTTGTTAAAAACCGAGCAAAGAATAACACTCTGAGATTCTCGGCCGCTCTGCATACGTCATCTCCTTCATCGCTCTGATTGGTTTTAGGTCTATCCGCGACGTCCGTTGGTGACGCCCCTCTGGAAATGATTTGTCTATGACGCTTTGCCAGAGCATAACTGAGTTACAACTGAGAATGGTCTGGTTTTAACCAGGCTAGGTAGGATTAGGTTTAGGGATAGGGATATCGTTAGGGCTACATTTTCAGACAGGACTGTTGTACCAGGATCAACAAAATATGTCATACTTTGCCAAATCAGGAGCACAACCATTTTTTTTCTTGTACCTCTATAGAACTTCATCCTGCTTAGTTTACATTCAAGTGAAAAAGTGTCCATACTCGCGCAATCATTACATATAGTGTCACAGTGGCTTACTTATAGTTTTTGCTGTGTTTTAAGCTATAGGAATATTTTAGCATCGATAAAAAACTACACACTTCACAATTGCATTAACAATTCTGTTAGTACATAAAGTAATACTCTCATCACATCCAATTTAGACTGAAAGCCACTCGGCTAAAACATGATTTATTTTGCTATAGATCAGCATAGCGCTGCTATACGCAGGAAACACTGTCAAAGTATTTTAGTGTTCCCTCCACAGTGGAGAAAGAAGGGAGACATTCAGGAGCCATTAACAAAACAAATGTCATGAAGACCATTAAGTACTAGTATTTTATTTAATTTATTTAATTTTCAAAAATGGAACCAGTTCTCAGTCCCCAACAGTAGTTGTGAGTTAAGAAAAGGCTTATTGCAGAAAGTTTCCCCAAGGGCCTGTCATCCCGACGGGTAAAGGACAGGGCACGCTGTTACCGTGTGACAGATGCTTGTGTGTACAGCCATCATGAGCTGTCAGTAAGCAGAAGTGCTCGTAGCCCACCATCCCTCTGACAGCAAATGCATACGCTTTTACGCACAAGTCCCACCACTAACCTCCATTTGTCCATGACAGGTGGCCCCACTGGGTAGGTGTGAGAGGAAAAGGCAAGGTGGAAGCTGTCAAAAGGTGACGTAGGTGACTTGTGTCATGGCCTGTACGTACTGAAATGCGTACAAGAAATAAATCAACTCATACAGGAGTTCAAGTTCATTTATTTTATCTCTGAGTAACCACATGGCAACATTACTCCTATTAATTATATGAAACAATATACAACTGCTATTTCTGGTTCTAAAATTTGATGAATTACTCAAATTTGCCTCAACGCAAAGCCCATCAGCTAACAGCCCAACAGCACTTTTTCAGTGATTCTTTCTGCAGCTTAAACTGTTTCGCCAGTACATAGTGGAGCATACCCTGTTTCGCGGACACGAGTGAGTCACTGAATTATTTGCTCTAAATTGATTAGTTCAAAAACAGATTCATTCAGGTATGAAACAAAGTGACTGTCTGTAAGTCACTAAGGGTGTATTCACACCAGGAAAGTCCGATAGTTCACTTGCTTTGGTCCGGACCAAATAAATTTTTTTTGTTGTTTTTTTTGGTACGGTTCGGTTTGGTACGGTTCGCGCTCACACTGTCTCACACAAGTGAACCAACATTTGTAAACAAAACCACACGTGTGCTAAGGTCGTCCATTCATTGGACAAGGATTCTCAAGTAGGGAAATCAGGAAGTGCAAAAAAGGCTCAGCATTTTCTTCTTATTTATTGAATCCACTCCAGGCAATTGGTTGATGAAAAATGGATTAAAATTAAGATACAATTTATACAAAACAAAATTCACAAGAAAGGTTTTCTACAAAATAAAACTTAATGAAGTGGTCAAAATCATGTCTGACACTCCATGTCTCAAATTGTGCATCCTATTTCTCGTGCTGTTCACTTTTCATAAATCAACAAAAATGGAAGGAAAAACAACATAATATTTTAACAAATATGAAACTAAATGCGCTCATTTAATGGCTACAACAGTATAGTAGACCTACAGACTCTTTTTGTACAAATTGCTGCACATTCATTTAATTCTGAATTTTGCACACACAAGTTAAAAGGCTTCAAATCATGTTCACGGATAATTGTGCGTGCATTTATTAATCATTATGATACTAAAACAATAACAAAGTAGGCTATGCTATGTAGCCTACAAAAAAAAAAAAAGCTGCACCCTTTTTTTTTACATTTCATCTTTCATTCCGAAATGAACGAAAAAGTACACCGACCCAACATGTATTAGCCTTTTTACCCGTTATCAATCTAAATTAATCTCGTTTTTAATTTAACTTAATTTCGTTTTTCTTTATTTAAATTTCGTTTTTTTCTTTATTCAATTTTCGTTTTTTCTTTATTTAAATTTCGTTTTTCTTTATTTAAAATTCGTTTTTCTTTATTTAAAATTCGTTATTCTTTATTTAAATCTACCCTTTACTGTCAGTAATTTATTAGTCAGAAAAATATTAGACTACCTTAAAAGTAGGCTAGCCTATTGTTAACAGACCCGTGCGTTAACATCTCAGTGACAATTACTTCCTCTAGACCATTTACCGGTAAATAACAGTTGTGAATATATTGCGAATATATAATAAACTTGAACAGTGTTGTCAAAAACAAACATTTGCTTATAGGCCTACTTTACCTCACAGAGTTATTCGGCTATACAATCCTGAGCTTCCAGAGACGCTTAGACCTGCGAGTTGCCTCCACAGGGCGGGAGATACGCGGCGTGATTGACAGCTTTGACACCAAATGGATATACGTGGAAATCAGATGACATGATTTCACAACTTTTCATTGGTCATTTAGACATGTGAAGCATACTGTATACGGAAATGAACCTGGACATTCTATCCGTCGAAAAATCTCAAAATCGGCAAAATGGACATACGCGGTTTTCATCGGACAGCGACGATATACTGCTAATAAGTGCTGTCAATGTTAACGCTTGCGATTAAGTTTGTCCAGTTTAACGCAGCATCATCCTTGTATTGTAACTATCGTTACATTATATGAACTGCAAAAGCTTTTTTTGCATCTATGCGCGATTAGGCTAAAGAGAACGCGCTGTATGTGAATGTCCTGATGCACACACACACTCATTCATTCATTCCATTCCAATGATGCACACAAGACGCGTAGAAAGACGCGCAACAGTATCGTGTGGCCAGACAGCGCGCCGGAATGGAATTCTCTTTCGCACTTGAACAACAATAACACAAACCATTATGCCAAAATCTCCGACTACGGAAGGCTGTTAACTCAAAGGCGCAGTGCTTTCTTGCAATTGGGTCGGTTCATGTTCACACCGTAAACGGACCGTACCAGAGTTCGTTTGGAACCGTACCGAGACCACCTCTTCAGCTGGGTCTCGGTTCGGTTGTTTGGTCCGCACCCGAGTTCGATTGCTGTATTCACACCTGCCCAAAAGGTCCGCACCAAGGGGGGAAACGAACTAGAGTTCGATTCAATCGAACCAAACAATGCAGGTGTGAATACACCCTTAGTCATTTACTGAACCAATTCATTTGAAACACTGATTCATTCAGGAATTAAGCAAATGACTGGCTCTGAGTGAGTAATTGAGTCATATACTCAACTAATTTGTTCAAACACAGATTAATTCATGAATAAAACAAAAGACTGTCTTTGAGTGTGTCATTGAGCCATTTACTCAACCAATTTGTGATTGGTTCACATTGACATTGAATCATTCAGGAATGAAATGTGCTTTTCTTTATGAGGGAGTCATTGAATAATTTGCATTTTAATCTTTCTTATTATTAGCAAAAATACCCAAAGTCACATACTGTATGTTACTCAAATTAACTTTATTTGATTGGACTGTTAGATAATAGCACACTCATATAGTCATACCTCTCACATTCTCTTTGAAACACTATGAACAATTGGACAAATGGAGTGATAAAAAACAGTGAAACGTCCTGTTGAACTGTATATCATCTCTCTCGGGATGCCGCTGACCCATCAAAATTAGAGGACCAGGACAAACTATTTTATAATCCAGGATATTGACCCATAAATATGCTCTTAAAAACAATTTGTATTAGTGAAGACCGGATACAGTTTACTACTCAATTCATTCTGATGTATTGACATGCATTATTCAAAATATGCAAAACACCACAGAATCGCCGGGGCTTATATGTGATGCATGGGTCCCAGAAGCTCTGTACGCTCAGCGGTCAGACACAGGCTCCCTTGCCTCACTACACCACTCAGGAGAGAGCAGCAGGGCAGTGGGCAGCAGTGCATGATGGGAAAGCTAAGTCCAGGTTCCCAGAAGACCTTCCAGCTCTGTGTGTGTGCAGTGTTTGATGTGCAGTAAACAGCATAGAAGAACTCTGCTCATTCTGGTGTCTCCCCAGAGATATGCCAGCGCATAAGCACACTAATGAGCAGGGTGATTACGGGAAGGCTTTCAGGAAAATGTTACAAATGTAAATGTGCATGGCTGTCTCTGCCGTGACAGAAAGCATGTGTGTTTTTACACATGGATGTGCACGGTTTGCCCGCTATACGGAGGTGATTATAGTAATGTGTTATTAATATTTTAGATCCTTTTTCCTTTCATCTGTTCATTTTGTGTTCTGGGACTAGAAACCGAAAGAGAACTCTATAGGGAATTGTAAATTAGAGTTAGGAAAGCCACGATTTCTAAATTGGTTGATTATTTTCGCAGCTGAGTTGTTGAACTGCTACATTATACATTACATAATACTCAATATTGTGTGCAGAGCTGGCTAGTGGAACATCCGCCTGTAATTTGCTCTCACATTCAAAATATATTTTGATCTTCTGTAAGTACGTAATTGCATTTCAAAAACATTTTTACATTTCCTTCATTACATACTGAGTATTACAAATTTACAAGCTGTCTTTTAGTGTGTCTGTCTATATTTGTATATGAAGTTGGAGTGTAACAATTGTCTGTCACAGGTTGTCCACTTTACCTCATGAGCATAGTGTTCAGTCATTTAGATTTTCTTTCTAGTACTGTTGCATTATAGCTACCAGCTTTAACTTTTAACCAACAACCTAGCAGTAAAAAAGTTGTATGTTTGAATTCAAATGCATTGAAACTTTAGACAGCAGGAGAAAAATATTGGACATCAGAATTTTATATAAAGTGACAAAAAAGAAAATCTCAGCCAGAGAGAGAACACTACTGAATATAGGATATGCTGAAATGTGTCATCATATCGCTTTTTTGTGATGGAATACATTTTGTTACAATTGCCCGGGTCTTCCCAACTACATTGGAGAAATAGTTTTGCTCTTCTGAATCAGATTACACACTCTCACATATGCAGTGTTACATTTATTTTATTTTTTTGTTTTGTTGTGTAGCAATAAGCAAATGCTTTAACCTGCCTGCACACAATTTCTCTCTTTCATATGAAGCATTTGAAAGTCTAATTTTTAGTGATTAATTTTGTGATTAATTTTAGTGATATAGTTATTGGGACTATTCGTTTAAATTAACCAGTTCAGTAAATAATGCATTTCTAAACTATTATTTTAATTTTCCATTCAGAAGTGTAAGGAAGGGTGCAACTCACGCAGGGTGCAACTCACGCAGTGCAACACATCTCCTTCGCATAGAGTTGATCAGGTTGTTGATTGTGGCCTGTGGAATGCTGGTCCACTCCTCTTTAATGACTGTGCGAAGTTGCTGGATATTGGCAGGACCTGGAACACGCTGTCGTATACATGTCGTAAACATGCTCAATGGGTGACATGTCCGATGAGTATGCTGGCCATGCAAGAACTAGGATGTTTTCAGCTTCCAGGAATTGTGTACAGATCCTTGCAATTATCATGCTGCAACATGAGGTGATGGTCGTGGATGAATGGCACAACAATGGGCCTCAGGATCTCGCCACGGTATCTCTGTGCATTCAAAATGTCATCAATAAAATGCACCCGTTTTCGTTGCCCATAACATACGTCTGCCCATACCAAAACCCCACCGCCACCATGGGCCACTCGATTCACAATGTTGACATCACCAAACCGCTCACCCACACGCCGCCATACACACTGTCTGCCATCTGCCCGGTACAGTGAAAACCGGGATTCATCCGTGAAGAGAACAACTCTACAAAGTGCCAGACACCATCGAATGTGAGCATTTGCCCACTCAAGTTGGTTACAACGACGAATTGCAGTCAAGTCGAGACCCCAATGAGGACGACGAGCTTGCAGATGAGATTCCCTGAGACGGTTTCTGACAGTTTGTGCAATTGTTTGGTTATGCAAACCGATTGTTGCAGCAGCTGTCCGGGTGGCTGGTCTCAGACGATCTTGGAGGTGAAGATGCTGGATGTGAAGGTCCTGGGCTGGTGTGGTTACACGTGATCTGTGGTTGTGAGGCCTGTTGGATCTACTGCCAAATTCTCTGAAACACCTTTGGAGACGGCTTATGTTAGAGAAATGAACATTCAATTCACAGGCAACAGCTCTGGTGGACATTACTGCAGTCAGCATGCCAATTGCACGCTCCCTCAAAACTTGCAACATCTGTGGCATTGTACTGTGTGATAAAACTGCACATTTTAGAGTGGCCTTTTATTGTGGCCATGAGGCACACCTGTGCAGTAATCATGCTGTCTAATCAGCATCTTGATATGCCACACCTGTGAGGTGGATGGATTATCTCTGCATCTTAAAGGATTAGTTCACTTTTTAAAAAACTTTTGCTGATAATTTACTCACCCCCATGTCATCCAAGATGTCCATGTCTTTCTTTCTTCAGTCGAAAAGAAATGAATGTTTTTGATGAAAACATTCCAGGATTTTTCTCCATATAATGGACTTCAATGGTAGCCAAACGGTTCAAGGTCTAAATGACCGTTTCAGTTCAGCTTCAAAGGGCTTTAAACGATACCAGACGATGAATAAGGGTCTTATCTAGCGAAACGATCGGTCATTTCAAAAATAAATAAAAAAGTTAAATTGTTATAGGCACAAATGCTCGCCTTGCGAACTCTCCTGTTCGAACTCGTTCATCAAAATGAACGAATCTTTTTTCGAGTCATTGACTCGTTCTTCAAAATTAACTAATCTTTTTTCGAGTCATTGACTCGAAAAAAGATTTGTTCATTTTGATGAACGAGTTCGAACAGGAGAGTTCGCAAGGCGAGCATTTGTGCCTATAACACTTTAACTTTTTTATTTATTTTTGAAAAAGACCGATCGTTTCGCTAGATAAGACCCTTATTCATCGTCTGGTATCGTTTAAAGCCCTTTGAAGCTGCACTGAAACGGTCATTTAGACCTTGAACCGTTTGGCTACCATTGAAGTCCATTATATGGAGAAAAATCCTGGAATGTTTTCATCAAAAACATTAATTTATTTTCGACTGAAGAAAGAAAGACATGGACATCTTGGATGACATGGGGGTGAGTAAATTATCAGCAAAAGTTTTTTTAAAAGTGAACTAATCCTTTAAGGAGAAGTGCTCACTAACACAGATTTAGACAGATTTGTGAACAATATTTGAGAGAAATATGCCTTTTGTGTACATAGAAATAGTCTTAGATCTTTGAGTTCAGCTCATAAAAAATGGGGCAAAAACAAAAGTGTTGCGTTAATAATTTTGTTCAGTATAGATAGATATGTGCCTTTTTCAGTGTGCATGAAGCATGGACGTTGTTTTTTGTCCAATCGCTCATCACATATTCAGATGAATAACCCACTGGGATTTCTGATTCAATTTTGAACAGTGGTAAGACTGTTTTCATGGAACTTATCAAGGGACTTACTTGTGTAGATTGCCTTCCGGAAAAAAATGGTAATTTTAAAGCAACCAGGATGAATCAAATGTTATGACAAACCATTTTGGGAATAACAAGAGGGGAGGATTTATGACTAAATAACCAGAAGCTGAGCAATTATCATGTCATGCATGAGCTGGCCGCCCATGAAAGCGCAGTGTCTGATGTGCAGAGAGCGCTCTCGAGTCCCAGGTGCACGGTGTGAATGCAGTCATTTTTGTTCTCTGATGGCCTTAACTGGTGACTGCCAACTTGAGATTTGATGAGATCTGCATAGTCATCTTTATAAAGTTCTTTCTATTATATCTGTTAAAGTTTGTCTTTACAGCAAAGCCTGTTGCGGGTTGAGGAAATCATTACCTCCCTGCAGACTTAATTAGGCTGGGTGGTGAGGGTCGTCGCCCACATGCTCCCAGTTTCCGTTCTGTTTCAATAACCTATCAATAGAAAGCAAAAGAATAAAGCAGGCATTGTGGGTGCTATGCCTCAGTTCTGTCCCTGCAGGCGTTCGGCACCTTTGATTTAATAAACTTGTCAATGATCACTCCTAAAATGAAGCTAATTGCAAATAGCTCTTTTGAATCCCAGAGCATCGATTGCGATGTTCATTAATTCGCTGAGCACTTTCACCAAACCCCTTGAAAGATCATGTATTTATTATACTGGATTTTCCCCCCTCTTTTAATATAGTCCTGTGCAATGATTATTGCATGTTCTGGCAGTCCTTGCCTGCGGATGGGCTCAATATGGCAGGTTTTATGAGCACCTATATTAGAGCTGTGGTGGCGAGAGATCAGTCCATAAGTAGCCCTGGGTCACACAGTAAACACTGCTGATTGCTGATCGACTAGCCAGTCAGCAGCAGTATACCAGTCAGGTTTGAAACGCCACTCTGGAGAAAAATGAGACTAATAATCTACCCAACAGAATCCTCCGTTTTAACAACAAAATGTGCAGATCAATGGTCGTTTGATCAATGCTTCTGAGATGATTTATACCGAGTCATAAAACCCAACCGTTTCTATGGACACTTGAACAAGAGGATATGAAAAATCCAGTCGGATGCTGTCTGAGGGCTAGGATAAGGCATTTGGCGCTGTTATTGTATTGTTTATGGTGCAAAGCAGTCGCTTTTGGCTACCGTGCGTAATGGAGTCATCCATCGCAGCTTTCTCAAATGAACGAAGCCTCTTTGATCTCTTTTTCTTGTTTCAACAATTTTCTAATCCTTCATCGTCTTCTGCACCAGTGACCCGAGATTTATCCATCAAGACGCGAGAACAACAGATTGATCTGACCTTTCCTGTGTGACTGCAGGTGTCTGGTGCTGTTTGGATTGCCTTGTTTTTAAACAGGACGCATGCTTGCACTGAGACTGCCTCCTCTGCTGGCAGCTGCAGACTACAGATGTAGCTTTCGAGTGGGCAGAGGCATCTTTGCAGTGCTTATGAATGTCTCTGCTTTATTTCATTCCGTGGCAGATGTCTGGGAGATTATGTGTGTTCATGTGTGCATGCTTTCAGTGCATTGTTTTCTGCTTATGGACATGGTTGGTGGCGGTATGACTGTGTAAACATGTACCAGGTGCCGCAGGCCCTAATTTTGTATTCAGAGTAACTGCTAACAACACAGCAGATGTTGATGTACATGTTGAAGTCAGGCAAGCAAATAAGGGTCAGAGGAACCAGATTCATTGGACGTGCCCTGTTCTGGTCCAGATTAAAAGGTGGAGGCGATCTTTTATAAGCAGCAGTCCTTCCTGAGATGAACTGTTTATGTGAATCATCTCTGCAGTTTGTAGAGAACAACAGGAAGGTGCTAATGCAGGCTATTTAGCTTTGACCAGCATGCTGATTCATTAGCATCATTCTTAATTAAGGAGGTTATTTTTTGTTCATAAATTGCACTAATTAAATATATTAAAGAGCCGATGCATTGTGGGTCCAGTTGTGTTAAGTGCTACAAACATTCTGTGATAAAGCAGGCAAACATATATGTTTGGACCACAAAACCAGTCACATGGATACATTTTTTTAAAATTGAGATTTATACATAACCTGAAAAATGAATACATAAGCTTTCCATTGATGTATGGATTGTTATGATAGGACAATATTTGGCCGAGATGCAACTATTTGAAAATCTGAAATCTGAGGATGCAAAAAAAACTAAACATTGAGAAAATCGCCTTTCAATTTGTCAATTTATGTTAATGATTGTGCTGCATTCACTCACAAAAATACATGTTTTATAGCCTGGGAAAACCCTGACGAACTTCCGGCAAATTTAGATTTGCTCTCCAAGTTAGTCTGGCCAAGAGCCCATTCAAGCCCATTTGCAATCTTTCCAAATCGAGGCACCAATCACAAACGTCGAGGCGGGCTTTACACGATGACGATAGCTCTGATTGGTTTTAGGTCTATCCAATTGCGCCCAGAGACATTTGAGCGAAGTCCGTTGGCGACGCCCCTTTGGAAATGGGCTGTGAATGAACCTTCCCCAGACCCTATCTCAGTTACGACTGAGAAGGGTCTGGTGTCAACCAGGCTAAATGTTTTATATATTTACGGTAGGAAATTTACAAAATATCTTCATGGAACATGATCTTTACTTAATATCCTATACATTTTTGGCATAAAAGAAAAATGTATAACTTTGACCTGTACAATGTATTGTTGGCTATTGCCACAAATATACCCGTGCTACTTGTGACTGTTTTGTGATCCAGGGTCACATATGTATGATTTGTCCCCCCCAACCCCCCCCCCCAGAAAGAACTGTTTCTCTAAAATGATCAATTAAATCTCAAAGCTACATATAAGAGAGAGACTGGACATTGATTGAGCTTGTTTGATCATTGCCTTGTTTAATTTTTTTATTCTTAATCATAATTAAGACCATTTATTATTATAAATCATTTTGTTATCATTAATTTTAGAATTATTAAAGAACAGCCACTATTTTCTTTAGGTTAATACATTTAACAGTATCTATGTTAAATGAATGTATTTTAAAATGTTATTTAAATATTTCTTGAGCATTTTTTATACATATTTATAATATTTAATAGTTAATAATATATTTATATTCCACACCAATAAAAAAGGTCTAGCTGCCTAGTTTATATATATTTGGCATGAAAACATTAGAAAAATCTCTGTTGTAGCTTACATGCGGTTTATTATCTCTGATGGCCTGTCATAAAACCCTTATACCCCATATAAGCTCTATAATAGATTCTAGAACATTTTCTAGTCTTTACATGGGCTCATTTGTAATCAGTGAAGTGATTATGAAACCATCGTACTTGAACGTGTGATTCAATTAACACCATTCATGTCATAATATTGAGAACTCATTCAGATGTAATTTTATCACTGGAATGGACATTATGGAAATGGATGGATTATTAGTGTTTGATTCATTTGATTAAACTTATTTAATCTTGATTAATCTCTTTCTGTCCCCCCTCATCTTTCTTGCACCCTCCCTGTGTCTCTTTCGCACGCAGTTGCCCCAACAACATCCACCGTACGTTCCGAGTTCTTCAAGCCATGCCAAGACAGTCAGGAGATGGCCTTCTGTTTGAATGAGGGAGAGTGCTTCATCATCGAAACAGTGGCAGGTGTACACAGACACTGCAGGTGAGTCTCTCTCTCTCTCTCTCTCTGTCTGTGTGTGTGTATGTGTGTACGTGTGTCAGATTAAAGTGGTTTTCCATCTTTACCATTTCTTCACTGACAACGACGATTTTTTTTATTTATTTTTTATTTTGTTGGTCAGAGAAGCTACCACCCTTTTTAAAGTACATGTACATAACAATGTGCATAATGACTAATTCATGTGCATATGCAAAGAAGACAAAGACTGTGGTGACTTTGTGCACTGGATTGGCTGAATGTATGCTGAAAATCACTCAAATACAGAGCGCAAATTACTCCAGTGATGTGAGATGAAAGGAGGAGTCATGCTGAACGATGTGGTCTATTTTGGACATCTTGGCACATGCGATAGCAGTTTGAAAAGCCAACATTTCAAGAGTATAATTAGAACGCTGATCCGCCTCGTTGGAATGACTTAATGACTTAACCTGAAGAGTTTGATGCGTCCAGCTTGTTCAAAGATGAGTGGCTTTGCTTGGAACGAATAATGTTTGAAACGCATGCTGTTTGTGGTGCTGCAAATAAAAGAGTCTGTCATTAATTTTGATATGGTCTGAACTGTTCAATGGTTTAAAGCTGCTTAGTGCAGAATTCCTCAAGGCAAGGACTGTAAGGTTTATAACCAGTTCCAATTTTTTAAATAGTGCCAGAACCGCACCGCACTAAAATACACTTGACTAAGCGTCCATTCAATGTTACGAAGGGTAGCAAAGGAAAAGCAGTGATGAGTGGAATGCAAAAACATGTGCATGACCCCTAAGTGCTCCTGCAATAATTGTGTAATGGCACTGCTACTGAATCTACAGTAAAACGAAGAACGTCTCTGATAAGCTATTTATTTATAAATCAAAAACATGCAGCTTAGCCTGTGTAGTCCAATTTCTGAATGCATAACTCTTTTTTTGAGCGAATCAAAGACATTTACAACCAATGTTGTTAGATTCCCGAATAAATTATTCTGACACTTTATTTAAGGGTCCAATTTTCACTATTAACTAGTTGCTTATTAACATGCATATTACTATTATATTGGCTGTTTATTAGTACTTATAAAGCACATATTTGGCTTATTCTGCATGACCTTATTCCTTAACCCTACCCAATACCTAAACTTAACAACTACCATACTTAATTAGCAACTAATTAATAGTGAGAATTGGACCCTAAATTAAAGTGTTACCCAATATTGTGTTACTCCCTAAAAAAGTTACTAGTTACTTTTTATGCATTACATAACTTTTGCATTACTTTTTCTCATCTGGGCTGCATGGGCTTGCTTGTTTGTTTTTCAAATGTAAAGGCCCTTTCACACCAAAAGTAAACTGAATAAGTCTCAGGCTGAGGGAAATGCAAATTCACACCTGTACAGTAGAGGGTGCAATGAAAACCAAAAATTAAACACAACTGTGGTGTCTATCTAAAGTCATTTTTGCTTAATAGTATTGGATTGGATCATCAAAGGTCAGCAGCAAAGATATTGGTTAATAAAGGGATATTAAATACATAAAGTATTGGTTAATAAAGTGAGATTAAATACATAAAGTATATCTAACATATTAATTATTGCAGGTTTGCGTAATATTCTGAGTTTGCATTTCACATTTCACACAATACTGAATCTGGTTTTGTGCAAGTGAAATGAGTAAAGGTATGCTTACATTTTGTCTAGGTCTACAATAACATAATGTTTACACAGCGCACACAACGGCTCTGCGCTTTACTCTCAGCATGGGGACAGGAGAGTGGTCAGTCAATACATGGGAGTAACGTGTATTATTTATTTGAAAAGGTAACTCAGATATTTTCTTTAAAAGTAATGCTTACTTTACAAGTTACTTGAAAAAAGTAATCTGATTACGTAACTCATGTTACTTGTAATGCGTTACCTCAACACTGTTTATTAGTGAATCAAATGCATACAGGTTAAGACTGTCTGTGAGGTTTAAATGTGAGTTATTGACTAGTAGTTCATATGACAATGTGTAGCTAACACACATAATGAGATTTTTCGATAGTATTTTATAAAAATAAAAGAATGATGTGTTACCGCATTGTTTGTTTGTTTAGTATTGTTCTGAGTAAATTGTTATGGTCGATTATTGTATTGCAACTATGGTTGCCCTAAAAATCATTAATAAGTCAAGTCACATTTATTTATACAAAAAATTGTACATTTATACAATACAGATTGTTTCAAAGCAGCTTCACTTTAATAAAACAAGAAAACAACTGTTAATGTTGTAAAATGTAGCATTTATGTAACATTCAATTTAAGCTGTAAAGCAGCTCTACGGAAGATAATAGTGTCATTTTTCAGCTCAATTTAGTTCAGTGTTGTTTCAGTTCAGTACAGTAACTGTCAATTTTGCAAAGTTCTTCAATTAGGAAACAAGTTCATTTCAGCTATAAGCGGATCAACAGAAGGCATTACTCAGCTTAATTCAGTTAAAATTTTGTCTTTATCCTATAGTGCAATTAAATAATTGTCTTTTAAATAAGTCTGTATAAACAAAAATTTAGAATTAATTGTTTTCAAATGTATTTATTATTGATATCACCTTACCGTTTGGCTGTGGAACTGCGTTTCTTTCTTTCTTTTCAAATATTTATTTCTTAAATGTGCTTAAAGTATCAGTACTGTATGACCATTAGGGAACCCAGATCAGAAGCAGAAACATGTGACAATTCCCATCTTTAGCTGTAAATCTGAGGGTGCTTTGCCATGAGCCATGCTGCAAAACTTGCAGATGTTTAGGGATATACGTTTAGTGTTACGCCCTATCAGCGGATCTGTTTACTGCTCCCCGAGCCCCTTTTCATCTGACAGACCTGCCTGCTTCTGCTCCTCATTCAAATGTAATAATGTTTTTAAGTGTTTTTTATTTTAAATTTATATTATATTATATTTTATAAATAACCTCCACTACCTTAGGCTAAAGGCTTAACACAGGCTAATGTTCACTGTTCAGTATAGCAGCGTCCCGAAAATGTAATCAGAGGTTTTACCCATATTATTGCAGTTATTTCTCTCCCTCATTTTCTCTTTTATCCTTTTTTTCCATTTTTTTTTTTCCATTTGGCCTTTTATCGATCCCACTAATGGGATTGTTGTTCCCAGTCATTGCCATGGTAACAGATCTTTGGTGTTTATTATATGCACACAGATAATATAGAGCTGTGTCCAAGTGCTGCCATAATAAAAACTATTTATAATTTAATGTTCACAGCACAGAGAGGGTGCCTCCAATATCAGTCGTTTTTCCATTTGTAAATTGTTTTCCATCACCTTTATTGCATCTATAAAGTGAAGAGAGGTAATATGAAAGCTTGGTTTCTCATAATATTAGCTGCGGACGTTCATAATAAGTAAATGTGATATATTGCTGTATCTATTAATTAAAAGTTAGATTTTAAAGGATGCTGTGTTATTTTATCACAGTTATTTGCCTGTAAATGTCTAGAATGATGGCAGAAAGAGAGCTGGAGCAGCAAATTGTGCTGCTAATAAACAGAATGTGTCTATTTCACATCCAGGAAAATCTGACAGGAGGGATTGTTCAATGCACTTCACTGAAGACAAATGATAAAGACGTACATGTATAATGCAGGAGTAGAATCTTGGAAACCCTGGTAGGGGTATTAAGGGATATGACTTGACTAAATGAATCATATTGATGATGACGATATCCTCTTTTTCAAGTTTCTTATCAAGCACTCTCTTTTCCGAGGAAGCAGTCGCGACTAAGCTGTCAGATCTCGACACACAGAGTTAATCCAGGAAGCTGTCTCCCCTCCTTTTCGCTGGCCTTAGGGAGGACTCGATGCATTCGTACCCTCTTTAACGCCCAAATAACATCTGAAAGAACAGGAACCAATTAAGACTAAATAATTATGGAGTGCATAAATACACCAATCTTCACTCATGAATGCAAACATCCTACGCAAACTACCTTAGCATTGTCTTGGCTACAGCAGAGACTGTGTAAAGAAGATTAAACGGACACAAGGAATGGGGAAAAAAGATGAACAATAAGTTTATTGTAGGCATGTGACGGTACCAATTACCAAATTATGGTATTGAATTGCATTACCAGGTTGAAAAGATAAACAAACTTCAGTGTTGTCCTCTAACAGAAAAATTTAGATGTGCAAACGAACATATAAAGAACAAAAATA
The DNA here is from genome assembly GCF_029890125.1 of Rhinichthys klamathensis goyatoka. Lineage (NCBI taxonomy): Eukaryota > Metazoa > Chordata > Actinopteri > Cypriniformes > Leuciscidae > Rhinichthys > Rhinichthys klamathensis. The sequence continues at coordinate 7,203,055 of NW_026606658.1, read as the reverse complement.
AAAGCATTTTCAAACCAGTTGTTTTGGTTCAATCTTTTCTAGGATGCCAGGTTTTAATCCAGATTAAAATGTCAAATGTGTAACAATGTGTCAAAAAATATTTGAGGGGGGAAATGCATTTTAAGTATTAAATATATGCACTCTTAGTAGAAAGGGTTCTATATAGAACCTTAAAGGGTTCTGTCAGGCACTTCATATATAGAACCTAGGGGTTCCCATCATGGGATCATTTTATGGATTTAGTTTTAATAATTTTTTAATTAAATTGTATTAATGAAACAGTTCGTAAACAAAAAAATTTAATAGCCTGTTGAGCATGACATTTTTTTACAATAATTTAAAGCATTTCTCCTTATATAGAACCTTTTTGGCATGAAATGATATAGAACCCCACTGAACCTTTTTTCTAAGAGTATACTGAATAAAAAAATCTGAAAAGCTTACATGTTTGATAACATGTAAATGTTTTTTATGTGCTTTCTTCTCCAAGACAAGTGGGTGTCAGAAACAGAAAGTTGCACTGCTGCTTTGTTTATATTTCTAAGCAGCACCTACTGTCAGAGAGTTCATTTTGCATTTCCATTCAGTCTGTCTGTGCCACTGATTGGTTGTGTTTAAAGCACAAAGATGAAGGAGAATGAATAAAACAGTCTTTCATGACAAGCTCAGGAAAACAGATAGGAAAATCAACGTATTTAACACAACGTAACGTCAATGAGAACAGACCACGACTAATGGAGAACTAAGTATGGACTTATAAGCAAAGGGAACTAATGAGTTAATAAATTGGACAACAGATGAATTAAACAAGGCTAACAAAGGAACAAACCAGAAACTAGGTCAGAGGACAAGACAGACAGGTAAAAGAAAGCATACTCGTTACACTATGGCCCCTCCTGAAAAGGCGCCTTAAATAGCCAAAAACTGAACCTGAGGACAGAGGCGAAACCAGTTGGGCCGAGGACAAAGGCGGGGCCAGGGGGATGGCTGAGCTAGATGGAACCGAAGGCTCAGGCAGGTCAACGTCTGACCAAGGCGGACCCGGAGGGACGAGGGAGCCCGGTGGAGCCGTATGGCTGATGGTTTCCGGTGGAACCAAGGGAGGAGCCAAGGCGTAGCCGATGTGTCGACAGGCCGCGGTGGAGTGATGGGTTTAGAGGCTAGAGGCTGAGCTAGGGGATCCTCTTTAGTGGGCTGAGGCAGATCCTCACATGGTGTTGGAGATGCAGAGGGGCTGAATGGAACCAGCAGAGGCAGAGCTTCAGAACTGGCTGTTAGAGGAGGCGGGAGAGGGAGGCTGGGAGGGATCACATGACATTCAGGGCTGGACGAAACCAGCGGGGACAGGAGAAACAGGGTAATTACCTCCTCAAATAAGTCCATCAAATCCTCTAAATATCTTCCAAAGGTTTTAACCATCGCATTCACCGCGGCGGGGCTGTGGGCAGGGCCTTCCTCCAAGCCGCCGAACTCCACGATCGCTCCCTCTGCGACGCACAGTGGTTTCGGCTCACGCACCTGGTCTGACTCTCTGAGGGGCGCAGGCTGTTGGATCAGGCTCATTGATTGCGGTAGGCTGGTCTCCCTTGTCTGATGTGGGCCCTAAAACCATCTCTGTTGGGTCACTTGCTGGTGGTGGATGGCTGATCTCTGGCGGTGCTGGAGTGGGGTTGGTGATGTCATCCTCTGCGGGGCCGATTGTGTACGGTGAGTCACCAGCACCCACTCCACGAATGCAGCGAAATCTTCCCTGGCTGGGACCATCCGCTGGAAGGCGTGCCTTGTACCTTGGTCAGGGTAGTGCGTAAGGCACGCCAGATGGATTAAATCCCATGTGATGTTCCAGTGAACAGTCTTCCTGCTCCAGGCACAGAAGCTGGACGGTGGGTTGGTCCAAATGGAATAATGAAAATCGAAAAGGGAAAAAACACAACAAAAATTAAACTTAATCGGTCCATTCTTCTGTCACGGGTTGGTTGTGTGTAAAAGCATTAAGCCGAAGGAGAATAAATAAAACAGTCTTTAATGACAAGCTCAGGAGAACAACATAACGTCAATGAGAACGGACCACGACTAAGGGAGAACTGCAGGCTTATAAGCATGGACCAAACAAAGGGAACTAATGAGTTGGACAACAGTATAGTAATTGGACAACAGGTGAATTGAATAAGGCTAACAAAGGAACAAACTAGAAACCAGGTCAGAGGACAAGACTGACAAGCAAAACAAAGCACTCATTGATTACAGTCTGCTGTTTTCAGACAAATCCAAAAATTGGACAGAGTTTTAACCAGTTGATCGAAATGAAGCTAATGTGCATTCAAATCATTTAAACAGTTCAGATAATAATAAGCTATCTACAATTATTCACTGTTTAGAAGTGCCCACAATAACAATACATTGCAATTGGTTACCGGACCGCATTACTGTAAACCAGCACATCTTTAGTTTATTGGTAAGCAGTTCAATTTGTCAAGATAATGGACCCTATCACAAGCAAATTCTGTTGGCTCATGAACATCATCTCAGGTGGTAGCAACTCTGGTGGCTAAATCTGAATTCAGATAGCACGCCTGCTGGTACTGTCCTTCCCTTTTGGCTGCTCAGCTGGTATAAAGGATGAACATCTGCGGATACTTCATTCTGGCTGTTTAAGTGGATTACTTACATAGTGGACAGACAGTTCAGAGCTTGTTAACTGAAACATGCATGTTTAAACATAGACACACATCTATTTGAATAAAAGGGCTTTCCTGCTTCAAGAATTTCATGCTGTGGATGTAGGAGGTGAGTGTTGGTCTGGTGATTTGATACCCCTCTAAATGTCAAACTCAGCAGCTTTGGAACAGAATGAGGAAGCTGAGACAAAAATGGAGGGATGGGAAAAGAGATGGACGTATGTGAGACAGGAAGGTTATGAAGTGCCGCTCACATAAAATCTTATTATGTTTTACTGAGTACTCTGGGTTTAACCGTACTTTAACTATTCCTTCAATTTATTGGCGTTCTTATTTATTTGTTGTCTGTTTTACCGTTGCTGTAGTTGTTATTGTATAGTGGGCATGATGGCAGATGGAGTGCTCTCTGAATTGAATTTGATTTGAATGGAGAGGACTGAGGGAACGAGTGATAGAAAGAGACAAGGGGAAGGAGCATGGAGAGCCTGTTTTTCTCCCCTGAGTGAGACGAGAAGTCGCAGAGAGAGCTCGGCGTAATTAATCATTCTAAGTGCACTAACAATGAGAGAAAAGGGGGAATAAACATTCAATAATCACATCAGATGGGCGCCGTCGAACAGGCCTATAAGAACCCCGGGTTGAAAGAGGTCAGCTTTTATGCTGCAGAGTACTAAGACACCAAACGCAGCCACCTCTCCAGACCAAGCAAGGACACGTCCCTCAACTCCACATTCATTTTACAACACACTATAAAGCAGAATTCAATGCAGTGCTTTATCCATGGGTGGCCCATAAAGTGGACACCTCTGCCTTGTGAGGTTCAATCTGATTATCTGTACAGAAATGATTGAACTGAAATTTTTAGCTCTAGGTATGACATTACAGGACACAACGGATTTTTAACATTTTTATTATAGTGTTTTATTGTTTTAATTAGAGATTGAACGGTATGAATGTAATATCTTGATTATAGTGTGCTGGAAATGTTAAAAAATTACTCATCACACGCCAAAGTCATTTCACTAAGTTTTATGTCGAAAACGTAATTCTCACATTCATGCCTGCTGAACTGAACAGCGTGTGTGTTTCTCCCTGGGCGCTTCAGTACTGCTGCAAGCTTTTCTCTCACAAAAAGAGCGTGCACGCGGGACGTCTTTCTAAAGACGGTCTGCCCGTGTATTTCTGAGTGCTGTAGTCTGATAGATTCAGTTGATGGGCACGAGCACTGTTTTGACGTGTTTGGGCTTCGATCACGCTCAGACAGCGTTCGTGGATGCGTCACGTTCTCCCAGCGGGAACATGACTATTGCAATGTAACGGTTAGGGATGGGAATTGATAAGATTTTATCAATATCAATGCCACTAACGATTCTGCTTATCGATCCAATTCTTTAACGATTCTCTTATCGATTCCTGATAGCACTGTGTTGGAAAAAGTAGTCATATGCTTTTTCGGGGGAAAAAACAAGTGGTTTTATTTGTTTTAAAGCTTACACTTGACTAAGCAAACTGTACTTTTTATGTAATTTATGTAATAAATGGAACCTTATTGTAAAGTGTTACCGATTAGTTATACACCGATTAAACGTCCCGTGAGTTCAGTGTTGGAAAGATCAGTTGTTTTAACCATTCATTAAAACGAATCGGTTCAAGAGTCATTAGTTCGCGAGTGTCATTATCGGACGTGTGTGCGTTGTGTGATTATCCCGGCGGTTGGGACATCCCACAAGATGTGTGTCATCACAGAAAACATTTCATCACTGGATCGTTTTTGTTTTCATTTATTTGAAGTGTGGTTTATGTCAGCTGAATATGCGGAATGCTTTTCAGAGAAGATAAGGCATCGTATTTTAGCACAATTCACACCCAGCGGTAATTCAGGAAAAACAAATCTCCGAAGCGCTTAGTTTTGAGACGGTGAAGCCTACTTTCGCCTTGCTCCGAAGAGAGAGAGTGCGCGTGCGTGACCGGGGCTCTCTCTCTCTCTCTCTCTGCTCGTTCAGTTTAACATGCGCCCTGTCACAAGCCCAGTGGTTCATCTACATTACCAGAGAGAGACAATTTTACTCACTGATCAAATAAGACTTTGGCAGTACAACAATTCGCTTTGGACGCCGTGCTATGGTGCTTGATAAAGGACAAAAGGGACAGTTGTGAGTTCACGGTCTGTAGCCTACATACTATGGCTGACTCAGAGCAGGAGCATCGATAAGAGGACTCGTTAATGTCGAGGGCATACAATATCGATGGATCGTAAAACTTAGAACCGGTTCTCGAGTGGAACCGGTTTTCAATTCCCATCCCTAGTAACGGTCGAGACTCAATAAGCTCAACAGAGGGAGAGTCCCCTTATCCACACCCCGATCTATTTTGTCCACACGAGTGAATACTTTGGCTGGTGGCCAGGGTGACGAGAGACAGCTGGTGTGGAACTTAACTAAACCGACGAAATATCCTCAGTCCACGCCCCCTCTTTCACAGTGCAACCTGTGCGGTTCTGAATGAGTTAGCTGACCAGAGCCGCGTTAGAGGACGCCGGCAGGCCCAGCATCTCATTCGGTTCAAATCTAAAGGCTGATTATTGGTTTCTGGGGGAGGCGAACCCAAATCCTTTCTACCCAGACGTGCATGAAGAGGTCATGAGATCGTGGGAGTCTCCTTGGAATTTTCCGACTGCTCAGCGGCCTCTTCCACCTTCTCTGCCCTCGCAGAGGCCGCGGCCAATGGTACACTGGGGTTCCCCCGTGGAGTGTTCTGTGGCAACACATCTGTGTCCCCACAGCGCCTCCACCTGACGTGGCGACCCTAAGCACCCCTCCAATGCCTGTAGGTTTTTTGTCTACTCCGGTGGCAAAGACATACAGAGCTGCGGGGCAGGCTGCCGCCTCACAGCATGTTATTGCCATCCTTCAGGGTGCTCAATGACATGCACGAGGGTAGGGCTGATTCAGGGCTCATCCAAGAGCTGCCTGCCGCCACCGACCTCGCTCTACGAGCGACGAAGGTGACTACACGCTCCCTGGGTCAGGTGATGTCCACATGCGTGGTCAGACATCTCTGGCTTAACCTGGTTGATATGCACGAGGCTGAGCGAACCCGCTTCCTCAACCATATCCCAGGCTGGCCTCTTCGGCGGCACGGTCGAGGACTCTGCCCAACAGTTCTCGGCCGCCCAGAAGCAGACTGAGGCTACCAAACATGTTCTGACCCCGCGGCCAGCTGCTGCCACCCTCCTGCGATTTCCACCCCCTCCCGCCCGGCCCCAGCAGCACCAGGCCGCGCCGTGGAGGTGGTCGCAGGAAGGCACCCCTGCCCATACCAGTCCCGCAGCCTGCCAAACGCCAGGCGATGCGGCGTTTCCCGTTACGGGCAGCTCAGAGGTGGGTTGCAGTTTTTTCAGGAAGTAGTTGCAGGGCCACTCCTTCCCCCGGTGGAGGGCCAGGGGAGAACCTCTTCTCCAAAGAACTGACATCCCATCTCTGAGCCCCCAGAGGGCTTGGATGGCAGTGCGCGCCGCTTACGAGCCTTGTCACTCTCGTCCCCCTCTGTCGCCAGACCCCTGACAGAGCAGGCCCTCGTGGAACGCTGATCCTTCCCTGGCCTTCCTCTGTCAGGATGCGGCATATGACCGTCCCCCCACATCGGGACGCTCCACCTCCCACGTCTGGGCCGGTCATTCCACCTCTCTGCCCCATCTGGGTACGTCTGTGGTTCACATTACCCTGCTGGTTCAGTTTTGGAGCTTTCCTATCTGTCCCGCTGGCTCACGAGAATCATCAGGCTCGGCTATGCGATTCAGTTCGCACGGTCTCCTCCCCGCTTCCGGGGAATCCGCTATACCGTGGTGGCTGGCAATGCCCCTGTCATGCGTACGGAGGTCGTCACCCTACTGGCAAAGGGTGCGATCGAGACCACCCCTCCAGCCGAAATGAAGTCCAGCTTCTTCAGCCCCGGCTTCATTGTACCCAAGAAAACCGGTGGGTTCAACCAATCCTGGACCCTACGCGTTCCCTTCTAAAAAGGCTTACGTTCAAGATGCTCACGGCCAAACGCATTTTCAAATGTGTGCGGCCACAGGATTGTTTTGCAGCGATCGACCTGAAGGACGCCTACTTCCATGTCTCCTTTCTTCCTCGACACAGACCGTTCCCTCGGTTTGTTTTCGAGAGGCGGACATACAAGTATGTGGTTCTCCCATTCGGGCTAGCCCTGTCTCCTTGCGCCTTCACAAAAGTCGGCGAGGCAGCCCTTGTGCCACTACGGCATCACAGGGTTCGCATCCTGAACTATCTCGACGACTGGCTGATCCAAGCTCACTCTCGAGAACAGGTTTGCGAACACATGGACCTAGTGCTTCGGCACCTAGCTCATCTGGGCCTTCGGGTCAACTGGGAAAAGAGCAAACTTTGCCCCGTGCAGAAAATCTCTTTTCTTGGTATGGAAATCGACTCGGCAGCCATGTGCGCGGAGCCTACGAGCAAGTGTGTGCGCGCAGTCACTGCTGACTTGCCTTAGACAGTTCAAGGGCAAGAGTGCGGTTCCACTGAAGTTATTTCAGAGGCTCAGTGGAGCTTAAGTTCCTGTCAGTTAAGACAGCGCTCCTGGTTGCATTGGCCTCCATTAAGAGGGTAGGGGACCTGCACGCATTTTCCGTTGACGAAGCGTGCCTGGAATTTGGGCCGGCCTATTCTCACATGATCCTGAGACCCCGGCCTGGATATGTGACCAAGGTTCCCACCACTCCCTTTCGAGATCAGGTGGTGAACCTGCAAGCGCTGCCCGTAGAGGAGGCAGACCCAGCCTTGGCACTGCTCTTTCCAGTACGCGCCCTCCGTGCTTACGTAGACAGAACGCAGTATTTCAGGACCTCAAATCAGCTCTTTGTCTGTTATGGTGGGAAGCTGAAGGGAAAGACTTTCTCCAAGCAGAGGCTGTCTCACTGGATAGTGGACGCCATTGCTTTGGCATACCAGCAGCAAGGTCGACCGTGCCCCCTTAGTGTGAAAGCCCACTCCACTCGGGTTGTGGCTTCCTCTTGGGCTCTAGCGCATGGCGCCTCGCTAACAGACATCTGCAGAGCTGTAGGCTGGGCAACACCCAACACTTTCGCCAGATTCTACAATCTCCGAGTGGAGCCAGTGTCCTTCCATGTACTCGCTCAACCAGCCGGTACTAGGACCCGCTCAGGTGTCTTCGCTTGCTCGCCATTCCACTCTACAGACTGGATACGTGCGATATATTCCTCAGGTGAGCTTTCCCACAAGCCCTGAGTTCCTCCAGCGCTGTTGACGTCAACGCCAGAGTCTATGCCTGTGGCAGCTTTCGCGTTGGCTAGGTGCCTCCATGTGCTTGGTTTCCCACTGGTGACCCCCACATGTGTATTTCCACTGTAAGCCTCTCCGAGCATGTGTCTTTCCCTTGGCTAGCCACCTTGCCACTCCTGGGGTTGAAACATTCCACCCTGCGGGCTGGAGACCCCAGTGTTTCTCCATATGCAGCCCCCTCCCGGGTTATATGTGTATTCTGTAAGTCCCCCAAAAACACCCCAGATATGCTTCCCAGTGTACCTTGGTATTCCTGTGTTAATTTAACACAGTCTCATCCCAAGACGTCATATGACTGACGCTTTTGACCATACGTCAACATCCGACGTTTTAGGGTACCCTTTAACGTCAGTTAGATGACGATCCTAGGGCGTCATATGTCTGACGCTTTACCTTTAGCGTCAGTTACATGACGCGGGTAGGTTTAGGTCTGGGGTAGGGTTAGGATTTCATAGCGTCATATACTGACGTTAAAGGGTACCCTAAAACGTCGGATGTTGACGTATGGTCAAAAGCGTCAGACATATGACGTCTTGGGATGAGACTGGGCTGGTTAGGAGTCCTTCGTCCGTGCTAGTCTCACGACAGGGAGCTCAGACTTACGCAGGACACTGGAAGACAGCTGAGGTGGAGTGATTAGACTGGGAACCCCATTTCGTCGTCATTCCATGTAACTCAAAGTGACTACGAAAGGGGACCTCTCGGTTACGTATGTAACCCTCGTTCCCTGAGTAGGGAACGGAGACGTTACGTCTCCCTGCCACTTTGCTGTACCGCTGGAACAGCCTGAGTTCAGTCTCGGCTCCTCAGCAAGTGACATATCTGCATATTGCCAGCGTACTTCCTTATATACACACGAGGTGGGGCGGAGTCACGCTATGCAATTGGCTCGTTTTGTAATATTCGAAGTTGATAGGCTTTCTAAGCGAAACTCCATTTCGTCGTCATTCAACGTAAGGTCTCCGTTCCCTACTCAGGGAACGAGGGTTATATACGTAACCGATATGTTTACAAGGCAGATATAAACGCTACTTTATTAGGCATTACACGGAGGGAAGATGAAAAGCAAATGCCATCAAAACTTTTCTGAAGACTATTCATTCTTCACAGAAAACGATATGCTGCATGTTGCGCCTGCGTGAAACTGTTGCTAACTTTTCTTAATGCTGTCTGGAATTTTTAACATGGTTTATAGTCAAAACGGAAACTGTTTCATCACCAGTTTTAATTGAATTAAGTGCAGTGTTTTTTGAGAGACCAATGGCAGTGGTTCCAGATGCTTGCTTGGATAGAAAGTCACTTTGGTTATAGAATATAGGCTATATCTGCCTAACCCATTTTTCTTACAAAAAAACAGTGTGTGTCTATTTAAACTCGATTTATACTGAGATGAACATTGTATGAAAACTGAGATTGACACTTTATGCTCCATAAAACCACAGCCCACAATAAAACAAACACTTTATTTAAAAAAAAAAACTGAGCTACGGGGGGTCGCCGACCTCAGGCACACGTGCCGAAGGGATAATCACTGGCATGCGAGCAATATAAGAGCAAGAGAGATTAATAATAAATGTATGAGGAATGTAATCGCAATGCAGCTGTTTGTTTTAGATATGAAATGTATGGGAAGCCGGACACCCCAGCTAATCCACTCGGCGTCAGTATAGTATGTTTCTTTTGCTAAAATAATACTTTTTGTAAATGAGGAGATGTTAATGTGTTTTAAAACCTCTGTAGACTAATATGACAGCTTGGGATATGCATATAGAGTAATAATCAAGGACAGTTAAGGACATGTATTTGACTGACACATTTATCGCAGAGCCGCTTAAATTTTGCATCAGTGTTGAGGATGATTGCAACACTTTAACTTCTGTAACCATTTTTACCAGAAAGACTCAGGAGAATTAATACTGAGACAATAAACATTTATTTACGAGCTCAGCAAACAATCAAATTCTTTGGCGTAGGCCCCGTCCGTAACTCGCATTCCGATCTGCATTTCCTGCCTGAAGACAAAGGCAGGGGCGCAGCCCACCCCGCGAAGTAAGGAAGGGTGCCATCTGATGGTGGTGGGGTGGAAGGAGGAGAGGACATCCTAGCGTCTTCAGGGGAGAGGGGAGAGCTCGTCTAAAATTAAAATTTACTGTTTTTAACATGGACTAACAAAGCAACTTTACATATAATCATGATGTTGATGTGTATAATATCTTAATATATTTATGCTTTATAAATTAGAACCGACAGATAATATAGTTTACATTTTGTCATGTTAAAAAAAATCAAGCCGTTGTAATTTTCTATATATATTTTTTTTTATATATACTTCAGAAAGGTGGTGTATAATGTATAATAATCATGTATAATAACTATTTAATCATTATAGCTATTTCTAAGTTAAACTGTTGGTGCTCACCCTGTGTTGCAACCATATCAGCTCATGCACTCCTTGGTGTTGTTAAAGCTATGCTTTAGCATTTGAGCTATACAAAAACACTTTCAATCTGCCATACATGATCCTTATCATTCCATATACGATTATTTGACACTCACAATCACATTATTAAGGGAAACGTGGGAAGGGGGCTGATGTGTCAGGGATTTACTAGAAAAAATACAGACCCGTGAGCTGTACGAAGGGCTGTTTCTACTGAGTTTGCACTCACTAAAAGTTCTGCAAATGACTGCAAGTTCATTAATTGTTTGGGCACTTGTTTTATGGCTCAGTGCATGTTTGCTTGTGACTCAAGGGCTTGACTGATGCATGTTGACATCATCGTTCACTCTAATTAATGCAATTCATGCGAGTCAATGGTATTGTCTCATCATCTCAGTGACTTTCATAATTGGTGAAAAATCAACAATCAGCAAATACACCAGAAGCAAAGTGAACTTTGAGGTGTTCGTACACACACTCAGTCAATTGCAAGAATTTCCTCTTGTATACAAAGTCACAGTAACAAATATGCAAACTCTGGTATAATTCCAGAGGTTCAGAGAGGTTTAACTTATATAATTGTTCTTCTAATCACACATTCATAATAGAGGCTATGACTGCGAAGCAGAATAGAGAGCGAGAGAGATAGTGAGAGAGGGGGAGAGAAGAGAGGTGGAGAGGAGAGGGAGATGCAAAATACTTTTTGACAAGGCGTCCCTTTCAAGTCTGAAGGTTTGATGTGCTAATTGCATGCAAATATATGCAAACGAAACTGCTTGGTGCCCAAACCCTGGCAGAATGTGTGAGACAGAATTGCAGTCTGAGGAACGTAGTGTGTTGGCTATAAATAAAGTAAAGAGGAAGTTGTGATTTCACATTAGCCTATTTGAACAAATACCGCATTTTAGGTACAAGGGCAGACAAGGGGACAGATAAAGAGCCCATCATCTGTGATTCCTCCCCTCCACCTATTCCATTTCCTGTAGCAACTGTCTTCCTGTTGTGTAAAGGTGTAACGGTTATGTTCTGTTTTGGCTATGTTTCATTGGCTATGTTTACATGCAACCAAATAATCCATTAGTAATCGGATTGACCGCTCAATCGGACTGAAAAGCCTTCATGTAAACACGTTAATCGATCCGATTGAGCTCGATCCAAATTAAATTTTGAACAGATTGAAAGGGGTGGTTTATTCCTTTCCTAATCCGATCTAGAGAACATGTAAACACTTGATCGAATTGAAAAACTGAAAATGGAAAGGACTGTGCATGTGAACTTACGTAGAAATGGCAGAACGAGCTGCAGTTGTTAAATAAAAATTCCATAAATTACTCATGTTATTCTCAAATTCTCTTACCACTCATCGTCTGTGAAGTGGAGCAGAACAACATCCCATCAGTCCTTGACTTCATACTCTCATCCACACTTTATTTTGGGCACAGGAAGGGGTGTTTTACTGTTTCATAAATAAAGCAGGTGACGGTTCATGTGTCTTCTAATCAGGACCCGAAATAGATACATTTTAAGTCTGCTCTTTAAATCAAAGAAAATAAGCAATGTAGAAGAATAGCACAAACAGCAGGAAAATGTATATTCGCGCAGTTTGCGCATGTCAAAAAATTAATTCTGATTAGAAGCTTGTGACACGCACATCAAGCCGATCCCTTTATTTATCATTTATCGTTTATCAATCTGAATTATCAATCTGAATTAATAAATTCCAATTTAAACTATAGGTGTGCATGTAGATAAATAGCCACCGTGTTGGGGTTCTGTTTTCCCTGTTTGCCTATTTGACCTATAGTTTCCCAGTGTGTTTGATGTATGATCCTGTTCACCTTTTTCTCATTAATGATCTCACTAGCTCTTTTGTTTGCTCTGTGTATTTAAACCCTCAGTTTGAGTTAGTTCCTTGTCCGGTATTGTTTTTGTTAACATGATTTGCTTAAGCTCCTATTGTTTCCTAAGTGTTTAATAAATAGTATTTTGATTATTCCTGGTCCATTTCCTGAGCAACCCGGGACAACAGGTATGCTACAACAAAACGTAAAACAAAAATGCCTCTTTTTAAAAAAAAAACACTATTTCATTTATATTTTCTATATGGCAAATATGCCTTGTATAATTAAAAAAAAATGTTTTTATTGTCTTTATGTAAAATAAATCTTAAAAACTAATAATAATAATAATGATTATAATTTTAAAAATTAACTTTTTATATATTTAATGTAGTTTTATGCATATTGAATACTACGTCTAGTGAATTATGTTGCTCTATTATTTGGTAAAAGTCATTATTCATTCAATTATTCATTTTTGAAGTCATTATTCCGAGCCTTTCTGAAGATATTCGGCTTCACGCACATCCCACATATCAAAATTATAATACATTATTGTCTGATCTTTCTGAAATTTCTTTCATGCCAGATTGTAAATCATCTGTTTTTATGAATGAAAGGTTGTGTATATTTACAGTGTGATATGATCTCATGTCACATGATTGGCTGATTTGTCACTGCCAGCACAGTGTGTTTTGTTTTTAGAAATGTTGAAGAGAGAGAGACGCTTGTGAATAAGACTGAGGAGTGACGTGTCGAGCCTCGCAATGTCTATGAGACAAGATTGGACTTGTTTCTCATGTCCTCTTGCAAATCAAAATATGCAAGAGAGACAAGTTGAGAGGCAATCTTATTTTGCCTGAATTATCACTTGTGATTGTTACATCGTTGTAGCTCTTGCAGAACGCACCCGTACGCTCTCCCTACTAAACCTGACAGAGTCTGAAGTCCAGACCGCCTCTAAAGTATCAGGTTTGAGGACAATGTATTCCTGAAACAAATGAGTCTCATCAAAATTCTGCGGCAAACCATGTTTTCTGTTTCTCATCCCATTCTCTTCTGTTTTTTCTCCACTCCTGCCAGAGAAAAGAATGTTATCGTCTTTTTTTGTCTTGAAAGCTTTGCTGCAAGTGACAGAGGCAGCATCAATTTCCATTTGGTAATGAACTGTTCAGCCTAATGTGTGCTTTGGAGCAAGAAGGGCTCAAATTTCTGAGTAGCTCAATGAGTTTTTCAGTGTGGTGAGAGAGAGGAGACATTAGGGTTGTGATACTCCGGTGGTCATAGTCAAAGAGAGAGAGAGAGAGAGAGAGAGAGAGAGAGAGAGAGAGAGAGAGAGAGAGAGAGAGAGAGAGAGAGAGACCATATCCCTGCAATGAACCTGGAAACAACCATTTCATTGAGAGCAAATGGACTGTTTTACTCTTCCACAGCAGTTGTGTATTTTTTTTAGATCACTGTTTATTCCCAAAATCCATGAATGCATGTTTTGTTTATTCCTCTCATTGGCCTAGTTAAAACAGCGCTGTGAAGGCAGGCAAATGCCTCAACAAATCTTTATGTCTAAGACTGCGACGTCGCTTGTACATGAGCGATTCATTGATCAAAAGCTAGAGGGTTGTAAAAAAGTTTAAATAATCCCATGCATTCGCAATTCGAACAGAGAGAAACAGCCGTTGGCACGCCGAGGCCATAATTGAACATGTTCCATTAATCTAGAACAAGAGAAGGTTATATGTAGCTCAAGAAAATGCTAATTATTTTTTTGTTTCCCATAGCCATCTACAAAAAATTCTCATGGGGACTCAATAAACAAACGACGGCGGTGATTTGCCCTCACTGTTATTCCGAGATGTGTAATATTTAATGCTTTAGCCCCTTTTAAATCCCAGCTTTGGTGGTGTTTTTGGAAAAGGAGGCACTTTTCACTCGCTTGGGAAAATTTTTACCCCTTTAATGGCTTGTCAAGACTAATATGGGCTTGTAAAAGGACTGCATATTTATGGTGGCCTTAAAGTCAGTAGCTTTTGTTTTCACAGGTCTTGATCCACAGGCGGCCATTAATGCTGAATTATATGGAGACGCTGAATCGACGCGGCAAGGCTAAATGTGGAGATTTTAGTAGTGCCACGAGTTACTTTATTACAGCCTATTAGCAACAGTGTCTCCCATTATGGAGAGGTAAGGCCAGGATCGATTCAGGATAGGCAGTGTGTCTTGAACACAGAAGCCTGTTATTCTCACGATAAATCTGCGTGGGCCTGTGTGCTCCGTAAACATTTATAGGCAAGCATTCTTCTTTTGACAGAAGTCGCAGAGGTAATATTTCCAGTTCAGTACAGAAGAGCTTCTCTAAAATCCTACATCCAACATATAAATGGCATCCCAGTCTGTAAAACCCAGGTGTGTGTTTGTGGAAATGCCTGCGCCACTCTATTGATCTCTGCTGAGGCTTTGCTGCCATGCTAGTCTTGATTTCCTCTGTTAGCTGAAACCTGTAATTTCCGCCATCGTTCAAAGAAAGGGGCAATGAATAAAGAATAAAGAATGATCAATTTAAGAACTTGCTGATTCTAGGGGGAGAGTAACATTCGCTGTGTGGGGCCGAGATCTCGTTTCATCAAAAAGAGACAGGGAAGCCCTGGTAGGAAGACTCTTACTAAATTGTCAATTGAATTTTAATGGAGGGTTAAGGTCAGAACAATATTTCACAGCCGGAGAGAGGCAAAGTAAGAGGGACTGGTTCTCGGATTTCAGCCTGAATATGAAATGCTGAGTTTTTTTTTAAAGTTGCAATTCCCTTTAGTGACGCTAGCTGTGTTGGTATCGCACATCTTTAATTTAAGTTTTAAGCTTTAAGCGACTGATAAGAGGCAGATTCAGAGTTAAACAACCTGATATGTTTGCCCAGCTGCTGTTTTCACCAAACACGAAGAGAGATCTCATAATCACATATTTTTAAGTGGGTTGAGAGCAAAAAGTTAATCGCAGATGGTTGGGGGGCTGAAACCTTGCTAAATAGGGTCTAGACATGCTTGTTTGTGTGGGAGGATATGAAACAGAACACGACTGGTAACCCTGTTATCATCTACTGAGAGATAATGCAAGTTTTAGTCAAACTCTGACTCCATCCAGGTTACCTCTGGGGAGATTCTTTGCATCTAACGGTGTCCTTGACGTACCAGCGGGAATGACAGACGAGGAGACAGACCACGTGTCTCTGTGGTCTGTCACAATTGTGGGACATGCTCAGTTTCTCATGCTTAAGCAGAGGGTAAATCCTCCTTCATCCTGGATCCATCAGATTATATAAAGTCTCATCTTTTCCTGTCACCCATGGTTATGCAATAAAGTGCTTTGGATGGCTTTGGCTCTCCACGCATCCCTGTCTCTTTTTGCTGCTCCCTGTCTCATTCTGTCGCTCTCTGACTCTTCTCCCCTGTCTCAGTATCTCCCCCTGTGTGTCTGGCATCTGGATGGCTGGAGTAATGTGGCTGTGATGAATCGGTGATGTCATGTCTAATGCATGACTGTTGCCAGAGCTCCTGTGTGGCGTTATTAAATTAAAGACACAGTAACGCCAGGAGCGCAATGTTCATAAGTAAAACCGCTCCATTGCTCACGGTACCTTATTCCTGATTGGCATTTCATTACTATTGCCACAAGTCACAGCCTAACTGGACAGCTGTCATAGATCTGAGCGTGAGCTGGGTTAATTATTTGGCCTTTTAGTAAGAAATTAATCAAGGCAGTTTTTCTCCAATGAGAAAAAAATAATTTACTGTACAAAAATGAAACGCAGATTATTACTATGTAAACTCAAACTGTCTTTGAAACCAGTAACATCAGCAGATAAATTTGTTAGAGGGAGGCATAACCTCTTTTAAGCTAGTGTTCTCATCAAGGCATTGAGTGAACAGCAAATTACAGGGGGAAAGGCGAGTAGTTGATTTGGGAAGAATCGGTTGTTCATTTGGTTGATTTGTCTATTTGTTGATTTATTGATTTGTTCTTCCATTAGTTAGAGTTATGTGAATTTCTTCGAATTTCAATTCATTCTAATCCTCCTTAAATTCCCAGTTCATGCCTCAGTTTAAATTCAGAAATTTAAAAGGCACTCTCAGTTCAGCTCTGAATGACGCACATCCTGGGCTAATAACAGTAAACATCTCACTCACTTGGACATCACCGTTTTCAGTCATGTCTAAATTGAAATGAACTCAAAATGAACCGCGAATATAAAGGTTAGCTTAGGATAGAATAGGATCAGATTGGATCGGTTAGGATGGTATTGTATTAATCCCCTAGGGGAAATTGAAGCATTAAAGCAATAAATATAAACAAACATGAATAGAATAAGAAAAAATAGCAATAAATACAATACAGTACCATATATAATATAAAAACAAAGCAAAAAGAATTAGGGGTGGCTCGATACCACTTTTTCATGTCCGATACCGATACCGATACCACAAACTTGAGTATCTGCCGATACCGATACTGATACAATACCATACCATATTTTTCTCCCTCTTAATTAAGCTGTTAATAACACGTTTGTCAGGAGGATGCACTGTGATTAACCTAGCCATCTAAAAAGCATCATGCTCAAATAGTGCAATAAATGTTCTACTCCCCTAAAGGAAGAAATACGTAGCCCACAACATCTACTGCTGCTTAATTTTTATTAAAATAATTTTTAAACAGAACTTGTAGCAGCATTTTTAATTATTCAGCACCATTCAATTAATTAAATTTAAAGTCCAACTGTGCAAATAAAAAAATATATAATTCCAGTGCCAAATACTGGATGTAACACAAAACTCTAGTCATAACTTAAATAAGTATAACCTACCATAAAAATAATGGTATCTCCATTATAAAATGTACAATAGAACAGAATAGTACAATAAGCCACTCACAAATTAAACTCTACTAGGCCATTACACCCAGGGACGGACTGGGGCTAAAAAACAGCCCTGGACTTTCTCCCAAATAGGCCCATCATCCAGCCATTCGCCCCTAGCCACTAGGATGTCCTGATACTATGCCACAATACTGTAACCTATATCAGACAAGGTATTCACAGCAAGTAATATCTCAAAAACAATGATGACAATTGGGGTTTTGTTTATTAATGAAGCCTCAGTCTTCAAATAAAAACAAAAAAATGTACAATGCCATTACATCTGCATTGAAAATAAAATACAAATAATGAAATGTCACTGGCTACAGAAACCCTAATTACACAAACTTGTAATTATAAAACATTTAGTTACTATATACCAGGGGTCTCCAACCTTTTTGTGTGTGAGGGCTACCTCAAGGGATAAAATAATCTAGAAGGGCTATACTCAAAAATATTTATTATACATATAACATGGTGGTGTTTTTTTACCTTACCTTTACCTTTACCTTTACTTTTAACTTTAACTTTTTTATTTTTTCACCATCATATGCGAAATAATAAAATATCTTGATATTCTGGTTCAACAATTGGTGAAATTTTTTTATATATATATATATATATATATATATATATATATATATATATATATATATATATATATATATATATATATATATATTATTCTCTAAAAACCTATTGTAGCATAAACATTTAGTATAAATATTTAATGCAAAATAAATAAATAAACTGCCATAACTTCTAAACAAAAACATTACTGCATTAGGCTACATTTAATAGCCCACATTTATAGGCCTACATGACTATTAATATAACAGCATTTTTAATATGAATACAGGCACATTTCTGCCAAAAAAGTTTGTTTTACTAAGTTACAGTTAATTCATAAGTTGTGGAGTGAAATGTCTTCTAACTGGTTTGTTCTTGGAACAATGTTTCACCTGTTTTTTTGCGTCAAGATGTGGAGAATATCAGCGCTGTTTAATCTGGCTTTTAACTAGCTTAAATCACAGCCATCTGTGGGTTTATAATAGAGATAGAGAATTCTGCGCTGAATTGAAATGCTTCTCAGTGGATCGCGCAACTCTGTGTAATAATGTTCGCGTGATCGAGATCAGTCCGCACAGCTGCTTCGGCCGCGATCGCAGTGTTTTTGGGCCGAGCTGATAATGCTCCGCGCTGGCATCCAACTTAAAGGTGCATTGCTGCCACCTACAGTACTGGAGTGTGAAACAGATTAGTGGGGGGAAAAAACAGGTTATGACTGCGTGTGTGGCGGGTGGCGGGCCGGCCCGCCGGCCGTCCTGGAGTACCGGCCGTTCTGTGATACTCCAGATCACACAGATGGCCAGTCCGCCCCTGATTACACCTAATAAAGGGGAAAAACATTTTGGGTAGACAGTCCAAGCTCTAAAGTTTTTCACATGTAACATCTGGGGATCATAGGTGTAATTTGAGGGTGCGACATGTCCCAGCCACTTTTTCTCAGGATCGATATTGCCCCCCACCACTTTTGAAACATTATGAGGCACAGATGTAATACAAATAAATAAAACATCTCCATTTAACAGAGCATTAATTAACATAGTTAGACCTAGCGCTAAAATGTGTTTGTTTTTTTAAATCAAGCTGAGCGCTCGTTGCCGCTGCTATCAGTTGCACGGATACAGTGTTCTCTTGTGGCGCGCGCACAATCTTCACTCGGACGCGCTCCAATCTATCGCCGTTGCGGAGACTCACAAAACAAAATGCACACTTTTTTAAAATAACTCCACACAGCTGACATGATAATTGCTGACAGGTCTCACCTTACTCGTTCTAGCTACTGTTCACGTGACACCAGTGTTGCCAAGTCCGCGCTCCCTCTCACACCCCGAAACGCGATTGGCTACTTTTTAAAATGCAATTGGGCGGGTTTTGTTGTGAAAATCTGGCGACCCTGCGTGCAGCTGCAGATGTTGCTCATCTCTCTTTACGGCATGTCTCTCAGGTGTTGTTAAGCATTTGTTTGACAGTTTAGGACTAGGTCCGTGGTCGTATCGGATCGGAATATACTCCCGCGATTCATACAATATCCGATCCAGTGATTTTGGCCAGTATCGGACTAATACCGATACCGAATATCGGATCGGCGCACCCCTAAAAAGAATGACACCATATGCATAAAACCTGAGCAAAAACTTTTATTTTACTTAATCAAAACCTATTCCATTGGATCTGCATTTGCATCAATAATCACTATTTTGTGCAATCTAAGTAAAGGGAAAATAGTAAAGTGCTTGCAGGATTAAAATATATACTTTAAACTGTAGAAACTGTAAAATGGTACTACCGCTGTCATTTTATCTCACTGTCTGGTTAGAACCAAGCCAGGGTCCGGAACCGGACCGTAGTCTGTTATTTGAGGATGCCTAAACTATACCTTTAGTGTATCATGACAGTGTTTACAGGAGATTTGTTGACTAATGGTTCTACAAGCCATTCAATTGAAAATCATGGAAACATCAAATGGGCCTGTATGAATTTACATTGGACTATAAAGAGAAGGGACATTACCTCCTCATTTTTTAAGTCCACCACACACCACAGAGCTGGAAAGGTTTGATTGTGATGGATCGGGTTGCATGGTGAAGAACAATGAATGGAACTTTGCAGTGAGTCCTTAAATCAATAAAGTACTTAGGATTGCCTTGCTTTCCCCTGCAGAGGATTTGCACTATCACACACACGTCATTTTAGGCTATCTCATTAAGCAAATCTTCCTTTTGCTGGCCATCCAGCAGTTCACCCGTATTATAACTTGAAAAATGTTAGGTTTGAATCATGGGAAACGTGTCAGTTTTGATAGTTTGCTTATGCGTGTATGTCTATACATACACGCAGATGCACATAAAATAACAGAGACAGCATAACGAAAAAAGAAAAAGAATATTGGCAGATGGAGCTGGACAGAGGATCAGGATTCATATTTTCAAAAGATGGCATGCTGAACAATTCCTCTCTCTCTTTGAGTGATGTTCAAGATGTTTAACCGCTCTCCAAAGGAACAATGAATGAGTCTTAGAAGACCATCAAGATGTGTCCTGTAAAATTCATACGGCGCTCTGTGCTGTTGTCTCATCCGGCGGTGACAACAGCTCTCTGCTCCAGACACAGTGGCGTACGGTGGCATGTTTTTAAACATTGATGTGTTCTCCAACAATATCTCAATCTGATCTGGAAATGCTGCAGCTGTAAATAACTTTGTTTGCCTGTCTTGCACTGAAGTAGAGGGTCAGGAGCGAAGACAGAGAGACAGCCAGGATTGGCATTCCTGAGTCAGCTCCACTCATGCAGGCTCCTTCCATCTGTGCCCAAGGCCCAAATCACTGAAAGCCAGTCGTTTTTAATGAGACTGAGCCTGCGAGGCAACATGCCCATTAATCAATAACTCAAGCTGAATAGGTACAGCTCCAGAAGCTGTAGTGTATAAACAGGAAATTACTATCAGAGGGAAGTTGTGGGTGTCTGGTCTTTTAGTAAATGTGACAAAGCTATTACAAACCAGGCCTGCTTTGCGAAAGATTACTCGATGGTGTTGTTTGCCGTATAATTAGCCGTTATAGGCACAGGAAACTGTTACCGGATCTTGTCGTGAAAAAGCGTGCCTGGAAGGCCTTGTTTTTGTTTGGGGAGCGATATGTCTTGCCGCTTTGGCTTGTTTTTTTAATTTAGCATAATTTTTATTATAACAACTGAATACGCATAATTTCTTCAGATACTGAGGAGAATTTTCATCTTGATTTGTTTGTTTGTTTTGCTCCAACAGCGCTGTGTATCCATGGTAATGCTGGCCTATTTAACTTCACTCTCACTGTACATGCTTGTGGGCAGAATGATATTTAAGGCTGACAGAATTAGCCGTAGCATTAGCTTGATTTGCTTGCGTTCCATTAAGCTAAGTTCACTCATAAATAATAGCCCCAGTCCCTAAACAAGGCTTAATCCACTTTCATGGGCCCAATCTGCAGGTCTGCAACTGTGCTGAAAGTCCATAGATTGTGGCTAATAATCTGATCATTAGCAAAACCAACACAGCTAATTTTCTTAAAGCTAATCTCCGCTACAAGATAATCGAGGGGGATTATTCCTATAGTTCGCTGCCTTGACCGTCCCTCACACATGAGGAGTTATCAATAATCATCCTTCCACATTAAGCCTCCTTATTTCCACTCCATAGTGCCAAATAAAGCTGTTGGTAATCACAACAGTTAATTGTTGTAATTACAAGAGTGGATGAGCGCTGTACAAGCTTTAATATCACGTACACCCGACACCCATACATCCGCTCGGCTCTGCTCCACAGCCCTGTCAATCTCATCAGGTAATGACCTTAAACTTTAAACAGTAGGCCTATGTGTAATTAGTGCCTTGTTGCCTATCTTGCCTGTGTCTTTTTAGGATAGTGTGAGGGTGAACAGGATGCTGGAAGGCCAGTGGAGTGTGGAGATGCAGTAACTGGAGACATTTTGTCAATACTTCATATCCTGTATAGCAGTTCAGCAGCATATTATCTAGGTAACCAGCAGTGCTTTAAGTGGGCCGGTACGCACCGGTACTCAGTACCGCCACTTCCAAATATAGGTCTTGAGCGTACCGCCACCTCTCCATGCGCCCAGAACGTGCTTTTAGCGTACCGGTACGCTCATTTGCACATTTGTTTTAATCATTTGGCTGTGCTGCCGCTTTTCAGAGCTCCCTTTACAATGCAAGCCTCCTAATTCGTCCCACCGAGAGCAGAGACTACATTACTCATACAGCTAACACTGACGGCGGCAAAATCGACGCATGCGCTTTTCACTTTTAAAACCCAAGGAAGTGAAAAGCGCATGCGTCGATTTTGCCGCTGTCAGTGTTAGCTGCACGGTTAAAATACGAATAGAGCATCACAGTGCGTGCCGTGTAACCAGATATGCGTGTAACTCTCTGGTTAAACCCCGGGAGTTCCGTGAAGACTGAAGATTGTGCATGACGGAGGCTAGCTCATTGGTCGCACGTCAGAGGCGCCCGCGCCATTGGATGTGCAGTTGCCGCAGTACAGCCTATGAGCGAGCCAAATGCTCAATGTGTTTTACATATAAGCTTCATTAAATCAGAATCAGAAAAGGAGTTTCCCTGCACATTCACTATATAAAATTCACTGGAGGAAAAAGTTCGTGTGGCCGTCGTCAGATTTGGAAGTCGCTCAAAAGGCTCTTTTGCGGTTGTGGCTTCAGTCGACTTCAGTGAGGCGCGGTGGTTTATGGGATGAGTAGTTCCTTCGCTCGGAAATGAAAATATGTACACAGGCCTTTGACATATAAGATATAAACCTTTGACTTTATTTGGATTTTCTCTTCGTTTCTTCACTCGAAATGATATGTTGTATGCTTATGAGTTCAGCCGTAGCTGGTTATCCTCAGACATGCTCCGAAGCTCTCTCGGGCTATGGGCGGGACTGTGATGCTCCCCAGACAATAACTTTTAATTTTGTAACAGAATAAGTTTTTTTTTTTTTTACATTTATTAATGTTTTTACTCAACATTTGTGCAGTTTTTGGAGGATTTATGATATATTTTAAATTTCTATAAATAAATAAATATTTATTTAAATAGGCTTTTTACAACAACAAAAAAAACAACATTTTATGTCAAATTCACTTTATAAAAGACCCAGATTTCTAACTTTCATTCATGGAGATAACATGGATAATTTTACATGGTTTAATGTAAGATTTTTAAGCCATTTTTTTGAAAAATGCAGTTTTAAAATAAAATAAAAATCCCTTTAACCACTATAGAGCTTCACTATATGCTATTTGCTATTTGACTAATCAAAATATATCTTTTCACAAGTTTTTCCAGTTGGATTCATATCCACATTTTGTACATTTTATTTATGTTCAGTAGCTCTTTCTAGCTAAAGCAAATCTACAAAAAAGGATTTATTATTTTTTATAAGGTCGTCTGTTGACTGCTGTTTATATAAAACCCCTTCAATATAGTTGTAACCTCAGGGGAGGAGGGGAGTAAGCAAAAAAATAAAATAAAAATAATAATAGAGTACCGCCACCTCTTTTGGGCCACTTAAAGCACTGGTAACTAGAAGAATGCGCCATATCAACTCTTGGCTTCTCTTAAAACAAATGGCAATGAGAGCAGAGTGTATCTCCGAAGTTGAAGGGAGGTCTAGTGACAGATGTAAAAAAAAAAATCAAAGAAGAATTTGCGGCTCAAGAGACTTTAAAGAATGAGACAGTCTGGAGAAAATATGAAATATCGGACGGATGTGCTGTAGATGCGTGACTTAGGAGCTGTGAAGGTAATTTTCTTTCAAGGACCTGCCCAAGGCAGTTTGGAGTCAGTGATATTGAACTACTAATGTAAAACCCAGAAACAGCCCTGCTGTATCTGTCAATAAGTTACTAGGAGGTTTGCCTTTCAAGTGTTAAAATGGTTGTGTTATAGATTTTTTAATTTTTTTGGGGATCTTTTTAAAGTAAAATATTTTTAGTTAAACACACAAAAGCCTAGTCCCAGACTAAATGCATGTTTGAGCTGTCTTAACTAAACACAACTTGCATTGACATATCTTAAAATATGTCAGTGCTACTGCTATTGTTTTGTCTCAAGATGCACATCAGTAGTTTTTTTAAGGCAAGTTTTAAAAAGCTAATTAAATGTCCTAATTTAACTTAGGCCTAACCCTGCTAAGCCCTGTCTATGAAACTGCAACATTTAAATTTCAACATCCTTTTCAGTCACAAATGACCATCTATTGAAACAAAGCTGAAAAACATAGGCCTACTGTACTTAATTCCAATCTTCTTAAACGTCCTGACTGTTTTAAAAATTGGTATCTGACTTTACAACATTAATTTGTCTGATACAAATTAATGTTGTAAAGTCAGATACCAATTTTTACAACAGAGTAGGTTTTTATTGATTTTACTATCACAAAGCAATCCACCGTTTTCTAAACATGGAAGTTCATGTGATTAACAACGTAAATACTGTTTGCTTTATGTTTTGTCAGCCAATAGAAGAGAAAGTGGGCTATTTGTATTTTATTGAACACTTTTAAAGTCAGTTTATTGTCATCACTCTCCTAAGGTAAGTTTGCAGAAATACAGTATGCACAAGAGAGTACTGAAGAGAGAAAAAAATATCATTACAAAAACATAACATTGTGTTGTGTTAACACAGGCAATTATACATACAAGATACTAATATTAAATGTGAATTTCAAAATTTAAAGAGTTTAAAGATGTTAAACAAAACCTCTTGCCCTGACCATCTTATTCAATTTCATCCTTTTGAATGTTATTTTGGTATAAGTCACCAATTAAAAGGTTCTGTAGCTTTGTCAAAAAATGACAATTTTCATTGCAAAGCTGCAAGAAGGCTTGTTTCTTCGGCGCACAGTAAGTGTAATGCACAGGCCGCTTTGTACAAACATTCTTCAATGACTTTGTGGTTCGTACATACAATATTTTCCTTTTAAAAGTCATATTTTTGTAACAATAAACAACAGTACATATTGAATCTGAGCTTGTATTTAACTTGTCTTGCATCACAAATGTTTCTGGCTCGTTGTGTACAGTACTTGCTTCTGGTGGTCCTACAGTCCATGAATATACTGTATATAGAGGTAAAAATTTATACAGGTTCAGTAAACATGAAGTTAATGTTGAGGAACGTATATTGTATAGACACAGCATTGCTAGTTAATTTTGTTTACTTTTGCTCTGCCAATGAAAATAGTTTCAAACAAAGCCACAGAATATTCGCTGCACAGTGGTGTTTCATTCCTGATTAAATCGGAGTGTTTAAACGCATCGGTTGAGAAATGATTCAATGACTCGCGGATATAGAAAGTATTTTTTTTACGATTTAATCAGTGTTTTAATGAATCGTTTGAATGAATAATGCAGTGACCTGCAGAAAGAACTGAAAAATCCCAATGCATAGGTTGACAGTAATGTCTTGTTTTATTATTTATTGATATATATATATATATATATATATATATATATATATATATATCAGTAATGTCTTGTTTTATTATTTATTGATATATATATATATATATATATATATATATATATATATATATATATATATATATATATATATAAATAATACATTTTAATTACAATATAGTTTTTTATATATAATTTAATACATTCTAATAGTTTTGGGGGGTTTGGCTATTGAAATTATTTACTACACTAAATAATTAAAATATTCAGATTGTGTTTAAATATATTCAATGCCTTTTGAATATTGAAAAAGAATATTGATCTATAGCTGGAGGTCATATAATAAATCTTTTTTTGTTGTTGTTGATAAATTGGATGATTCACATGAATGTGTTTCTTTTATTTTCCTTTATTTAAGTTCCATTTGTCACATGACTAAAATAAATACTGTCACAACCTGGAAACCCTGAAAAATGGGGTATCCTTTCTGTCAGGAACAATGATTTATGTATTGTTTATATAGGTGCAGAATATGAAGGCCAGGGGCATGAATTGGTATTCTGCGGCTGTCCATCAAAAGATCCTCATTCGTTGCATGCACGGATCGGCAATGATACACTGGTGCTAAACACAGGGCTATGACCAAAAGAGTCTTTATTCTTTTAGTGTGCGTGCGTGCGTGCGTGAGTGAGTGCGTGTGTGTGTGTTGGTAAGAGACCTTGCATGTTTCAAAGCATTGATACATTTATTATTCCATTAAACCTAGCTGAGGTCAGAGCACCTCATTAGACCAGGACTTTGAGCAGAGGCTCGCAGAAGAATTAATCTGCAGAGAGTCATGCTGAATTATTCCTTTTTCCATGCTTTGTATTTCACATGCCTCTTTCCCTTGCATCTCAGCAGAAAGACCAATAGCACAAGCATCTCAGACTGATCTGCTGTAGCTTGCCATGTATCCGTCTGTTTTTAATCAATCACTCAGATATCTTCTGTGGCGATGCCAGAACGTGACCTTTCCCCTGTTTTAAATGAATGCCTGAAAGGATCTGGAAATGTCTTGGAGGATTTGGGTGAGGGCATGTCCGTAAGAGCGCGTCTGAGTCACCGTCGTCTCTTTTCCGTTAATGAGCAGCCTCTGTGTCACTGCTCTCGGTGTTTGTGTGTACCTGTGTGTGCAATTTAAGCAATACAAGCAAACAGAACCAAACCAACACTCATTCCAAAGAGAGTCTTTTGCAAACTCTAGTCTGTGGGCACCGGCTAATGGCTTTCTTGTGTTTGTTTACCACTGTTTACCAAGAATCTGCGCCGGGGACTTTGGGGAGGGAAAAGCCTTGCGATGTCAGCAACTTGGCAATCACAAAAAGTCTAGGCAAGAAAGGTTATTAAAACAGAGAAGAGGAAGGGAATTAACACAAAACAGAAATAAAGGAAGAGAATCAGGGGAGCAGTGTTTATGCATTCAAGGGAACTCTGAGAAAGGCCTTAAAGGAATATTCTGGGTTCAATAAGTTAAGCTCAATCGACAGTATTTGTGCCATAAGGTGAGGCACTTAATGGATGAACATAATGCGAAAGTGGTCTTTTTTCAGGTTTTTAAAAGCAGAACTGTGAAACCTATCTTATAAAAGCACTTATAGTACATTAAATTGTCTGTAAAAACCTGTGCATTATTTTATCTTTAAAGGTGTTTTGGTCATTTTACGGTGTTATATTGTCATGGCAACAAGTTGTAAAATTTCACACAGAAAAGGTTAGTAATAGTTTTTTTTTTTAAACAATTCACATCACAGCACATTGTTTATGTCGTGCAGTTTAAAGGGATACTCCACTTTTTTTGGAAATAGGCTCATTTTACAACTCCCCCAGAGTTAAACTGTTCAGTTTTACCGTTTTTGAATCCATTCAGCCGATCTCCGGTTCTGGCGGTACCACTTTTAGCATAGCTTAGCATACATCACTGAAGTGGACAAGACCATTAGCATTTCTAAAAAAAAATGACCAAAGAGTTTCGATATTTTTCCTATTTAAAAACTTGACTCTTTTGTAGTTAGATCGTGCACTAAGACCGACGGAAAATGTAAAGTTGCGATTTTCTAGGCTGATATGGCTTGGAACTATACTCTCATTCCTGCGTAATAATCAAGAAACTTTACTGCCGTACCATGAGTGCAGCAGGCGTAATGATATGACGCAGCGCCTGAAAATAGTTCCGTTGTGTTGAAGGAAGGTGGCCTATTTTCAGGCGCTGCGTCATATCATTACGCCTGCTGCACTCATGGTACGGCAGTAAAGTTTCTTGATTATTACGCAGGAATGAGAGTATAGTTCCAAGCCATATCAGCCTAGAAAATCGCAACTTTACATTTTCCGTCGGTCTTAGTCCACAATGTAACTACAGAAGAGTCAAGTTTTAAATAGGAAAAATATCGAAACTCTTTGGTCATTTTTTTTTTGAGAAATGCTAATGGTCTTGTCCACTCCAATGATGTATGCTAAGCTATGCTAAAAGTGGTACCGGCAGAACCGGAGATCGGCTGAATGGATTCAAAAACGGTAAAACTGAACAGTTTAACTCTGGGGGAGTTGTAAAATGAGCCTATTTCCAAAAAAAGTGGAGTATCCCTTTAACTATTTGAACATTTGAGTAGTTTAACATTTATAATTTGTTTGAGGGACAAGTCAAAATTGTGGTAATCAACATTATGCAACATGTGCTGTTTCTTGAGCTTAACTTGTACTGAGACTGGTATATGACTTTAAGAGAAACAGTCAGGATGTAATTGCGGTGAGCTTGCTGGAATAATAGAGGAGCCTGTAAATGTGATCCTACTGCCAGTGTTATGCGTCCTGCTCAGAAATGATCTAATAACACTTATTTTTGCTAATTCTGATAAGGCATTTTGATTTTATGGTAATAAGCAATATAGGTTGGCTGACTGACATTTCTCACTTCTCTTTCGAGACAAAAAAAGGGGGGGGGGGGGGGGGGGCTGTACAGGAAAAAACCCTCTGGAATAGAAAGAGGGCAATGGAGATTTCCTTTACACCTTGTTGTGATCAGATTATCTTCGCCACTTCATGTGGAAATTGGTTACTGCTAGAAGGTCACCTATCAATCGCTTTATATTCCGGAGGCGCAGCGGTTTAATGCTCAAATCACACGTGCAAACATGCCCGCAGAAGCAGGTCACGTATTCTAGCTAATCTTGATTATGTTCCGTACTCATGATATGTATTTGTTTGCTGAGTGCAATCAGATTTGATTTTCACAGACTGCTTCTCATTCTCAGAAGGGCGTCAATGATTAGGATTCTTGCGTGTGCACTTATCAGGTTTATAAGCAAGCCCTGAAAGGATAGACCTGATTGGTAATGCATACTTGAGCAGTATGGGATAAAACAAAGTTATTAGGTGGAACAGCATTGCCCCCAGCCTGTAAAGCCTGCAATTTGGGGATGGTGGGAGAGGAACATATTCTACTTCTGTCACACATGAGTCCAGTACTTCACACATATGTGTCACTGTCACTTGTCAGCTCTGTCACCTGGCCTTAATTGAGGTCTATGGCATTATGAGCCAATGGTATAGTGGTTCGATTAGCTGAAGCTCGCATTTATATTGCGAAAAGCTTTAAGAATTAAATTGATTGAATAAAATTAGGCCATTTTGTTTTGTTTGGCGTGGGGTTGCCATTGCATTTAGTGTGGAAAATACAAGTTAAAACAAGACTGAAAGTTATTGAGAGCTACTTCAGAGAAGCTCATTTAAGGAGCACTGACCCAATACATTGTTGAAATTCGATTTGGTTTAATAGAGGAATGGCACACTTTGAATTAAAAGCGCTGGCCATTGAACTTGTGGCGAATTAACATAATGTTTTCACTAGAATTTAAAAGGATGGTTTAATTATGTTTTAATGAAACGCAAAGTTGCCTGTCTGTCTGATTGTCAGTGGCCAGATGCTCTAATCAGTCTCTTTTTTCCCAATCAGAGAGCAGACAAAAATTCTTCTTTTGTCAAAGACCTGCTGAGAGTCCGTATATGGGTGTTAAACCCCTCACAACAGATATTAAACCCTCCACTTGCAATAAGTCTTTAAATTAAATATGTGTACCTGACACTAAGCCCTTGTGTGCGTGATTAATTCTATTACCCGCGTTCAAGACCTAGACCTAGAATTCCGGAGGACCTCATTAATGAGGTTTTTAATAAGGATTAGGATGTCAGGGTTTCAGTGCCTTTCAGACAATGCTTACCTACCATATAAACAAATCTTATTATTCCTTTGTTTGTTATTTTCTGTGGTGTAATAGCAGTGTGGAGGGGACAAAGTGCTCCCTGTGGAGCTGGAATGAGTTTTCTCTGTGAAGGGGCGTTTACCTTTCTGTCACAGCAACCACAGGAAATGCAAAGGTAATGAACAGTGACAATGACATGCCATGTCACCAAGCCCACAAACCAGATGCTAACAAGATAAGTGGCCATAGTCAGAGAATGAATAGATGGCCAGAGACTTGCAAGATGTAAGTGAAAACATTCACATACTGTTGTCAAGTCAAGTCACATTTATAGCACTTTTTACAATGCAGATTGTTTCAAAGCAGCTTTATGGAGATAACAGGAAAATAATGCAGAAGTTTCCAGAAGAAAATAGCGTCACAGTCCAGCTTAAGTAAGTTCAGTGATGTTTAATTTTTGTTTGAAAAAAGTTATAAATTTAGTTAATTTATATATATATATATATATATAAAGCCGCTCTGGAGTAAACCGTGATGTCATCGTCCAGCTCAGTTCAGTTCTTGTATAATAGTGTCAATGCAGGCAGATCAATATTATTGTTGAATATTAAATTAAATCTTAAATTTAATGTCCCCAACTAAGCAAGCCAAGCCAATGGCAACAAAGGTGGAAAAAGGCAACAGTGGCAAGGAACCAAAACTCCATCAGGTGGCAGAATGGAGAAAAAAACCTTGGGAGAACTCAGGCTCAGTCGGAGGGGCCAGTGTCACGGAATGGTTGTGGAAAGGAGAGCGAGGACTCAAATGCAGAGAATGAGTATTTAATTAAGATAGAAAATAAATCCAGGTATAACAAAAACAAAACAGGCACAAAACGGGTCATAACTCAGAACACGGGTGAACATCAATAACGAACAAGCACAGGAATACAAACACAGGACTACAAACACAGGGAGACTAAATAGGGAAGCAAACAAGGAGGGTAACGAGAAAAGCAGGTGGGACAAATTAACCAATAATCAGATAACAAGATGGGAGGGGCTAGACAATATACAGGGGAGCACATGGCACAAGGAAACACATGACAAGCCATGTGCTCACAACAAACAAGACTATAACACCAAAACATGACAAACCGGGAATGTCAGAGCTCTGTCACTAAACAAAGAATAAACCAGACTGAAGTGACAGAACTGTGACAGTCAGTTCTCCTCTGGCCAATGAAAGAACAGTGTATGATTATGATTAAAACAGCATTATAGGTCAGAAGTCAGATTGGTTTGGAACAATCAGAATATTATCCAGTTGCATCTGGTTGAAGATTGGAGTCACGCCGGCATGGGACGAGTTTGTTGAGGATCAGTGCTGATGCTGTCGATGAGGCCTTCACAGGGGAGAGTCTAGTTGACACAATCTCTACTGACACTTCAGGGATGCGTTGTGGTCGTGTCTAGGCACAGGTCCTCCATCTGGTCTGGATACAGCCCGGATCCGGCTGATTACATCATGCGTTGTGGTCGTGTCTAGGAGCAGGTCCACCATCTGATCTGGATACAGCCTGGATCCAGCTTATTACAGTGAACCTCGGAATAAGCAGAAAGACTAACATTAGCATAGATGCCATTCTTCTTATGATGTAACAGGTACATCGGGTGTTATAAGAAGTGTTCCCGGTTCCGGCTGACCTAATTTATGCAGCCTAATAATCATTTAACTGATTTGAATAATAGGGATGTATAATTTTCTATGTGTATGCCAGGATAAAGAGATGTGTTTTTAGTCTAGATTTAAACTGACAGAGTGTGTCTGCTTCCCAGACAATGTTAGGTAGTTCCAGAGTTTTGGTGCTAAATAGGAAAAGGATCTACCGCCAGCAGTCGATTTTGATATTCTAGGTATTATCAACTGGCCAGAGTTTTGAGATCGCAATAGACGTGAAGGACTATAATGCGTTAAGAGCTCGCTCAAGTACTGGGGAGCTAAGCCATTTAGTACTTTGTAAGTAATCAGCAATATTTAAAAATTTATACGATGTTTAATAGGGAGCCAATGCAGTGTTACCAGAACCGGGCTAATGTGGTCATACCTCCTGGTTCTAGTAAGAACTCTAGCTGCTGCGTTTTGGACCAGCTGTAGTTTGTTTACTATGCGTGCAGGGCAACCATCCATAAAAGCACACCCAGGTTCCTAACCGACGACGAAGACTTGACAGAGCAGCCATCAATTGTCAGACAGTATTCTAGGTTAGTACTGGAAGCATATCTTTCAGTAGCTTTGTCGGTATAGGGTCTAACATACATGTTGTCAATTTAGATGATTTAACGAGTTTAGACAATTATTCCTTTCCTATTGCAACGAATGAATGGAATTTTTCCTCAGGGACACTACAATGCCCTGCCTGATGTGATACTGTAGTAGATGGTTGCATAGTTATAATTTTCTCTCTAATATTATCAATCTTGTAAGTAAAGAAGTTCATAAAGTCATTACTGCTATGCTCTTTGCAAACTTCAGAAGTAAAAGCTTTAATTCTTGTTAATTTAACCACTGTGTCAAATAAATACCTAGGGTTGTGTTTGTTTTCTTCTAAGAGAGTTGAAAAATATGCAGATCTAGCAGTTTTTAAGGCTTTTCTGTACGCAATCGTGCTCTCCACGAAATTCGAAAAACGTCTAGTTTTGTTTTCTTCCAGTTGCGCTCCATTTTTCTGTCTGCTCTCTTAAGGGCCCGAGTGTGCTCGTTGTACCACGGCGTTGGACTATTTTCTTTAATCTTCTTTAAGCGCAAAGGAGCAACTGTGTCTAAAGTACTGGAAAAGAGAGAGTCAAAAGTTTAGGTCGCAATATTGAGTTCTTCTAAGCTATCTAGGATGCTGAGGACATGAAACTGATCAGGAATATTATTAATAAAGCAATCTTAAGTGGCAGAAGTGATAGTTCTAACATATTTGTTACACTGAGTTGGCTTTGCAACCTTGGATAAATGGAGTATACACGAGACTAGATAATGATCTGAGATGTCATCGCTCTGACAATGAGTGGGTCCTGACACGTGTTGTCTAACTCCAATAGAGTTCAGAATGTCTCTAAATGCCAATCCCAATGCATCTTTTTCGTTATCTATGTGTATATTAAAATCACCAACAATTAGGACTTTATCTGCAGCCAGTACTAACTCCGATAAAAAATCAGCAAAATCTTTGATAAAGTCTGTATGGTGCCCTGGTGGCCTACAGTAGCTAGCACAAATGGCAAGCGCGATTTATCATTTACACTAGATAGAGTTACATTAAGCACCAACACTTCAAAAGAATTGTATTTGATACTAGACTTCTCAGTAATTCTGAAGATATTACTATAGATTACAGCAACACATTTACATTTACATTTACATTTATTCATTTAGCAGACGCTTTTATCCAAAGCGACTTACAAATGAGAACAATAGAAGCAGTTAGACTAACAGTAGGACAACAATACGTAAGTGCTATAACCCCTCTCAGTTTAATCTTAGTGCAGTTTTTTTTTTTTTTTTTTTTTTTTTATAGAATAGAAGAGAAGAGAAAGTGTTAATTCTACTGAATCAAGGGCTGCCGAAAAAGATATGTCTTCAGCAGTTTCTTGAAAGTGGCTACTGACTCAGAAGCTCTGGTTGAGTTAGGCAGATCATTCCACCAACAGGGAACAGCCATGGTAAAGGTCCGAGAAAGAGATTTTGTGCCTCTTTGAGATGGTACCACAAGACGACATTCGCTAGCAGAGCGCAGGTTTCTGGATGGCACATGCAGAGGGTGGTGTTATTAATAATAACACCACCCCCTTTTCCTTTCAGACGTGGCTTGTTTTTATAACAGTAATCTTGGGGGGGGGGGGGGGGGGGGGACTCATTTAAAGTAATGTAATGTAATTGTCTGGTTTCAGCCAGGTTTCTGTCAGACACAACATGTCTAGGTTATAATCTGTAATCATATTATTAATAATAAGTGCTTTTGAAGTAAGGGATCGAATATTCAGCAACCCTAGTTTTATAATTTGTTCATTTGTATTATATCTATTTTTTATTTGTTGAACATAGATACAATTTTTACCCTTAAAAGGGTTTGGGAGTTTTTTTTGTATTTTCTAATTCGGGGAACAGACACAGTCTCTATATGATGATATCTAGGTGAAAGAGTCTCTATGTGATGGGATTTATCTGACCTCAGTGACGTGAGACAGCTAGCAGACGGTCGGTTTAGCCAGTCTGTCTGCTTCCTGTCCTGAGCCCCAATTCATGTTTGAGTTCTAAGACTATGTGCCATATTAGAAGAGCGGCACCATCCCAGAAGGGATGAATACCATCTCTTTTCAACAGGTCAGGTCTGCCCCAAAATCTTTTCCAATTGTCTATGAACCCTATATTATTTTGCGGACACAACTTAGACAGCAAGCCACTGAGTGAGGACAGTCTACTAAGTATCTCATCACTCCGGCGAACAGGAAGGGGGCCAGAGCAAATGACAGTGCCTGACATGGTACTTGCGAGTTCACACACCTCTTTAACGTTCATTTTAGTGATCTCCGACTGGCGAAGTCAAACATCATTTGTGCCGACATGAATAATAATCGTAGATTAGCAAGCACTTTTAAATTTGCTTTGAATTCAGGCACTCCGGCTCCCGGCAAACATGTGACTATGGTGGCTGGTGTCTCTATTTTCACGTTCCGTGTAATAGAATCGCCAATAACTAGGGCACTTTCAACAGGATTCTCAGTGGGTGTTTCACTCAGTGGGGAGAATCTATTTGTTATGGTAATCGGAACGGAATAGCGGTGTTTTGTCCGGCGACTACACGGTCACCCAGTTGCCCTGCTGCACGGGCTCTACAGCCGGAACCGAACAATGCAGAGTTCACTAAGCTAGTCGCATCCAAAGCAGTATCTAAAGCCCTTGCATTCTTACTATCCTCAATTAAAGTTTGGATGCGTGTCTCTAGTTCTGAAATCTTCTCTGTCAGCCTGACTATCTCCCTACATTTATCACATGAAAAGCCCTCTGTGCTGACAGAGAAGGCCATGCTATACATGTGACACAAAGTGCAAGTGACAATAACAGGAGAAGATATTACTCACCATGTTTGTTGACTGATCCTACTTACCATAGTTGTTTTATGGACGTGTAAAAGGTGCGAGCGCGCTTGAGACGGCAAGCATTGATGGCAGGTTAACAGGCTAGCAAGATACTAGCGTGTTGTATACTAGCGATAAGGATTTAGATAAAAGCTATCGATGTCAGATTAATGTGATAGGCAATATTAGACAATATCTAATATATGTTGATGAGTAAGTTATATTTAGCAAAATAAACAACAAGGAATGATAGTAAATAGAGATTCAAAGCAGAAAGCTATACGGAGCATACATACACAAACCAGCAGCAAGGCAGACAGGAGCAAAAAAAAAATCTAATTGTTGTGTGAATTCAAACTTATATATATATATATATATATATATATATATTTAAATCATATATTGGTCATTATTAATGGTCATTATGATACAAACCTGTATATTGTTTTCTTTTCTGTCAAGCATAAAAATAGATGTTTACACAGATTTTAAATTATATTTACACAGCTCTTGATTCATACTATGACAGTTTATAGTGACCATGTTTGTCTTTTAAAGGGCCAAACATGACCAAATTAACAACAAACAACAAAAGGCACTATAAAAAGTAATCCAATGACCTCTAGTCCAATCTTCCCCTCCAGAGAGCTGTTATCTAGAGAACTGCTATTACCAGATCATTGATTCAGTGAGTTGAACTTGAGAACCAAATCACTGAATCAAGTTCAAATCACTGACTCCGACTGATCACAGCGGCTCTTAAGTAAGCAGCTCACTGAAGGGAAACACTATCATCAGTGAAAAATTACTCACCAAAGGTATTGCATGTCTTCAAATGATTTGGAATATAGGACACAAATCTTTGTTTTGGTGTGCATGAAGAAGGTTATTACATTATATTATTATTATTTATATATATATATATATATATTAGTTTTAAAATATGTTAAATAACTTTTTTTTTATCGACACAAAAACGAAAATCATACAGATTTGGAACAACAGAATTTTCATTTTTTTGGTGAACTATCCAATTAACAAGGGATATTTTGACATGTCTCCTCATCTCACCTTTTTTTAAAGAGATTGCAAATATAATATGGCATCTGATCTTATTATTCACAGACAGAATGCTTATTATTAGAGCAAAATTATGAGGTGTAAGCCAACATCATAAATATAGCCTCAAGCGAAACATATCCCAAAATGTGAAGATAACAGTGTGATGAGAAGCAAAATGCAAACACAAATAAACAGCTCTTTGGCTGGGAGACTAAAGACAATTGTGAGAATACACAGTACATTTACAAATGAAAAATGGATCAGTGAGGCAAATTTATGGATGAAAAGCTCATTAGAGCAGAAGTGTGCTTGAAAAACTACCTCCCAAAGTGCTCTTTTTTGCAACCTTATAGATTTATGCTTGTCCACAGCTGACAGTACCAAATTTTCTTGTGAACACACAAATATTTTCTTATTTATTCACCGGTGAGTTCCTAGAATAAAAAGTTATCTGTTAAACGAGATATTGATTGAATTCTGATTTAATTCTCTCCGAAGTGAGCCAAGCTAGATATGTAAATTCCATGCTCTCTATATGCTTTGTGCACAAATAGATATGACCCGTGACATGCCTTTTACCTCTCATTTTGTATTGTGAGAATTTGCAGTTAGTTATGGCTGGCCCACAGACAGGTTATGGATTTTAGCCACTCCTGAGCTTCTTAAGCCTGCTCTTCCTCTTCCCAAAAGCCTGTCCTTGACACATGGAGCTTGGTAGAGATTGAAGACAAGCCTTTCACTTTAGTCTTAGCTGTAGCTGTGGCTCAGACGGCTTTAAGATGGCTGTCCTTTACTTCCATTCCTGAGAGGTGGTGGAGAGTGAGACGGGAGAAACTGGCACATCCCACTAATCCATCATCATCAGATCCAGCTAGTGTCCTAAATCTGGTGAACGTCTGCTCAAATAATTGTGTATGGGCGAATTCCAAACAGCGATTTTACGCCCTTGAATGGCACTTCAAGAGAGAGACATTTGTAAGAGCATTCATCAAGAGCAAGTCTGTTAGCGAAGGGTACATGCGATGGTCACTTCAAGAAATTAATGTTATCGTTTATTGTAATGTGACCCTGGGTGAGGAGTCCTCGCAATACATTTTAAAGCTATATAGTGAGTGAGTTTGAGTTCTACCTGAAAGACTCGGGAGGCAAAATGACGTAACAAAGCATTAATTTATTAACAGCCCAGCAAGCAAGTATTGTGTTATAAAGTTCTTTGGCGTAGGCCCCATCCGTAGCTCGCAATTCGAGGGAAACGGAATCTGCATATCCTGCCTGAAGACGAAGGCAGGGGTGCAGCCGACCCCCTGGGAGGTATGGGCAGGGACCATCCTGGTGGTGGTGGGGAGGATGGAGGTGAATGTTGGTGTCAGTATCTGCAAACTCAGACATGAGTAAGTACCGATCTTTTATACAAGTATTAGAACACGATTGGTTAGATGTGAAGGTAATAAGCGACGTAACAATTGAGTCTTCCTAGCAGAACTTACGCTAAAGCTTTCATCTAACATATAAACAGAATAATTTAAAACATTTTTGTTTCGATATAAAGCGATTTTACACACATTTTAGTTATGTGTTTCATATTACATGAAAATGATAATGAAAATCAATCAGTTAGCTCCGAGCAGAATCGTATTTTAATGTTTTTGTTCTTATGTTCCTTCTGTAACATTACCATTCCGAAAATGGTTTGATTAGAAAAAAAATACCGTTAACAACATTATTTAACTTTCTCTTTTTCTTCTTCTTTTTGCCTACTTTATACAAGAGATTGAATAGAACTTTATGCTAGTCAAAAAAGTACAAGCAGGAGATACAAACCAATACAAACTTCTACCTTTGTCAGTGTAACAATTCACTGTTTCTCGGTGGTTATGTAGAAAACAATACAACTCTTCAGGTGATCATAATTAAACAATCAATCCACAGACTCCAGTTCTTCCAGTTTAACTCCATCTGGAACAAAACATTATGAGAATGGGAACAATAACGCATCAGGCAAAAAAATGCAATTCATAAACATTGTATTACAATGTTTAACAATGCATAACAATATCTCCACCATGGCGGGAATTCATCACTTCAATACCTATACATTTAAGTTGTTCAATACTATGATTAATCAATAAGTCTAGCTATCGGAGAGGTGACATTATGGCTGATTTATGTTCACTCACTCTAATCCTCAATGATCTTGATGTTTTCCCAGCATACATAAATGGGCATGGACATTGGAGTAAGTAAATTATGGTCTTAGTAGATCATGTTATACAGGATTTATTATAGTGTAACACCTGCCTTTAAAACCAAGTATACTTTTTTTGTGGAAAAACATATAAAGTGCATTGTAGTACAGAAGAACATGATGTGCAATTCTGTCATGGAAAACAACCTTGTATGTATGCTTTTTTGTCATTGCGCAACATCTGATCTAACTAGCATATTCGCCAAGTTTTGAGATCTTTTTGTATAAAGATCTGAGGATATTTAAACAACTTTTAATTAAGAATGTGAAGCTAAAATAAACCAAAATTTATTGACAATGGATTTGATCTGATGACTATTCTTCATATAAGGATATAATTAACTTTGATCGTTACTTAATAATTTAACTCTCTTTGATTTTTTTTCTCTTTCAAGCGCTCATTTAAACCAAGTCCTTGCGTGTCCTCTTGATCTAAAACGGTTGCTGAGAATTTTAGACTGTTTGACAAATTCCTCTTATGAATCGCATATACAGTACATCTTAATCTATAAAGTTGGCTTAAGTGTAGACTTTTTTCAGAGGTAGCAGGTGATGACTATCTGCAGAGAGTATTTTTCTTGTCTATCCATTTTTCTTCAAGACCTCTATTTAACATCTTGTCTAGCTGTGATTTGTATTCAGTGGGATCAAATGTTATAAGTATTTTATAACATGAATAATCACTAAGCATTGTTTTTACTTTAATGATATATTTTTCTGAGTTTTGTATAACTATTGCTCCCCCTTTATCTGCTCTTTGTCATTCTTTAAATCCTCTAAAGCCATCCTTTGGACTTTTGCAATGAGAAGTAAAAAGTTCTTCATGTAACCATTAATGCCAATAAAGAACCTTTATTTTTAAGAGTATACAAATGTGTTTAATAGTAGAGGCATACGGACTACATGCGGTGTCCAGAGAAGTGACGGCAAGTTTTATTAAGTTAAAAAGCTGAGAGGGAACACACACATATTTATAACATATTTAAAAACTTCATAATAAAATGTAGGTGAAGATAATAAGGAAATTACATCTTTCATTGCTCCCTTTGCCAAGTGTGTTCCAAATGGCTTCAATGACACAAGTGCAATTCTCCCTTCAAGGGCTCTGCCCTTTGGAGTGAGCAGGGCATAGGGATGCTCATTTCCAATTAGAATTTGTCATATGACTTAAAGTTAGTATGCCTGGTTTAATCTGTGTGTGTGTGGTTGCTCGTGCTAGTGAGATCCTGTCCCTCTGAGCACACTCTCATCTTCAATTATTTTAGCTCAGTCATCCTGAATGCTGCTGACAGGATTAACATTGCTCAAGAAAATGTCAGAATCTCAAATGTCGCTCACAAAGGCAACATTGTCTTAATTTATGCAAAACAATTTTAAAATACCAGAGAGCATCCGTTTTTTGGCAGCGAGGTCACATGAAAAAACCATGTAGTTGTTGGCCAGAGGAATAGAAGTGTAGAAGTGCAGGGCCAGCGATGGAAAATGTGGGGATTGTTTGATTAGGCAAAGATGCGAGAGCTGATGGCTGCCAAAATCCAGCGCCCGAAGCGCTTGTGTTCCTTCACGCAAGAGGAAGCACAGTGCCTCTGAACGCCAGGTTTGTAAACGGTGCCTGAGAAATGCTTTGTAATGTGATCGACAGCCTTGCCTCGTTGCTTCTTAAAAATCTGATGTTTTTTATTATCATGCCTTGATGAATTGGCAAATAATCAGCTTTATCCTCTATATGTTTGTTTGGTCTTCAGACCTTCATAAGAGCCGCTAATTAATGCACCAGATTCTTCAAAGTGCCGCTTTGGCCTGTCTAATTGGCTAACGTATTTTCCCAGCCAAGCAAAGAGGGAATACCTATAATACATTTCCAGGAGAAGTACAAAAAACAACTCGAAACTCATCTCAGATAGACGGGTTTCCCCTGAGTGATCTTACATCTGCTTGTCTTACTGTACAAGCATTATCAGCTAAGCTGCAGCCGCATAAAAGAATACAAGCATTTCCATTCTGTTAATGTTCTTGACTGAACCGAGATCCGTCTCACCCATCCCCAGGACATTTCCCGGCCTTGCATTTTCTGCAACACCGCAAGCTGTGTAATGGCAGGGATGTTTAAGTTGAAACATCTCCCCGATCCTTTAGCTCTTTGCCACCCCGAGTTAGAAACTGTCACTTTTGTTCACGAGCCGCAGCAGCAGTTTGCCCCTGTGAACATCACTCGCAGGCATGTGAAGACGCAACATTGTGCCTTGTGAAGTGGGGAGCTGTCACTAAACGAAGGCAAACTTTCTGAGGATACTTCAGGAAGAGACAGAGACCCAAAATGGCAGGGTTCTTGTTGACAAAGGAAACAAACATATGGCGTGCACTTGAAGATTAAACGATGGTTGTGGCATGTTTGAGCCCTTCAGCTTAAGCTAAATATGATTAAATAACAACTCGGTTTGTGTCATCAACGCTAGAAACACCCTGACACTATGATTTAGCAGCCACCTGTGAATTTCTGGCCTTGTTAGCACTCTGTGATGCCTACAAGTGGTTAGCATAATGTAAGCATGTATACTCTATAAAACCTGTAATTTCATTGAAAGCTTCCTTAGGGATGCATGGCATGCTTGAAGATATTGTTTCGTCCTTGTGTAATGAGAGAAAACACAGTGAAAAACAATATTGACTCAGAGCAAATGTAATTCTATAATTCCAGTTTCAAGTAAAACTCCAAGAGACGTCCGTCACACTGATAAGGCGGCTGCTGATAAAGCATTTGTGTTTGTCTTGAAGAAAAAAAGATAAGAAGTGCATTTAATTAGGACCTCAATATGGTCAATTCAGCCTCCGGCTCTAAAATTTCTATAAAATCTTGATTAGAGTCCTCCGATAACAACAGCTTTAATAACAAGATTGAATTAATAGAAATTTCACTCTGTTCCCATGGAAAACAATAAACACGTGTATTCAGGAGCAAGCTAACCTTTAATGAGTTGTCAATCAAATGCATTGATTTTGCACCTAAAATCTTTGATTTCATGGAACGATTTTCCCAATGCAGGGTGTTAATAGACTCTGAGGCTTCAGAGATTCTTAGAAACATTCGCAAATCTCGTTGGCAACAATGCCCATCTCTCTTATTTTCATATGCGTTTCCGTGGTTGCATCAAATCCAGTGGGCACAAAGCCCACAAACAAGCCGAGTTACCATGGTGAATGTTACCACAGAGATGCAGAACCTATGCACGTCTCATCGCCACGTTGATTCCTTCGGTGTCCACCTCTTTCCTCCTCTGCAGGGGAATAGCAAATTAAATAAAATGGCATGATGAATACATCAAAGCGGCTTGATTAAAAAGGAAAGGATTAAGTCTATATATAAAGACTGAAGAATGATGGGAAAGACAATATCACAATTTAACGGAATTACACTTATTGCCCTGACTGAAGAAGGGCCATGTAAATGATATTAAGGAGGATAAGCTTTTAAACACCTCTGAGACAGACTGCCGCTCTAACAGCTTCATTGGATTATCGTGCCATATCTGATGAAAAATGAGATATTCATGCTTTCATTGTGAAAGACATGCATTGTCGGTTCGGTTTCAGTATCTATGCGAGTGTGTCAGCTTGCGTTGTGATGAGCTGTGAAACCTCGTCATATGTGAAGATGGCCATCAATGTCTCTAATTCACTTCTCTCCCTCCTTCCATGTGCCCTTCAGACAGTCGCTGATCCTCACGCTGGTGGATAGACTCCACACAAACTGTTTTGTGACAGCGCTGTGCTTCCTCTTATCTAAAACCAGTGCTCTGCCATGACAATGCCGTCGTCAGGAGAACTCCCGGTTGAGTGTTTGCGCTTCCGCTAGTAAAAGCTTAGGGGGACTTATCTACTCATGCGTGATTACCATTTTAATAGGTTTATTTTCAAGTCAGGCTTTTGTGATGTTAAAAAGCATGTGAAAAGTAGAAAACTCTTCGTTTGACAAAGCTCAGGGTAAATGTATGGCTCCTTAATGAAGATGCATTTATTTTTGCTGTCTTGCTTGATTCTGTACGTACAGTATTTCATATGAGGGTATTTATTCAACTGTAGGAACTTTTGGCCAAGTAAAATGTTAGAATATAAAGTCTTCGAAAACACACTTTTTACACTCTTAGTAGTAATTTTCCCTTTTTGTTTCTTCTTATCAAAACAAAACTTCTTATGCACAAATAAATAGAATATATAATATGTTTAATATTATATTTTTTTAAGTTTTATTTTGCATATAATGTATATAATATTATCATAGAAACTATTAACTATTAACTATAACTATTATTCTATTAAGCATAGAATTGTTCAGGTGGTGGAAATGATGGCTGTGGCTGTGGAAGAGTTTTGATATTTAAAAAAATATATATATATATATATTCTTTAATATGAAATAATTCGCATTTTTATGGTAGATAGTGTCATAATTTAATATTGAAAGTCTGGGTCTGGGACAAAGGTAAAAGGGTTCATATAAAAATCTGTTCATTTGAATAGAAGTCAAACCCTGGGAGATGTATATGCCCAGAACTGAAAGACACTTGTTGAATTGGTGGGGATCCAGTCCTTGTTTGTGTGCTGAAACATCTTGAATGGTGAAGTGGAAATCAGTCAATGTCA
Source organism: Rhinichthys klamathensis goyatoka (assembly GCF_029890125.1). Lineage (NCBI taxonomy): Eukaryota > Metazoa > Chordata > Actinopteri > Cypriniformes > Leuciscidae > Rhinichthys > Rhinichthys klamathensis. Next base: position 7,160,551 of record NW_026606658.1, on the reverse strand, counting down.
TTCAACAAATAAAATCATTCTGTTGCAATGCTCACTTTCCTCTCCCCATCCGCAAACCCAGACAGATACTTATGAATATGTATTGGCCGTATGATAATAGCGAAGCCAGGTTTCTTAAACAGCACTTTTTTGACAGGGATGATGGGTAAGGAACAATTGAACAGAGACTGTTTCCAATATTGGCCCCTCCAAATACATCAATAATAGTAAAGGATGTCAGGATCAGATAGGGCCTTATTTATGGAGGAAAGTTGTCACAGGATCTTGAGATGGCATGACCGTGTCTTTGTGTAAATGTGTGTGTTGTACAGTATGTGGGTGTGTGAATGTGGGTAGTATATGTTGCACCCACATGCAAGACACGAGCTCAGTCTGTTATGTGGGAGCTGTTTGACAGGGAGGAAAAGAATACCACCACGCACAACCCACTCGCAGACACGCTTTCCTGCACAAACAAGCTCTCCTGTTTATTCCAACTTACATCCACATACCTTGAAAGCAGAAGTGTAGTTTCTGCTTAACCACAATCACCAAATGCTATTGCAAAAATAATGAATGATTGTTTTCAAACAGGTTTCCCTACGAACACTCTGCCCATCTGCCAATGGTCAGGCAAGCAGAGTGCCCCACCCCAGAACTCACGCCATTGGCTGAGCCGCTGTTGCCGTGCGAGACAGGTCGGAATTCTCAAACAAACAGAGCTATGTTTTGATAGGGTCACAAAGACACAGTGTTCGTCCCACTAATGGTTTACTTTTAGTCGTCTCTGCATATCAAGCTGCTACAGGAGTATTTTAACATCCGAGTATTTTAACACTTTTAACAGGAGTATTTTAACACTTCAGCTTTAATTAACAAACTGCGGTAACTGTGGTAGTCAAATGCGAGTCCTGCTCATTGCCTTGGCCTCCTTGGAGGGAAATATATCCTTTCTCTCCTTTTCTATCTAGCTGTAATTTAACCAACAGGGGCACGATCATTGATGCCAAGCAACATGTCCTTGAATGGTAATGAAAAGCCATGAAGCAGATGCAGAAATTCTAGTTTACAATGTTGTTTACTCTGTAGGCACCTTGAATGTCATAAGCAGATGCGCGTACATTGATTTTTCTTTTCTCCAATACCAAGTAAACGATGCATGAAATGATTTGTTGGTTTGTTTTCTCGGCATACTCCTTAAAACTCTACTGTATTGTCTACCAGAAAAGGGGAGAAAGGGGAAAAATAAATAGGCTGCCAACAGTCACAACCATCATTCTGCCGTCAACACGTGAGTCAGTGTTAACCAGGCGGTGAGCTAACCGAGCGCGAGGCAGACAGAGATGAAACCGCACAACATGCTCCTCACCTGCTTCCGTGACTGAAAACTGACTGCAAAGAGGGGAAAACATGGTTAGACTGTAATTACAGTCTCATTTCTGTTTCATGCAGCAAACCTCAGTCATGCTTCCTCAAGCCAGACATATTGACAAGATTGAGTCTAGGCAGCTATCGCACCGGATCCGGCGCACACTGCAAACAAAGCCAGATGAAACAACATCAAGATCATTCTGTTAAGGGTTTTTTTTATGCTTCTTGGCCTGTATTCTTGTTTCCATTTGTGAACTGTCATTATCATGGTATACCTCGTCAAAATTATGTTAGCGTTGCACAGGAAAGAGAAGTGATCACAGAGGCAGATCTCAGAATTGGGCAATTTTCAGGTAAACGTGTGAATAAAAGGCACAATGTTGCTGGAAAATTGAGTCTGTTTGCAGCATCGAAGGTGTGTTGTATCTGTATTTTCACATGGGAGGACAACAGTTGTTGGGTTAAGGCGTAAAAAAAATGCAAAGAAAGGACGAGAGAGATGGAGAGAGAGATTAGAAGATGTCTGAAATGCTTTTGCTGCAGCTGGTTTTCTCTGTGGTTCTTCTACACACATATTCAGAGCACATTGCTACTTTTGGAAGAAGTCCCCTGTTTCACATAGATCTCACAGTAAGAGTCTAGTCAAATGCCTTCTTTTCCATACGGTCCCATAGCTCAGTGGGGATGTGACATAAATGTCAAGACTGTGTTATCTGTGCGAGTGCAGGCACCACTGAGCTCTGGACAGACCCGCCCTGTTATCCCTATTTTTCTTCTTTTTTTCTTCTCCATATCACCCCTCCCTCTTTGAATTCCTCTTCTTTTTCTGCATTAGGCTAATTTATAACATTTCTGGGTATTCTGATTTCTAATGTTGAGTCAATCTCTCTGTGAAAATGGCATAATGATGGATGGACACATGGATGCAGATCTGTACTCCAAATGGGTTGGCATGACATGTCAAGCAGTGACAGTGGTGCCCTGCAGTGTCACATGCTCCATCTAGAACTATTTTAAAACAGTTGTATGCTTCTCGTATAATTAGATAAATGCACTTTTTATGACTTGATATTAGCTTAGATATTAGTTAGATAGCATTGAATATTTGTACTCCTAAAATATATTTGTCACACTACAGGACTATTTAAATGGGTAGCTCACCACAGAATGAAAAATCTGTCATCATTTACTCACTAACACTACATAAAAGAAGATACTTTGAAATATTTGTTCTCCATGCAATTGAAGTAAATGGGGTCCACTGACAAAAACAGTTGACTAATTCTTCCAAAATATCTTCTTTTGTGTGTAAATGATAATGTTTTAGGTAAACTATGCCTTCAAATGAGCTGCAGAAACAGAAGGTGATTAAAAATGAAAGGGTGACTAAAAGACAGCATATAAAAATACAAACTATCCCCGAAATATACTCTACCTTCCAAAATGTTGGGGTCAATAAGGTTTTTTAATGTTTCTGAAAGTGTGTGTGTGTGTGTGTGTGTGTGTGTGTGTGTGTGTGTGTGTGTGTGTGTGTGTGTGTGCGTGCGTGCGTGCGTGCGTGCGTGCGTGCGTGCGTGCGTGCGTGCGTGCGTGCGTGCGTGCGTGCGTGCTCGTATTTGTGTGTGTGTTTTCATTCTGATGTTCCAACTTTTTGGCTTTTAAAATGACATACCCCAACCCCTAATATTGATGAAAATATTCAAAGTGTAGACACACAGGTAATTTATATTTCTGTATTGAAATGTTGAACATTCTTCTTCTTTTGCAGGTGTAAAGAGGGTTACCGTGGACTTCGTTGTGACCAGTTTGTGCCGAAGACGGACTCCATCTTATCTGACCCAAGTATGTACTTTTGTCACAGTGTGTTTTCTTTGAGGGATAATATGAGGGAATCTTTTTATTTTGTGTGGGTGGTACCTTTATGCAGGGATACAGGAAAACAGAATGTGGTTTGGATAAAAACAAGGTTATTGAGTTATTTCCATTCCTACTAGCATGAACAACACAAAGCCCTTTGGCGACAATATGCTTCATGATACAGCAAACCAAAGATGATAGAACATCATTTACCTGTTGTTTACTTGCTTTACAGTCTTAGTTTTAGAAGTTCCAGCCTCTCTAGCATCAGGTGAGTCTCTTAGCCTCCAGGGCTGAGAGTTCTCCACCGATTTCTCAGAACCGTGTTTTGCTTAAGTAGTTAATTATACCTCTCTCTCTAAGTGCTGAAATTGCCATCACCCTACAATGCCACACTCATGAAAATCAGAAAGCATTTGCATATGCTATTTTCTCTATAGGAAAGCTGATCTCTAACTCCTGCAGGAGCAGAATTTTTTTAGCGTGACAAATATAGTGCGTAACCCGTTTACATTTGTTGTCTGATTCTAACAAGGCTCAGAGTGGCAACGAAATGTGATCAAATGACTATTTTTCATGAAGAGTACATTTCCCATGTCATTAGGAAAGTCCCTGAATGAAAGTAATTGCTTTGCTAATTTTAGGTCGATGCTAAAGTCATTAGCCATTTCTGTGCTCAATGAGCTAGGAGAGTGTCTCACAGGTTAAAAAAGGACAGTGGAGTACAAGTAGCCAAGGGGAAGTTCACTGATGGCGTAAGTCACTGAAAAAGCTGTCAAAGAGAGATGTTTGCTTTCTTACAGGTTAGTAATGGAAAGATTTGTGAAACCTCACAAAGCCTTGACTCATAAACCCTTCTTCCTGTGACTCAACTTTCCGAGAGCTATTATACCAATATGAAAGGAAGTGTACAAGCCTTGGAGGGAGAAAGCGGAGAAAAGAGATGTCCAGCGCGAGATGAATCTGCAACACGGCTGTTTCTGAGTGCCTAGCGTTGTATGAATTGTCTAGCTTTTGGGGGGTGATCTTTTACAGCGAGTGATACGGCAACCTAAACTCCCATTTAGTGCACTTTGAGTTGCTGACCCTACTGAGTGGCTAGTAATGGGATCTTTTTGTAGCCTTTGTGTCCCTGATACTTCTCTTTCCTATCTGATTTTCTCAATGAGAGCATTCATATTCCTGCTATCCATCAATCCCCAAGATGGAGCCCTCATCTCTAGCAGTGCCATCATCTCCTTCACGGATACACCTACACAATCCTGCTGGTATTGCCTCCTCCACCCTTCTGTTGACACCGTTTAGCATTGAAGCAATTTTAGGCCACTGCTGTTGCAAATCGGCTAAATGGCTGAAGCTTTCGGCATCTATAGTTTGTTTTTTTATTTTGTTGTATCCACCTATTCAACATTGATAGAAATGAGCCAGTTAATCCAAATTATGTGCTTGAATTACAATCCATTCCTGCCATGGAAACAAACACAAGAGGCTTTGGAGCGGCCCGCATGAGGAGCAATCACAGTGCTCAATATCTTATGTCAAATTACAGCCTTGACTATTTTTTCATAGCCCATTATGTTTCCGATGTATCTTTATTCTACCCTATAGAGGCCAATGTTTGTTTTTCCCCGTTCCTGGTTTGAGCCTGATGTGTTTGGTCCAGTGCATCTTTATTCACTTAACCCACCAAATGGGTGGGGGGGGAGGGGGGCTGGGGGGGGGGCTTGGCTTTATCTGCCACCTAGTCTTTTGTCCCCTGAGCTTTTTCACAATCTATCTCTGCTCAACACACTAGCACAAATCATCCGTCGACTGTCTTTTTTGTCTCCATATCAACTACCACACAAATAAGATGAGAAAAGACCCTCGCTTCTGCTTGGCCCCTATCTCCCCCCTGCTCCCTGGCAAAGGATAACACTGTGGGTCAGCGACTGCAGAAACCCCACTGCTTAATATGAGGAATGCTGTTGACTTTCTTTCAACTTTTTAGCCTGCATTGTATGAGCGATGGTGTTAGAGGAGTAGTTCACCCAAAAATGAAACCATTTCTCACCCTCGTGTTTTTTTTTGTTTTTTTTTTTAAAGCTATACAACTTTCGTTCTTCCACAGAACACAAAAGGAGAAAATTTGTTTTTATGCTTTTTTTAAGGACTGACGTTTTCAAGCTATAAAAAGTATCAAATGATCCACATAAATCATGCACTAGACTTCAGTCAGGGAAGATGCCATATTGAATTTTACATGTAGGAAAACAAGCCTGTGAGGAATAGACTTTCACTCATTTATAAAGGTATAGATCACATGTAATTTTTAAACTCACACCTTTCCAAACTGTTTTGTGGAGTTTTTGTATACTGAATACATTTTTTTAGCCAGGAGTTTGACAGGCAATCTGACCAATCATGACGCCCGAATCCACCATTTTGTCCGACAAACAACGATCTGTCACCACACATTAAAGAGACACAAAACTGGGGGTCTTTGCAAAGGGTCAATTGGAATTGCATGTAAAATCCATTGAACTTACTGTATCCCTCACAGCCTCGTTTTCATTCCCGTCAAAATGAAATATGGCACTACCCTGATCAAGGTCTATATTCCAAGTCTTTTTAAAGCCATAGCTTTTTGCAAAACAACATACCTAAATTTAAGTTCATGTGAAAAGCAATGTTGTCCGATTCATGAACTAATTACTCTTTTGAATGTAATCTTTTTAATGAGTTTAATTGAGTTTTTTTATTTAGTTCACAAAAATGATCTAAATTATTTGTTCATGAATCTCACTCATTTGGTTATCAAGTTCTGGTGGTAGTGGTTAAAAGCTCACTGGAGGGGACAATTTTCAAAAGCTATGTTTTTTGCGAAAAGCTATTGTACATCTTCAGAAGACTTAAAGTCTATATATAGTGCATATGTCGTATGGACCACTTTTATGAAGATGTTGTGAAGCACCAGCTCCTTTCATACAACTGTACAAACACGAGTGACAAGAAACAAGGTGAGTAAATGACACATTTTTGGACTATCCCCCATGTGAACAAGGAGTTTGGTTAGTGGAGCCATTTTCAGAGCTGTGGAAAAAAACCTGGGGTTCAGCCGGTGACTCGAGGGAGACGGATTTCACGACTGACTTGCTCAGGGGACAGCGGCCCCTCTCATTTAGGTATTTATCTCTCGAGCATTAGGCTATGTAAGTAAGCCGCACAAAGGAGCTTTTACCTATTGCTCCAACTAACGGAAGGATTAAGGATTTGATTCATTTTTGTACTTCTTCCACTCAGTCTCTGAGCGACTGACGTTGATTCAGTGCACTGGATGCCATTCCTCTTCGACGGCGTAAATGTCTCCCAGGGGTGACGGGACAACGGATGGGAGCCTGTGGTTTATGGGAGCAGTACATCAGGAGCTTGCTGCCAGGATTCGAGGAATGCATGCATATCCGTGCTTAATGACTTTGTGTGTGTGGCTCATGACAGCACAGCGATTATGACAGGATGAATGTGGCAGTTATTGTGGGCAATCAGAGGCAGCCGCAGCATGAATGGGCCAAGCAATGCTGGCAGTAGGGATACGACAGAACCGCTGGATCATCGCCTGGGCCTTTTGTCTCACAGAGCTGTGTTGTGTTTTTTAAAAATCTTACCCGATCCCACAACACACAGCGAATTCAATAGGCCCAGAGGAGAGACTCTGTGCAAAAATCTTGGGTAGGAGTATTACTAGCAATTCTGCTTACATTAGCATTTAAAACAACCTTTTAAGCGATTCCACATACTTCATTGTTCCTGCACTGTGCTGCGGCTGCCAATAACAAGGGCTCTGTCCTTATTCACCATGAATTTAAATCATAAGCAGGAATTGTTTAGGCTAAAACTACCACTCTTTGCATTCTCATTAAGAACTGCTGCACGACCTCTTTGAGAGGGGAAAAAAAAGACATTTCAGCTCATTATTTTCCCACAGATCATGTTTAAATTGCAGCATGAATATATGCAAAAACATGTGGCGTTGAAAATTGAGGCTGCTATGTGGCAATTTATCATTTGACAGAGGGTTTTCTGTCACTGGGTTTGATTTCTGTTTTTTCCCCTCTAAGTATGTCCACTAAAATAATCTTTCTCGGGCAAGCCGCAGTCTATTTAAAAACCTTAGACCACCTCTGTCAGAAAAGCAATTAAGTGTGAGGGTTTCATTTTAATTTAAATGAGATTATATTACAGTGGCTTGAAAAAGGGGACTATTCAAATGAAAAGAGCATGAGTGTTCTTCTCTTTATCAGGAACAGCAGTTCTGAGATAGAGAGAGAGAGAGAGAGAGAGAGAGAGAGAGAGAGAGAGAGAGAGAGAGAGAGAGAGAGAGAGAGAGAGAGAGAGAGAGAGAGAGAGAGAGAGAGAGAGAGAGAGAGAGAGAGAGAGAGAGAGAGAGAGACTGACGGTATTTAGAGAGGCGAATTGCTTGTCCATTGCTCTGCTGGAGAAGACTCCCTTAAAGAGGAGGCATATTGGTTCGAAGCCTTCAGATGAATTAATAACATTTTTCAACTAGAAAAGACAATTATAAGCATCTCCTGGGCATTACAGTTGACAGAGGCATTTCTAAAGCCCATCCCTGACTAATCTGGCTTCTCTTGGGAAGCGTAGCTATTCTACAGGCAACTAACAGGCCTTTATGTGCTTTATATTATAAACTGCTTCACACTCTTCACTATTGTGACTGCTCGTATCTTGGGTAATCAAGAGAAAGCTATTTTTGTTGTCGAAACGATGCCGCTACAGAATCCTTTCTCTTTCTGAACAATGAGCAGTTTTAGTTGACAAAACTCGCTTGCTTTTTATTCACGGTTACTATCTGGGTGATTTAATACGTCTTTGTTTGTGGAAATCTGTATGATAACATCTTTCTCCCTGTTTCTATCTTTTTCTCCGTCTGTTTAACCACTTGTCTCTTGTTTGTTATCTCTCCCTGAAGCAGCAGATGAGCTGGGAATTGAGTTTATGGGTAAGGAAATGTATATGAAATTATATTATGATTTTTATATATTTTAAAAAAATATTTTTTTCATTAAATAATGGTTTAATTTTATATTTATATTATTAATATTGATATTTTATGACCCCATTTTATTTGAGAGACTACATGGACTATTTTGTACGTTTAAAAATGCATTCATCACACCACAGAACCATGTAACTAGGTTACAAACTGTTATTATAAATGACTTAAAAGAATATAAGGCTCTTTCCTATATACATTCATATAAATTGAAACTTTGAAAGAAAAGCACACACAAGCTTCTCCCATTCTTGACCAACATTAATGTATACAAACAAACATGATGCTCTCTGTTCCTCATAGAAGCTTAATGTTCTTGAGTTTCCATGGAAACAGAGCAAAAGAAATCTATTGTAAAGGCACAGGGCAGCATCTGTATGGGCGATGCAGTCTGAGTGGCTTATGCGCATACATGTCTGCTTGTACTCGCCTGTGTATGTGGCTGTTAATTAACGCAAAGCCTCGAGGTGTGCACCTTGCTGAGGTGGCATGTTGCATAGCAAGTCTCTGGGGATAAGAAATATCACACAGCCAAGGGCTAAATACATGCCTTTACCCTAACAATCCACAGTATCCACAGACTTAAAGCAGTGTCAACAATCAGGAGCCCAAAAAACTGCTGTGAAAATGAATTTTCCACAAGCTTTCCATCCTGCCCTACCGTCCTCTCTCATGTGCCTGACAACTGAAAGCGTTTCTTTAAGTGAACGAGTGAATCCTGTGAAGTTTTCCATTAGTCGTGCTTCACACGCTCGCCTCAAGATTCCTCAAAAACTGTCAGAGAAGGAGAGATAGCTTAAGTGGAACTGATATGCATTTCTGCTTCTCGGGAATGACTGCCTCAGTGATTTTAATCTGGATGGTGAGGGAGTCCAGTTGTTAGCCATTATGGAGCATGTTTTCTGTGAGAGAGAGAGGTGGTGGTGGTGGTGGGGGGGGGGGGGGGGGGGGGGGGGGGTGGGGGTGTTGAGTGCACGTGTGCATGAATGGTCAGCTCTGTGCATTTGTGGCATGAGAGACCATTTCACATGGGTGTATGTTTGTGAGGGAGTCTAGCCATCTGCTTGCAGAGACTCTCCACCAAACTACGGCTCAATATCCTGTGAGGACTAGTCTTTCAGTCCCTGCTATCCCACTGCCTGTTTTTTGTCTTCCACAGGTGAATTTTTTACAGTTTTGGGTGGCTTGTTTCTGCCCAAGATTGATCCATATAGATTATTCACTGAGTCTGATGCAGTAGAACTACCTTAAGCTCAGACCTGAACCTCTTTTAATGCCTTTACGATGCATTGGATCACCGGATATAAGTCACACAACAAATCTCACCATCAATGTTCAGACATCTAGTGGAACTTCTCCCAGAAGACTTGAAGTTGTTAGGGAGGATCAGCTCCCTATTAATCAGGGTTGTCATCATTTCAATTTAAATTGAGAATGCTCCTTAAAATCCACCACATGAGTTTGGTTGTTCAAGACAAACTTTGAATGACAGCTTGATAAAGCCTTTTTTTTTTGTATTTTACAGGTCGTCGAGAAAGACAAGTAGAGCTAATGCATTGAATATAAGGGATGTTATCGAAATATCTAAGCCCATTTCACTTCCAGTTTTCATCTCAGAACTATGACAGCTTGATAGGTGCTGTTTTCAGACGCTCCCGTAAATATTTGTCTGAGCGCTCTATGAAGAGAGTCAAAGGTTTCTTTTTACAACAAGTTTTTGCAGTGTTAAGCATTGCAACCAATCATAAACATGTATGTTGAGTGTGTGAACAAAATGGTCACACAGAGGTGTTTTAGGTAGTCAGTGGCGCATCCACTCAAAATTCTGGAGTTGTCATTCACCACGCTCACTTACTGTGTTCTACACATTTCTGAATCATTGATTCCTTTCACACAGCAATTCCGGTAAATTACCGTAAAATTGCCAGAACGACTTTACCGGTAAATTTACAAATGTGCTGTTCACACAAGCAACAAAATTCTGGCTTTTTACACTGTAAACCCTAATGCTCAAAATAATTAATTGGTTTGAGTAGGACAAACTTAAATTAAACGAATTAGTTCAGTCAAATTAATTTTTATGAGTATTTAGCACTTTCTTTTTCTTTCAAGTTCACAGAACTGATATATTTTAAGTAAACTGAACTGGTTCATTGTTTTGAGTTTTATGAAATTATTTATTTTAATTTAGACGAACTTAAGTTTAACTGAAACGGCTGGATATCTATTTCCCAGCATGCTTTGCCGATGGCACTCGAAAGGGAGAGTAAATGTTAAAATTAAGTGTAATATAATGGTTTTTTTTGTGTAAGATTAATGTTAAGTGTGAGATTTAGTCGTGATTAATGTTTTGTTATGCTAATTTAGAAGAATTTCTGTTAATGTTGGCTTTAGGATAGTTACCATCATGGTGACAAGTGGTGCATGCAGCTTGATTTGAGAGAATCCCTTTATATTGTTGCGCTCATACAGCAAGTGTTTCTGTATAACATACTATTGCTAATATGTTAGCATTTACTACGTTAGGAGATTAGCTTTTTAAAGCTAACTAAGTTTATACTATTAAAAGTGTTTTGAGTTCTGCCAACTTATCCGGGTTTAAAGTGTACTTCATAGATTTAAGTTATATTAACTGAATGGAATTAGTACTATTAACTTTATTTACCCAAGTTATCTTAACAATATGTTATTGAGTTACTTGGACACAAATCAAATATTTTTTTATGCTTAAATTGTTTGAGTTAATAAACTTAAATGATTTAAGGCAATCGGTTTCCTCAAACGGTTTGAGTTGAACTAACTCATCAGGTTTTACAGTGTACCAGTAACAGTCCATTCACGCATCAGTTCCAAAATACCGGTAAACTCTGTGATGATGTCATTAACTTGAGGTGACCTCTAAAGTTGTTGACAAATCTCTTAATTCGCCCAGACGAGGAGAAGAGGTTAAGTTTCGGTATCACTCCAATTTGAAGACATTTGTAAACAGTCCTGAGTAAACGCGTAATCTGCGTCATAATTTTATTAATGGCCCAGAGCCGTTGCTCTTTCAACGGCTTCCGATTGGCCCAAATCACTTCTTACGTCAGTGCGTTCTGACCTCGTACGTGCAAAATACCAGTAATCTTCATTCCGTGTTCACACAGCGCATATACCAGTAATTTACTGGTAATGTTACAACTTCCCTTACTAGTAAATTCCCGGAACCAATTTACCTGTATATTTGAAAAGGTCCTGTTCACATTTGATCTGTTACCGGTAATTTACCATTAAAGACTGTATATGTGAAAGGGGCTATTGTCTTATAACCGACAAAGTGTAAACTCGATTTAAATAAGAGATTAATATTTGGCTATATCGCCCAGCCCTACAGAAAAGCATTTATTTTAATTTTATGGACCAAGAAGAAAGAATACATTTCCCAGCATGCTATTAACTTATTTTTATTGTTATTAAATCAGTCAATTCCACTTTGTGTAATGTAATGTCAGGTATATCCAGTTCAATAGTGCTGGTTTCCTATAAACCGATCATTAGACAGATTCTTCCGGCAAGCGCATTTTAAGCCTGTCTGACCACTGACACATGAATGTTTAGCTGACAGCTCCCTGCATGTTTCTCTGCTCTCTATCCCCCATCATCAAATCAAATGTGATTGTGTGCACATTTTTGTGTGCTAGTTAAATACGCCAAAATGGTATAACTAGCCAATTAGTTTTGAAACAGTCCCTTTCCAATCATCTCTAAAAATTCAGATTCTCTTGCACTGGGAATGTTTCCATTATTAAATCGTTGAATTTTCCTTACAACCTATAAGAGCCAATTAGCTACATTGGGTTATTTTGTTCAATCTAGACTGGCAAAGTGATTATGACTGTGAATAAAGCCTGAAGATGAGTGTGTGCTGTCCTTGTCTGTCTTTTCAGAGAGTGCAGAAACCTATCAGAGACAGATTTTGTCCATCTTCAGCATAGCCATGGGGATTAGCTTGCTAGGAGTGGCTTGCATGGCTCTTTACTGCAAAAACAAGTGAGTCCAAAGTCCAAACCATCCTTGGAAGCTAGAATAACATTGTTTCAACACAATAACAAGAGATGTTGTGGATCAGTGACATGATGGTAATGTTTTCATCCTGTCTGGTAATTTATTCAAACATATGATACATTAAAAATACAATTCATAACGACTTAGACCTCTTCCAATTTGAAAATGAAATTCTTGAGAAGAAAACGGTATCATAATCATAATTTCTTTTAAAAAAACAAAACATATTTTAACAAATTGAATTAAAACATTTTTTTTACATACATTTCATTTGTCACGGTCAGTAAAATCACAAAATAATAATAATAATAATTATAATTTGGCCTTTTCATGACAAGGTTAGTTGTCCCCCCAAGTAACCCCCCAAGAACGTAATAACATTTTGAAATGATTAATTCAAGATATTTGTTGTAATAACTCTGTTGAAAGTAATAATTAAGATTATATTTGTATTATATTTTTTTTAAATAATATGAAATCAACATGAAAAGAAAGGGTACATTTATAAGTATTTGTATGTTTTAAACTATATTAATAAAAGATTATTGCTTTTCTCTTTTCTATCATTGACATTTCTCATTGCACGAAATGAAATTGTGTTGTTTAAAAATGTATTAACACTTTGCAGGAGACAAAGAGAGAAGCATCGAGCCCATCTGACCGAAATTCGCAACTTGAGAGACTGTACTGTCAACGCCTCTGGTCTCATGTCTAAATCCAGCCCCAGACTCGAGAGCACCCTCCAGCTTCAAAAGGTGACGCCTCGCAGCTACTGTTTGTTTATGTTTCAGAGCAAATTTGCATGATGTCCACATTTGTGCTGACAGTCCGCATAATGATCACTTATCCGAAAAAAGCCTACATCCCCGCACCCATGCATATACCAAATATATATGTGTACGGTCAGAAAACAAGCCACCCACGTGTGCTGTTATGGAGATTCAAATAAAGTCCCCTGTGCATAACAGTCACTAGTAATGAATACAATTGGCCAGCAGGGAGCTGAAGGACTGATGCCCTCCTCGGCTTTACTGCTTTCCCACCTGCTCCGAAGATCCCTCAAGCTGACAGAAATAACACTGCATGCAGCTCGGGGAGTAAACACTGCATATATCTGATGCAACAGTCAAAGGCAGCCGGCCACCTAGCTGATGAAGAACTGGATGAATAGAGTTGCATTATCCAAACTGGAAGATTAGTCTCTCTTTGGTGCCACTTTGGGTTCATCCTCATCCCGTACATAAATGTTGACGGCTCACGTTCCCGTGTGCACTGCCAGGTCCAATGAGAGTGAAGAATCAAGCCTCAATTATTCCCAATGGTTTACCTTAACATTTCCTTGCAAATGCTTTTATACCAAAGTAATTTGTACGAAAGTGCATATACTGCGTAAATGACACAGGGTGTAGCGTATCAGATCAGTGTCACTCTTGCTAATCCAAGCATGCAGGGAAAACCTTTAATTGGACCGCTTATATAATCGTCACAAAAATCTGCTGACCCAGCAGCAGACGACTATAAAATTAATTTATAAAGAGGCTGAGAGAGGGAGCTCCAATCTTTTCTTCAGACTTCACTTGAATTCTGCATGTTTCATACCCCCACCCCACAGGTTTTTTTTTTACATTTACAGCAGCCAGTACTGCTGTTCTGCTTCTCCTCCTCTGAGTTTTCTCGCCCTGCTGAGGCGATGAAGGGGTGGTCAGAAATCATCCAATTTTCTTGTTGGAGAGAAGAACAATGCTAACAGGTCCCCAAGGAAGCAGCAGTGTTAGAAGGACATGCTTTTTCAGCTGTAAGGCCCCAAACTAGTTTAAAGTCAAACTCAATCGTTTTAATGATGTTCCACAGGACAGGCAGAGGGAGGGAGATTTCAATAACTGGAATAACAGCATTATCGACTGTCTTTTTTTAGCTCGGGCAACATTGGGGGGTATGGGATACTTATTGCGGGCTGCTCTCAGAGTGCTGTGTTGTAGTAAGATAATGGCTTTAATTTTAAGAAGGGGGAACAGAAAAAAATACTTCAGGAATTCATTAATGTAATCTTCTCTGGGATTAATTCCCGACTGGGGTAGAAAAGGGTGAATAATCAGTGTGTCTCGCTTAATCTGCAGTTTATATGTAAAGTCTAAATTAAAGTGGCTTTCTCTCACTGAGGGGCCTGTATATCGCAGAGTGAGCATCTATATTCAGCCTCTTTTCAGAGTTCATGATCCCTTTATTTCGTCTTTGGCCTGTGCATGTGTGTTCCTACTTTATCTGTCTGTACAAGTGAGGGGAAGTGAGATGAGATGCTGTACCACACAAGAGTAATCATACATGTCATTTGCGGCGGGTCGTGTCCACACCACTTCATGAAATAGCTTGAGGCAGGGATGTGTATAGTACAGAGGAAACTTCTGAGCTGGCGTTTTCATTTTGTTAGTGCGTGTTATAACGAGTGGCAATCCGGCGCTGGAATTAGATTTTAATGTTTTGCTGAGTGGTTGTTGCAGTTCTCATCGTTGGTGGAAAGCCAGTCCGTTCTAGTCACGAAACAAAATGCAAACAAATGTGTTCCCATTCCTCATATCACTACCATTCAAAAGTGAAAGAAAGAAATGAATGCTTTTTTTCAGCTTAGGACCCATTAAATTGATCGAAAATAACAGCAAAGACTTTTATACTGTCACAGATTTCTATTTCAAATAAATGCGTTTATACACAGCAATATTAAGCAGCACAACTGTATCAACATTGATGATAATAAGAAATGTTTCTTGAGCTCTAAATCAGAATATCAAAATGATTTTCATTTTCAATGATTTCCTTTTTACTGCATTTTGATCAAATAAATTCAACCTTGGTCAGCATAACATACTTAAAAATTGTACTGACCCCAAACATGTAGTGAATGTACACTACAGTTTAGCTAAAATAATAGGATGATATTAGGATGGACCCCAAATCAAATGTAAAAAAAAAATATTTACTGCTGGACCAACACATTATATTCAAGCCCCAGTCGCTGATCCATGCAGACCTACAAAATCCTGGCCAGACAGTGGCAGATACAAGAATGAAGTTGTCAAATGAAATGTCACAAAATTATTCAGGCATGTGAACTTTGTTTGAAAGAGTGATTGCTCTCTCAATCCAGTGTGTAATGATAATTTAGCAAGTCAATGTGCTATTGAAATTGTTTTAAATAATTCTATGGACATTTCTAATTGCAATGTTACGTTTACATTTCAAATTTGACTAGGGTATGAACATATGCTCTACTACAGACCGGATCTGCCTAATCAAAACCATAAAAGATAATTCAAAATTATTTTTGCATAACCTAGTTAATATTCATGAAGTGAGCCTTTAACATTTCACGACATCACAGCCAGCACTTCTGTGCATCCACTCATCCAACTTTCTCACTTTCTAACTCTCACTGTGTTGACACCCATGAGACATTCACACATGGATAGAAAGACCCATGAGTCATACATGCATAGGAATGATAATCAATGAGGTCATCTATTATATAGTTCTGTTCACTTGCAATAATATCTTTTATTTCCTGTTCGTCTCTACAGAGCAGAAGAGCCCATGGTTTCTCCTCTCCACAGGCGGCACGCATAGTTCTCAACAGCTCTAAAGTCTCCCTACCAAATCATAATCGCAGTCTCTCCATGGGGAAGCGCTGCAGGTACTTTCCCTGAGCTTCACATCTATTGTAAAACTTCTGACACTCTGTCCTTTTCCACAGAAGTGAAAGCAATGGAGGAAGAAATTTAATCAGCTCTCAAAATGGCACCATATGTTAACGTCAAAAATGAACCACTTAAAAGAATTCCAATAATTGTAATTGGTAACAACCATGATGATTAGCATTTCTGAATTATCGTGGAATAAACTTTTTCCACAGAAGTAATTTACAAGCATTTATTTATCTTGAATTCTAGCATTTGAGCCAGGTGGTAATCTAAGGCTGTCTTGTATGAAATTTTTGAAATAATCTGTGATCTTTGTCTTCTCACTTTGGAAGCTTTTATATGTTTCTACAGAAGCTGCTCCTTCTCCTCAAGTCCCGCCCTAAAACACAAGGTAACCAATTATCGAGCTGTCTCAAAGTGGACTCCGCCCATCTCCAGAGCGGGCCATCATTTCATTGGAGGATCTCGAGATTCTCTTCATTCCTATAAACATCTCCAGGAGGTGGAGGTCAATGAGGTGATGCCACAATCTTTGAGAAGGTGAGCAATAAAATGCAACAAAATGACAAACACAAAGATTTTTTTTTTTTTTGCTCTAACTGCAATACTTTTTAGCACAGTGTAGATTATTTTCATCAGATTCTTAAGGGTTTATGTGTATGTTTTTAACTACTGCCACTTTTATGTTCCAGTGGTTGTTTGTTTGGTTGGTTGGTTTTTAATTGCCTTCATTATTTATTTTAGCAATTCAGATGTGTTTATGCCTGTTTTTTATTACCCATGTTTTATACCAGACTTTCAATCTTTAAACACAAAAATCCATTGTAAAAATATTAATTACATTGTTAAAACTTAGATTATGCCCTAATCTAAGGATGCAATAACAACGAATGCAATAAACCAATCAGGGTGTGCTATTGTCAAATTATGCAAAGAAAAGAATTGTACGCATTAATAATACATAAAAGGCTAGTTATAAAAACAAATATGATTTCCATCACCATCATTTTCATCATCATTTGAAATGTGATGGAAATTACATTTCTTGGGTCAGAAAAGGGGTTTGGAGAAAATGATACAATTCTCCTGCAATGCATGTAAAGTTCAAAAGTTTGGGGTCAGTACGATTTAAAAAATAATAATAATTGCATTAAATTGCTCAAAAAAAGACAGTAAAAATATTTCTAATTTATGCTGTTTTGACTTTCTATTCTTCAAAGAATCCTAAAAAATGTATCCTGGTTTCCACAAAAATATTAAGCAGCATAACCATTTTAAACTGATAATAGGAAATGTTACTTGAGGAATAATGGCTGTTGAAAATTCAACATTGCCATCACAGGATAAATTAAAATAGAAAACAGTTTACATTGTAATAAATCACAATAGTAGCCTACTGTTGTACTGTATTTTTAATCAAATAAACACAGCATTGGTTACCATAAGAGAATTCTTTCAAAAACATTTTAAAAATCTTACCAACCACAAACTTTTGGACATAGTTTGACATTGTTTGTAGACAAAAATAAGATTGAGAGAGCTTGCAACTGAAGAAAACACATGCAAATAGAAAAAAACACTTGCAAATTAAGAAAACATCTTCATCAGTTTGAAAACGCATGTGCTGCAAATACTCACGATGCAACCAAATACAGAAACGTGCTGCTATACCTATACCTTCAGTTAAATAGGGTGTATGTGCACAAATAGCACTTAAGGTCCGTTCACACCAAGAATTATAACTAAAACAATAACTATATTAGCGTGGACGATAACGTTCTGTTTATGTAATGCGTGCGCTGCAGTTCTGTCGTCCGTCGCTTTAGATTTTAAGCAGGATGGATTCTGGTTTGTTGTTATTGTTTTTATCATTCATCAGCTTGAAAACATGGTTCTGGAAGTGATTCCAACTATACTGATTCTAACTATTCTTTATTGTTAGAACAACGTCTTTATCATTATCGTTATAGTTATCGTCCTTGGTGTGAACGGGCCTTTACTCTTGAATTTCCGAGCAATGCTCTTATTACCATGCCAACTTGATCCAGCTTCACAGCGACTTGTAAACTCTGCTCACTGCCAAACTCTCTCTATTTGACCTATTTCCATAATTTACATTCTTAAACAGTGCCGCTTTGAGCTTGGAGACTCATTTAAGGGATGTGATCAAGCACATATGCACTGACACGCTTACAGAATGGGGTTTTCTTTTTCCCAGTGTGTCAGCGGCAGGGATCTCGTTTTTTTCCCCGTTTTATTTTGTTAAGTCTGCTGGGTTACCTCGACTTTTGCTTAATTAATTTAAGTATGTGTCTGAAAGCACAACCAGTGGGTTACCCCTCTATAGGGGTCCACAGTATTCAGCTATTGTTATTATTGTTCTTGATTAATTAAAAATTGATAAGCCTTTCTGAACCTTTCTTAGTCCAGTCTTGGCCGGCCCAGAGAGAGAGACAAGCTGGTGCTGAACTGACCTATTTCTAGACTTAACTGCTTTAAAACACCAACACCATCCCCGAACCTTTCTCTTGTTGCCATGGAGACACCCTCTAGTCTAATGGTGGGGGGAAAAAAAGAAGTGAGGAGAGGGGGGAAGATGGGCACGCACAGCTCGCTTATTCCCCTCACTATGACAGCAGGACCCCCACAGAATGTTGTCAGTGTTATATATATAAAAAATAAAAAAGATTCTGCAAAAAGACATATTTACCTGTCAGAGATGAAATATGGATTGAAACTGTGTGTGCCATCGGTGCAGTTATATTTAGATATTGTTTTGATTTGCTGAGATCTGCCGGATTAACCTGCAGCTAGAATACACTTTTAATACCCGTGCATTGTGTTATAGGGCTCAATTATTTAAGCCCTGTTATTTAACAGTCTTTGATGTCAGACAATAACTCAGTGGTTAGATGAGCTGGGGTTTCTGGGAAGTGACAAAGCGTACCATTTTTTATGTGTCTGATTTGGTGTTATGTAAAACTGTATTTAAATGTCATCTTGTCAAGGTTTAGATGAGAGTGTGATAACTGTGTTAGTTTGAATCCTTAACATCAAGAAAGCCACAATATTTCCTCTGATTTTACATCTGACAAAACACTAGGTAAACTCGGGTCGGGTCACGTCGCAAGATCTGAGTGTTACTCCACAACAGTTTCTCAGCCAAAAAAACAAAATATGTTTTGCTTTTTCACCACAAGGTGTGCTGGATTCGATAAGAAGTCTCCTCTTGCAGATCAAAACCACAGCTAAATCAAGTAGCGTGGTCTTCATAAAATCATAGGTCTGGGTGAGGGATACACAGGCTTTGATAAGAATGGCTTAAATCTATGATAAAGCCATCGGAAGAGTCTGCATTGAATTAAAAGTCTATCCTTTTTCTAAATGCATGTTATAGATCTTTTTGTAAACAATTCATTCGTGTATATTCGTGTACATCCATATATTTCTCTCTCTTTTTTTTTCTTTATTCGGATCTTTCGTTGAAAACGACAGAGTTATCTCTGGTGACGTATGCAGGACTTGTCCAGTCATTTAATCCTGGAACCTTGAATTCATCTGCAATCTCCACTTTTGCGTCCCACGTTGAAATTTCAAAAACCAAGTTCCTGTCCTACATTTTTTTCTTTTTCAATAATTACTTACACTCAGATGTATGGCAGATCTGTTGCTACTTTCATTTCATTGTGACTTATGCCGCAGGGTCCTTAAAGGATTAGTTCACTTTTAAAAAAACTTTTGCTGATAATTTACTCACCCCCATGTCATCCAAGATGTCCATGTCTTTCTTTCTTTAGTCGAAAAGAAATTAAGGTTTTTGATGAAAACATTCCAGGATTTTTCTCCATATAATGGACTTCAATGGTAGCCAAACGGTTCAAGGTCCAAAGGACAGTTTCAGTGCAAACTGCAAACTGTTCAAATGGTTTTAAATGACACCAGACGATGAATAAGGGTCTTATCAAGCGAAACGATCGCTCATTTAAAAAAAAAAATAACAACGTTTAAGTTTTATAAGCTCACATGCTCGCCTTTCTCTGTTCTGTGTGACTCTCCTGTTCGAACTCGTTCATCAAAATGAACAAATCTTTTTTCGAGACAATTCGTTCATTTCGGTCGTTAAATGAATCAAATGACTCGAAAAAAGATTTGTTCATTTTGATGAACGAGTTCGAACAGGAGAGTCACACAGAATAGAGCAAGGCGGGCATGTGAGCTTATAAAACTTAAACGTTGTTATTTATTTTTTAAATGAGCGATCGTTTCGCTTGATAAGACCCTTATTCATCGTCTGGTGTCGTTTAAAGCCCTTTGAACAGTTTGCAGTTTGCACTGAAACTGTCCTTTGGACCTTGGACCGTTTGGTGCCCAGTAAAGTGCATTATATGGAGAAAAATCCTGGAATGTTTTCATCAAAAACCTTAATTTCTTTTCGACTGAAAAAGAAAGACATGGACAACTTGGATGACATGGGGGTGAGTAAATTATCAGCAAAAGTTTTTTTAAAAGTGAACTTCTCCTTTAAGAAGTCTTCAATTCAGTTGTATCAAATTTCATAATTCATAAGAAGTCTTAAATATTTTAATTGATACAAGAAAGGTCTTGATTATCAAACAAATTGGATAAGATTAGCTATATATATATGAAGTATATATGTCATTTTTAATATTTAATTTATATTTAATATTTTAAAATACAATAATTGATAATTTTGGCTAATCCCTTTTCTTAAAAAAAATGTGTTTAAAATGAGGTTTATCATTCTATAAATCTTTTTGTTTTTGTCAGAACCTATTATTTTAACTATAAAGTTGTTTAAATCGTGGTATTACTGTCATTTTATGGTTTGCATGCCCACCCAAATGATATTATTTGTGCAGACCTTTAAAGAAAATGTCTTAAAAAAGCCTTAAAAAAACCCTGCAGATACACTGCCACAGGCACACAGCACAAGCTGCAGATTATACATAATTACACTGAGATTCAAAATTCCCACCACCTTGGAATAATTTGATCTCTGCAGTGATTGTTTTTTTAGGCTATAAAATTATTGTGGTCGAGCACTTTCTTTCATGTGTAACGGACAAAATCGGTGTAATGTTGAAGAGATGTAAGTACTAATTCCCTCGGTTTCTCGCTCTCTAGGTGCCAGTCCCACTCGGAAAGCAATCAACAAAGCCGTTGCAATTTGAATATGCAAATAATGCTTTCCGCCCATTCTAAAGGAAAGATGGGCTACACCGATGTTCCGTGCACTCGTCTTGACCAGGGAACCACCTTTCCTCCCCCTTCTTTCCGAGCCCACTCCGTACCCATTATCCCCTCAGTTCAGGGACCTGATTTTGGGGATGGAGGCGGGAACAAGCTGCACAACAGGGGTAGGGGAGCTTCCAGCTACAACCTAATCAATCCTGAGGCTGTGGCAAATCCCAGCCGATCACTTGCCAGCTCCTCTACGATGGTGCAGGATCCACAGACACTCACCTGCTCCGAGTCTGCACTGATGTCAAGGGGCCAAATCAAACACAAAAGCCTTGTTACCTACACAACGGCCTTGGGATCAGACACAAGCTCTAGGAGAGCAAAGACTGTAATTTCTATGAGCGTACTGGGATCAGGGGTGAAAACCACGCAGTCCGCTGCCAAACTGCTGTCCAAGGCTACCGGAGGAGAGGAGGATCGGTCCGCTTTCGGGGAAGCGCAGCAGGGGGGCGGTTCACAAACCCCATTTGTGGGGGACGAAAAAGACAGCTCCTTTTCCAACGGGGTTAGAGGTGTGGCCTGCCTGACATATCCCAAGAGCTGATTGGATAAATGAAAAGATTGCTTCGGAAACTCCATGTTGGTGTGGATGGGACTGCGACGTCCCCGCTTGTGCAAGACACTTACTTTTGGAACTATTTTACTGCATTGTGAACTACTGACAACCGAACTTAAAACACTGCATTACTGACGACACAATGTGAATAGATGACTTGGTGGGATGTTGATCTTAAGAGGTACCGAAAAGGATTTATATGCCACTATTTAACAAAAAGCTTCAATTTAGAAACCAAATAGTGTGTCATCTCAGTGTTGTTTCTCTACTGTAAAGAAGAAAAAAATATAATAGATGTCAAAACTATATGTATGTCATATATTCCATGTATATGACATACCGAGTGACAAAAATA
The DNA here is from genome assembly GCF_029890125.1 of Rhinichthys klamathensis goyatoka. Lineage (NCBI taxonomy): Eukaryota > Metazoa > Chordata > Actinopteri > Cypriniformes > Leuciscidae > Rhinichthys > Rhinichthys klamathensis. Next base: position 7,138,382 of record NW_026606658.1, on the reverse strand, counting down.
AAGATGCAAAACATGGTAATGCAGAAGCTTTTTTCCAATAACTGCTGTTCTATAATCTCAGCCCAGCTCTGTCTTTTTTGTCTGTTTTGCTTGAGGTCTTGAGAAGAAAACGGCAGTTTCTGAATAAAATCTGAATGTCACCCTGTCATTTGATCAGAGAGTATCTGCCCGTAACCGTACGATCGATGTTGTGTATCTCACACCTTCTGTTTTCAGCAGAGAGCTCGCTGAGCGCCGCAACCAGGTATCTGCAACTATCGCCTGAAACGATCCAACGAACGTGCTGAACGGAGAGAAACCGACAGAGTCACCGTCTGTCTCCATGGCAACAGAGATCGGATGCGGCAGACTCTCTATCCAACAAGACCATCAACGGATTTAATCATTTACTTGTTTATCTCCTGTGAAGTAGCTCTTGCTAATTAAGCCCAGACTCATTATTTTGCATCAGCTATTTTGAAACCGCAAAAGGAGGGCTAAAAAAGTTTCCTTAACTAGCTCGTGGTTTTTTGTTTTTTTTTCAGGTGAGGGTGGAATTAATCAGCAGAAAGATTAAAGCACGGTGTCATTGATGTCTCTCGTCGTGTTTACCTCAAACGAGGGTGACACGAGCGAGTCGCACCCCGAACGCTTTATGAATTATCGGGCTAATTTTCTGAGCGTGAGCCACAGTGTGAGTTGACATTGTAATCCAAACAAGAAGGGAAAAAACGCAACCGCTGGCTGTCTGCGCCAACAATTTCTTCCACTAGAGCCCAACAAAGCAACATTTGGCAGGTTTTTTTTTAATTAATTCGCAGACAAACATGTTTGTTTTGTTTAATGCACCGGGTCTCTCCACAGATCTTGTGTGAGCCATTGGCTTTGAAACTCATAATGAGTGATCCTTTCATTTTGTGAGAACATTACACATGTTCATCCAACAGCTTAATATTCAATCTCAAGTCAATCTTTGCTCTGGTGGGTGAAAGCCACGAAAACACTGATGTAATGTTCAAAGCGCCAGAGTCCTGTGTGCATGTGTTGTTGTTTTTTTGGTAGAACACCGCAGACCTGTGCTATTGCATCTGTTTGAGTTTCTGAAGAGCAGGCCTATTTCTCCTCTATGCTGATATATTAATAATGGCAGGATGTTTCTTCAGGCAGGCTTCTAACATTAGAGAGAGTACAACAGTGCAACAGTGGTAGACCAACAGATGCTGGTGAGAAATGAGTGCAGTGCTGTATACAAAGCGCAGAGAATAGACGCAATGAGGGCAGTGGCAAGAAGTGAAACGTATCTGTCACCTGGAATGAGCTGCAGTAACTTATAAATTACTCTTTTCGCAGTTATGTTATCTTTGGCTTGTCTAGTTACATTGTTTTGATTTGTCTGAAGAATTCACTCTCTCTAGACTGTTCGCACCGGCCCAGAATAAAATGTATAATTTTCTAATAACCGAAACACTTTTTCAATTCTATTCACAGCCCGAAACGAAAGACGCTTTCTGATGGATGACTAGTTTTTTCATTATTTAATAGATAAAAGATAATGAATAATGAGTGCATTCAGTGATATGTTAAATAACAGATTGCTTATTTTAAATAGCTTTGTTGGATTTGAAGGATGTGAAGAACTTCTCATGTTCAGAAACAAACACATTTTATATTACAAATGGGATGCTTAAGCAATATCACTTGCAAATCAGTGCAGTGAAATGGAAGTCATTTGCACTGTATTTATCATATGATAAATGTGTCATAAAATGTTATTATTGCTAAACATGTTAACGGCATCATTTATATTAAAGGCTCAATCAGTAGTTATTTAGCTACTACTGGTCTTTGTGTACTTTAAGTATCGATACCATAATGGTGTTAGACGCTGCGCTGTCATCAATTGATGTGGTTCAGAATGATCGTCGAAAGGTAGTAGGTGTGCCAAAAGGTCTTTACAATTGCGAAAAGTGTCGAAAGCTGCCTTTTAGGGTGTAGGGGTTGGGTTAGGGTAGTGTCCAGTCCTGCTCCTGGAGGGTCTATGTCCTGCAGAGTTCATCTCCAAACCCATTTAATCACACCTGAACCAGCTAATCAAGGTCTTGCTAGGCATTGAAACTGAAACTTCCAGGCAGGTGTGTTGAGGCGAGTTGAAGCTAAACTCTGTTGGACAGTGGCCCTCCAGGACTGAGTCTGGACACCCCTGGTTCATTTCTGTTGTAGCATTGTATATTTCAGCATGCCCACTGCAACCTGCAGCTATCCCTGTCTCATTAATTACCTTACCTGTCCAAAAAAACAAAACAAAAAAAAGCAACTTTTTCGGAAAATACTGCAGAAATAATTTTCTCATCAAAAATAGAAAGGTACAAGACTGAGTGCTTATTAACTTTAATGAGGAAAATAACAACATTCCCATGAAGCATTGTGAATGACAATTGAATTCAACATAAATATAAAACTGATTTAAAGATTATAAAGACACAATATATTTTACATTCATTGCAAAATATGTATGTATTTACCCTGGTTATTATAGTTAACTAAAACTAAAACCATAAAAACCTTCACCACTTGCAATAAAATAAACCTGGACTAGAATAAAATAGTTTTAAAATAAACTTAAAAACATTTTTTTCTTTTTTCAAATCAACTTAGATAATGTAGGTGGTTCAGATAACATAATATTTTGAGTTTATGTTGATTAAATCAATCTCCATTGAATTAACTCACATTTTTAATTCAATGAACTCAAAATTTTAAGGCAACCACTTTACTTACTTTTTTAAGTTGAATCAACATAACGTTGCCTATTCTAAAATTTCTCATTTTCATATAGTTTAAATTGATATACTAAAATAACTACAAGTAAAACGTAAATTAAAAAATACTAAAATCTATATAGACATATTACACATAACAAAAAATCAAAAAATGACAAAAATTTCAAAATTACTAAAACTTTGAATAAAATTAAAATGAAAACAGAAAAAAATAATTAATTGAAAATATTAACTCCTGGTTTATACAGATCTTCTTCGCTTGTTTTTGGATCCGGAGACACTGTACTATTTCAGAAGATGTACGAAGAATGTTCAGAACAGCGCCCCCTACCATAAAACTCATCATTGGCAGAGAAGCGTTGTTATAAATGATGCAATCTTGTCAATGGCAGGAAAATAGTTAATAAAAACTGTAATACCATCTCAATGATCCTAAAATAAAACGAATATTTACAACTATTCAAGTAGTCTGAGACTGTAAGGAGATTGGCCCGATTATGTCGTATAAACGTGATTGTTATAAAAAGTATGTTAAAATAGAGGTTAGCTCATGGCTTCAGACATTGATGCTGTAAGGCCCGACTCGATCGATCCAATGAGCTGGTGAAGGTCTCTGCGTGTTACTGTCTTTCCGCGTGGCAAAGTAATTTGATTAAATGAAATACATTTTCTCATGTATTATCCCGTTATTTCATCTGACTCCAATCCATAAATGAAAAGATTTTAAAATCTTTAAAAAAAGAAAATTTGGAAATTTGCATTCAGAGGTTACACCTTTTGAGAAGAGGAGGCCATTTCCCGGGAAGTCACACCCTTGCAAGATATTTCTAAACTATTAACCCTCTGGTGTTCTTCGGTCGTTTCCGACCGGAATTTTTTAAATAAAAAAATGTTAAAAATCGTAGCTTCATCGGAATGGTACGAAACTTGGTGACTTTTATGGTACTTAGTATATGAACACACAAAAAAATTGGGGACATGATTTGAAAAGTCTAAGTGGTCGTAAAAAAAATAGTCACACTCATGGCCTTCGGTCAAAAATGACCGGCCATAGGATATGAATGGGAAAATGGCAAAAATATGAAAATACAGAGGTTTTTTGTGCGTACAATCTACAAATCAGCCACGATGCAGAAAAAAAGCATAACACAGTGAAGGGGTGAATCTCTAAAACATCAAGAGTGCAAAACAGACAAATACACTCACACACACACACACTTATACACACAAAAACACACGCACACACAAATGAACGTGTGTCATTGCAAAAGCTAATTTTGGGAAATGTGTGAAATAAAAGCAATTATTCATCAATGTAAGGAATAAAAAGCACACAGATATGAAAGCATGAGACTGTAAGCCATCAAGGTTGCAAAATAGACATGCTCACACACACACACACACACACAGACACACACACATAGGGAAATATGAGACTGGTGAAACTGTAACAGAGAAATGTGAGAATATGTGAAATCAAATCAATGAATCAAATAAAGGGGAGACATTGGGTCCAAAATGCAAAGGTCACACACTATGTATCTCTCTCTTGAACACACGCACACACACACACACACACAGTGTAAGATCAAACGATGGAATTCTTAGTAACCTCCAGGCCTATTGCAGCACATATGTGCTCTTTTGATGTGTTTATTAGAGGTTGAATTCAAATCAAATACTGTCAAACTACCCATACTACTTCTGAATAGGATGTCTACTTCATAAATTGTATGAAAATTATGGAAATACATGGTTCAGATCACTCAAAACATATATGAAAATGGAGGCGCCCTTATATGGTCAGTAAGGAAGCTTGGCGTTCCATGCATCTAGTGAAAAAGTTTGGTATGCGCCAAAATAAAATCTTGACTGAAAGCTTATTTTTTGAGATATCAACCTAAAATTTGGAACACAACTTCTTAAGATTTTTGGCTTTCATTTTCTTGCAGTTTTAGAGTAAAATATATTTTATAATATATATATTTTATATAAAATATAAATAATAAAATTTTTACATTGTTCATTTTTATTAACTCAAACTTTCATAACTTTTTTTCTGTTTCACTTTCATAATTTCTTTCACTTCTACAATAATCTGGCAAATGTCTTCTTTAAAACAAGACCAACCATAGGTCTATATTCCAAAGCATTCTTGAATTACAACCATTTAAGTTTGGATAGTGATTTTCATGTCTATGCGAAAATAATATAATTTTTATTTTATTTTTTAAAAATAAAATAAAACAACCAAACAAACAAAAAACTTGACAAAAATAGTCTTTGAGAATCACTTATTATAAATTAAAATCCACAACCTGAAAAAAATAGGCAAATATGTGCAAAAACAACTAGAATTCACAAGCCTTTCTACAGAGGCTGTAAATCCATCTAGTGGTTAAAATATGATATTGCATGATAATTATGCTCACTACATCCACCAGATGGCTCCAATGTGATTTAAAAAAATGTTTTCTATAGGCCAAGGATCCACTTTAACCTGAAATACAGCATTAATTAAAAAATAATAAAAATAATATATATATATAAATTTTCTATTATATTCAATGGGAAAAAATTGATCATAATTATTGCATAAATATTAATTATTTTCATAAAATTCTCTCAAAACACAAAAAAGAAAAAGAAAAAATATTATTGAACAAAAATAAATTTCATTGATTTTACTGAAAAAAATTTAAAATTGATTTCAGGGGTCCGGTCACTTTTGACCGCGAAGGTCTTGAGTGTGACTGGAAAACGAAGAACTCCAGAGGGTTAAGAACTTTATTACCTTTTGGTTTACTCCTTTGGAAATTAGACAAAATACCCAACGCATTCTCATCCCAAAGCGTAATATATTGACTCTTTTGCCAAAGCGTCTATATCCAACGCATATGGCACCCTTTAGCGTCAATATAACACGCTTCGGTTTTGGGTAGGTTTAGGTCTGGGGTAGTGTTAGGGTTAGACCACTAGGAGGCGCCATATATCTGCGTCTCATATGACGCTAAAGGGTGCCATGTGCGTGGGATATAGACGCTTTGGCAAAAGAGTCAGTATATTACGCCTTGGGATGAGAACGGGCTCAAATACCAGTCGCACTAAGACATTTCAAATGATACCAAACATGTATAAAAATTATAATTGTTCACATTAAAACCATATAGATTTTGGGTGTTTCCGGTGATCTCAGCATGAGGGAGAAGGTGTGGGGGGAGAGAGAAAGAGATGTATTCTGAGGTGAGACTTTTCGTCTCAAATGGTGATGCTAACTTCACAAGAGTGAGTTCAAATGTTAATTTCCTTTGTTCTCTCAGAGAGTACCTCTCTCTTCCAGTTCTTCCAGTTTTTCCAGTCTTACAATGCCATTGATTCCATTGATTAACAACCTTGTAGCTCACAGAAGAGCACCAAAGTACTGAATTCCATTTAATTAGGTAGTGATGTGAAACTAACTATACATGGTTAACATTCAGCATTTCCTTAATGGACGTAATATATCAAAGAGCTCTTCATACAGCAGATGAAAGGTGTATATGTGCACAACAGACTGACTCTGAATTCCTCCCAGGTGAGACAGAGCTTTTTGATGTGAAGATGACAGTGAGGTTGATTACGTACAGAGGGAACTTATGATTCTCAAAGATTATGGAAATGTGACTAATATACTTGATCATAACTCTACTGTTCACAAGAAAATTTTATATTTGTTGTTAGTGTTAAAGGAACATGTAGATTATTTAAGACTTGTTTTATTTCTGACTAACACTCACAAACTGACAAACGCACATTTTATTCCATGTCTAACCATAACAATACACAAATTGTCTCAATAAAAAAAATGTCTCAATAAAATCATTGAAATTACTTAATATGACAGAGTTGATTAAAAATTGTTCCGGTGAGTATACAAAGTAAGTATGTGACAGATAAAAATGTAAAATAAAAAATATTCACATTTCATGGTAAATAAAACCCATCAAATTGGATTTTTACAATGAAATTCACACTGAATAGACTGTTTTCAATAAACCAGGATTAGTGATGTGACATAAAGCTTAGGCTGTGAATATCATAATGGATACATATGATTTGAAAATGGTTTTCTCTAATCCTCTCCTCTGGCAACACGTTAAAAACAGCAGATCCAACTAATTTGTTGCATCTGTGTTACTCTCCATTCCAAACTGACATTGTGCCACACCTAGCGCCAACTACACCCAGAGTCCCAGACAGTGATAGACGCTTCACTGACCACTGCCAGCATCACTCCAGCTGACAAATATACAATTACTAACACATTAACTCATTTATTAAATAATCCATTACTGGATATGTAACTAGCTTTGCATATATGCAAAAAAAGAAACACTCAAGTAGCAACTGCTCTGTTAGTAACCCTATTATGGTATGTTAAAAGTTCTTAATTTTGTTTTGCAGGTTTCCTGGAACATGTATACATGCATCCAAGCACAAAAAACACTTTCACGAGTTCCTTTTCCCATATAATATTTAAGCTAATAAGGTTAAGCGTATTTAGCTTGCTGTCCGCAATGGAGGGGCTCAAGGAAGCAGCTTCAACTTGGCTTAGATATACCCCCCAGTGGGACTTCTAATGCTTGAATGATGAGTATGGTAGTAAGATGGCTAAATTAAAGTTGCTGGAGTTGGGGATGTGGAGGGATGGGAAAACAGCTGATGCCAGACCAAGGTGAGTGGCTACTTATATGCTACAGCAGTTAATTGAAAGATTAGATGGGTTCACTCCTCCTGAAATTACGTTGTGAACTTCACTTAATACATTGCGGCATCACCTCTTTGCTCACAGTGTCTGAAAAAGTTCGATAAAGGATTCGGTCTCTCTAAACCCCTCCTTTCCACGAGCCTACTCTGATTGGTCAGATGGCCCAGTCTGTTGTGATTGGTCTACCGCTTGCAGTGCGTGAAACGAAACGCCCTTTACCATATCTGAATTTCAGCTCCGGAGGCTTCCTCAGCGCTTATATACAGTGATGTGAAGAGTAGGAATGGTGTCAGTTTTACTGTATCATTTCGAGCCAGATTCTGATGCTGAAACATTAGAAGACGTGAAGCACAACTTGAGCAGGAAGTTTCTAAGTGGTACGTTTTTATTTAGTTTGTTGTGCAAAGAAAACCATAGGCGTGCATTATGCCAATATGTTATGGGTTTGAGCAACTTGAAGTAAGGCTGGAATTACTGACGACTTGTTTCAAGCAGTTCAGAATCGGTTCTTTCTTTTGGGAGACAGCAACTCCATTTGTTGTGCACTTTGGTCTTTGAAACTTTGCAGGTCTTTCACATTCACAAACAGCTATTACATGAAAGGTATTATCTGAAAAAAGCATAATAGGGGCACTTTAAATCTGAGCCTGAGGAGGTGAAATCCACCTGCTGAGCTGGTGAGTTCCTCCCAAGGTTTCTTCCTCATACCCCTAAGTATCTTGCAGATTTTTTTGCAGTCTTGCTCAATGGGGGGCTTTGAGACACTACTTTCCGTAAAGTGAAAAGCGGCATGAAAAAAGAAACAGACTCAAGTAGCAACTGTTAGTAACCACACACATTTTCCATTTCTCATGCACATATCCACATTATCTGATGAAAGATAAGCATTATGGGTTTTAGCTATGTGATGCCTCTCCCCACTGATGTTGGTGTGCTTTTTGAACTCGTGTATAGCAGAATTGATAAGAGCAATGAGATTATGCTTATGAGCTTAATTAGAAAGATGATATCTAATTTCTCATGCAAATACCATTACAGGGAATCATGTGCTAAGGAGAGAAAGGGCTCTATGCATGAGTGCCGAGAGGCTAAATAACATATGTACCGAGTTTCAGTGGGTGTCTCCAAGAAATTAGAGGAAGAAATACACAATTATTTCTAAATTAATAGATGTGATTATTTGCCAAGACTTGGGATTTGAGAATACTGGTCACCATATGATCCATCTCAAATCGCAAAATAAAGTTGGAGTACTTTGCCAAGGCACTTCAAATTGGAAATTGAATGTAGATTTTTTTAGAATAAAACATTTTAATGAAATTACAAAAACCTACAAAGTTGTATTAATATTTTTTTTTAATTATTTGATTATTTATTCGGCTGTTTAAAGGTACACTGTGTAACTTTTGGCCCTAGCGGTTAAAAATCTAAACTGCATCCACTTTGCGGAAGAACTATATTTTGGTTGTGCTTCGGCTCTGCGTGCTGTGCGGATGAATATGGTTATCCTATATACTGCACAAAAAACATTCACTACTAGGCTTAAGAGATATAACCATTTTAGATTGAAAGGATCTCAAGCTGACTTGCTGAAGATGTTACTGTAGATTTATAGACATTAATAGACACTGTACTTCCTTGAAAATACATTCCAGCACAGCGCTACAACAACCATAATAAAATGACCCTTCACAACAGATAATGCTTTACAATGAACTATGTTAAAGGGCTACATATGGCTATTAATCTATTCAATAAATAGTAATGTACTCATATGTGGAGTAAGAAAAACGTCATCTCCACATTAACCTCTGCAACTCCCACACCATTCACACATCAAAGTAGCCGGAGCAACTTTTCTCTATTTACTGACATGACGAGACACGCACAGGCGAGTGATGTACGCAATTTCCCACGAAAACATCACTTCAGGTCTAAAATTTAAAAACTTAAAATGGGCTTACCATCATGAATCAGGGTAATACGGTGGGCGAGACAGCTCAACATGCTGCAACTGAAGAAAACACATGCAAATAGAAAAAAACGCGTGCAAATAGAAAAAAAACACATGCAAATAGAAAAAAACACATGCAAATAGAAGAAAACACATGCAAATAGAAAAAAAGCGTGTGCAAATAGAAAAAAAACACATGCAAATAGAAAAAAACACATGCAAATAGAAAAAAACGCGTGCAAATAGAAAAAAAACACCTGCAAATTAAAAAAACATCTTCATCAGTTTCACAACACACGTGTGCTCCAAATACAGAAACGCGCTGCAAATAACACAGACCACAATGGAAATGTTTCCAGGGGAACCAAATAAGTGACGAACCCGGCTGGGACATGCTGATTGCTCGTGAGCTTCCCTATGCCATACTCCCTTCGAAGGGCAGATTGCACAGAGCCCTTAAAGTGGGACTTTGGAGTGAGCAGGGCTCTAGTGTGCCATTATAGCCGTGTGGAACGCACTTGATGAAGGAGCAACGAAAGACAACGTAATTTCCTCATTATTTTCACCTGGGATGTTGCCATGACAACGCAGCACGGTGTCCATCAGCTGAAGAGCTGTTCTTACCACAGAAATATAATGCTGTTAACATAACGGTTGCAAATACATTTTTATTTTTACTTTTAAAAAAAGCTTTTAAAATATGTGTTATATCTGTGTCTCAACTTTAAAATTTTGGACCCTATACATTACCTAACTAATATTTCTTACGAAACTTTTCTTTATGAAAATGTAAACATAACATGAAACAATTTGTACAGTGTAACTGATGTATAGATAAATATATTTCCTTCATATTTTCTTTCTAATTTATTTTAGTTTCCAGCTCATTTGTATTCTGATGACATTGAAAATATTGGCAATACATTTTGTACATTGTATACAAGTTGTATGTCATGAAAAAATGTAATCTCTGTATGTTTTGCACAAATAAATAAATAAAGTAGAATTTTAAGCTGTAGCTTCTATGCCAGCACGTCCCAGCCGGGTTCGTCATTTGGTTCCCCTGGAAACATTTCCGTTGTGCTCTGTGTTATTTGCAGCGCGTTTCTGTATTTGGGGGTGTTGTGAGTATTTGGAGCACATGTGTGTTGTGAAACTGATGAAGATGTTTTCTTAATTTGCGGGTGTTTTTTTTATTTGCATGTGTTTTTTTTCTATTTGCACGCGTTTTTTTCTATTTTTTTTTTTTTTCAGTTTTTCTATAGTTTTCTTCAGTTGCAGTGTGTTGAGCTCTCTCGGCCACCGCAGGGTAAGTCAAAAACATGTTTTGGAAGAAGGATTGATATGAATATGTATTAATGGATTATTTAAGTCTTGAACATAAAAGTTACAATAAATTATTGATATAAAAGCAAAAAATGGACACCAAAATGGCTTGCTGTTTGAACATGGGTTGCACAGTTTGATTGAAAAAAGGCTTGAACTCTTCAGTGATCACCCCACGCCGAAAGCTTGGTCCACCAGGCACCGTTCTGCTGCAGCTCTGCAGATAAACTCATGGTTTCACCAAAGAACTTTGAAAGCAAACAGAGGCATCACCTCTGGCTAAACCACACTGACTTTGCATCTTTTAAACTGCCTCATGAAACTGTCATATGGAATGACTAATCACAATTAAATTCATTTGATCTTGGGCTCCATGCACATGCACGTTCCCTAAAGAATTACTCAAATAAAAATTACCACAGTTTTCTTGTTCACTGGTCTAGCCGATTCATCCACTTCAGTGGACGAGAAAGCAGATCTTTGCAAGGAGGACTATAGGATGCAGCTTGTTAAAGGAGCTCTGCATGATCTCTGGCAAATAAACACACTGCAAGCTATTTTTGGTGTGTGTGAATTAGAAAAAGAGCGAACAGAAGGAAGAGACAGAGAACAAGAATATCAGGCACAGGAGAAATAAAGAGACAAAATATAACGCAACAAAATTATGCCCTTCATTGTACTACACACAGGCACTACACTATTATATACGGCTTTGCCTCAATAAAGTCCTAATTACTGCTTGTTAATAGTTAGTAAGGTAGTAGTGAAGTTTAGGTATTGAGAGATTTAGGGATGTGGAATATGGTCATGGTGCAGAATAAGGTATTAATATGTGCTTTATCAGTACTAATAAACAGCCAATTTCCTATGCTAATAAGCAGCTAGTTCATAGTGAGAATTGGACCCCAAACTAAAGTGTTACCATCAATTATAATCGCAAAGAGGTTCTTTACTCTTAAATTAAGTTAAAAAGCCACTATAGTTTCACATATACAGATATACACATTTATAGTTTCATAATACATATATAGTGCTGATTAATCAAACTGCTTTTTTAGTGGTGTTGTTTTTTCTACATTTCATCTTTTTTCTTCTTTAGAATGATCCAGTGTTCAGTAAATCTCATTAACAAGGAGAGATTTTCAAATTAGCCTAATTGAGTTTCAGATATCTCCTGTGCATATTTCTTTTCTGTTGTGTGTTTTTGTAGTGTTCTTTTATTCTAATGCTGCTAAAAAGCAAGCAAGCAGAGGACAAAGAGAGAAAACGACAATGACACATGGAAGAGGCTGGGGAGAGGAGAGACAAAGGTTGAGGAAAAAGAGAATGAAAAAGAAAGAGACTGTAAAAAACAATGAATTGAATAAGATAGAAGAGCGCTTCGTTGTGTGTCAGCCATTTGGAAGATTTCCCATTGTGGGGTCACGGGGTCAACATAGCTTAAACTAGATCTGTTGACCTCTTGGTCTCCTGACCGTGGAAATGTTTGTTTAGGTACCCTGGCCTGGAGGTCATTGTTTTATTTGGCCGTGTTCCATTCTCGCCTTGAAAAATCATTTCTTTGGCTGGAGATAATCCATCATTCCCTATTCACTGTGAGGAATAAAGTTATAGATTTACAGATTACAACAGTGTTTTAAGAGTCATTCCTGTTACGCAGTACATTTGTACGTCTTCAGTCTATTTGGACCAGTGTTTTATAAGACATTAATGAACATAGGGTGAATTTTAAATGATTTTATTACTTTGATTTGAGAAATACAGTCATTAGACAAATGACAATCATGAGGCCACATTGTGAGATAAAGTCGGATATTCAGAATTATGAGGGGAAAAAATCTGAAACTGCCATGAGATTTAAACTCAATCAAAAATTTTAAACTGCAACATAAAAAACTCAACTAGGAGAAACAAATTGTAATATGTAAAGTTGGATTGTTAGATATTATGAGGAACAAATCTGAAATATTACGATAGATCACAATTATAAAACAAATTGCCAATTGTGTGATATGAAGTCACACTAGCCAAGTTTCCATCCAGTTTTTGTGCTGTTTTGTTATAGACAAAGTATATAACAGTATGTTTCCAGCCTGTTTCCTTTCAATTTTCAATTTCATAAAAAAGCTGCTCTTGAGCCATTTCCATAAATAATTGTGCGTATATCAAATGATAGGCCTATTGTATCTTTCGCATCTCAAATATTTGTAACTTGTAGAGAGCAATGAGACAATTGAAATTTGCTAGTTTACGGCTTACTATTTTTACAAACAATATTATTAAATTAGGAGATATTAGAAATATTAGAAGACGAAGGCAAAGCAGAGAAGCTGAACACAGACATTTTTAAAAATCAAAAATTTTAGGATCCATAACAAAGATTGGTACAGTGAAATGTTCAGTCTTTGCATAGCAACAAACTTTAACATATGCCTTGAACATGCAGTCAAGCCAGTCGTGGTCGTGAACGCATAGCCTAATTCAGATCAGAGAAGTCGCAATTATTCGAAAAAAAAAAAATCTGAAACTGCCAAATTTAGTCACATTGTAAGATATAAACTCGCAATTATGAGATAAACATTCAAAATTGCAACATATAAAATCACAATTGTACAAAATAAATTAAAAATTGCAAGTACCTTACCATTTTTTACTCTAAGGAAACAGGCTTCCATAGGTTTGGAATCACATGAGGTGAGTAAATTAATTTCATTTTTGGGTGATCTAAATAAAATACAACACAGTCATATTAATTTTGTCTCATTGACAAGGCTCAAAAGGTAATGTATACTGCATATCAGGAATGACCCTTCAATCACACCCACTCATTCACGCCATCCATACTAGCATGATGAATAAATGTGTAATGTATTAAAGAGTCATATAAACAGTGTTGTGTAGGGTGGAGTAACTGCAGAGGCGGACAGAGTACAGAGCTTTTTTACTTGAGTAAAAGTACAGATACCCCTTGCTAAATTTTACTCAAGTACAAGTAAAAGTACTACATTCAGATGTCTACTTAAGTAAAAGTACTAAAGTACTTGTTTTTAAAAGTACTTGAGTATCAAGAGTACAAGAGTAGATTTTCTAAATATTGCATAATCTACTGCCACAGTGCTTACATTTATGCACAGAAACGTCCTACATGGAGTTATGAAAAATGTTAATGTTAATACCTTGGAGAATGTAAAAGGAATTGAAAGTAAAATCAAGTCATTTTCATCTTTTTACCATGTTGCTTTATTTAATTTAATTAAATTTTTGGGGGGTCCCATCTTTAAATGCGGGGACAACACACACACACACACACCACATGTAAGGGTGGCGCTGCCAATAAAGCACCTAAAAGCTGTCACAAAGAACCGGCAAAAGGAATGATTATGAATATGTAAAATATAGCAAGGAGATATTTTAATTGTTTATTAATTAACACTTGTTAATAAACAAGTGTTTTCTTTGTCAATGTCGACTAGATGAAGTTGACGATGCTGACTCGCGATCTTCAGTAGTGAACGCGCCAGAGAGAAATGCACATTTCATACGGATTACATAAGCAGAGAGCAGTCTGTAGTCTGTTTTCTTTCGTTTAGAATTTTTCTGTTTAAGAGTAGACATGTGAGGCAAGTAGGCTACCTTATACACTGTGTTTCGGTTCATTTATGAGACGAGCTCCAGTTCACGCACCGGCGCCTCCGTTTCTTATCTATCGTCTGCTATTTACTTCTTATTTATTAAACCCAGGCAATTGGTTGATGAAACATTGATTCAAATTAAGATACAATTAATGCAAAACGAAATTCAGGTTAAAGAAAGGTTTTGTGTTTTCTGTTTGATGTCTCTGTGAAAGTTTTAAAGCATTTTTTATGCCGCTTTCAGAGCGCTCACGTCCGTAACGGAGAACACGTCCATAACATTGTTTTTTACTCATAAATGCAAACCCGAAAAATAAAATAAAACAAAATTAATATTTTATGTACTGTGGAGACTGAGCGCCAACCCTTCTTCATTCGCTGGGTAGTAGCCTACTTTGGTTTGCGCAGTGTAATTCACATAATCAGTTAAAATATATTTTGCCTCCTAAAGTTTTTTTTTTAAGAAATCAGAAATCCCTCGTGGCTACGCCACTGCCACATTTGAACCTGACTGTGTTAAACACACCACATACTCAAGAACATCAAACCAAATGCTTGGCTTACATTAATGTGTAATATAAAATCTGACCATGGAGTTGACTTTGGCGGAAAGCTGAAAGTGATTGCTGATAGGCTGTCCCAATCAGTGGCGCCTGCACAATCCAATCACGTTTGAGAGGGAAACAACAAATTGAGGGTTTCTGAGATTTTTTCTTACTTTCTTTTTTTTTTTACTCGGGTACTCACGGTTATGGATAGAAATGTATTGGAGTAAAGAGTACAATATTTGCCTCTCAAATGTACTTGAGTAAAGTCACGAGTACTCCCCAAAAATGATACTCGAGTAAAGTACAGATCCCTCAAAATTGTACTTAAGTACTGTACTCAAGTAAATGTACTCCGTTACTGTCCGGCTCTGAGTAACTGTTATCAGTGCTCGAGTGTGCGTTATACGCAGCTGCTTATTATAGGACAGAGAGCTAGTACTACATCACCATTAGTAACCTCTGATACCGAAAAGAGGATTCCACCCTCACTAATGCTTTATAGCCTGGCAATGCTGGCAAGCTTGATACATTTCCACATGACTGTTATTCCAACCAGCTCCATTCTCACAATGAAAAAATGTGCACTACGCAAGCTCTGATAAAGTCTTTACGAATGCAACAATTCAATATCTCCCAGTGTTAAAAAAATAAAAAATAAAAATAAAAATAAAACGTAAGACTGAACATTTTGTTTCAACACAGAAAAATTCCCAGGTGGAAGTTGTTTGTTTATGGTTAGTTTTCCCTCCCAAACCTTTTCAAAATAAGCCAAGAATCCAGAGTGTGGAGAGCGAGCTCTGTGCCTCTGTAGGCTGAGGTTTAATACAACAGTAATTTGTCATGAATGGCAGTTTGTGTGTTCCCAGCAGGCTTTGGATCTTCTCTTGCAGTCTAGACAGCACTCGTAAGATGGCTGCCCAGCCCCACGACGGGCGTACAAATGACTGTAGTCTGCGACTCTGACCCTTCCGTGGCCCAAACTCTCGTTCACTCGCTCTGGCGATGAGCCAGTTGTCAGGTACTGCCGTTTCCACTTCAATCAGAAGCCACCTTCGCTCTCTCTCATTCGCACGCTCATCAAAACAATTGCTTAATTTATTCTAATTAGCGTCAATGCAAAAACAACAACAAAGCATCCTTGTCCAAACCATAACCATGCTGAGACAACAGAGAGAGGTTTAAGCAAATCAGACTTTAGAGCTGCTTCAATTAGCAGTCTACCAGAGCACAAGGGAGGGAAAAGTCTTACCATCAGTCTTACATAGAGATTTTTTTTTAGGAAAACACACTTTGGTATAAGATTTATGGCATCATGTAAAACACAAGCGGATACACGGGCACAGATAGAAATGGCTCGTTGATCAAGAAAAAATGACATGATATACTGAATAAATCACAATCCCAACACAAAATCGAGAATAGAACAATAAAGAATAAGTTAACACTTTTATGGTATTAACACTTTGAAAAGCAAAGTATTACTCATATCTCAAGAGCTTTAAAGGCATTGTTTACCTAAAAATTTAAATTCTGTTATTTATTTGTTTCAATCCCATTTGACTGTCTGTCTTCTGCAAAACACAAAAGAAGATAACAATGAATTTCCATCCAGGTTGGTTAATTCAATACAATCGCAGTATATTTTTAACACTTAAACAAGTAATAAAGTATATGACTCAGTATATGAGAAAGTATATGCGGCTCTCTGGTCATTTTTCAAATGTTTTGATCAGTTTTGGTGAAAAACAACTCAATAGGCTACATTTATTCATGTCAATACATTTTTATGCAACGCTACAGTAAAACTGTGGCAAAGGCCATTATTGTTCTGTGCTTCACACTCCAGTCAATGAGCTATTCTTATTCTTCTGGCTTTTTAATGGCAGTCAGAAAAAAAATAATGTTTTAATGTCTTTGAAAGACGTCTTATTTGATCGAAAATACAGTAAAACGGTTATTTTGTGAAAAATATTGTAACTGTTTTCTGGAACTATCCCTTCCATTCCACTCTATTGCACTGGGTCCAGCATTTTTAAACAGAGTATACAGATCAGTAGGCATAATTGATCACTTTTGTTATAATTAGCTGTACTTAATTAACAAGTTAAATTGACGGTCCAAACTAACAGCAGAACAAAGGTGCGGCTCAGAATCAGACAAACAGACAACAATATTCATCTAGTCAGAGTCATAAATGTGTTATCAGTTATTTATGGGCCTCAAGGGGAACAATGAAAATCAGCCCCATTTCAGAATAGATGCATGCAGATGTGAAAGAATGTGAAAAGCAGCCTAAACATCATCAGCATTGCATTCAATCCACAGAACAAATACAACACAAGATCAAAGCTTTATAGCTCTCTCTCTCTCTTAAGGGAGCTCTGCATGACTATAAATCAAAGGTTTGGAAATTGAGAGCTGGATTGTGAGGGAGAGGGGAAAGGAGTGGCGTTTGAGTGACAGCAGTAAAAGGCTGCTGTGCGATGCTCTCTTGGCCTGTCCACACTGATGAGACCCGTTTGCCTTCTCAGCAGTGTGGGGTGAAGCGCGCATCCGCTGAGACATCCCAGGAGAGGTCATTGCTAGGGTCATGTTGGCATTGCCACACAATAACAGACATACACACAGTCACACACACATTCCGTGTAAGAGTCAGTACAGTCGAGATGATGCTGGCAGAGGACGCAGGGCCATCCATAGGAGTTATAGATGGCAGAAGCCCATCAAATGGTAGCACCATAAATCAAAAAGCGGTTTGAGAAAACACTCCGTGTGAATGACAGAAGAAGAGCAAGAGTTTGTCACATCTTAGTGCCTTTGTTCAAGAAGAGTTTCATCTCGACTGATTCTTCTCAGTTTTTGCTGTTTCAATCTGGGAGCTTCTGTATTCGTCCAGTGAACACCCGTCAATGCTGGTCTGTGACAAACGAGTAAAAGGAATGGCGTAGACTTGACTGAGTATAAGGCTGGCAAATTGCTTTGCTCCATTTAAAAAAAAAAGCACCAACTATCGAATTTGTTTCAAAACTTCTGTTTCAGTCTGATACTGTTTTGCTACTCCTGTTTTAAGGTTGCTCTTAGCTTTGCTGCTTTTATTTGTGTTGTATGTGTTGTTATGCAGGTATTATTTTCTCATTATTTATCTGGTTGTTCTGTAAAGCACTTTGGTCAGCCTAGTGGCTGTTGTAAATGTGCTATATAAATAAAGTGAACTTGAACCTTTCATGATGTTCTATTAAAGGTGCAGTGTGTAAATTTTAGCGGCATCTAGTGGTGAGGTTGCGAATTGCAACCAACAGAAGTTACGGTGGCCGACAGGAAAAGATGTCGTCGTCTGAGACAACAGAGAGTAGCCAATTAAGCAATGAGGTTTCTTTACAAAGATAAATGAATAAATTATGTATAATTGTTCAGTAAAACGATGTTATTGCTAATATTATTGTTACTTGTTCATCATTGTGTCAGTGTTTTATTCGCTGACTTTAGCTAGCTTCTTTGCATGAAGAACAACATAGTGACGAAACATGTCGGGGCAAAATGGCTATTTCAATGTAAGGGGACCCGCGGTGTATGTAGATAGAAATGCCTCATTCTAAGGTAATAAATACATAACGGTGCATTATGTAAGCTCTTTATACACCACTGAAAACATAGTTATGTATATGATATTGCATTTCTGTCAACAGATCCTCCTAAATAGTACACAATGCACCTTTAAGAGGTCTTGAACATTGTTAAATAATTCAGAAAAAAAAACAGTTGTTTCACAGTTAGTTCATCTTAAAAATAGAAGTCAAATTACAATATGAACATGGATGATGTAGTAGCCGATGTCTGTGAATCTATTTAACTCACCTGCATTCCTAGAACACACTCCGTCAATGGTCTTGAAGTTGGTCATCATCGAATTCAAATCATACTCTGAAGGTAAGGGAATTCAGACACAGCTAAACTATTGCATTTTCCCCGCAAGCATGCAACCAACCAGTTGCAAGCAAAATAATGATGGTTACTGAACATTTGACTACTAACTCACTGAACTTAAAATCATTACTTTGACATGGATCAGGATCTCAAAAATGTTTTCATTTTGAACATAATGTTACTTAAACTTAAATCATTGTAAGAAAATACACATTAGCAAAAAAATGTTTGGTTGATGCCACTAAAACGTGTTGCCAGAAGAGTATTTTCGTATGTTTTATACTCTACAAAACATACCCATATACATATACTAGGGCCTACTAAATAGGCCTACTAATATGCAGTACATAAAAAAAAAAACATTTTACTATTGTTAACAACATAGGAACAAAATCATAATCAATGCCACAAGCAAAATCCATCGAGAAATAAGTGAGCATGTGTATGACCTCGACTACTGAGAAAAACCTTCTCTACCTCCATCTCATGGGTCACAATCAAAATCGGGCAAATCAATAAATAATAAAATACAACTCACATCATAAACATGAAGGGGACTCACAACCTTCCCAGCAGTCACATAAAAACATTTATCAGTGTCACAGTTGCTGTCTTTGTCTATCTCTTTGGCTGTTTTTCTGCTTCTTTGTCTGGTTGCTTTGGTCAGGATGACAGCATCTCCTGTTAAATTTGTGTTGACAGCACAAGGGATGTTTTTCTGGCGCTGTCAATCGATTGAAAATTTTAATTGAATTAATGAGATCAAATGGAGATTAGTTAATTGCATATCCTAATAATTGCAGAGAAATTTACCCAAATGAAGGCAACTCAAAGACATTAACCTATGAGTTAAAGGAGAACTCCGGTGCAAAATGAACCTCGGGTGTAATAACACATTGGTACAGACTAAATCGTTCCCTGAGATTTGTTTTCATGATAATCGAATGTAAAGAGTTTTATCTCTAAAAACAGTTTAGCTTATAACGCTAGTATATTGGCATAGAGTAAGCAAAAAGAGATCGCTAGTTAATACCACTAACAAGGCTCAAATTAGCCCCACACTAACACGTTAGCATAATGAGGGTCCTTACATGCAAACCGAAGCATTGAGAACTTTGTAAGTGTACAGACAGTTTAATAAGAAGATACTTTACACAGACAGTACAGTTAGCGCATACAGACAGGAGCCATCTTGGAAAACAGTCTCGACCAATCGAACCACGAGGGTGAGCGAACAGTATGTGTAGATATTGAAGATAAGATAAATTATATTTATTTTTTTATTTTCTCTGTTGCGTTAAGTGCTTCTCTTATGCGCTCAGTGCTTTCTTCCGGAAACAACGGACCATATGAGATTCCAAGTCACAGTTCAGCTCACGTATCACCGTGTTCGTGGTTTGACTGATCGAGACTGTTTTCCAAGATGGCTCCTGTCTGTATGCGCTAACTGTACTGTCTGTGTAAAGTATCTTCTTATTAAACTGTCTATACACTTACAAAGTTCTCAATGCTTCGGTTTGCATGTAAGGACCCTCATTATGCTGCCGTGTTAGTGTGGGGCTAATTTGAGCCTTGTTAGTGGTATTAACTAGCGATCTCTTTTTGCTTACTCTATGCCAATATACTAGCGTTATAAGCTAAACTGTTTTTAGAGATAAAACTCTTTACATTCGATTATCATGAAAACAAATCTCAGGGAACGATTTAGTCCCCTTTAAGCATTAAATAGACATTACTAAATTAGGCTTTAGAAAGTCAATATATTACTTAATATCACTGAACATCTACAGCAATTAACACTTCTGTCCAATGTATACTTTTACACAGATCACATAGATCAATTACATTATTTTTTTTATCACATTTTTAAACAATACCTAACAAAATCTTTTGTTAAATAGCTACTTTTTCATCTTTCCCCAAAGATAGCTTGACAAGCCGCAAATAAAAATGCCTATCTATATGCTGGTTCCAATAAGGCACAGCTGGCGCCGATGACAGACTCTGACAGAGGCTTCCTCTGGAGAATGACCTGCAGGAGGCGAAAGGGGACGCGTCCTTTGAGGTAGCGAGGAGAAAAGCAGCAGGGTTCTTCTGCGACGCCAAAAAACTGATTCACACACTGTGAAAAGCAGGTTTAGTTTCAGACACTTACTGCCTCCATCATATTATGTAGAAAAGGACGTATGTGTGACCTTTGCAGTGTAAATGAGATCTGAATACGGAATTAGAGGCATCAAGCCAAGCACAGTGTGACTGCTGCGTATGTGTAGATGATTACCTCCCTGTCTTCTCTCCGTCTGTTTCATCCCCAGGTCAAATTGACATGCCATGTCAACCAGTCTGTGTGACTATTGTCTCTCATTTTACTCCACTTTCATTTCCTGCGCCGTCTGAGCTGTTCTCATTAGCACTCACAGGAAGAGTCTACCGGATGGGGCTTGGGCCGGTTGGACCAATTCTGGCTGCAGTAATTATGTTTTGAGAGGAAGGCAAGGGCACAGACTTACTACTAAGGATGTGTTACAGCACCTCACTGTGGTTGCACTGAAAAACAGCGGCCTCTAGTGGACACTGCTGGACACAGCAACCCACAATCCCATAGTTCCTAGCGGTGGTAGACAGCTGTCAATGCAGATCTCCTCCGCTCCATCTTTCATTTTATAACAAGTGACTATTTTTTACGCTCAAGCCTGCATTCAAACACTCTATGACAGCAAAGATCAAACAAGTGCAGCGTATGTGACTGCACCGCATTAATAAACACATACCAAGTATCAATCTGGATGTGAGATGCACAGTGATCAGATGGAGTAAATAATCGTTATTTATTGGCCTCGCTCCTCCCAGTCCTCTACGGTCTATGAGGGCCAATTGGGCTTGACAGATCATCAGATGAAGATGAAAAGTGCTCCTGTTTTATTTAGCAGCTTTCACATGAACATCCAGTGCATCCAGTACATCTTTGATAATGTTATGTACTGCAGTAGAATTTTTAAAAGCCACTGCTTTCCGCATAATGGAAGCGAGGCCTTCTCAGGTCGCAAGTCTACGGGGATGAGTGGAAAGCCGCGGTGGGTTTGAAAGGAAAGTAAATATACGCAGAGTGCTGGCTGCATATTGCGAAAGGCTAAATTACATAATTAGTCTCGATCTTTTGCCCAAATTCGCCCACCACGAATTAGCTGCGTTAGTGTAAACACTGAGCTTTGGACAGGCATGACAGGGTTTTGTTTTTGATTAATAGCATTTGATAACGAGTCTCACTGTTAGACATGATTATTACATCAATGGCGCAATTAGCATTTGTGTTAGAGTTCTGCTATGAACGCAGGAGCCTCTTTGACAGGTTTCAGTAGATGTGAAAATATTATCGCTTCAATACTTTTGAATGTTAAACGTTTCAGTTTAATAACTGCCAAATGCATTCATTTACTTCTACTCTCACATTTATGTTCATTCTCTTACTTTCTCTATTCCTCTCATTCTTTATTCTGTTTCTCTTGCTCTCGTTCCCTGTTCCCTTTGGCTAATAGTGACCAGGATGAATAAGTGACACTAGAATAATAGTCAGGAGAGAGAAGAGTAATTATGAGGTCATGGGGGTTTTATGCAGAACATGAAAAGCCCCTTGTAGAAATCAGGTCCAAAGGGCGGCAGGGGATGAGAGGTGAAGAGAGGCTGGGAGATGAAAATACTGACGTCAGAAAGACAATTACACAGAACCAGTGTTGGGAAAGCTGCTCTTATCTGTTCAAGCAAATAAACTTCAGGTGAAACTACTATTTTTGTGCAATTAACATACGAATTCATACAAAATTGCCACCTCGTAACATTGTTACCTTTTCCTTAGTGAGATTAGGTTGGTGGCCTACTAATGTTATAGAAATAAAATGAACCTGCAAAATAACAACATCTGTTTTCTATATATAATATGTAATGAGGGTTTTTACAAATATATATAATTTTATTTTGCGACTGCGCTTGGCTCTTGAGACTTATTTTAAAGTCAGGTTTGTATTATTTACTGCTGAGGTAGCCTAAACCCTAGGTCTTCAACCCTGCTCCTGTGGACCCTGGCTGCATCCGAAATCGCATACTTCCCTACTATATAGTAGGTGAGAAACTGTAACTTATGTGATAAGATTAGTATGTTCGAATTCACAGTACTCATAAAAGAGTAGGCTACGGTCACAAAATAAGTACTTATTCAAAATAGGCTTACCCACTCAAAAGAGTAGGCCTATGCAATATTTTACCCAGCAAGCCTGTGATTTTTCAAACCTTCCTGAAGATCTTGATTAGCTGCTTCAGGTGTGTTTGATTAGGGTTGAAGCTCAAATCTGCAGTGGGTCCCCAGGAGCAGGATTGAAGACCAATGGCCTAAACAACACCACTAGTTGGGTTTCCATCCAAACGTGAAGCGAATCTTTTCAATGTTCGCAAAAAAACGCTAGTTGAGTTTCCATCAAGTTGTTAGAGCGGATAACGGGGGGTATTGGTTACCTACACAGCAAAAATCCCCAGAGTTAAATTAACTCTACTCAGATAACATTTGGTCCCTCTCTACAGAGAGTTAAAATAACTCTGAATCAGAGTTAAAGTTAATGAGATACTTAAGTGATTAATTAAGTGATTATTGTGCATTAATGATGAACACCTGCTGTCAACAAGCAGAATCACTGAAGGAAAGATAAACAACAAGAACAGAAAAGAGAAACACAAGAACTAATACTGACTTCCAGCCACAGCCTTAGATGAAATCAAATGAAGACAAAAGACATTACATCTCTCAAGATCTTAGCAGAGGGGGATTAAACAACTTCACAAACAGCATTACCAGCTTCACTTATTACTAACCAGATTGACTTTATTTGTGTTATACGTCTACAGAAGGTCTTATTGAGAATTAACAGAGGTTTAGATGTTTGATCACCATTATGGTGATCAGTGTTTCCTTTAGTTGGACAGTTTGACCCTTGGCTTTTTTTGCGAGTTTGTGGTTTTGTAACAGTTTTTAACAAAACACGTAATTTGTTACAAAGAAAGACAGAAACAAAGATGATCAGGTGATATAGTTTGTGTTTTCAGGCACCCAAAACTCCGTTGTCATGTAAATGAACGGCCACAAAAAACATAAAAAGTATTCCACTTTTAGTTGAAACTTGAAACCGGTGTCGTAAACAGCCCCTTAGAGGTTGTTTAAAAACCCATTCATGTAATTAAAAATAATAATTTGATAGAGGTACAGAACAAAGGTCCACCCTATTCCACAAGGATCCAAGATCCACCTACTTGAATTTATGTTATCGACGTGGGCGATATCTCTTTAAACATATAATAATTGACATAATATTCAGATGCAATCAGAGCAGTATTTATTGGCACAAAAGTAATAAGGGTGCCAATTAGACTGATGGCATTAAACAGCATGTGAACAAATAAATGTAACCAATAAAACTGAAAACGAGGCCACGTGAATTGTACTTGTCGAACCAACGTCCCTTTAAGGCAAGTCAGAACATTATTGTCTTCTCAAGGACTTACATATTTCCAGGATTAAAAGAGGGGGCGTGGGTGGGTTAACGCCATCTGCTAGTGCAGGCCTATTGCAATATGAGTCGCAGATGTAAGATTACACCATGAAAAGGTAGGGAGAAAGGGAGAGGTCAGATAACATGCCACACAAGCACATAAATACTACTGTGTATGTATACCAATTAATCTCAAATTTTCATGTTGCAATCATAATTTCTTACAAATGTTTCTCTCGTAAAATAATGTCTGTTTCAGAATCTAACCTCGCTGAGTAATTGCTTGCAAATAGCTGATATCAATCTGACATTTGAAGTAATTAATGTGACAGAGGTGTAGCCTAAGAGAAGACTATTTTTGAATGAGGTCATTAATCTAAAATCACATCCGCAGATATATCTTAACCTGAAAATTAACTGTAAAAAAAAAAACATGTAGAGCTGTCACACACAGGTAGTAGTGTCAGACACACCTGGCCTGCAGGGTCACAGCAGGAGACAGATAGAGGGCGGAGAGGGTGAAATTAAACCCCATAAAGGTTTTAAACGCAAGAACGAAACACCATTGCAGGATGCGAGTAGTGGAGAGACAGAGACCATACTCGGGTATGGATTAAAGGAAGGGATGCATTTGTGATCAACAGTTGTCGAATAGAGAGGTATATAAAAAGGAGGGTGAAAGGAAAGAAAGTCTTACAGTAGAAATGCCACACTCCAAAAGAGATTTAGATCAGCTGTGCATTACACTGGACAAACCCTGGGCCTTCCTCAGCCATTGAAGACTGATCCTGAGAGACAAACAGAAACTTGGACTTACAGTCTGCAGTGACTAGTCTAGGTCAAACGATTTTGAGAAGGACATATACTTGGCAATCCGTCAGGATAATGCAGCAGATTCTTCAGGATATGTATATAGAGCCCGACCTGTTGGCTGAACTCAACGAAGAGCAGAAGCAGATCCTCTTCTATAAGATTCGGGAGGAGCAGGTGCTGCGCTGGAACGAGAGGGAGGGAAGAGACACCAGCCAAGCTCTAAACAAGAAGAGTGAGTCCAGGGTTCATTTTGTACCTTTATTTGATCATGTCTACATGTTTTTTAATAAACAGTAGTTTTAAGTATTTTGACATTCAAGCCACATCTAAAAATGTATCTGTCTTTGCATCTAATGATTACATAAATTATCAAACAAAGTGGCATTAATTAGGCAAAGATAACAAGTATACTTTTCAAACCAAATATTAGAAAAGAAAATTAGTTCTGAAAAAAGCTTGAACTATTTGGTATTTTGATCATTGTAATGCAAAATTCGGAAAATAATTCCATTTAAAATATCATTCAATGCTAGATTCAGACATGACCACATAAAAAATTTCCCCCGCAATGTTTTGTCAGTTACTTTAATTGCTTTCACATAGGGTTAATATTTATGCTCGCCAAGGCTACATTTATTCTATAAAAAATACAGTAATATTGTGAAATATATTTTTTTTCTATTTTATTATACAGTATTTATATAGCTATTGCATATAGTGAAATAGAAATAGAAAACTATTTCTTTGTAGATTGTTAAAATGTGTACGTTTTTGCTCTATTACCATCACCAAATGAAATTGCAAAAATAATGATTGTTTTAAAACAAAGGTTTTAACACTTATCCATCTTCCCCTGTTCTGACACACAGACAGTCCTGCCTCAAACTCCGCAAGAACTATTCTAATATTGCTGTTGGTTGGGATGCTGACAGACAGCACTGTGTTGAAAGCACAACAGGGCCATATAGTGTAAACACCTTTTGGTAAAATCAGTCTACAAATGGCTTACTTATATCTCTACACATTAAAGGGGATAGGAGAAAGTACTTTAGAAAGTATATCTTAAAAAAAATCAACTTTAAGGAAGTGGTGCAAATGAGCTGGATTAGGTTTACATCATGTAGCAAGTGCATTGCATCAAAGGACATCAAAGATTGTGTCTGTGACTTTTTTCAAAAGTTCCTCCATTATCTTGTTCAGTTGTCATGTTCCCGCAGCATACAAAGGATCCCAGTAGGATAATCTCTTGCAGCTTTGTCGCGCCATCCATGTTATTTTTTCTTTATCTCATCTGAATTCGGTCTGATGGGTCTGGAAAGTGTGTTTCCTCAAGCTATCATTTCACTGTTTGCCGTGTGGTGTCTTTTCCCAGGCGACCGCAGAGGCATTCAGTGGCTTCTGGGATCAGATGGAGAGGTATGGGTATGGGTTATGGGGGAGGCCCGGGGGGACAAGCCCTTTGAAGACATTGTGGAACAGCTGATGGAGGAGAGAGCCAGGAAGCAGGCCCAGCGAGAGGCACAGGAACTCCGGTGAGAAAACCATGGGACAGGGTCAAGGGATGGGTGCAGTGGGACACTGAGGGTGGGTGAAGATTGACGGATGTGATTCAGCTAAAAAACTGAGAAGGGGGGTGATAATGATAGAAGTACAGGGGGATAAGAAAGTGCATCACTCAAGCTCTGCTGAATTTCCTGAGGCGTGTGAAGGAGGCAGAGATTGAAAAGAAGTTTCGAGATGCCATGGCGAAGGAGAAGGCTCGCTTCGTGGCAGAAAAATGGAAGGAGGAGACAGATGACAGAAAGGCAGCCAAGCAGGAAGAAGAGGAAGATCGCATTAGAGAGGAACTGAAGGTGGGTTTGGCTGGAATATGTTCCTTCGGATAGATATGACAAAACCACAGAATATTTTATGCAGCTTTTGAAAGGGAGACACAGTTCTAAACAAACCATTGAATAAAGCTTCATGCCTCGTGTCCTCTTAGATTTTAAAGACAAAAAAACAAACATACACTCACACCAGAGGCGTCTCCTCCGAGGAAACACGGGAGGCAGTGCCTCAAAACAACTAGATGAAAAAACAATCCACAATACAAAAATAAAACAACACAAACATTAGAAAATATGACAATGAATCATCTAAGCTAAGGTAACACTGTCCCCAGTGTTGGGAAAGTTCACTATCTACATGAACTAGTTCAAAGTTCAGTTCACAAATTTTAAAATGATTCATATAAAATAGTTCATACTTCACAATTTTGAAATAAGTTCACAAGTTCCAAAGATGAACTAGTTCATAGTTCTTTTTTTCCATTATGTTGCTGCCAGCTTTTTTTGTTTTTCTTTTTTTTTTGTTCTATCGCCACAGCCCATATACAACCACAGACAGCAATTATTTTATCGGCGGACAAAGTTTGCACAGAAATGTAAGATTTTTCCCATCCTCACCGACCTTGTCATAAAACTCGTTTAAATGATCATGCGACGCCTCGATGCTTTGTCGACTACATGCTGCTTTTTGTTTTGATGACGCATGCGACGGTGCGTGCGACACTGCGTCTTGTGTTGCCAGATTTTATTTTATTTTTCGCTACTTATTAAGGCCTGTTTACGGTTGCTGCGTCCCAATGTGCATACTATCCATCCTAAATAGTATGTGACATTAGTAATTTTCAATACTATTTAGGGCATAGTATGCACATTGGGACGCAGCTGGTGTGTTTTAGCCGGGTTTTCGCCTGGAAGGCTCTATAGAAATCCTATTGAACGAAGTTAAACTGAGAGAGCGTGCGTTCACAGACACCAGAATGAACGAGTTCACGGTAACGTTCATCAGGCAGTAATACAGTAGGCTAAGTTCAGTTCACGTTCGCCCAAAATATGAACGCGTTCAGGCACAACACTGAATGTCCCACAGCGAAACCCACTTCTCTCTTGCCTATCCTGAATGAAAATAACAGCTAAACATCACAAATAAACTAAATTCGTTACTGCATTGCGTTCTTAGTTTGGAATAAATGTGAAAATGCTTAAAACACTAATTTAATGAGATTTATGGTTTTAATAAACAGAACATATAACATTGTCAATGTAAAAATACAAAATATCATTGAAATTTTTTTATAGTGTAAATAATGTTTATTTAACCAGGAAAATATCAACAGGGAGTATAAGGCTACCTTTACACGTGGCCGGCTATTTTCAAAAACGGACATTTCACCCTCTCCGTTTTAAAAATTAACATCGTGCACAATTGTCAGTTTTCAGAAAAGTGTTCATTACACGAGCATGTATGTTGTATACCATGTATATTATGCCATCACGAGCATTCCAAACCTGTAGGTGGCAGTGTAACAAGAAGCTCAAGCCCACGTTAGCCAATCGGAATCCCGAAAATAGCACCAACAGCTTCTTTTTTTTTTTTTTTTTTTTTGACGGTGTAGTTTTTTTTTTGTTTTGTTTTTTTTATCTTAACAATACAAACAGCAAGACACACAAATAAAGTCATTGATACAGAAAACACAATATTAGACAAGAACAGAGCCAGGGGAAGTTTCAAATAAATACATTAAAGATAGAGCATAACTGAATGGTTTTAGCAGCCTTCTTATTTTGTGAATCATAAATGGATTTGATGTACTGTTCCGCCTCCTTATCAAAAGCAATAAAGGAAGGTTTAGAATTACTAAATTTGGCTTTGTGAATATGATATTTCCCTAAAATGATCAATAGATTAATTAGGTATATTTCTTTCTGTTTTTTACCTTTGTCAACATGGAGACCAAACAGCACATCCCTCCATAACAAAGAAAAATCAGCGATAAGTTTAACAGTAATGTATCGGGACAGATCTTTCCAGAAACTGATGGTGTAGGGACATTGCCAGAACAGGTGTACCATTGTTTCTGGACATACTCCACATAGCACCAACAGCTCCTCGACATAATGGGCTATATGCACGCATAACTTCCGCGTTTGACGCAAGGATGCTCGTGCGTTTCCGGTTGGGGAGATTTAAAGCGGAGGAAAACCGAGGAAAACGGTATTATGGCAGAGTCTTCAAAATTTACTGTCCTCTCGTCTTTGAAACGAAACTTTAATACGTTTAGATGTAATTTTATATATAGTTATGTTTATTTAATATAATAAACACAGAAGCATAAACAAAATGAGGAGTGTCTGTTTTGTCTGTTTTTGTGACTAACGTTTCTTTAGTATAGCAATAGAGTATAAAAACCAATATAAATTCTCGGTATAGCATTGGACTCTACGATCGGCGGAAGTAATCCAGCATCCTTAGACCTTCACCGGAAATATCACCGTGCATAGAGCCCATAGAGCAGCTGTATTTGCAAATGCAAACAGATGAAAAGGATTTGCACCAACATAAATGAGCAAACAAAGTTTTCCAAAATCTCCACTCTGGCCAGAGTTTTTAGAATGAATCGTTTTCAGTGGCGAATTCTCCGTTTGCCTGTAAACGGAGGGCAAACGAAGGGAAATGTCTCCGTTTTTCAAAATAACCATGTACATGTAAACGGGGCCTAAGGCATGAATTTACATTTAAACATTTTTTTTTTCATTTTTGCACCCGCATTTAAGAACACCGCACGCCACTGACTCACACATACAAACTTTATAATACATATAACCCCTCCCAAAATAGCATAACAATCTTGATCTCGACGGCTCAGTTGTGACAAAAGATCCAATAGTTAAGGGTCCTTGCATTTATTCTTCAACCAGGCCTTTAATTATGATCTTACAATAGAGACTGAGGTTAATTAGGCTTAATTGCTGTGTGTTCCATGTTCTGAGAATGAATTATTTAAAAGTTGGCAACCTCTCAGAATGTAGATAGTGATCTCTGAGACACAAGGCCAACATTTGTTCTCCTGATCTATAATAGAGTTGAAAGCACTGATGTTTGGGTTAATGACATTGTCCACCGAATTAATCATTTATATTCCCAGCTTAATGGCACCGAAAATGAAAAAACTAAAAGCAAACTGCGGCGAAACTTCTGTGCCTTTGTGTTAGCAAGGGCTGATTCTTTCTCCTTTTCTCACAGAAATATGAGGAGGAAGAGAGACAGAGAGGCGAGGAAGAAATCCGCCAAACTGAGGAGAGAAGAGCAAAGGAGCTGTACATCTCTCTGAAGCAGGAGGAAAAGAGGAGTGAGAGAGATGACAAAGAATGGCAGGAACAATGTGAGAGAACAAACGGAATGGGAAAGAAAAAGGGAACTTTGGCTGCTCTAATATAAAGTAGCTTATTTCTATTCAAATTTCTCTCCACTTCCCACAGTGCAACGCTCTAAGGCGGCGGATGAGGAGATGAAGTGCAAGGCACGACGGGCTAGAGATGATTACAAGCGCCAGTCTTTGCGGGCTATCGAGAAGGGCCTGGTGGCTGGACTCAGCGGCCTGTTCCATAAGACGCACCCGAACGGATCGGGTCACCACCGACGGCATGGCACGGTCATTGAACATCAGACCCCTCCAGCTGAGGCCGGCCATTCACCCGCAACAAGTGCTGGCCAACTCACTTCAGGCCATTACAGGCGCAGACAACACCGTCGTTACAGCAATCCAGTCACACAGTCACTCACTGAATGGTAAAATCAATAATCAAATCAATGATAATTGATCCCAACCATACCTTATGCATTTGTGTTGAGTGTGATATTGTTTTTATTGTTTATAGACAAAACACACCACTCTCGTACTCTGTTTTCACTTAATTGTGCCATACAGACTATGAAACATTTGAAGGCTAACCACACACCACAAAACTGTTTTCCAATGCCTTTCAGCCCAGTTTGGATTCGTCCACCTAGGCCAAACTCTCGAGAATCCATCATTCGCTGGTTTAAAGAGGAGCAGAGACCGAGACGAGCGGGTTATGAGCGAAGCAGCAACACCATCGCCCCCTGGTTCCACGGTAAAGACAGCTAAAACGCTCTTAAGGACCTTTCACATCTCACGTCAGGGCTTCAGCACAAGAATCATCCAACACTTTGACCTCCACACAACATGTAAAGGAAGGGCGATTTCACAAGATAGTAAACTAAAATTCGTTCTCCCTCGTTTTAGTAAACGTTGAACTAATTAGTTCCCTCATTTTGATTGAACTTAAACAAAGGGAACGAATTATTACAACGTGGCTGTGATTTAGTAAAAGGAGGGAAGAAATTATAATAGAGTATATGCACAATTTACTTAAATCGAGGGGACGAATTAGTAAAACGTGCTGGCATATTAGTAATTTGTGACCATGATAAACATTTTTCCCTTGGAATTTTTTTTTCTTGAGTAGAAAATCTGCATATTACAATGATTTCTGAATGATCGTGTGACACTGGTTTGCCATCACAGGAATAAATTACATTTAAAGACATATAATATATAAAAAATATAAACAGTTACGTTCAATTGTAATATTTCACAATATTAGCCTACTGTATTTTTTTTATCAAATAAATGGAGCCTTGGTGAGCATAAGAGACCTCTTTCAAAAATATTAAAAAACCTTACCGACCCCAAACTTTTGACCAGTAATGGATAGATAGATGAAAAAGCACAAGACACAAAATCATGTAGGCCTATAAGAAATCACAAGCGAACGTGCAAAGCTAGCAAAAGCTTGCGAAAATAGATACATTGTGAGAACTGTCTGTTGACCATTGACTGCACTTCAAAAGTTCAGTGGCAAATGGGGTCATTTGAAGTTAGAGTTGAAATTGTTTGAACTTTAAGGCACATTACATCGCTTGACCGGCGCTAGGGTAACGCTGACGCTGCACTCCACAGTGTTCAAATGCATTGGGGCAACGTTGACAGGAGTCTTTTAGAAATGGACTCACAGTTTAGTCACAGTTTAGTGGGAACGAGCAGTAGTTCAGTGATTGCACTGAAGTAAACATCGATTAAATCGAGAAAATAATAATGAAAGAGACAGAGAGAGGAGGAAAGAGGCAGACAGAAAGACTCAATAATACAAAGCTTGTGTCAGGATGAGTGGAGCCACAGTGTGGCCTCTGATTGGACAATGATAAGATTAACGACCATCTGAGTGACGCTATTCGACCAGGATACACGAGAACGCTGCCAGCGTCACTCCAAGATCAGAGCACAACACCTGCACTTCCAGCTGCACTCTCACTCAATATCTATCCATATCTGCCTCTACCTGTCTGTCACTCTGCCTCGTCCTGTCTCTGGCTCTCCATCTGTCTTTCTCACTGTCACCCATCTCCAACCCCTGCAGGAATAATATCACGGCAGGAGTCAGAGGATTTGCTGACCAATGCCGCAGAAGGCTGTTTCTTGGTCAGAGTGAGTGAGCGGATCTGGGGATACACGCTGTCCTGCCGCACTACCTTTGGCTTTAAGCACTTCCTCATTGACGCCTCGGGTGATTATTACAGCTTCCTAGGCGTTGACCAGGACCGTCACGCCACCTTAGCTGACCTCATTGACTTCCATAAGGTAAGCCCTCTTTCCTGGAGTAGATAAAGTCTTGGAAGGTGATTTAAGAGATTGCTAGCTAGCAAGAAATCAAACACGATATGTCTACTAAAGTAAAGGACTCATAATATGTAGGTTCCCAAAATGTTACTGTTTGACATTCTCCTAAGTAAATTGTTGTTTTAAACGTGATGAGACATATTTTGTCAAACAAAGAAAAAAAACCCAACTAAAACACGATAACAACATTGGATAAAAATAATAAATAAATATATAAAATGTACACTGTATACGGTCATTTAGAACTTTGGGCTCAGTAAAAAAAATGTTTGAGTGAGAAATTATAATACTTTTATTCAGTAAAGGACTAGGGGTGTAACGAACCCTCATGTCACGATTCGACACAACGATACGATATTGTGATACTTCAAGACATAGGCTATGGTAAAATTTACGGTTGATTAAAATGGTACATTTGATATTACATTGTGGGTGTAAATGAATAGGCTTGGACTAAAGCACCAGACAATGGTGACACCTGGTTAAAAAATATATTCATGATTCTGAAGCTAAAAATACAGAATTATTTTTGACGAATATGTCACTGACTAGATATATTTAAAATAATGTAGGCCACTTTTTACTGGCAACATAAGACATTTGGCATTATCATGATCCACAAATACTCCCCCATTGCATTATTATACATTATATTCAACATTATAAATAGTAGTTTAATGTAGTACTAACACTAGAACTCTTTTTTTTTACTCTTGAACACAGTAATTCTCATTTTGGGGGATTTGACTTATTTCAAAACTTTCTATTTATCAAAGAAAATGACAGTTTCCACAAAAATATTAAGCAGCACAACTGTTTTCAGCATTGATAATAAAAAGAAATGTTTTGTGAGCATCAAATCAGCATATTAGAGTGATTTCTGAAGGATCATGTGACACTGAAGACTGGAGTATTGATGCTGTTTCTGAACTTTTTCTGTATACTGAATACTAGACTGAGTACAGTTGAGACACTTTTTGCGTTTAGATTTTTCACACAAAAATAGATACTGAAAATAAGTGAATTTCCACATGACATGCCACATGACATTTCATTAGCTTGTAGATATTTTCAATCAATAATACCCATAAGTAGTTTATATTTTCCACAATTAGCTCATAAAAATAAGGTGCTTTTTGTCTCAACTGTACCCATATGTGGTACAGTTGAGACAGTACCATGGTACAGTTGAGACACCCATTTTTAATGATGTAAAGGTAACTAACCGTTCATTGCAAATATAATAAAGACGAATAAAGAAAATAACAATTGGACAACATGTTTGTTTATTTATCCATTTAAATTCATTAATTTTATTTAAATTAGCACTGGTTAAAATTTATAAAACAGAAACAATGTATTTTCATTAATAATACAGTTTAAATATCACAAATATCAAATTTTATTTTCATTTGCGTCTTATGCTGGCTAATTACGACGTTTAACCTGTTATAACACTGAACAACTAAACAGTGTGTTTCCTAATAGAACTCTATCGGGGGTACAGTTGATACACGTGTGTCTCAACCATACCCCGCTGGCAACCTCGCACATTTCTCTAGATTTTGCAATGACCTTGCATGACACAATATCATAAAATATGCCAGTTTTTAGGGCACAGAATAACGTTTGTGATGATACCAGTTACGTTTAACAGTCACATTAGGATAATAAGCTATTCATTGTGGAGTGTATATGGTGAAATGAAAGTCTTATCTTAAAAATAAAAAACTTTTGCCCATATCTACGGATCGGAGATGCGTCCATTTTTCAAATTTCCCACGATCAAAGAGGACACTAATATGCATGTGCACAGCAAAAACATCACAACTTGTGCTTGCTGCACACTCAAGTTATTTAAGGTGTCTCAACTGTACACTAGTCTACCCTACAACTGTCGTAGCACAGCTGACAAACAAGCTCACAGGGCGATCGCAGAACCCATGAGGAACAAACGTGGCAAGCACACCTGTCCTTCCATCTGTGCGTTTGATGCAGAGAATTGATAGTGTTGCTAATGCTTAGCTGTCCCAGGACTGATGTTGATTTCGTTGGCTGATGGTCTGCTTTTCCTCCAGGAGGAAGCGATCACCACGTCTGGAGGAGAACTACTCCAGGACCCCTGCAGGCCGAAAAGCTCCACAGCTGACTACGGAGGGCTTTTTATGTGAAACTCAATTTGACTATACCATATTTTTTGCATGTAATATATATAACATACACTGCACAGCTTCTTTTTGTTGTCTGCCAAGCTTCTTCTGTCAAATGTAAATAAACACGTTTTACTTGCGTTCATTTGCTTATTCGGTTTCAATGTGGGTGATAGTAAAGGTGCAGTCACATCAGCCTTCAAGCATGCAAAATAATTTTTGCCCCCACAAATATGGGCAACAGGATATGATGTCACACTCTAGGTCATGGATGGGCAATCCTCTCCCATGGCCTCATGGGATGGTAAAGTGCCTATCATAAGCACACTTCAGAATCTCGCCAGAAGTAGTAGGTCATCCGGGTGCTTTTTGCCTACTCTTTTATGAGTACAGTGAATTCGGACATACTTCTTTTGTCACATACCCTACAGTTTTTTACCTATATAGTAGAAGCGATTTCAGATGCAGCCACTGTCTGGCAGTTTAGCTTCAACACTGACTCACCTGCCTGTAGCCTTCCAGTAATCCTAAAGACCTTGATCAGCTGGTTCCGGTGTGTTCGATTAAAGGAATAGTTCACCCAAAAATGACAATTCTGTCATCATTTACTCACCCATATGTTGTTCCAAACCTATATGAGTTTCTTTCTTCTGTTGAACTAAAGATATTTTGAAGAATGTTGGTAACCAGACAGTTGACAGTAGCCATTGACTTCCATATAAGGGAAAAAATATTGTGGAAGTCAATGGCTACCATCAACTGTTTGATTACAGGCATTCTTCAAAATATCTTCTTTTGTGTTCAGCAGAAGAAAGAAATTCATACAGGTTTGGAACAACATAAGGGTGAGTAAATTACAGAAAATTCAGAATGTATTATAAATGTATTATAACGTATGTATGTGTGAGTCAGTGGCATGCAGTGGTGCTCTTAAATGAGGAGGCAAAGTCCTCAGCTTTTTAAAGGTGCCCTAGAATGTTTTTTTTTTTTTTTTTTATAATGTTTCCTGGGTTACCCTTATAATGTTAGTATGTTTTTTAGATAAAAATAATCATAATTTAGAAATAAATGGCATTTTTCCTAGCCTGCTTTTAGCCTCTGATTTGAACACTCTGTTTGAAGGGGCATGTCTGCTGTGGGATTAAGTGTAACCGCGGCCACTGTGATTGGCTGACATGCTTGCATATGAAATAGCTACGCATTACATGTGAAACTCTCTCCCGAATACTTTTACTACTGCTATTATACGTTTTTACAATAACAGCTATCGAGATTAACGAATCGTGAGATGTTTTTAAAGTGTTTAGATCTATTCCCATCACATAAAATGTTGCCGTGATGAGCATTGAGCAGATGACAGTGTTGATCGCGAGAATGAAGATCTTATCATTGCAAAGCAGTTTCTGCACTCTCTCTGCTTTCACCAATGCAAACACGATGACGTAAATACAGTAAGAGCTTCGTTGTGCAGTAACGTGCGTCATTGATTTAATAACGAGTTTGGCAAGTGTCCAGATAAACTCGCGCTGTGTGGAAAGATTGTTCTTTGATCGCTTTCGGTATATAATTTGTTCACAATTTAAATACGATTATTTTCATCCTACTAAAAGAAACGATGTGAAGCTGTGATTTTAGTCACTGGCTTGACTTACTGATGCATAAACAGTATTGAACGATTTTGAGAGAAAGATTACCTGTCTGAACTTGAACAATTACACATCAGAAAGTGTTGCTTGGTAGCTCGATCCGAGGCCAGCTCTGTATTGGCCCAAGTTGAGGAAACAGTCGTCAGTGAAATTTCCAGAGAAAATAAAATTAACCCATTGTTTCTTCAGAGGCTCAGATGAAGGAACTAAAAAATACTTTTGTGTTCATGTGTACATCCACACTGAGCAACTGCCATGCTTCGGCTGCGCAGTTCCGCCTGGCATTGAGGGCTGGCAATGGCATTATGCAAATATTTGGAGGCGTACATATTAATGATCCCGACTATTGCGTCACAGTCGGTATTGTGTGGAGAACCGACCGTTTTTCAGGGGTGTTTTTCATAAACGTGAATTAAATGAGAACGCGAAAACAGTCCAGTTTGAGATTCACTCTATGTCATGTCCATGCACTGAACTCTTGTTATTTGACTATACCAAGGTAAATTCAATTTTGAATTATAGGTCACCTTTAATGTTTTTTTTAATGTAAATTCATGTCCCATATATACTCAATGTTGACACATTTTCTTGGTTAAATAGTGACCAGCCAATGATCAGCTTGGACCACCATATGACTAACTTCGATCAGTTAGTAACCAAGTTCAAACCCCAGATACAAGCTTAAATTGGTCAATGTGTTATGTAAAACCCATCCTAAGCTGGTTTACTGGTCCTAGCTAGTCTCCCAGCCTGTTCAGGCTGGTAGAGAGGTTTTGGGCATTTATTTAGATGGTCAGACTGGGAGACCATTTTAAACCTTCTTAAGCTTTAAAAAAAAAATTTAAATATAACAAAGGTCTTCTAATGGTTAAATATTGGTCACAAATATAAGTTAACCATATAGGTTAACTTATATTTGTGACCAATATTGGTCCACAACAAAAAATGAACAGTCTATCCATATGCAAAGTGTAGGGTGACCATCTCACCCCGTAATGTTTCAAGTGCTAGTCTTTCCACCAAATTTCCAGCCAACACAAGTGTGAAGTGTCCCTCGTTGATCTGGCATGTCCCTGAGCACCAACAGTTACTGACTACAGTCTGACTTCCCGCACAATCACACAGAGGCATAAAGGGGATCAGGTTTCTGAGAACTGCATGGCTGGCCTTGCTAATCTGCACATTGTTCAAGGGGAAGGAGCTATTTCAGCTAGCAGTACCGACAAAGACCTGACAAACACATTGAACAGTTGAGTAGAGGTGCTGGGTGACAAACTACGATGAAAGACATTGGAAATATATGGGTAAACTGAAACTGCCTTTCCCATGATTTTTTTTTCAAATCATGGGAATGGGGGGGGGAATGGAAAATGATATACTTATTGATATACCAGGGAGCAGATGACAGTCAGAAAATGGTAACAAACCAATTACACTGGACACAAAGGTCTCCTGTCAAGCACCAGCCAATGTAACATGATGCTGACATGCATTAAACTGACCCAATGATCTTTACAGCACTTGCTTTATCTAAAGAAAAACTTCTGCAATTACAACATTGTAGAGCTTGTGGCCAAAAAAAAAACTAAAAATATAAAAGGTGCATTGCAAAACTGGGATATTTCATGAGGGTTTGAAACAATATTTTGCTCACTAGCATAGATCTGTAGCTACCAAACCACACTGCAACTTGACATGCTAAAGAGAACACAAAAAATATGTTGCTACTACAGCCATATTGTTTTGGAGACAAAAGAAAAAAAAATTACACCTTTATTTTCTGCCATGATTTGAAAATCAACTTGGTGTGTCCCCAAACTACTCCGGTAACTTCAGAACATGTCAAAAGCTTGATATCGATAGATACACTGTAAAAACACACCAGTTTTGAGCATTATAATTTAAAATAATCGTGAGATAAAATGGGCGACCTTGGGAAAATGTAGAATATCTAGACTTGACATGAGACAAACAATAAAAAAAAGACTTAATTTCACAAACATATCTTAGGCTGTTACAGTTTGATTAGCCTGAAGTGTTTTCAGACCCTCTCCAATCAGCTTTCCTTCAACAGAATGGGCTACCACACAATCTCAGCCAAAAACAACTGAAAAGCAACCACAAGAAACCAACAAAAACAAACAAAACACAGTAAGACCTATACATTTTTGGTACTTGTCTAGTAACAGAAAGATACCATTTAGTTTGCTCAAATAGACCAGTTTGTGTGAAAACAATCATGTTTAAGGTATTAGGTTTATATGAAGAGGAACTAATGATTGGATTTTCCACGGTCTAGTGTTATTTTAGTATTATTAATATACTATTATATGTATAGGACGCTTCATTTGCTGAGCTATGTCTGTGAAATAGCGTGTTCTTATAATTAGAATGAGATTCTGATTAGAGACATATTTTCCAGTATTTTTCCCAGTGTTTTCTGTGCAGCTGTTCACAGAAACCGCCATTATTTCAATTAATTCCTCCATGATAGTCTATTATTACTGTATAATCTATTTTAGATAAACCCGCCCTAAACAGCATACAACTCAATGTGTCAAAGGTCTGGCTGGTGCGTGCGACTAGTACTCACCAGCTAATTCAAGCATAAAACATTTGAAGAACAAAACCGTGCCGTTAATTGCTACCGACTGGAGACAGGTTCAGGACAGACATGTATTAGTTCCGAGAGACTCAGTTTTGCAGGATCATCTCATTGATGTTCTCTTCCTCTAAAGACACCGAAACACCTCACATGCTTAATTACCACCGTCAATAAATCTCAATCGCACATATGGAGACACTCCCCGCACTATTGAACATCTGTCTATACAATCCCTGATGCTGACAAATTGCAGTACAGTTGCTATTCATAGGCTTTTCATCAACCTGCCGTTTTGCTTTGTGAAAAAAAACAACATGGAATCTGGAAACTGCTCAGCAGCAGACAGATGATTATGTCTGACAACAAAAACGCACAAAATCACACCAACTCACTAATGGCTAAAAAAACAAGGCTGTCGCTTAAAACCAGACCTCAAAGGATAAAATTTAAGGGCCAATGAGTAGGCACCTCCATCCCCTGCTAAAGAATTCATTACAAGCTGATTTCACTGAATGCTGACAAGCATCCCACCCTTTTATATGAAACAAATGTCCTTACCCTTTTTCCAATGGATTTTTATTGAAAAAAATATAATAACACAAGTATAAGCAGTTCCATGCGACTGTGGTAGATATCAGGAAGAAATTGCAATTTACCTTTTTTGATGCATTATGGATCTTTTTGGTAGCATTTAATTTTTTATTCATTTATTAACATTAGTGAATGCAATTGCAAATCAGAATTAACAATGAACCATAATTTTAAAGTATTTACTGATGTAGGTTAATTTATAAATACGCTAATACATTAACAAGTTGTACAAATCATCTTCTGTTAATGTATTACGAACAAACATGAATTAACAATAATACAAAAATTGTATTCATGAATTAACATTAACCTAGATTAATGAATGCTGTAAAAATGTTCACTGTTAGTTTATTATACCTAATGCATTAACTTATGTTAATTGAACCTTGTTGTAAAGAGTTACCATATATATATATTTTTTTTAATAAAAAATCCTTTCAGATTCACCAGGCAGTTCTATTGTTCTTGTTTATGGTGAGATTGTATCTTTTAGACTTCAACAATACCCATATTCCGGTCTCACGCGGTGTCATCATCTCAACTCTTGAGCCAGCTCAGAAACAGCAGCTGGTGTGAGAATCGAATTATGTCGCACTCCAAACTGTCTAAATAAGAGCGTGATCCGATGGGCCTGGAGTCACAGTCTAACAGAATCAGGTGCGAGTTGAGGTAGACTCAATTGTCCTTGGATGCTCCCTTCAGGCTAGATTTGAGTTTCTTCTTCTCTTTTTGTCCCATTGCACGGAAGGTCTTCTTTCTCTCCTCTTTCAGCCTTTTCTGCCTCTCTGCATCCTCTTTCTCTTTCTGTTTCAGGAATTCTTTGTGCTTGGTGTTTTGTTCTGCTTTCGCCTTCTTATTCTTGTATGCGTAGACTGAGCTCAGAGCCTGAATCAATGCTGCCACCTGGTGGAAAAGGTTTAGAGGTTTTATTAATAAACTGAGACATGAGCCCTAAAGGGTAAAACATGACAACATACCATGGTCCCCAAAAGAACATGGGCACTTAAAAATAAGTAACAAAACATGACCTTCACTGCATTAGAAAACAAAATATCAAACCAAGTAAACATGATGTTAGACCTTTTATCTCAACTACCTTCACTCTTTTAATCACAGACGTGATCACTATTACAGAAGCCCTGAATCGCACAATAAAAAAAACAAGCAAAAATAATAAAACAATTAAAAATGAGTGCGCTTTAATGCCTTCAAGTTGATTTCCTACAATGTCACAACTTGCCATTTACTTTTTTGATGCATTATGGATCTTTTTGGTGGCATTTAAAAAAAATTATTAAATTTATTAACATTAGTGAATGCAATTGCAAATATTAATTAACAATGAACCATAATTTTTAAGTATTTACTGACGTGATCACTATTACAGAAGCCCTGAACCTCACAAAAAAACCTAAATAATTGATACTCAATAACGCAATAAAAAAAATAAAACAATTAAAAATAAGTGTGCTTTAGTGCCTTCAAGTTGATTTCCTATAATATCAACACTTGTTTTCCTTTCTTTCTTTATTAGTATTATTTATTTGTATTCATTGAATGGTTAATGGACCAGAAACCTCACAAAAAGACAGCAGGTTACATTGAGAGTGATCAAAGAATTGGAAAGTTATGGGCTCTTAACCTTGTATTCCTTCGAGCGTCTTGTCCTAGTAATTACTGTTTTGTAACTGAATAAAACCTTTTAGTTGTAAGAATTAATACACCAACCTCTAATGGAATGATTAAAAAAAGTCTAGCAGATTAAATGATGACAATGATTAAAAACTCTTTATTACTTTCTCACATCAATGCCTTCCATATCTTGGAACCAGGAGTAGAAGAAATTGATTAAAAATGTAACCCCCTGTGTCATCTTTCAGACAAGAGGATTTCAAAGGGGATTGGTAAAGAAATTGGCCAGCAAGCTGTCTTGGTATTTGCCAGGGACACGGATTAAAGAAATATGATATTTCGCAGCCAACACTCTGGAGGTTTCTTTGGTGGATTAACTTTAGACTAATAGTGGGTATTAAAACCGTCTTAGTATAATGACAGTAAAAAAAGCTCACAAAGGCATGACATATGTAAAACAGAGATGGACGAGTCAGACGCCTCTCACCTTTTTCTCATGGGGCTCTCGTATGACAGCCGGTCTCTGCAGGTCCCGTGGCGTTTTGCCTTTGGCCTGCATCTGTTTGGATTTGCTTTTGAAGGGGAGGGCCTTCTGCAGCTCTTTGGGAATGTGGAGGGGGTTGAAGTGTCGAACTTGCCTCACAACCGGCTGTGGGGATTCAAGGACAGGGTTGAAGATGAAGAGGACAACAGCAAACAATAATAACAACTACTAACTGGTGACTTAACATTTCTCTAAGAGGACTTACCTTGTACAGCGAGTCCTGGTTGGGTTTATTGCGGATGCCCAGGTCGTATTTAAGCTGTCCGAGGGTCCTCATACCTCCCCATGTGTCCTTTTGTCCAACCGGCATTAGTAGAGATGTCACTGGATTATACAGCTGAGGAACCGAGACCGGATACCAGGAGCGCAGAAACACAATATCTAAAGACACACATTCATATAAATTATAGGACTGCACTATTTGATGAAAACAATTATGTTTTGAATATTATTGTAATTGTAATATGTATTGTACTAATAGTAATTTAATTTTACAAAATATATGTTTTGAATTGCAAATATGATAAACGTGTCAACAAGTCATTGAAGCAGTGCATTATCTAACCACCAAAGTGGTATTCTGTTCCACTTTCTCTTATTTCCATTTTCCCTTATTCTTTTTTTTCAACCTAAGTTTTTATATTATATACACTGTCATTCTAACGATGTGGGTCAGTGAGATTTTAATAGTGAGGAAGCAAGGAAATTAGTAAGGAAATTAATGCTTTTATTCAGCAAGCATGCAATCATTTGTTCAAAGGTGACAGTAAAAACATTTAAAATGTTACAAAAGATTCCTATTTCGAATAAATGCTGTTTTTTTTTTTTTACTTGACATTTATCCAAGAATCCTGAGATAAAAATGTATTACAGTTTCTACAAAAGTATTAAGCAGCACCACATTAATAATAATTAGAAATGTTTCTTGAGCACCAAATCAGCATATCAGAATGATTTCTGAAGGATCATGTGACCCTGAAGACTGGACTAATGATGCTGAAAATTCAGCTTTGTCATCACAGGAATTACATTTTAGAAAAAATAAATTTCTCTTTATTTTTCTTTATTTTATTTTTTAAATGTAATAATATTTCATAATTTACTGTTTTACTGTATTTTTGATCAAATAAACATTTACAATAGTGTAGAAAGACATTTCTACGTATAGCTGAAGATTTTCTATTGTGCTCCTTTTCTATGGCCTGGTGTGGATTTGTATAATACTAGTAGCAGCCAAAATGTTGTTGAGTGTTTTGCCTTTGCTTGGAGTAAACTGTGTGTAGCAGAATACAGACAGTGCAGAATAATGCACCTTTACTTTGAAACACCGTGTTTTTTCATAATTTAATTAAATCACAGCCTTTTGCGGTTTAATAATCACGCGGCCATAAAGGGATTCAGATTTTTTATTCTGATTAATTTCGCAGCCCTAATATAAAACAAATCATCATCTAATAAAAGATGCAGTAGACCTAATAAGCCTCGAATCCGCCT
This sequence comes from Rhinichthys klamathensis goyatoka, assembly GCF_029890125.1. Classification (NCBI taxonomy): domain Eukaryota; kingdom Metazoa; phylum Chordata; class Actinopteri; order Cypriniformes; family Leuciscidae; genus Rhinichthys; species Rhinichthys klamathensis. Next base: position 7,094,955 of record NW_026606658.1, on the reverse strand, counting down.
CACTGCAAGATTTTCCACATGCCCGTCTCTCCAGAGAGGAGCATAATAATCAGCAATAATACCCTCCATTTTAACAAGGTGGTTGTTTATGTACAACAGAGCTTCTTGGGAGTCATTACAATCATAGACTTTTCTGATAAATAAAGCACATTGGTAAAACTCCCAAAGCACAGCTCATTATATACAAATTCAAATAAATAAAAACTGGTAAAAAACTGACTGAGGCAACAAAAATATTTATAAACAGAGAAATAAGTCTGGCTCACCACTCATCAGTAGTCTGTCCTCAAACGTGGCTCTTAATGCGCCTGGTGGGGTGCGCAAGGCTTTCTTTATCTGCCCTTTAATGCCACTGACTGTGCGGACGGACGCACCCTCAAACTTCGCAACCTCCAGGACGGTGTTAAACATTCCCTTAGAGTCGGAGAAAAGACCAAAAATAAGAGGGTCCAATTATTCTGAGAGAGGATGAGGAGTATATTATTATAGTTCCCTGGTGTGCTGTGCCGCTACACTGCGGAGAAACTCCTGACTCTGCAGGACTCCCTACCTGGATAAAGCAGGTGTTCTTAAAGATTTTATAAGGGTATCCAATCAGTTTGAGCTTCTTCACAATAGAAACAGATTTGTCCAAGTCCAGAACCACTCCTGTGGCAGCAATGCGGAAACTGGCCTGAGGGGAAATAAGATGGGATGAGTCCAAGAGAAAAGGGAAGCCTTTGTTGGACTGAAGCTGTGACCCAGGCTGCTCCTGTGCTCTCATCATATGCTGGTGTCTTACCTTAATACCTCCGACCGTCTGCACGGCCAGGAAGCCTGTACCCTGGGGTGTTATAGGTCCTAGAGAAGAGTGGAAAGAAAGAGTGGAATGTGCATGAGATGACAAGAAAGAGAAGTGAGAGACAGAATAGAGCTTCACAACTAATCGAATAAACGAACAGTCAGCAAGCTTGTGCAGAACTGCTCAAGCAGTCGCAGCATTGCTTGTTTCTGAGTTTTTGATGCTGCTAAATGATTTACATTTTGTTTTAGATGTGAGGCCTAGATAAAGAACATGGCATGGAGTTGCAATAGACACAAAAAAAGTATTATTTTATAATTATGGATGCACCAATATTAGAATTCTTATATGCTGATAATAATCTTCATGGCCAATAATTCATAAAATTGACAATATTAAAACTCTCTACAATTTATAATCAAACTGAAAATGTATGGGCATGGAGTTGGCCCTAGGCAAAAAAAAAAAAAAAAAAATATGTATTTATAAATTATTTGTTTTTAAATGTATAAAATGATTATATTAAATATATTTATTTATTTTAAATAAAATATTACAGATGCAGGGAGCATTATTAAAATTCACATCAACCAACAATTTTATGGTTAATAATCAATAATAGACAATAAAAACATTATATACCATGTCCAGTATATACAAGTGTATTACACTGGCCGCTCAAGCAGAGCTGAAGCAGCACGAGTAAAAATAGGGAGAATGAGCATGTTACATTTCCAATATCGGAGAGGTGTGTGTAATGGTTTGTCTCTCACCCCAGATGGTGGCACCGCAGTGCATGTGTTCAGGTGTGTATTTGAGCAGGCGGTGACGTCCGTTGTGGTCCTCGATATAGTAGAGGGGGATGGTCTGAAAGCGCCTCCAGCCCAAAGATAGGATAAGAGGGTCACGGGTTTTCAAGATACGATGGTGCCAGCGGTGTTTCTTCAGTCGCATCTGTGTGGAGGAGATAAAGAAAGGACTGGAATTTTTTTTACCAAGTACTGCCTTGTAATGACATCTGGCTTGGAGTTGCATCAGGTGTCCTTCACTTTATTCACAAGGTTATCGACTACACTAGAAGTTGTAAAATATCCAATTGTCTGCTACAAATAAGTCCTTACAGGCTTACCTGCAAGTAGCCTACATTGCCCTCACTCGCTGCCAAACCGCCAAGGATGATGGGATAGTGGGGGTCAAAGTTGGTGACGAATTCACAAGGTAAAGCAGGGATCTCCACACGAACGTACATGCCTGGCCTGAAGCCCTCGTACTGAACTCGAACTTCATCATCCATGTCTTCGAACTCTTGCTTGTTCAGCTACAACACGAAGGGGAGAGTCAGTTTGAAAGAAATTCTCAATTAAAATAGTTCACCCAAAAATTAATCATTCACTTTTACATACATACATAATCTATATGACTTCCTTACATAATCTGTATCCTCTGTGGAGCACAAAATATATTTTGAAGAATGTTTTTGTTCATATAGTGAAAGTCAACCAGATAAAAAACATCACTGGACCCTACTGACTTTCATTGTAAATGACAAAAAAAAAAAAAAACACTGGGGCATTTTACAAAATATCTTCTTTTGTTTCACAGAAACAAAGAAATGCATACAGGTTTGTATCACTGGAACAAAACATTTAATGTTACACTTATTCTTGCTCTCCTCTTCAAGGAGGCTGACTGTGTCTGACTGTGTCTGACTCAACTTTGACCTCTGACCTCAGCCTGTTTCTGCATCTCCTCCTTCAGGTCATCAAAGTATGTGGCATCGCCATCATCATATTGTGTATTGAACCTCTCCTTCAACCGCCTCTTCTTCTCCAAACGCTTGTTCTTTTGAACTTCAGCATCATCAAGTTTCACTTGGGGAGCCTCCTCTTCATCATCGTCATCATCATTCTTTTCATCATCATTTCCTCCCTGTTTTTAAATTAAAAATGCAATAAATAAATAGGCACCACAAAAACATGTCAGATGCAATCAGAAGATAATGCTTTAAAACTAGTTTGATTTTAATACCTCAGCTTGGTCTTTATTCCCAGCCTTTGATTTGTGAACTTCTCCCGTTTCCAAATCTTCAAAATCTCCATAGAGATCATCTAGAAAGACAAGAGGGATGAAATAAATTATATAATATGGATGTCACAGTACCAAAATGTCAGTAGTCAATATCAAAACCAGTAAAAATTTCAACTTCCGAATACACTCACCCCCGGTTTCACAGACTAGGCTTAAGATGGTCCCGGACTAAAATGCATGTTTGGGCTGTTTTAACTGAAAGCAACTTGCACTGACATATCTTAAAATATTGCTGAGTATTTTCTCCTTAAAACTGCAGTGAACCAAAGACAGTCTCAAAAAAGCTGGTGTTTCTGACGTCACAAACTACCTTGTAACCAATCACATCAATGTGCGGGCAGGCTATAGCATATTATAAAATATATCAGTGCCATTGTTTTGTCTCAAGATGCACACCAGTAATGTTTTTTTAAAGGCACATTTATAAACGCTACTGCTACTCAATAATTGTATCCCTTAAAACTCATTTTGATCACCAAAATTAGTAAAAGAGTGCTTTGAACAACTTAGAATGTCAATGGAGAAAGGCATTCAGTTCATTATAACATCGTAATATACATCATATACATAATTCACCCGCTATATTGCTAATTGTACACGAAAAATAATGCTAATTGTATCAACAGAAAAATATACCGGGATAACCTGGCTTTTCTCGAGACTCCCCTGCTAATTCGCTGTTAATGATATGCTATAGCCCGCCCGCACATTGATGTGATTGGTTACAAGGCAGTTTGTGACGTCAGAAACACCAGCTTTTTTGAGACTGTCTTTGGTCCACTGCAGTTTTAAGGAGAAAATACTCAGCAATGGTGTTGACATAACTTTGCACAGGGTTTGTCTTAAAGCATATTGACAACATTAAAAATTTATTTTCACCACAGGGGGTCTTTAAATGTCCTTAAATTGAACTACTTAATCTAAGCCCTGTTTGTGAAACCAGGCCTATATTACTTAATTTTGCATTAATATAAATAATACTAGATACTACATTTAAAATCAATAATTGAGTTTCATTTTTTCTTATCAATACTATTTTAATTAATAGTAATTACATACTAAACAGTGGCAGGTCAAACAATCTGCATTTGCACTGCAAGGCCTATTAGATCTTTTTTCTTTTTTTTTTACATAAATCTGATATTTTGTCCTGGTTCACCTAAGACATAAATGAATACATACTGTAGTAAATTCTGTATAGTTAAATTTTTTTGCATTAGTATTGACCAAGTGCCAAAGTACCGGTACTTATAACACCCTTATAGCAGAGAACTGCCCAGAATCATAAGCTGCTGCTGCTGATACATCTGGTACATTAAGTTTTCTTACCATCTTCCTTAAGCAGCGTTGCAGCATCTTTATCCTCCTCCCATTTTCCAGTCACAAAACAGTCCCTGATAGATGCAAGCATCTGAAAAGACACAAATCTTAAGAAAACAAGACATGGACAACAAACGTCATATTTAAATTCATTATGCAAATACATATAAATGCATATGCACATGTGTTTTTACACTGCCTCTCACCTCCTCCTGATCCCAGTCATGGCTGCTGTCTGGGTGAAAGCGAGAGCAGTCCATCGCATCCGCTCGTACTTTCTTACTATTCTCTGGACGGCTCACTTTAAATAAACCGCCCAGCTCTTCTTCATCATTAGAATCCTCCTCTCCCTCCTCCGCCACTGAGAAACATACAATTATCAGATCCAGATAAGTTGGCACTAGCGGTTCATGTACTTTATGAAAATTAATGCTGATCCTCATGTTGTGCCTTTTTTCAGTGAGTGAATTAAATGTCAGTACTCATAAAACATAATCATTCCCTCCCGATGTAAATTTGAAATAAGTAATAAATAAACTATGGCTTCAGATTCAGAAGACTTGGTATTCAGCAGCACACAGGTCATATGGACTAATTTTACAGTGCGTTTATAATTTTTTGCAGCTTGCCAGACATCATTATGAATATTCATTATAAGGAAAAAAGCTGATTGAGGAGTCTTTCAAATATTGTGTTTCACTAAAGAAAAAACAGCCTACAGGTTTGAATGGGGGGACGGGGGTAGGGGGGTTAAATAATGTCAGGTTTTTAATGTTGGAGTCTAGATATTCGTTGTCCTCACCTGTGCCGTACACTAGCTTGCGCAGGTTTGGAGCTGCACGCTGTTGTCTTAAATATGCCTCTGTTGCTTTCTCGGCCAAACCTTCCTTCCATCGTAGTGCTCCTTCAGCATAAACATGTTCAAAAGGGGATTTCAGAGCAGTAAAATTCAATAATAATAATAATAATAATAAAACAGGCAAAAAGGGGAAATTAGTAAAGGCAGCTTAGGGTATGACAAAGTGAACACAGAATGATTTAATTTAGAATTCCTAAATCTGAATAAATTAAAGATCAGTTGAAAACAAATAATAAAATCTAATGTTTGGATTATTTGGGACATTTAATTTAGTAACAAAGTACCTGCAGTTTCATAACCCATCTCTGCATCCTCCGTGTCTTTCTCTTCTTCCTCTGGATGCTTGGAGGACATCTTTGATTTTACAATCTCATCTTCCTCATCCTCGTCATCTTCCTCATCATCATCTTCCTCTGAGCAGAGACCAGAGTCTGGACCTGAGCTTTTTTTTGCAAGCTCCCCTTCTTCCATCTCCTCATCATCACTTTCATCACTTTCATCATCTTCAGTTTCTTCTCCTTCACTCTTTTCCAGTTCATCGTCACTATCAGCAAACACAGGCATCTCTGCACGCTCCTCAACTTTCTGTTTCTTCACAGGAGGAGCTGCCGCCGCCATTGCAGTCTTATCGTGCTTTTTCAGTGTTGCCACACCCTCTTCATTTTCCTCACCCTCTTCTTCTTCTTCATCCTCCTCTTCATCACCCATTTCCTCCTCATCGCCTTCATCGTCATCTTCATCGCCTTCATCGTCATCTTCATCATCTTCCTCATCTTGATCAGCAAAGACAGCTCTCCTCCTCTCTCTCTGTGCTTTTTCATCCCATTCAAGGCTTTCCATAGGGTTCTGCTTCCTGTTGATTAGTTCAATGCATGCATACAAAAAAAAGGTTTTTTTTTTATTATTGAACTTTGCTGTCAATTCCGGGTACATTACAATCCCTGTTTGCAATACAATAATTTTAATTAGCAAATCTTACCCATTTTCCTGCACCTCCTCTGGTGTTAGTGCAGCAGTTCCTGTGAAAAGTGACACTTTGCTGGCAGCCATTTTTACATCCAAAGTGGCTTGTGTTCCAATAAGAGACTGAACGAGTTCAGTGGTGGGCCGCACCTCCTCCTGGGACAGACATTTCTCACACCATTAAAACACTTAATATCCATCAGATCACAAATCGTCTTTAAACGTCAAGGTCACATTCGCTGATGGAACAAAATTGAGTGTAAAAAGTGTTATTACTTGGTGTAATAAGCTGTGACTGCCCTGTAAACTGCAGACATTATTGCATCTGGTATTAAATCACCTGTAGGTAATGCTGTCACAGGGGACGTGATGAGACTGAAATCTGACCTGCTGCTTGTTGGCATGTCCACAAGGCATATCGATGTAGACGGCATCCTTATCATACACCAATCCCCCTACGCCAGCCATGGGGGCATACAATAAACGTTCCTTTACATTCAGTGCTCTCTTCTTCATCGCTTCCGGAAGAGGGCAAGGGTCCGGCAGGAAGCTAACATCAGCCACAGAGAAGTCCCCGACACCTGCAACATTTATCAGTAGTTTTCAACCATAATAATGCATAGTTAGCATAACAAAATGAATACACTAATGTTTGGGTTCGGTGAGATTATTTAATGTTTATAAAATACGTTTCTTATGCTCAGCAGAAATCCTGCATTTATTTGATAAAAAAATACAGTAAAAACAGAAATATTGTAAAATATTATTACAAACTTAAAACAACTATTTTGTATATATTTCATATGTAATTTTCAGCAGCTATTACTCCAGTCTTCAGTGTCTAATGATACTTCAGAAATCATCCTAATATGCTGATTTGGTGCTCAAGAAACATTTATTATCATCATCAGTATTGAAAACTATAGTGCTGCTAAATATCTTTGTGGAAATATCTTTGTATAATAAGAATTCCTTTATATTTTCAGGATTGTTTTGAAGAACATTTAAAATATAAAATCTTTTGTAACAATGTAAAGGTCTAATGTCACTGTCACTCAATTTAATGTGTCTTTGCTGAATAAAGGTATTTATTTATTTCAAATAAATAAAGTATTAATTACCCCAAACGGTAGGGTAAGTATATTAACTTTTCAAAGAGAGTAGATAAAAATGCTTTTCAGGATCTATATTTTGCTGCTGACATCAAAGGCTGAATCAAACATTTAGTGCAAATGTATCTGTCAAAGTTATCTTAAAGTTAGTCAAAGGAACCAGATGCCAAATGGACAGGTTGTGAACTTGCTCTCTTCCTTAAAAACCATGAACAAAACTATGTGAAGTAGTAAAAAAAAGAAGAAGCTCAATTTACATTAAATGCAGGTTTGCTTACATTAAACTGTTTCACTGACCACAGTGTGGTTTGTGCAACAAATTATTGGCTGACAAGAGCAAGAAATAGTCCAAATTAAATTTTGTAAAAAAAAAAAAAATATTGGGTTACCACATGTACAATGTAAAATCTGGTTACAGAAGCAAAACTTGTTTACAAAAAAACAAAAAAAAACCTGAATATCTGTAAAGAATTTTGCAAACATTAATGACAGCTCACCAGGAATGTGGACCTGACATTTATTCTTCAAAAATGTCCCACGCAGGTAGCCGTACAGAGAGACGGTTCTGTCACATTTGGGATTTAACCTTATAGCCTCAGGATCAGTAAGATCCTCCATACTATTCGGAAAAACAAACAAACAAATCATTGGCTGTTAAATGCAGCATATGCTTAGAAAGATAACGAATAAAAGAAACATCTTCTTCAGGTCACTCACCGGTCAGCCAACACATAGGGGTGAGAAGTCTGCCAGACAAGAGGCCTGAACTTCATGACGGAGATGAACCGCCCAAGGTTCTTAACTTCCTGTATCTGGTATTCTCCATACACCATTCCAGACAGGTAAAAGAGCTTGGCACCCTGCAAGACTTTTATGTTCAGACACAAAACAGTTCTCTTTAAAAGATATGTCAGTTATATGCTGGGTTGATGAGGTACCTGGAAAACTTCAGTCCAGAATCTGTGTTTGAGGCGTTTTTTTGTTTTTCGAAGTCTCTTGTTGTCCTTGAAGGTGTCCAAATGTGTAAGGACCCCCATGATCCGGGGGAAGCCATGAACTTGGCAAATATTCAGGAACTCAAAGGTCTCCATTTCAAAGCCAAAACTTGCATCAATCAGCATCAGAACCTAATAAAGTCAAAATATCAGTGCTGCATTACTGGAAAACATAATTAAGTAATAATACAGTCTAATATTCAAATAAAACCAGACTTTTGAGGCTACTATTAATATTTCAAAGAAGATGCATTAAATTGGTCAAAAGTAACAAAAAAAGCATTTATGTTACAAATTAAATGTTGTTCTTTCAAACGTTCCATTCACCAAAGAATCCTGAAAAAAGTGATCATGGTATCCACAAAAATATTAAGCATTACACCTGTTTTCAATAGTGATCGACCGATATATCGGCCAGCCGATATATCGGGCCGATATTTGCGGTTTTTACGTGTATCGGAATCGGCCGATACGCGGCTGCTGCGTTCGCCGATAGTTTTTTCCCGGCATTATTTATAGACAGGCGTCCACAGGCAACTCTGTGCTGCTGGAGACGCTGCAGTTCACGTGCAGACCCTGCACTGTCCCTCCCCCACTAGCAGAGTGCAACCTGCGCTTCAAGATAACGGTAACTTTTAAACTTTCAAAGCATCTTTTAACTGTTTGACTGCTGAAATATTGTCAAACACTTTGAAAATGGAAACACGTTGCTCTATAACTGTTATGTGGTTGCAACTATATAGCTAAGCAAGTTTGTGGGTCCTAATGGAAAATGCGAATGACTCGTCTATAAAACTGCTTGCTTGCCATTGTATTTAGGGAGCTGCAAATAGCTGTTGACTATCCGTTCAGTATGCATTAAGGCTGTCAATGAATATTCTAAATACGAATATATATTCGAATAGTTTAGAAAAACTGAATTTTGAAGGTGAAAATTAATATTCGAATGTGGAAAAACACGCCCGCGGTAGCAGACTAACGTTACCACAGCACAGCTCGCTCAGAGCGCTCAGTGTCGGTTCTATGTACTGTGAAACTTCAATTAATGTATTTGTTTCAATCACTGAATGAAGCCTGCTATATACCTTAAATTGCTTGCACAAAACTCTTGATCAGCACTCAACATTTGTTTGTTGTTGTTCATTTAAACCGGCATGCGCATGAGAGGGTGAGTGCGAGAGAGAGAGTGCGCCTGCGAGTCGGGGCGAGCCAGAGTGAGCTCTGCGGTCTTGGCCATTAGTTGATTTACTCGGTTTTTTTTGTAGTAATACGTTGTCAAATATGTTTAAACTCAAATAAGCTACTTAACACTAGTAGTTATGTCTCTTTGTATTAATTTGTCCTGTTATTGACGTAATGCGCGTCATTGACCAAATGCACGACGATATGCTCAAGTATGTTTTTTAGAGGGAATATACAAACGCCATTTGAGCAATTTTGACAGCCCTAGTATGCGTACGGTAGCTGTTACGAACATTGGTCATAGGATTAAGTAATACCAACGTTGTTCCGTGCTTTTTGTGGGAGATTTATTCAGCGACCACCTGGCTGAGGTTTGGACGCGTGTGGTGTGTGTCTCCCTCGCCATCGCAGTGATATTAGAGACTAGACATGCTCATTTTATTTTATGTAGAAAAATTGAAACCATGGCAGTAAATAGTTCGTTACTTTTAAAATGAAGTACAGTGTGCACTGTGCACTTTATTATGCTGGTTGCTACTGTGTGCAATAGTGTAATTATTTTATTTATGCTTAAATATTTATTTTCAGCAGTGAACTTTTTTTTGTTCTACCTCATGTTTTTAATATTTGTTAAATATTGTTTATCTACTTGTTCTTGTTCTACCTCACATGTTTTTACTATTTGTTAAATATTGATTTTTTTTACGTTAAATAAATGTTACTTTTATTAAATTGAGACCTGTAACATTTGTTAACATTAGGGATCGACCGATATGGATTTTTTAGTGCCGATACCGATACCGATTTTTTCCCCATCAGCCTTAGCCGATGACCGATACGGGCTGCCGATTTTCTTGAGCCGATATTTGGAGCCGATACATTTTGCTCCCTCAATTTACATCATAAAAATGACATGATGTTAACAAATGTTACAGGTCTCAATTTAATAAAAGTAAGATTTATTTAACGTAAAAAAATCTATATTTAACAAATAGTAAAAACATGTGAGGTAGAACAAGAACAAGTAGATAAACAATATTTAACAAATATTAAAAACATGAGGTAGAACAAAAAAAAGTTCACTGCTGAAAATAAATATTTAAGCATAAATAAAATAATTACACTATTGCACACAGTAGCAACCAGCATAATAAAGTGCACAGTGCACACTGTACTTCATTTTAAAAGTAACTAACTATTTACTGCCATGGTTTAAATTTGTCTACATAAAATAAAATGAGCATGTCTAGTCTCTAATATCACTGCGATGGCAAGGGAGACACACACCACACGCGTCCAAACCTCAGCCAGGTGGTCGCAAAAAGCACGGAACAACGTTGGTATTACTTAATCCTATGACCAGTGTTCGTAACAGCTACCGTACGCATACTAGGGCTGTCAAAATTGTTCAAATGGCGTTTGTATATTCCCTCTAAAAAACATACTTGAGCATATCGTCGTGCATTTGGTCAATGACGCGCATTACGTCAATAACAGGACAAATTAATACAAAGAGACATAACTAATAGTATTAAGTAGCTTATTTGAGTTTAAACATATTTGACAACGTATTACTACAAAAAAAACGAGTAAATCAACTAATGGCCAAGACCGCAGAGCTCACTCTGGCTCGCCCGGACTCGCAGGCAGTGTCTCTCTCTCTCTCTCTCTCGCACTCACCCTCACGCTCTCCGCGCATACCGGTTTAAATGAACAACAACAAACAAATGTTGAGTGCTGATCAAGAGTTTTGTGCAAGCAATTTAAGGTATATAGCAGGCTTCATTCAGTGATTGAAACAAATACATTAATTGAAGTTTCACAGAACATAGAACCGACACTGAGCGCTCCGAGCGAGCTGTGCTGTGGTAACGTTAGTCTGCTACCGCGGGCGTGTTTTTCCACATTCGAATATTAATTTTCACCTTCAAAATTCAGTTTTTTTTAAACTATTCGAATATATATTCGTATTTGGAATATTCATTGACAGCCCTAATGCATACTGAACGGATAGCCTACAGCTATTTGCAGCTCCCTAAATACAATGGCAAGCAAGCAGTTTTATAGACGAGTCATTCGCGTTTTCCATTTGGACCCACAAACTTGCTTAGCTATATAGTTGCAACCACATAACAGTTATAAAGCAACGTGTTTCCATTTTCAAAGTGTTTGACAATATTTCAGCAGTCAAACAGTTAAAAGATGCTTTGAAAGTTTAAAAGTTACCGTTATCTTGAAGCGCAGGTTGCACTCTGCTAGTGGGGGAGGGACAGTGCAGGGTCTGCACGTGAACTGCAGCGTCTCCAGCAGCACAGAGCTGCCTGTGGACGCCTGTCTATAAATAATGCCGGGAAAAAACTATCGGCGAACGCAGCAGCCGCATATCGGCCGATTCCGATACACGTAAAAAACGCAAATATCGGCCCGATATATCGGCCGGCCGATATATCGGTCGATCACTAGTTAACATCATGTCATTTTTATGATGTAAATTGAGGGAGCAAAATGTATCGGCTCCAAATATCGGCTCAAGAAAATCGGCAGCCCGTATCGGTCATCGGCTAAGGCTGATGGGAAAAAAAATCGGTATCGGTATCGGCACTAAAAAATCCATATCGGTCGATCCCTAGTTTTCAACAATGAAAAATGTTTCCTGAGCACCAAATCACCATATTAGAATGATTTCTGAAGGATCATGTGACACTGAAGACTAGAGTAATGACTGCTGAAAATTCAGCTTTACCATAACATGAATAAATTATATTTTAAAACATTGAAATAGAAATGATGCAGGCTTGCACTCACCAAGTCAGCAACCTTTGCCAAATCAATCATGGTGTTGATGTCATTGTTGCACTCAATGAAGGTCAGGCGGCGTTTCTTTCCTATAAACATTTACAAGAAAAAAAGTCACCTCACAGCTTATTGATTCTGTCTGAAAAAGTCAGTACGCTGTTGCTCTGAAGTATACATCAGTTTTAATCTTACCGCAAATGTGACATTTGATTTTTGACATGCGACACCCAAGGTGGATGTTAATATCAGGTGTAAATGGAAACTATTTTACATACGTTTTTTAATATGCATTACAAAACTGACCAGATACTATAGTCACGGGTCCACAGATGTCAGAAAGCTTCTGCCGTGTGAAGTTTTTGATCAAGCATCGAATAAGGGTGCTTTTGCCCACTTTTGGAGGTCCCATCACCACTATAACAATAGGCGGGGGTTCCAGAGGGGTCCGGTCTACCAGGGGAATGTGATGTTTCTTTGTTTTAATATCCTGAGCCCTACAAAATAATGTTAAAAGAGATTAAAAGCAAAGAATGGACACATAATTTTACTTAAAATATAAATATGAAAGTTATCAGAGCAAAGGGAATGGCAAAGGATTAATATGAAAATGTTTCACTCATTAATAGGATAAATGAATGAAGTTTTCTGAGCACTGACCTATGGAAGGTTTTTGCCATGCGCACAGCTGACTTAACACTAAACGCTCGTGGGTTCCTCTTGCGCTCATCCTGCTCTGGTTCGGTGCCATGCTCCTTCTTTCTGTTCTTCTTCTGTGCTTTGGGCCCACTGTGCTTATTCTGGTGCCGCTTCTGTTCTTTCTTCTCCATCTTTGCTCTTCACGAGATAAGACAGATTATCAGCATTCAGCAATGATCTTTATTTGACTTCACAGAATGATGTAGATGTCTCCCATCCAGGTATTGACTACCTAAACCCTGCTTAACCTCAGTGGAAAGCCAGGCAAGAGCTGCCGGGACAGCTGCAGTTTTTACAGTGCATATTGATATTCTCCAGCAATTTAAAGTCAAACCATTACCTACTGAACATCCAGAATCAGTAAGACTTTACTTCCTACGCATATCTATAACACAATGATTGTGAATAATACACTGGCTTTAGAGACAGAACAAACTACTAGGGGTGTAATGATACCCTCATGTCACGATTCGATACACATCAAGATACTGAACTCACGATACAATATTATTGACAAATGGCAAAAATTTAACAAAAAATGTACTGTTTATTAAAATGGTAAATTTTATATTGCATTGTGGGTGTAAATGAATAGGCTTGGACTTGGTGCTGGTTAACACTTGCACAATACCATGTTTTCCATATAATACAGTTCAAAAAGAAAGAATCATGTCCCTCAAGTTAAACCCCATGTTAAAACAGTGACAATGGTGACGAGGATAAAAATATTGATGATTCTGAAGCTGAACATATACAATTATTTTTGACGAATATGCTTGCACTATGTCACTGTCTAGAAGATATATTATTTATATAATAATGTAGGCCACTTTTTACTGGTAACATAAGACATTTGGTATTATCATGACCCACAAATATTCTCCCATTGCATTATTATACATTATATTCAACATTATAAATAATAGTTTAACGTATTGCTGACACTAAACTTGATTTTTATTCTCACACAGTACTTTTTATTTTGGGTAAACTATACACAATACAGTGTCACTATCCACAACACATTTTGTTGTATATTTGTATTGCGATATATTTTGAAACGATATATTGTTGCACCCCTATAAAATAAACATATTGAATCGTGTATCTAGTCAAACCCACTGGTAACCTCCAAACAACTAGCAATAAAAACAAAACATGCATGAACCACGTATAGAATTGGTCGATTTGGACACTGGTTTCCTATTGTAATTTAATTTCAGGTATTTTACGCTGGAACAATTGAGGAATAAACGCGTTTTTCTTTAAATCATCATCAATGCAGCCACTTTTAGGTAAGGAAAATAAATGCTCACCTTTGTCCAGTTACTATTTATTTCAATCTGCTGCACGTATAATCGCAGAATTCAAGATGTTAAATCATGGTCTCATATCAAGCGCACAACGTGATTCTCTCTCCACTGTTTACACGTGTGTAGCGCTATGCGCTTCCGGTGAGAGGCGGAAGGGGTTACGTTCGACAGAGTCTGTCTTGTCAAAAAGGATCCTGGAAAGAACGTTCCGTGTCACACGTTCCGCGCACAAAATACTTTTTCTTTATTATTATGCCTAGATGTTGATTTTATGGTACTTGTAAAAACGAATGTTATAACAGGTTGTTTAGCAACAGAAAACCATAAACTCGTTAAATAACCATGCGGTCTTTGAGGTAAAATGGAAATGTCATATAGTGTTGGGAAATGACAAATGGAGTGGAGATATTATTATTGGTTTCTCAATTAATCTTTTAAGTGAATCTGATTTTTTTAAATTAATAGATATTTTGAGCGAAAATAAGTGAACAAATATCAGTGAACAAATTTGAAACGCATAAAACGACTCTTTTTGATGAAAAGAATCAAAAACCACTGAACTGAATCCAAATCCCCTCTACTGAGGCTGTGTCTGAAATCACTTCCTCTCTTGAGGTAGCCTACTTATTTTAAAGTAATTCACGGCCGCTAAAAAAAAGTATGTTGAGTGTGTGTGGTACGAAAGCAATCTGGACGTACTTGCCATGCTGTCTTATCATGTGACCTACCAGCATCTGTTATGTTGCTTCACTGCCATTCACAAATCCTCTCCCGTGGCCTCATGGGATAAAGTTTCCATCGCACACTTCAGAATCTCGCCTGAAAAAATATGGCCATTCGGGTACTTTTGCCTACTATTTTATGAGTAGCCTACCTTGAATTCGGACGTACTTCTTTTGTACTCTATAGTAGGGAAGAACGTCACCCTGTATGTTATCGATGTAATATGTCCAGACATGTCCGAAAGACCATTCCACTCATGGGAATCAACTTTAAACTTTTAAAGTTGACTTTCGATTCCTAACGCCTTGGAATCAAAGAATTCAACAACAACAAAAATCATACATTTTAACATTTTATTTCAAATAAATATCGGTTGTTTTACAAAGTGACAGTATAGGTTGTGTGAGCTTCATTAAATGTAAATAAATATCCCAACTGCACTGTAATACCTTAAAAAGAGCATAAAAAATAAATAAGTTACTTTTTGGTGCAACCGTAGGCTACTGTTTACAATAAGTTACTTTTTGGTGCAACCGTTGGCTACTGTTTAAAATCTACTCCTTGGTAGAAAATTTAAATAAATAAAGTCCATTAAATAACCAATGTAATTAAATGTCCAATGTGGATATCTGATATTGCTCTGTAACCGGCACTTGACAATACCATGCTTTCCATATAATACAGTTCAAAAAGAAAGAATCCTATCCCTCAAGTTAAACCCCATGTTAAAACAGTGTTAGTCTCCTTTAGTTTATGGATGTTTGCTAGATTACTTTAGATCCATCTGGCCATTGAAGTTCCACCAGGCTGGCTCCATTTCCCCAAGGACATCCTCCAGATACTGTGAGGACAGAACTGGAAGTGGGGCCACAGGCTGCTCCTCAGCGACGCTGTTCCATGGGCTTCCACAGTCGGTGCCTGGCACAGATGGAGAGCAATTTTCCAGTCCCATGTCCCAAAATGCAGAATCAGAAGAGGCCGGAGAAGTTGGAAGTGACTCCAGGCCACTAACACACCCAACTCTGGTACTTCCATGAGGATAAGGAGGTGGTGGGTAGAGGAAGAAATGACTCTCATCCTCGTAGGAATTCCCAAAACTCTGTACTGGGAGACTCCATGTAGACTCAGGAGAGCTCTGTGTGCATCCTCCAGAGCTCCAGCTGTCTGCCATAGCTTGCAGATCAGAGGGAGAACAAGAGCTGGTTCCCATCAACCTGTTCTGTCGAGGCTTAATGGCAGGTGTGCTGTAGTCACTTGGAGGAAAAGTAAAGTGCTGAGGAGATGTTTGAGACATCTGAATGTTGAAGGACGACTCTTGATTGCCTCTCTGTTGGCCACTGACCCCAACACTATTCATGTGAGGGGGTAGGAAAGGGCTGGGCAGAGGAGAGGTACTGTCTAGCTGTGGTGAGGTCCAAGTGGCTCTGTTCTTTTGGGTTCTGGCTCTCTTGTTCTGGAACCACACCTGGAAAAAAAAATTACGTTAGAATGTTGATATATGAATATGATATAAACATTTATAAACTGTTTGTTATCTGTATTGTTATTTACATACCTGAATCCGTGACTCTGGTAGGCCAGTGGCTTGAGATAGACTTTCCCTGACACTAATACCAGGGTAGGGGTCCACTCTGAAAGCCATTTTAAGTAGCTCCAAGTGCTCTTTGGTGAAACTTGTTCTCTTCCTGCGACCTGCAATCTTACTGGCCTGTGAGTTTCCATCTTGAGCTGTAAGAGTAAAAATATATGTATTTATTTATTTCACACAAATAATTATTCCAGGAAATTAAAATCTAAAAAATAAATGATAAAAACAATAATACTTACCAATGCAGTCCATCCACATGTCTTTCAAGGATCTTTTGATCACTTGTAGAATGTAATTCTGTTAGGACTGAGTAGGTCAAGCTGGATGTTGTTTTACTGCTCCTGAACAAGAACTGAGAGTAACCACTATTTATACCTGCCCACCATGGTCCAGAGGGGGCAGTCCTAACACTTGTACACTTTAAAGGTTAAGTGGGCTCTATGATCTCTAATGGGCAGGTCACACCTTCATACATGCCACACCTTAATTTACACTTCATTCATCCATCATCTTTTGTTGTTCATCACAAATACTCGATGAATTTGCAAGTATCTCAAGACATTTTGTAAGACTGTTGAAGTATTGAAGTATTACTGCTTACTACCTATTTTTAGTACTTAAAAAATAATTATATTTGCAGGTACATTACCATATTTTTTTTGATATTACATACATTTAAATTTTATTTTTTTGTATATAAACAATGCAATTATACATCCAGCTTGCATTTACATTTGACTTTAAAATGATAAAAATATGTATATGCTAATTTACATTTAAACAACAAAAAATATGTAAGTACACTCAAAAAATTGAGCCTTTTTTTTTAGATTTACGAATATCAATTGTATAGTAAAATTCCCTCAAATTTAATTAAATAAAAAAAAAACATTTTGTATAAATCTTAATCGAACAAGGGAATGAACCGTTTCAGTTTCGTATTCATAAATAAAAAAAAAGAAAAAGAAAATATGTTTAAGTTTATGAATACGAATCACATAAACTAAATGGTCCATTCCCTTGTTCCATTAAAATGTATTAAGATTTTTTTAATAGCAGACATTTTACTTTATGTATCCATTTATTATTTGTATAACATGTACTATTATACATTAAAATAATACAAGTAAATGCTCCTATGTGTTTCTTATTTTTTATAAGTATTAGCATATAAGATTTTACATTCAAAATGCAGTATATGATCATTAATTTGTAAGTAATAAACACAGTTGTGTTTACTAAAATATTTTGAAAATGTAATATTCCAAAAGATTACATTACATTGTTACATTAATTTATCAATTACCACAATTGATATATGTAATGGTATGACCATTTATTATATTTGATTCTTATTCATAATTTTTTTTAAATATGTTTCAATTTAAGTTTATGATTTATACAAAAAAGTGTTATTAAGCAATAGTTTTTTTCACTGATTTAAAATTCTAAAATAATAATATGAATAATATGTAAGGATTATTTATTTCAATTTGATGGTATTTTACTATTAATTAAAATACGTAAAGTCTATAGAACTAAAACATTAAACGTTCTGTGTTGAAACATTCTCTCAATCATAAAGAAGTTACATATATACTGTATTTATTTTTGATTAACAAACAAACATAAATAGTGGATCATAACATAGTGGATCAAGAAATAGATTTTAATTTATCAAATTTCAACATTTTGTGATAATCAGATTTGAAAAGATTATGACCTCTGTCATAGGTGTGAATAGGTTTGATGAATGTGTTTACGCCTCTTTGATTGATATGTCCCAATCAATCTATACAATGGCTCCTATAGAGCTAATTCATACCCTTTAACAGCTGTGAATATGCCTTTATTGATATGAAAAGACCCCAGTCATAGATGCCTATAGGTCTATATGATTTTTTTCTGACAACAATAAAAGTGTGATTAATTACACTATATATCCCAAGCTACTTGGTGCTATAGAAATTACTTTAAAAAGCACTGGGATGTTCTTATTGAAATAACGAATACAAAAACAAAACTTATGAGCCCATAAAGTGTTCGTTTCAAAGTGTTTCAAAACCTTGATTTCAGGACAAAGCTCTTCTTTTTCTTCTTTTTCCATCGAAGAGCTAATAAATATTGCCCCAAGGCATGGTAAATTTCTGACCTGGTCATCATCATTTCTCCTTCTGGATCTTATAGCTTATGGCCCACAATGACAAACAATTACATACAGTAATTTCACAAATCTGAATTTTGAAGTAAGTGGGCTCTGATCTCTAATGGGCAAGTCACACCTTCATATGCCACACCTTAATTTACACTTCATTCATCCATCATCTTTTGTTTTACGTAACACTTGATCAATTTGTAAACATGTCAAGACAATTTGTAAGGCTATAGAAATATTACAACATGTATACTGCTACTTTAAAGTGACAATATTTGCAGGTACATTACCATATTATTTCAGTATTACATACATTTTAATGTTCTTTTTTAGTAAATGAAACACTGTTACAGCTTCCAAATAGTTTATGATCCCTTTATTGAATTTAAAATATTATAAGTATACATTTAATTTGATGCATTTCTAATATGCCTAGAGCAGAATATTATGAAATATATCTGAAATAAGTCAGACTAACATTGCAAATATTTAGGTCATTTTTGTCCCTTTAGGTGGCCTTTCGGCCCAACAACTTGCAATAAAACAACAGCTTGAAAATTCATGTTTATAGTAAACATTATAAAGCCTTATCAATTTAATTGAATTGAATTTAAATACATTGCAGTAATGTGTCGTTTATTCTTTTATTTAAGCTATATTTGAAATTATATTAGCCTGATGTAGCCTGTTACATAAATGTTAGATAACTACCCAGGAAAAGCATCATTGTCATTATTACCATCGCAGTAGCACAATATGATTCTTACATCTATTTGCGCATTTCAGTGCGCCAGTATTTATAACCTAGTAAACACTATTTAACTATCTATCAGACTAATGTTATTGTAGGTCAAGATGGCGCTTCATGATTTAGAGTGAGTCATGGCGTCCCTACTGTCTACAAAACAGCAGTATGCACGGCCACTTTCATAGATGGACAAAACTGTGTCTGAAACAGACCGAAAACTACGTGGATTTTAATTCAAACAACACATTCTATTCATCAATTAACCAAAGGAAATTTGTATTCCATTTAGAGAATTTGTTTTGAGGTTTAAAAAGAAATATATGTTTGTAAAGACGACCTAATGAGTGTTTCAGGTAATCCATATTCATCCGCTCTGAGTTCCTGCCTCACGCGCATTGAAGGCAGCGGAACCCGGATGGAACTGTCATGGCTGCCGTCACCGACCTGCCAGTCTAAAGAGAAAAGAGAGGTAAAATTCTCTAAACTGCGCCTATTTGAAACAGCGGTTTTAATTAAGACACAATGACATTCAATTCCAATATAACTGTGACTTTTTTTTTAGTAGTGCGCTCTTACGTTGACTTCTTTGTGTTTTTAATCGTATGATTACATCCAGCGTGGGTGGGGGCGAGTTGCTTTATTTTTGTTGATGTGGATAAATAACATGGCTTATGAGTAAATGACTTTGACATTTGTAGGTTTGTTCGCTAAGGGAGTAGCGGGATAGTCGGTGTGCATCCAGAAATGCACGGCCATAATTGTCGTGTTGAGTCGATTGACATGGCACTTCCTTTAGTTGGCTGTGCATTGTGTGTGTCCGCGTTGCACAAAGTTGGTGAATGTCAACTTAATTTAAATAACTTTATTTCTTCGCAGATGCAGGACTTTGTTGTTAGGTGTTGCTGGTTTTGTATCATGTTTTTAAAAAGTTTGTTTGCGCATCTGTAGAAAGGTTGTGAAGTAATGAAATTCTGATGAAAAGTTTGGCTAATAGCAATTGTGAAAAATGAGAAAAGATAAAACAACGCTGTCTGTTACAAAGATGTGCACGGATATGGGTATGAGATACGATAATGCTGATGAAGTTTACACTTACCAAGAGAGTTTACATGTTGTTCCATGCATCACTTCACATCTTGGTTGTAAATTAGTTTGGAGGTTATCATACAAACATTAATCCATTTAATTCCAGTGTTCTCCCAGCTCGTCAGATGAAAGTGAAATGAAATGTTCCTGCATTTCTTGCATTTACTAACTTGTACAAAACTTTAGAAATGCTGTTCACAATTATAGCCATTGGGAGTCTGATTGCTCAGTTGGTTACTAACCCAATAGATTTTTTTGTTTGTTTTTTACTATCAAGTAATTGCATGGAAAAGGGGAAAACTAATCAAAGAATAAATTAATTTGTACTTCTCATTTGATGTAACAATCTTGAAATCTAAAATTCTATAACGTGTATATCAATCAGTTGTTTTAAAATATTGAATGTTATTGAATTGTTTTAAAAATTAGTGAGGTTTTTCCCACTGTTTACAAATGTGACCACTGGCATGTTTACATGTAGGGCCTATTGTGATCCTTTTTTATATGTGCCAGAACAATCTTAAAAATTCATTTAATAATAGATAGTTTAAATATGTCTCACATGTATCATGACGTGTTTTACATGCTTGGTTTTATGTAACTGACACAGACTCTCGTTTTTTCAGAGGTGCCAACTAGAATTAAACTGTTGTCATAAGACAATTTACACCAGCCATGTAAAAAGTAATCACATGAAATCAAGACAGTCTGCATTCTAAAAAGAGTTGTTGATGTATTTTACACATAGTTGTCAAATATTTTAATATTAACTCTTTTTAGACAATTGAGTCAAAAGTACATTTTGACACGATGTTACCAGTGGGATTAAATTGGTTAATGGCAAAGTTTGATTGCTGTATAATTTTTGAATCACAACATTTAACCTTAAAAAAATATTATAGATTTGATTTGATATTGACATATTTCTAAATTATTACATTTCAACAGGTTACCATACAGACAGAGTTAGTATTTCTCAGGGTTAGACTCTAGTTATTATCCACAGTAAACATTTAAAATAGTTGTATGTATTAAACAGTATTACAGCAGTTGTTGTTACATGACCTACACTACATCGCATGACGTCATTGCACATTTCATTTAGCAAGTGGTATCCATTTACTATCTTGGAAATAAAAATGGATATTTTGAAAATATAATGTAATTTTGTGTCAAATATCTTAACATTTGCCAGCTCAATCATGAGTCAAGACAAATCTTAAAATTCTGCAGTTTGAATTTCTTATGCCAGTTCATTCTTCACAGATGAACCACAAATTAATGGGAAGTGCTATATTCTGCACAGTAAACAGAGTACTGCTCATTTTGGAAAATGTAGGCTACTGGATCATCCATGTATTTTATGCTTGCAGAAAATTTGCATACCGTACAGAGTAGACATGCTAGAAACTGTTGCTGTAATTTGTGTAGTATGCTGTTGTGATCATCTCTTAAACACAGATAAAAGTTGTGATGGGTAGGTCCATATGGAAATTTGCAAAATGCTCTGCAGATTTTCACAGACTTTGACCAACCAATATTCTAAAAATGTTTCGCATCCCATGCCCCATATCTGTTTATTTATCAGATATTGTTTGGCATATTTGATGATATTTTGTTGATTTATAAACTTCTAAGTGGTGTATATAAATTTTTTCTGGATAATATTCAGCAAAATTGGCACAGAAAATGAAAACTAACTCCATCTGGGCTCCTAATTATTACATTTTTGCAACATTCATGAATAAAAGTTTTTCATACTTACTCTGCAGTATATAATTTGGCTGTTAAAGGCTATAATGTGACAACCAGTTTTTCCAGATGCAAGGAATCGCGACACAAACTAAGTTTCTTGACACAAACTAAGACAAGCATGAAAGGCAATATGATGTTGTCTGTCATTTTTGAACAAAAACTAGTATTGTAGACTGCATTAGAGAGAACATGTAGTCTAGTCGTTTTGTGGTAAAAAAAAAGTGGAAGTTAAATTACAGTGGTCAACATTTGAAGTGGATCAAAACCTTTCATCAAAGTTATACATGAATTTTGAACAATACCTGTTTTTGTCTTAGGACAACTTTGATTAACTTTTTTGATCCACTTTAAATGTTGACTACTGTATTTCTGTAATACTTTTATACTCAACATTGCATATATGTTTGATTAAAGTGTAAATTAAATCATAGTATCTCTTACAAGATGTATTTAATAGAGGTATTTTTTCTTAAACGCTGTAAAACATTAACTGTACAGTAGTATTATTCACTTATTACAATATAGTAATGTTTTTGTTTTGTTTTTTTCTTTTCCAAATATTGCAGGAGCCTATATTATAAAGCATGGAGGTTGACCTGACCGCATCAGATGATCCCCCTGAAAGCCATGGCCAGAGCCAGGATGATGACCCCTTACTGGACCACACTTTGCCACTCCAGTTGGCACATCAGCTTCCAGAGACAGCCTCTTGTAACGAGCAGTGTGACCAAGATGAAACGCACCCTGAGGAGTCATCCACTGAAAATCTTCACATAGACAGCAAAGCTTCTGGAAAGACTCCATGTAAGATGCAGCAGGGCGCAATATTCTCTGGAAAAATACTGAGTTTTTGTTGCTCTGAATGCAAAGACGACACCACTTACAGCCCTAATGACTTGCTGAAGCATTTTCAAGGATCACACAAAGGAACCCTTCCAACTTATCCTTGTGATCTGTGCTCGTTTGTCACCAATGAATTCTCATCTCTTCAGCGACATCGCATTGGACATCGAAACACTTTGGTCACGTGCGAGATTTGCAACGATGGGGTGCAGTATTCACTTCTTTTGCTCACCAGGCACTTTACCAACTGCCACAGCCGTAACGGACAGTTTCGCTGTAAAAAGTGCGAGTTCTCCACCAGAGATGCAGGAACCTTTGTTCAGCACATCCATCGTCACAACGAACGTAATCACAAATGTGTGAAATGTCCGCATGGTAGCCCCACACAAGGAGAGATTCAGAAGCATAACTTAGTGCATTCAGGGACTTTTCCTTTCTCTTGTCAGATGTGTGGCTATAGTGCAGCTCGCAGAGAGTACCTGAACAAACATCTTACAGTGGCACACGGTGAGGAGGTGAACAAGAGGAGAGCAAATGAGGACAATTCTGGAGTTACTTCAACTGGACTAAAACTGTTGCTTAAGAAGTCTCCTCCAGGTGGAGGATCCAGAGAATCGCAGTGGATGTCAAAACTTAACTCACTCCCTGGTGTAGGTCTGCTCGATCATAATGGCAGGTTGTTTAATCCTGAAAAAACCTTGGAGGAAACTCAGCAGTTTCTTGAAAGAGCTGTTGGGGTTAAAAAAGAGAATAATAAATGGACAAAGTCTCCCGTACAAAGTGAGCCACAAACTTTGCACCTTATTCCATCAACAATGCCACAACCAAAGTTACAAGAGCATGAGATTAGTCCAGGACTCCTGAATTCAACCAACAACAATGGACTGACTGTTCTTATGGTGAAAAATAAAATATCTATTCCACCAAACTGTACCACTAAAGTCATGGGCTTTAAGATAGTAGATGGTAAAAAGCATTTAGTTCTAAAAGTCATACCGACAAAACCAGAGGACTCCACTGAAATTGAGGTTTCTGATTCACACATCGGTGATAATGAAAATAAAACAACCAGCAGCCCCTGCTCTTCATCCTCACCAAGCATAGGATCTCTCCTCAGTTTAGAGTCTGGAGAATCAAATGAGCCGTCTTCAATAAAAGAAGAGTCACCAGAAGTTGAAAATCACACTGGCAACCATCTCCCTCTGACAGAGGAGCACAAAGTTAGCTTTAAGATTGCAAATAAGGCATGGCAGGTTAATAATGAAGATACTGAAGTCTCACGTGGTGTTAAAGTACTGTCTACAGCATCAAAAGATGTTGCACTTTCTCTGTGTCAATGCCGCCAATCAAGTGGGAGTTCATCCCCGCATCTTCATGAGGTATCTTTCCTCTGTTCAAGTGAAAAAAGCTACATTGATGATATCCAGACAGCAAATCCAGCCGCCACACCTCCTGTTTCAAAATCAGAGCTTTCCTCTGCTGGTTCTGGGACTACACTTTCTGATTTGCAAATTGCTCAAGTAAACCCATCTGAATATGACACTACAGCATTAGCTTCAGCTATGGATCAACCCTCAGGATCACAGTCACCTGCTGATGAAACCACAGATCCTTCCTGTGACTCTTCCAATTCAAAATCTGATCCTGAAATGTCTGTAGATGACAAGTTCACACACATTGATATCCTGGAATCTAAACTTCCAAAAATAAAAACAACAGATGCAACATTTTCTGTGCTGTCGGAAGAATCTCTTATCCAGGAACCTCGATTCAGTTCAAAAGGTGGTAAACCATGTAAGAATAACATTGAACGGAGCTGCCCTATTAAACTTTCTGTGGAAAAAAACATAATTGATTCAGTGGCTGCAGAAGGGCAGGATTCTAATTCTCTCAAAGTTGTGACCACATTTTGTGAGATGACTGACATTAAGACTTTTGACGCAAAAGTTGGCGAGACCTCTCAGTTTTACCCAAATGCTCCTTCTGACTCAAGTGAGAACAAAGCTTCAGACAGTGTAGTTGGAAAGTTATCTGAAGTCACTAAAAACAAAACCACTGAGGCAAACTCACAAAATGAAACTAGTAAAGGTGCATCACCTGATGCCAAAGATTGTAACACAGAGGTTGAAAGGAACTTACTCAATTCCCCAAGTCAAGAGGTCTTTAGTTTCCACAATTATTCTAAAGATTCCTTCGGGAGCTCTCCCGATTCATTGCAGCCTGAGGAAGACTTACCGCTGGGGCTAGAGGAAGAAGAGTGCGAGGAGGATTTTGGTGACTGGAGCTTAACTCTGCCAGCATCGCCTCCTCTTCAAGTGGAAGAAGATAGCAAGGGAGTGGCTAATGAGAGTGATCCGCTCTCTGAAAGTGGAGAGAAAGCATTAGAGCGAGTGTCAGATAGTGATATTGAGGTCGATGAGTGCATAGCTACTGTTGATGATTCGCTCATTCCTGTGCTTCCAGAAAAAGAAGTAGAAACGGCTTGTTCATCCTCATCAGAGAAGAAACCGGAAGGCATCACATTTGCAAACGAGAACACAGCGGCAAGTTTGACTAGCGCAGCTGTTTTGGGAAAGATACTTGAAAAGCACTCGGACGCCATTATCAGCCAGCAACTTGAGAAAGAAAGAATGAGGTCTTCAGGTACAGGACAAGAAACCGTTAGGCCGACCAAAACAACACTTCGGATTTTGCAAACACCTGAAGGAAAACAGCAGATGTTCCTTCAAACTACAGACACTCCATATGCTGTGCCAGTTCAGCTGAAAAGTGGGGCTGGGTTCAAGCTGATTACTAAGTCCAGTTCTCCCAATATTAATGTGTCCTATGTGAAACCTGGGATTGAGACAGCCAACAAGACTAAGGGAATAGCTTTGACTTTAAATGGAGGCAGAATTGGCATGTCTGCACAAAGTTCAAGTCTGGAAACTAAAGGTCAAGCGTCTATCCAAATGGCACCGAGCGGCAGTGGAAACCGCTATTTCGTCAATGCTGCAGCTCTTAAAGCATCTCTTCTTTTTTCAGGTGCTGTCAAGTCCTCATCTGGAGAACAGGCGACCAATGTGCCACAGACTTGTTATTTAGTTCAGAGATCACTCCCTGTTACCCCAGTTAGTAGTGAGTCAAATGGTCCAAGTTCTAAGACTGTGCTTGCAACTCGTCCTGTATTAGCCATGCCTGTGAATTCAGCAGATAAAACCGGTCCCTTGCAGTCTGGGAGGCAAGCTTACTTAGTTAGATACATTTCTCCAGCTAAGTCGGGTATACTTTTGAACAATTCAGATGGGAAAGCTTTGAACCAGGGCAACCAAGTAAATGAGGCGGGCAAAAACAGGGTATTCCTTAAGATAGTTAGAGGTCCCAACGGCACCAGATTTCTCTCCACTGCTCCATACACCATACAGTCCCCTTGCTTGTTAATGTCCTCAAATAAATCTTTAACCAATGTGTCGGCAGGTCTGAAAACCTCTACTAATTCCCAAGGTCTCACTCATAAACTCATCCCAGCATCCCAGCTTAAACATATTTTACCCCAATCCAATGTTCAAAACAAAAGCAGGGCTGATCATGATGTAGCATTACAGAAGTTGCCACTTGTTCCCTGTCCCATCCGTCCACGAAGCCAAAGGAAACGGAGGCGAAGGGCTTTGTTTGAGGAAATGCTGGAGGGCTCCTCCAAAATAAGGAGAATCTCAAGCAAGTCGTCTGAGAAAGATGCTACCTCAATTTGGGAGCCTGTTGCGAAAGATGTCATGAGACTGCTAAGGCTCTGTCCCTTTAGTCCACTTCAAGAAATCAAATATCCCCGTCGAAACCAGCCTGTGGTTGTTCTGAACCACCCAGATGCAGATATTCCTGAAGTTTCTAGCATCATGAGGTCAGTGAACAAATACAAAGGTGAAGTTCTCAAGGTGGCACTGTCCCAAAGTACAGTTAAAGCCCTCTCTGAGTCTCCAAATACACTTTCAAAGCAGAATGCTTCCAATGGCAATGGGAGCGAAAGATCAAGGCCAGTAGGAGGCACTGTTCAAGAGAGATTCATACTAAAACTAAAGTTAAAAAAGACTAGTAGAAATAAGTATGAGGTGGTGAGGTCCTCATCTGCTGGTTCAGAGCAGCAGTCAACATTTTGTTGCTGGTTTTGTGGCCGAGTTTTCAACAACCAAGAGGACTGGATTGGCCATGGTCAACGGCATCTAATGGAGGCAACAAGAGACTGGAATAAGCTGTTCTAATGCCCCTGGATTGGGCCAAATGCCATCCTACGTTGTAGAAAACAGATTTTTTTTTGTAATATTTTCTTTTTTTTTAATAGTATAGTAAGATACATTTAACCTGTCTATTATTTTTCCATAGATTTTTCTCCAGAAGCTTTTAAAGGGTATAGTGTAATAGAGAAGCGTTTGGTACCTGAAACAAGTTAGAATGTAAATAATTTTCACCCTTGTATATTTAAATCGAAACCCTTGAGTATGTATAGAATGGAACTGTGAAAACTGGACACACTGTATGTTTATGGTGCAAGCAGGAAGATCACTGGTATAAGATGGTGCTGTCTCTTATATACCTTTTTTAATTCAGACAATTGAACCAATTTCTCAGGTAATTCCATAGTCTTTGAATAAGTGAATGGTCCAGTTTATAAAGAAGTAATTATCTTTCATTCTGAAGCTGTGTACAATTGTAGATTTAAACGTTATGTACCATTTTAAGTACAGTTTAAGTTGGCTACATACTTCCTACATCATTAAACCATATTGTTTTCCCATTTATGTCTTTTGGGGCTTAGATATTGTGAAAAGTTCAAAATGCATCTGCAAATTTTAAGGGATAGTTCCCCAGTAAATGAAAATTTGTCGTTTAGTTCACCCTCATTTTGTTCCAAACCTTTATGACTTTGTTCTTTGTTTTGTTCTTTGTTCTTGTTCTTTGTTTGTTTTTTTATTTGTCTGTTTTTTTTTTTGTTCATACAATGAAGTCAGTGTAGTTTAATGTTGTTTTGGACCCCATTGATTTTCATTGCACGGGCAAAACCTGGAAAAACATTCTTCAGAAAGTTTTGTTTGTGTTCCACAGAAGAAAAAGTCATACAGCTTTGGAATGACATGGGGATGAGTATGAACTCTTCCATTAAGTATTATTTTAGAATATTGCCTAAAAACAAGCCCAACTGGTTCCTATGGAAGCCATCCTTTTGAAATTATGTGTCCTGTGAGGTGGTTTGCCATTAATACGCTGTATTTGTTCTCATGTTGTTTCTTAGGGTCAGTTTTGTATCTACCTTCATTACAACAAATCAGACCCGGTGTCCCTTCAGTAGCAATAATGGACTTTATAATAGTATGAATGTTTTTTTTTCTGAAAATATATTCTGAACCTACATCTGTTAGTTATGGCTTTGGTGCTTTTGGTTGTCCTTTCACTTATTTGAAATGAAGAAATGCACCTGTAAATGTACTATTATGCTTTACTAAAAAAAAAAAAAAAAAAGATAAAACTTGATGTATTGAGATGCAAGCCAACAAACCTCAAATAGCCAACTAAACACTAACTGTATTTTCATTTTCTGTGATACTTGAGTGCCTCATTCTGCCTCAAAGTTTTAACAAGGTCTGTTTCATTTCATGGTAAAGTCCACATTTGTAAGATTTTTGTGTGCTTAGCAGAGTTCAAAGATTAAGATTGACCATTCATTTGTGCTAGACTACATTGATTTTTTGCTTTCAACTGATTTAACAACTATAAAAGCAGAGGTTAAGACTTCCTTTAAACTGTTTTTGAGACATTTTTTTCTCATTTATAGCTCCAATATCGAGCCTTTTTTAAATATGGGTTTCTGTCCCATATGAACAGTTGTTTTTCTTATAACATTCAGTATATCCTTTGCATTTAAAGCATGCTTTACTAGACATTTGATGAAACTGTTTTATATGTCAACCCAGTTAACATGTCCAGATGTGATACAGTGGACTCAATGGTGCTTTTAAATTGATCTGTCAATCTGCTTATTTTTGAGTTTCTCTTATATAATTTCTCTTTAAATGTAGATAAACGCCTCACAAGTGCTGGGATCTGCCACGCTGAAGTCTCACTGTAAGATCTCTGTAATTGTTAGGACAGATGTTTTGATTTGTCTGTGTCCATTAATCATTCTTTGTCCATTGTGCTTGAATGAAGCTTTGATGGCAGAGAGGTCATAATCCATCCATGATTTAAGTAGCGAGTGTTCAGTGTATTATAGGTGTCATAAATCAGTGATTTCTCTGATGCTTTACTTTCCCTGTGTTTGGTCCGTTAACTGTTTCTAACACATGAGAACTATGTCGTTGGCATATAAAGTTTTATTTTCAATATTCACTCAGTATGTATGTCACCCTCTTTGTGACATGACAATCACTGTTATACATGTGAAGTAGTGGAATTGTTTATGCAAACCTTAACAGTCAACTAATATTCAGCTCAAATCGCCCAGCTTGAAACAAGTAATGTCACGCCATGAATGAGCAAAAATATAGTCCTCACTCAGACATCTGTCAACCAAATAATGTTTGTCCTGAGGTAAAAAATGTCCTTCCTTGTTGTAATGTCACACAGGTTTTTATTAGGATCTGAGAGACGAGTTTATTTTTTTATGCTAAGTGCCTAAAATGTGATGCACCAGGTTGACACTATATTGTACTGTATTTACCTCCTTGCAGTTCCTTCTTTAATAAATGTAAATACCTTTGAAGAATGTTTTTTTTTATGACTAAAAATGTTTGACATTTTTATTGCCTCTGGGGTTGCCTATTTATATTTTGGTATTTATGTGACTTAATCTTGAAGATGGAGATGTTGCGAGGAAGCAATCACCTCTAGGTGGCAGTATTGTATTAGGTTAGTACTTTAGTACTGTCTTTATGATGTCATTAAGAGGATGTTTTACTAGCACATTTGCACAATATTTTGACTTCATTGGTATTCAACAGTATGATGTCAACACATGGGTTTCTTTAGGGATATCTTTATTCTGGTAAAAACATTCTCCACATTTGTATGTGGAGTCAACTACATGTATTCTTTTGTCTTCACATTACAGAAAAACGTATGTTTACCAATGCATTACCGGTATTTGCTGTGAGGTCTAATAGTATTAATCCAATTTTATAAATTGTCATGCATTTACAACTTTGTTAAATATTTGAAAATGAAACCATTTCAGATAACTTTATGCTGACCTGCAAGCTACGATAATACAATTCGGTCAATTCACAGTTAACTTTTGTGTCATTTGGTGTTATAAATTCACTCATCATTTTGATATTCTCTTGTCAATATTATCCCTAAACTAAAAATGAGTCTCAAATTTTGCCTTCAATATATAGTTGTCACTTGCTTGAATGTATGCAAGTGTAGTTTTCTATTCTCTTGAACAAAAAAGAAATTAAAATTAGTGCTAAGATTGTTCTGAAACCAACACCAAACCTCAGCTAGAGAAAACTTGCATTTTCATCATTGGGCTTTTTACCAACTAGCCCCAGTCTCTCCTAAAGACTTGCCTATTTTGTGCAATCTTTGTGAATCCTGTATAAAAAGAGTCATGCTAGTGGATGTTATATATAAAATTAAACAAGAGAATCTATATAGGCTAATAGTTCAACAGTACGACACTCCAAATGAATGTATTTATTATACTATTTAAGTTGCTGTCCAATACACGCTCTAATTTACTAGGCCCTGGTTCGCCCTTCATTTTCATGAAGGCTCTGTCATGATAATGAGGGCAAAATCTCTACCCAAGCTACGATTTGCCGTGAGTCATTATGTCACGATGAGGATATTTGAAATGCATAAATGGGGCGTTGTATCAGGGGAGACTTAAGGCCTCATGAGCAGATCACAGATCTGAGATTTGACTGTTTAATCTGGGATCGACTGATTGATTGTGTGTGCTGGTATTCAGTGCTGGGCTTCAGGAAACCTGTGGACCCTCGCTGAGCAGGAAAGTGAGAGACGTCCGCCTGCTTTGACAGGATTTAAATAGGTCAGGCTTGTACCAGAGCTGTCTCAGACTACCTCTGACTTCCTGCCATTGAAGTGGTTCGGGCCATGGAGTGGCCTGCGGGAAGGAAGGATGGCAGCCCATTCCGTGAGAAATGAAGCATTAACACACAAAGATTAGAAAAGAGAATAGACTTCACTGATTAAACTATTGTTATACAGTCACCATTTTGTTGCACACTTCAATAAGCAGATACAAAGACAAACTCTGCTGTTTTTAAACTAAATGAACTAAGATCTTTAGTAACTGCAGAAGTAATACCTAATTTTTCATTTTTCATTGTTTTCAATATATACATTGATGATATGCTACAATATGATAAATAAAGAATGTTTGAAATGTAATTATCAAAAACAAAAAAATTTGTTTAATACATTTACATATATTTATATAAGTGTGTATACATACACCATACCATGTACATACTATAAATAAATTCACAGATGTAATCCAATAACAAAACAAATTGATCATTTAACCTCAAAGCTATTCAGATGGAAAAAAATCCAACAAATATTGAAGCTGAAGTCAAGATTAATAAGAGAACCCAATTACTCAATAAATGTTCAGATCTATTGTTAACAGAAAATAATTACTAGTGATGGTGGGGACACCTTGGCCGATCTCGATCTTACCCTACATTTGACATTATATAATCAATAATTCCAAAACGTTTTTAAAAAAAAGAACCATCCTTACAGTTTAAACAAAGGAGGCTATTTATAAGATACCTGTCCACTTCTCCAGCTCACCACACTTGTTGTATTCCTATCCTGTGCCATCCTCCGCCTATGTATCTATTTATCCTCCTTCCTCTTCAGTACATCATTTTCACTGCTCCCTCCTCCTTCCACTCTCTCTTTCTCTCTCTCTCTCTGATAGCTTGTCAGAACTGCGTTCTGTCCATTACCATTCAAACCAAAACCAGAACATCAGAGAGTAACCACATGCTTGCATCTATATAAGGCACAAAATAAATAGGTCACACAGTCCCATGAAACTCTAAATAAGTAATGTCAAAGGGTGAAGTAATTGTCATTTTTTAGTGGTAGCCTAATCAAATACTATCTGATTCTGAGGGCTGTGGACTGTCATGGAACCACTAAGCAGTGTTTAAGTCAGCATGAGTTGGAAATTGTGAAATGGCACGACATCCCATTGAGCAGTTTTAAACTGCTTCCTGAACAGATTTGAAAGCACAACAAATCAAGCATTTTTTAAATAACAAAACTTTAAAAAATATGAACCAAAACATTGTTGCAACTATGTCTTACATTAAAATGCATATTTTGGACATTAAAAAGAACTTACAGAAATATGGGCTGGTGGAGGAGCTTAATTGGTCATTCAGTGTTTCTGTGAAAAAAGACTAAGGTCCGGGATAAGGAATACACTTAAAGTTACTTAAATGTTAAATGTTTTTATCTATTTAACAACATTGACTGGTAATAGTCAAAGACTACTTGCTCACAGATTGCATTATAGTCACCTGCTCAGTGTGTGTTGCACTAATACTTTGAAACTGTGAATGGTGAGCACAATCCTGTGGGATTAGCATTTGTGTGCCAAAGCGAGCAGCCTTTGGTGTTTTTTTATCAAAAA
This sequence comes from Rhinichthys klamathensis goyatoka, assembly GCF_029890125.1. Lineage (NCBI taxonomy): Eukaryota > Metazoa > Chordata > Actinopteri > Cypriniformes > Leuciscidae > Rhinichthys > Rhinichthys klamathensis. Next base: position 7,062,309 of record NW_026606658.1, on the reverse strand, counting down.
GTGGGGTTAAGTAATTTCTAAAAGTGAGGGTACATGCCCACCCCCAATTAATGGTCGCTAGTCACTATCCCCTCAGTACACTAACATTAGTGTGATTTTGCTGTTTTCCACATTTTAGTCTGTTGTTATGGAACGAGTGTATTACATGTGATTAATATTGTGGTGCATTTGGGTGAGTTAATTAACCCGTTAACAAAGTGGTTCAGTTTGCGGGGTTATTTGTTCTCATCGTCCCTGCTGAAAAAATAACAAAAAAACAAAAAATAGCTAAAACCAGCCTCTGCTGGTTGGCTGGTCTTAGCTGGTTTAAACTGGTCAAACTGGCCTCCCAGCCTGGTGTTCATCTGCTTTCAAAGCCTGAACAGCTAAGGCCAGCCGGACCAACTAAATAAGTCAAAACCCTTCTAAAACCCGCCTGCTAAACCAGACATAACCATAGAAGACCATCTTAAGACCAGCCAACTAGCTTAGGATGTTTGTCAACAGAATGTTTTAATTCAATTTGTTTAATTATTGTCACGGAGCAAATTTTTCGCCCTCGCTATCGTTTACAAAATCAAAACATTTTTTAATAACGAACAATTTGTTAGTCATTTTGTTGAAGAGATTAACAGTGCCACAGTTTTAGGATGATTTGTCCGAGATGAGTTTGATGAGTCTGTATTTGGTCCTATGACACAAGCCCAAAAAAAACCTCCCTGACCTGAGTCTGTCAAGTGTGCATTCTGCTGGACAGTGTTAAAGTCCACCAGCAGATGGAAGTGAGCAGCATCTCCCCTGCAGTTCTGACGCGATTAGAAGCGAAGGCGCTCGTCTCCACAGAGCATTTTAACGACAACACCCAATGGGTTACTCAGTGAACTCCACATTGCTTATTCTCATTTAGCCGTGTGAATTAGTTGTGTGGCTTGAATGCATTTTGCTGTTTGTCTTCCACTTCAACAAATGACCTGTTCACCCCTGCATTCTTCTGCTTTTCTTCTTGATTTAGATTCTTACATATAAGGCCTCTTCATTTAAACATAAAGGTTTTTTTTGTGTGTGTCAAGAAGTCTACTTGTCAGGACCTCAAGAAGCCTTCTGGGCAACTAAGTGTGGGCAAATGTTCAGTATAAAACATTGAAAAGTTCCCAAGCATGTACCATCGGTAACCTCTCACAGCTGTTGAGTTGGGAGGCTAAAAACTCCTATAGAGGTTCAGTAAGGACAAGCTGGCAGTTGTTCATCATCTCTTGGTTCCTTCAGTTCCGAGCCGATGTCAGAGTCCTTGACAGAATGTGTGAGCAGGGATCAGCTGCAGAACGGGGAGGACTGATGAATAAACAATGGTCCAGGCCCTGCAGCTCTGAAGACTGTCAGCAAGAGCTGAGACCCAGCCATGATAAGCACACGCCCGACTCAAGGCGAAGGGATGATTTTGACAAAGCGCACTGGCCTTCACACAACACTGCGAATGGGCGGAATGAGAAATAGATCTAGTTAGGGAAGCATTCAGGCAACTTTGAGCATTATGCATGGGATTTTCGCACAATACTTTGAAGCCTCTAGAAAGAGAGAGAGAGAACAGGACCACAGCATCGGGTGATAAAATACATTTATTGGAAATTGTGGCAAATGTAAAAAACAAACCAACTGGCTTTGGGTCAGGTCAGAGCACAAATCACATGTACTCACCAAAAAACAAAAAAACCTTTAGTTCTTTCATTTGCTATCAATGACAGGTGGGTTATGTAGGTGAGGATAAAGCACAACACATGGCAAATCAGGCAGCTAGACAAATTTCATTTCCTCCAGGGATTCAAGGGAGGGCTTAATAGTATCCATGTGTTACAAATCTGCAGAAAGAATGGGTTAGGTGAGGGGCATTTCGAGTAAAACATTTTTATTTAATTTTTTTAAATGAGTTTTAGTGACACTCTGGGGGCCAATAGCCAATATTAATTCCATGCAAATTTATATCTTGTGTGGTTGTACTTGTGAAAAATGCAACATGATCCCTGAGCTCACAAAGAAACACAACATAAAGAATTTTCCAGATGTTCCACGTGACCCTTGTGTTGGCATTAAATATTATTATTTTTATTATGATTAAATAATGGCACATAGTATTAAAAACCAAATGAGACAAATACGATCACATGGCATTGAAAAATGATATATATAATACTCCTTAAATGTGCACAGAATCAAGTAGCTATTCGCAGATTTCTGTGATCATGTTTGTCTTAATTTAAATCAAGAAAAAATAGAATATGCTCACAAAATCACATATTAAGTTTACTGAAAAGACAGAGTTGCATCTGCGCCAACTTATATTTTATAAATCAGGTGTGTTGATTCAAAATATAAAAAGAAGTAAATCAAGAATAAATACTGTAACATTCAATAACCAAATCACATATCAAGTTCAATGAAACCAAGGCCAAAAGTAATATCAAGTTTTACTGAAAAAAATTATCTAATTTACTAATTATCTAATTTGACACTCTTTAGTGATTTACTTTTTAGTGGCATTATGTAAATTTGATTTATTTCTTGAATCAAAATTCAGTAAAAAAAATTAAATATTGCATGTGTGATGTTTCAATGAACTTACTATATGATTTACCAATTATTACTTACAATATGAGTTGATGCAGATATATATATATTTTTTTGGAAGCTCATTTGTCAAACGATCAGTGGGTAAATGGATAAAATCAGACAATTTTTATGAGCAAGGTGAGTTGGCACAGTGATATAAACTGTTAATAAGTCTCCTTTCTTCTAATGTAGAAAGTGAAGCCCTCCATTTTTTGCCTCAGAATAAATACCATGAGTGTTTCCAGTAAGCTTAGATGCTTTACTGTCAAACACATGAATGCATGTAGCCCATTAGACATGTAAATGATTGCTTCCTAGATTACAGTGAACATGCTTTAGTGCAAGATAAGACTTTTGATCAACGCAAAACTGATGGGTTATGTAAGGCCATTGACTTGAACTGATCTGCACCTCATTGCCAGTAACTAAACACTGTATGTGCATACATCGCATGTGCAGTTCAAAATGCATTCTGACTGGGCACCTCTCTTCATGATTTGTCACCATGGAAACACAGGGAGACTATTTGTTTGCTGTTTTTATGTCTGTAAAAGAAAAAAAATGACAGCTTCGTTTTGACAACCACACACCATTATCAACATATCACAGACTACTTGGTACTTTGGGCTAGATCTCAGTTTTAAAAAGTTTTCATTTTCATTATTGTACTATTTGGCACATATAACTGTTCATTGATTCATCTTAATTTCCGCAGTGATAATTCACAGGTTTCTTTAAAAGTGAAAATCGAATTAAATGCTGGTGTTTTCACACTTGCCGATCATTTAGAGTTTTTTTTTTTTTAACTAAAATGCAAAACGGAAATGTGGGAGATTTTGGCACTAAAAGAGAGGGCTCATCTTGCTATCTGGTATATACACACACAAGCATGTTGTCACATGCAAATATACATATACACATGCATTCACTTCTTTCTTACCTACTAAACACACACACATCCACAACAACATAATTGCACATTATGATACCATACCCAAAAACACATGTACAAAAATCAGTTTGATTATAAAAGACCATCCAAATTAAAACATATGGCATGTGATCTTTGCTGCCATATCAAAATGTCAAGAGAACAAACCAAATGGAGCTGGGATGAGACATGAAATGAAGTCTGAGAAGAGGTAAGCAGAGGTTCAAACCTCTTTAAAGGGGAAGAGAAGGTATATGGGGCGGGTGAGAGAGGGAAGTCACAGCAGAGGGACTACACAGTAGCTTAGCTCAGAGAAGAGAGGGCCTTTGGGTAACAGCCCTGGGACTACACAGTAGTTTAGCTCAGGCGAGAGAAACAGGTTAGCACGTAATTCACAAGCCTACACAGTTGTCTCGTTTTTCCAAGGTCCAGTCCTAATGTTACCCGTGGAATCCGAGGCAAGTAGGTAATCCTCCTGCTGACTACTGTTCCGGCTCAGCGTCCCTCGCCGGCTGAGGGTGCCTTTCCTGCCAAGCGTGGCCTGGGAGCATGACAGAGATGCCCGCGGAGGTGTTATATCCAAGTGCAGCATGGCGTCGTCCTGTTTATCTGCCATTTTTGCGCAACTGTACATCAGCGGTCCCATGTCAGGATCCTCTGCCTGGCAAGAGCTGACAAACAGTTCAGCTTTAGGGCAGCATATGTTCGAAAACGGGTCTGCTTTGGCACAGCACATGTGTCTGTGGCAGGAGAGCTGACTGTCCAAGTGCCCGCTATGGCAGGAGAGGCTATCGTGAAGGCTGTGTGAAGCCAGACTCTCGAGGTGAGGACTAGGACTGGGGCAGCGAAGCTGGTTGTCCGGATGGGGGCTGTGACAAGAGAGTTGAGTGTCCAAGTGTGACGTGTGGCAGGTTAGAGGGTTGTCCAGGTGCACACTGTGGGGGCTGTCCAAATGGGAGCTGTGCACGCTGCTATCCATGCTGGTGGAGGTCATGTGGTAAGAATAGTCCCTGAGGCAGGGCCGAGGTCGGTTGAAGGATCGAGTCTTAGACCTGTCCTTTAGGCAGCTTTGCAGGGGAAGGGTTGGCCGGGGCAGTTCATCAGTGAGGGACTGTGGACGGGTCGCATTCCCGATCGAAGAGGGACTGTGAAGCGTGGCACAGCAGGTGCTCATATGGTTCTGGGTTGAAGGCAGAGTACCCAACTTACAGTGTGGTGATGGGGAGTGGAGGTGAGGGGAGAGTAGAGGTTTACCCAGGCAGGACGAGTCGACCTGGCAGTGGATTTGATTCTGCCCGTGGGACGGGGTATGGCTGTGACTTTGGGAGGCGGGGACGGCGTTCCCTGCCGCTTCCCCATTGACCTCCACCTTTGGTTTGTTGGGGCAACAGGCCCACCACCGGTGCCACACGTCGTCACGTTTGGCACAGTGTTGTATCAGCAGAAAAAGCCCCAATGTGACTGAAAATGCTCCGTACAGGCAGCTAAAGATCATGTCTAGAAAATGACCCTGTGATACAGCCAGGGCGCCAAAAGCCCAGGTGGCCAGGAAGAGGAAGAGCGTAAAGGCGGTGGCCCTCAGCTGAGCTTTGAAAGAGTGCTCGTTGGCCAACATAGACGCTGTGATGGCTGTGCAGCCTGTGTGCTCACCGTGCTCACCTGGCTCTCCACTGACGGCGTGGCAGTGTCCGATTTCAGCCACGGCTAGACGCTGCTGTTCTTCGGTCATGGCCTTGAGCTCGTACTTGCGCTCCGGGTGCCGCTTTAGCTGCACGAATGTGATCAGAAAGTAGATGCACATTACCAAGACCAAGAAGGCAGTGGGTCCGTAGAAGCCGCCCAGACTGGGCTTCCAGGCCATCCAACAGCTGCAGCACAGATAGAGACAACAATTCAACTGACAGTGTTGGTACCACTCTACATCTAATTACAGACCTCATGCTAATTTATAGCATTAATTAAGACACATCTCCCGGAATCAGTGGCATTTGGTGATTTCTTACTGGCTTGGTAAAAATGGAGTAAACATATTACAATTGACAGCTAATTAGGCACTGCCAGTAAATGTGATACTTACTAAGGGGCGCCATCTCTGCTACCGTAGTTATCCAAGCTAACAGCAGCCGTAACGCCCACTATGATTAGGGGTACCCCACCACTGACCATATAAAACCTTACAAAGAGGTCAAAGAGGAGAAAATGTGGTTAAAAAAGACAGAAAACAGATTTTCATTATCTGATCAAAATGATACTTGTCTAGGGATGGCAGTTGTAAAGTATCTATCTATCTATATATCTATATATCTATCTATCTATCTATCTATCTATCTATCTATCTATCTATCTATTGTATATAATATATTCTAAATCTATACTCTATACTATATCTATACTCTATAGATCTATAGACTCTAGAAATCTCTACTACTAACTTTTTATTCAGGCTTCCTCAAGCCAACATCAAAGTTTTGTTCACAAAATTACTCATCTAGTTTAAGATCATTATTAATTATGAAATTATTTTTATTTTTATTTTGACTGAACATTATCAAATCACAGAAAAATTGCATTCAATTATTATAAGAACTACTACTAAAGAACACTACTGTTCAGAATATTGGGGTCGCAAGATTTTTTTTACGAAATTAATACTTTTATGCAGAAAGGAATAAAATCAAAAGTGACATGAGGAAAACATGAGAGATCAGTACTCCTGAATTTTTTTTGAAAAATAAACCCAGTTCTGAATTAGAATTCTCAATCTTTAGTGAATTCATGGACATTCATGCCGTGTACCTGAAAATGGTGGCTTTAGGGCGTGCTTTTGTGGGATTGTCCCTGTCCTGAGGTATGGGCGGAGCCTTGGACACCTCCTTGCAGATATTTCTGGCAGTGAAGAGCAGCCATAGCATGCTAGAGAGGGAGGAGTAGTGCAAGATAATGCCAACCTGTCAACGAACAAGATGAAACATTAAACATTGAAAGCTCACTCATAGAGTGCAGACTGGCACAGAAAACTGAAGCAGAAGTGTGTGTGTAGCCGCCTTGGTGTGTGAGGAAGGATGCACTGAGGGGGAGTTTGAGGTAATCCTCCTCAGACAGTGAGGTCATGCTGTTGTCCGCTTTGGTCCACTGCACTTTCTGCATAAAAGAAATCTTCCTACCCATCCGTTCATATATGATACACACGACGTTTATATGGGTTACTGGATGTAAATTAGTATGTGCTGTGAGTATCAGTCGTGTTTTTTCAATAAATTGTGTAAATGTATAAAAAATAAATGTGATATTCACTTTTTTGTTTACATCTAGGAAAATGTAAATAAATGTTAGAACAAATGTTAGTCACATAATTACATGAAATATTATGTAATATTAAACTAAATATTTAGATTATGCAACTGATTCATAAGCAATGTGAATGGGATGATCTAGCATGAATGCTTCAAGAAACCAGACAAGTGTACTCAATACGAAGAACAATTCTTCCAAAACTCTTAAACGGATGTTTTTTTCATCTTACAGCTTGAAATAGCGGGTAACGGGTAAGCAGCAAAACACTTCCCTGCAATTCAATAAATTTATCATCCTGTCATTCCAATTCAAATTCAATTCACAACCCTGATATTGTCATGTTTTTATTTGATATATTTTACAAATAACATGTTTCTTTTAATTCTTGATTAATGTGAAAGAGGAAGAATTTGACAGACATCACTGCCCTGCTGTAGATATACTGTGTACGGGGCCGCATGTCTAATGCATGTTCATTATGCGTCCAGTTATAAATCTGATGCTTTTAAACCTAGAGCTTTACTGACAGTGAATCAACTGCTGTCATTAAGTAAAATATGTTTAATAAGCATACAGCTATAAACATAATCAAATTAATCTAACTCACTGATCCAGGCTGGAAAATGTCTCTGATGAAGGAATAAGTGCTACACTTTGAAAGGCTATGGCAATCGTAGAGAGCCCCAGTGCATTAGCCTCTCACCACTGAGCAGCCCTGCCAAACAAAGCCCTCTGTGCCTTAGTAAATGGCGACCATGCTAATTCAGGAGTCAAAGAGGCCATATGCTACAGTGACTCTGAGCTGAGAGCCACAGACACAGGGCATGAATAATGTGGTTCGCTCAGGCCAAAATAACAGGGTAGAGAACTGGGAGACTTACCACTTGACAAATCACAGGGTACTTGATCTGGTTGATGCCTCCTGCAAACACCCCAAACGTCACGGCAGTGTGGAAGAGGAAGTTGAGGAGCATGTGCCATCCTTTCCTGCTGATTCGGATTATGCTGCAGAGACACACACACTCACATGTCAGATGAAGAGACAGTTGTGCCATGAGTAATACATCAACAGCTTACCACTGAAGGGAACAAGTAACTGCCTTTGAAGCACAATGCTATGACTAAAGAATCTTTTTGACCCCGTCTGCAAAGTGTCTCAAAGTAGAGTGGCTCACTAAATTTGGCACCGACCCTCTAAGGTTAGAAGTGGCCCCCTCTCCACAGAGCAAGCATTACTCACTGGAAATAACTGTGACAGTCAGGGGTGATGATACTATAAATATTGGCGGTCTGACTCAGGATCACAGCACTATCGTGGCAGTCTGTCCCAAAAACAATCCCTACTGTGACCTTCCAGTGTTAGTACTGTTGCTCCAAATAGCTGCTGTATGTTTTCAGTGGAGGAAAGACAATACAAAATGGCACCATGTAAAATGTAACATTTCACTAGTAAACATCACTGAATTCTGGCTGCAGAAAGACACTAGACCAAAAAATATATTATTAATGTATTGTCATTTGGCTAATATTAGTCATCTTTATTTATCAGTATCAGTAGTCCTTTAGATATTTATTGGCCAGCGTTTATTTAAATGTGGATTCATTTCAAACTAATTTATCAAATCAAAATCAATCATATAATTTATTAATCAAAAATGAGATTTGTTTAACATCTCAAATGTTTCTCCTAAACAGAAATGAGGTTACTTTTGAGGTCTCCTGCTTCTCACAAAAACTCTAACACTCTCACAATGGTCTCCTTTAAAGTTTTAGAAGAGATCTAAAAAAAACATCACACATTGTGCTCGATTTTTCTGTTAAGCTAGAGACTCTGGATCTCTCACATTTGTCTCCTCCAATGTCTCAGAAGAGAGCTCAACAACATCACACACTGTGCTAATATTTGCCTTCCAGCTAAAGGTACTTTCCTGCTGCTGTTGCCTTCTTGCCTCTCCCATTCTTTCCTGGCTACTGTCCTGTCCATTAAAAGTGAAAAACCCCAATGTAATCAAAAAAAGAGAAGAAAGAAAGAAAGAAAGAAAGAAAGAAAGAAAGAAAGAAAGAAAGAAAGAAAGAAAGAAAGAAAGAAAGAAAGAAAGAAAGAAAGAGCAACCTCTGAGCAATAAAACAGTCAATTCTTCTCAGTCAATTCTCAGTTTTGACTCATTTTCTTTTTATATTATTTCTAGTCTCACTGTCTCTACTTTTACTAAAATAATGCAATGAACATTAACTAAATGACATAAAATGTAACAAAACACACTAATGTATATTACTGATAACAAAAATAAGAATAATCAATTAAACCTTTTACAGTTTTCACCTGTGACCCTGGAACACAAAACCAGTCACATGGGTCAATTTTCTGAAATTGAGATTTATACATCACCAGAAAGCCGAACAAATAAGCTTTCCATTGATGTATGGTTTGTTAGGATAGGACAAAATGTCCGAGATACAACTATTTTAAAATCTGGAATCTGAGGGTGCAAAAAAAATCTAAACATTGAGAAAATCGCCTTTAAAGTTGTCCACTTGTGTTGCGATTGCGCTGCATTCACTCACAAAAATAAATGTTTTATATATTTAAGGTAGGAAATTTACTAAATATCTTAATGGAACATGATCTTTACCTAATAGCCTAATGATTTTTGGCATAAAAGCAAAAAAATAATAATTTGGGGTTGATAATTTTGACCCGTACAATGTATTGTTGGCTGTTGCCACAAATATACCCGTGCTACTTGTGACTGGTTTGGTGATCCAGGGTCACAGTACGGTAACTTACAGTTTGTATTTGGTGAGCATAAGAGACTTCTTTCAAAAACCATTAAAAAAATCTTACTGACCCCATACTTTTGAACTGTCGTGTATAAGATATAATATCAGTCACAATTTCTTTATCAGTGCATGCTCAACTCTAATGAACTAACCGTTATTTTTTTCAGATCCATGCTTTATTTAATCATTTATGTCACTGGTGCAGCTTAATTATAGTACATACCTGTGGTGAACAATGTATGTCATGATAGAAATCAGCAGGCAGAGCAACATCACTGCAGTGCAGGCGTACACCACTGGGTGCAGATAATCCCCTGGATATGGAGGAAAGGACAGCACCCTCTTTAAATCCTGTCAATAAAATCAGAATAAGAGATGACTTTTTTCAAAGAACATGTCAAATGATTAAAAAATGCAATAGTCTTTATATTGTATATGCACATTTCCCTAATTTGTTTATGTATTAATGCATATTGGTCGTGTCCATCTTTGGTTGCTTTAACTGACTCTTCACACCACTTTGTTCATGTACTGCTTGAAAAAGTCAGTCTCTTGGTGATGAAGTGTGTGATGGTACAGATGCACAACATGAATAAAGTTGTTGGATTTAAGAAACTGACCAGTAAAACAGTTATATCTATGTTGGTGTGAAATAAGAGGAAGAACAAAAAAGGGGTGAGTGGGAGGGGGAGACCAGAAGAAAGAAAAACAATAGGAGAGAAGAGAGTCGTCCCTGTGAGTCAAAGACTACACCCCCATACGCATCAATCTCTTTCAGCATGTCTATTTTATCACCCAGCCCGAAGATCTCCTTTGTTGTGTGCCTGAAGGGCTCCTTCCCCTCTGGAAAGCAGCACCACAGATGTACATGATGCATTTCTTTACACTCCAACAGACAAAATACACTCAATACACAAAACACACTCAAAATAAAGGTTCTTTATTGGTATCAATGGTTTCATGAAGAACCTTTAACATCCATGGAACCTTTCTATTGCACTAAAGGTTCTTTATAGTGGAAAAAGGTTCTTTGGATTATTAAAATGTATATATGTACATAAGAACTGTTCACTGAAAGGCTCTTAGGGGAACCAAAAAATGGTTATTTTATAGACATTTACAGCAGCACCATCTTTGATTTTTAACGGGAATGAAAGAGAGGCTGTGAGGGATAGACTTACATCTCTTCTGTGGGTTGAACTGTTATTTAATGTGTTTTGGATTGTTCTGCTGACGAAACACTGCAAAAATATCTTTCCGAGAAATTTCAGTAGACAAAAAACTCCAGACAGCATGAGCTGTGGAAAAATATAGATGATAGGAGCTTTATACTGCTTTTTACAGTGGATGCCATAGAAAACATGGTAATACTGTCCCTCACAGCCTCACTTTCATTCCTGTCACGGCGCCGCTCTGCATAAGGTCTATTGCATCGATGCGATAACTCCCTTTTGGAGCGTTTATTTTTAAGAGTGTACGCTCCACATTAAAACAGCCACTTTCCTTTAGTCTCCATCTTTAAACGAGAGAATAACATGCAGACGTCATTCAACACTTCCTTCAATCTTCAGCAAGTTATTTTTAGGTAAAAAGAAATAATCAGAATGTTAAAATCTACAAGATTGCCCATTTCAAAAATAAAAGACAGCCTTTAACTAGGACATATAAATTTAGTCCATGAAGGTATTAGCTATGAAAAGAGCAACATGCATATTGAAATCATCATACAAAAATATATATATATATTTAACCCTAAAATATGTCCTGCATTGTATATGATTTAGCTTCATAGTATTTTTTGCACTTGTGTCCCTGTCTCCCAGAGTGCATGTCTGCTTTAATCCAAGGTGAGATCAGCACAATTGCTGCCCATTAATCAGTTTCCCATAAAGCATCACTCAGCGTCACATTATTGATCCTTTGACCTCAGTTCTTCAGCAAAGATACCGTACCTTTAATGCCCTAAGACATCAAACCACTGTTGCACAGAATTAATCAGTTAATGCTGATTAATATCAACTCCTTTAGTGCCCCAAAGCATTTGAGAGAAAGTCATTTCAAACAGTTTGCCCATAAAACGTTTATCAAGGCTTTGGGGTACGCTATAGTCAGAGTTTGCCCTAAATAAAGATCTAATCAGGGTCACCACACTACAGGAAAATCTAGGAATTTCACTGAACACTCCTTTAGGATATTTATTTGACATCGGTAGAGCCAGCCAAAGTTCTTGTAGGTAAACCAAAGATTTGCTTGTAAAAATCCTCAAATTATCAAGTCAAAATACAATCTGCCAATGGGATTGGGTAAAAATAAACTCCAGCTGATGTCAGTGGTGATTAGACACTAGCATAGGCGACACTGCAGATGCCATGCATAGACACACACTTCATTGCTCATCCACTCTTTTCACTGTCAAAAAACTGTTCTAGTAAGTTTTCCAGGCAAAAGTTGCTTCCAAACTATATACATTACCAGTCAAAAGTTTGGAGTCGGTAAGATTTGTTCTATTAAGTCTATTACACTCTTTCAAAAATAAAGGTTCTTTATTGGCATTTATGGTTTCATTCCACAAAAGGTTCTTTATACTGGAAAAAGGTTCTGATATAAAAAAAGGTTCTGATATAAAAAAAGGTTCTTCACACCAAGAACTAAGACCTGTTCACTAGAAAGGTTCTTCTATTGTATTGCTGTGCAAACTCTTTTAGAAAAACAATACAGTAAAAAAAAAAAACAGTAATATTGTGAAAAATTTGCACATTTTAAAATAACTTTGAATTATTTGAAATAAAAGTTTGCAATAATTACACATTTTATGTATCCTAGCTGAATAAAATTATTAAATTATAAAAGAACATTTTAATGGTACTGTCCATTTATCACATTTTAATGGTAGTGTACATCTCTCTCTCTCGATACATCATTTCTCAGCCAATAGACGAATATTCAGAACGATATCTGCCGCTGCCGATACCTGTTATTTTCTAACTGTTACTGTGTTATTGTCTTGTTAACTTGCCCTAAATTCAACAGAAGAGAGATTTTCTTCACAGTGTGAGTTGCAGTCTCACACGTTTTTCTGCACCCTTTTGATTGACAGTATGAAATTGGCCCTGATCATCGTCTGTTTTTAAACAATCGGCCAATGGTAAAAATAATAGCTTATAATAATAATAAAAATAATACATTGTATATTTGAATACAATTGAATCAAATGATTTGCTAAATTCACTTTTCGATCTGGGGCCAGTTGCATAAACACAGCCGCTAACTAAAGACTGTGTCTTAAGGACTAGTCTGACTTAGTGACGTGTAGTATGGTGTCCCATACTCAGAATTTGTGCTATGAATTTCACCCATCCACACACAGCAGTGAGTATTGAACACACACACACACACACACACACACACCGTGAACACACTTCCAGAGCTGTGGGCAGCCATTTCGCTGCGGCGGGTAAGGTGCCTTGCTCAGGGGTAATGAGAATGGAAGAGAGCACAGTTCATTCACTCCCTACATTTCCTGCCGGTACTGAGACTCGAACCTGTGTCTCTAACCATTAGGCCACAACTGTCCCAATTAGAGATAATCACTATAACTATTTGGATTCAAATTAGACCCATCTAACTTTTTATGTGACTGATTTAAAGTTATGACCAGTCTTGAAAAAAAAAATGGATGACTAACTTGTAAGACTAGTCTAAGCAATTTATGCAACTGGCCACTGGCCTCTGCGAACTCCAGCCTAGTCTAATCCAATCAGCAAGCAAGTAGAAAAAAGGTCAGTGAATAAAGAGTGAGTGAGATGCCACTTCGGGTCTCAGCCAACGAGCATGCAGAGAGGAAGAGGATCATTAGAAAACTGTACATGCGTCTGGTTCATGCATCAGGTTCACCACTGATCAGAGAGAAGGACAATACTTAATGTAATGTTGTTAAATATTAAATATTGTAACAGACATATTTTCTGTGTGTTGGTAGTCAAACTTCAGTTCTGGCCTCATCACAGAGAAAATGCAAACAACACTTTTGAGCTACTGTACTGAGGAAACATACACTTATGAGATTTGTGACCGAACGCAACGCAACGCAACGCAACGCAACAGGCAGAGGTGAACGAACGGCGCCGAGCCGGTCTGGTCACACTTGAATTCGCCGCTGTAATGCGATCTCATGCGTAATACAACGCAGTGATGCCACGTCAGCCAATCACCACTCTTTGAGTTTTAAACGGGAAGAACGAAATGGCTCAGAAAAAACTAAAAAATAACCATCTTTCCCTTAATAATAAACATAATGAGTGCTATTGTTTTCATTGATGTGCAACCTGTACATATCTGTTAACATCTCAACACATGTGTTTTGGGGTTTTATGACCCTTTAAAAGAGGACTCAGTGGAACTGCTAACATTCTGCGAACTGACCCTCTTTCTTCAAGCAGTAACATTCCAGACCAGTCGATAGCACATTTGGTGGCAGAAGTGTAAATGCCATCACAATATCACAGACCTGGAAAAAGAAAACTAAATATACTATGTGGATGCAAGAACTGATAAAACATGACATCTAAAATCAGTTTTAAAATATGTGCCATTGAGAGACAAATTGTTGGGAGTTTTGAGAGGGTGATCATATGAAAACTGACAGATCCAATTCTAAAGCAAATGGAGGCAGTGAAACAATGGGAAAGGACCGGCTGCTGTCACTAAGACACCATGCTTCCCCACTCAGACAGACTGTGCTTGGATTCAATATGATTAGCGAAATAGCTTCAGCCTATAGCTCTTAAATTGATTAGGGTATATTGTACGTTCAGGGGCCAAAGTGATTGACACTTTTCTCACAGATGTATGAGTAAAGTGATATTTAATGAGGCACTGAAATTGATTGATCAATACAGCGTCTTTACAGCATGCTACAAAGCTGAAACTGTTCAATCTCATAAAACTTGTTCATACTAATATGATGTTATAAAGATTGGTGTGATTCCTCCATATTTAGGTCTCTGATGCATCTTGAGCATTACGAGTGTTCTTGGCCTCTCCTTCTGTGTGCCTCAGTGAGCATGCTTATCTTAGAGACAAAACTTGGTCAATCAGTCTGCTCCAGTGCACAGACTCATCTTTCCAACAGAATATGACGGTTTGGGCTTGTTGCAGGCGTTTACAGATATATTCATAAACATATACCAACTGTGCACACTCACATTTACACATGTGTACAAATGTTGCAAACATACATGGCTCAATATATAAAAGTCACATGCAGATGCATCCACAAGGCCCATAGGCTTGCATGCACACACACACACACACACACAATCTCTCCCCTTCTCTCTCTCTCTCTCTCTCTCTCTCTCTCTCTCTCTCTCTCTCTCTCTCTCTCTCTCTCTCTCTCTCTCTCTCTCTCTCTCTCTCTCTCTCTCTCTCTCTCTCTCTCTCTCTCTCTCTCTCTCTCTCTCACACACACAGCACAAAACAAAAAGAAGTAAAACACCCATTTTATAACAACCGTCTTTGTATTCTATCTACAAATACTGTTTAATATTCAAGATTTCCCTACCGTATAAACAACTAAAATGAATTACCATATGATCTATAATTAAACTAACTTAAGTATGCAATTCAATTTTCATCTGCAATGTTGGTGGTAGGGGGCTTGATCTTCACTGTAATCCTTGTGGAAAGTATGCACTTGTGTGCTGTTTAAGAGAGCTGCTCTGCACATCCCTTGCACTTTCATGTCCTCTGTAATCTGAAAAAGCTCTTTTGCAAGGTCTAATGGATAATGTGGTGCTCGGGAGAACATACTTCATATTTTTACACAGCTCTCTGAAAAACTCATTTCTGATTGGTCAAATCGCAGCATTCAGCAATCAGATATTTTTGGATACGGACAATGCTGTACAACTGACCGCTCACCCAGGATATTGGTTTCCTATTTAACCTGTGTTCTGTCTCACCACTGCCTCCACAAGAACGCTAATGAAATAATCAATATTTAATGTTCATTTATTTATTTATATCTATTAATATTTAAATATCTTCAGGGTGATCCTGCTCACCTAATATCTAGAAAACAGTAGAAGCTGGGATATTAATTACAATAAAAAAATCATACTCATAAGGCACTACATAACACACTGAATACTACATAAAAGGCACTACATAGCACACTGAATACTACATAGAAGGCACTACATAGCACACTGAACACTACATAGAAGACTGAATAAATAAATAAAAGCAGCACTGGGAAACCTGCTGCTGACTACATTTAAAATGCATTTTGAGATCTATAGACATACATTTAGATAGGAATAGTAGGAAAATGCCCTGATATTTGGGCCCAAACTACTTTGTTTCAATAAATGTAATAATAATAATGACATATGTTGGTCAGTATACTGTGTGCCAAACATGCACCCTCTATTGCCTATAAGATCAGGTTCACCACTGACCAGACAGAAGGATAATGCTTAATGTAATGAACAGGTTCATTTAAAAAAAAAAAAAACTGAATGCATTAACAGAATAGGTCAGCTATAATATATAAAATTATGGGGCTTGAGAAAAGTATATAAATGAGCCTTGTGATATGATAGAATAAATATTATTTTTAACATGAAGTACACCCACGCAGTGGCATTTCTCAACATCAACACTCTAATCAGGTTCCTGTGTGACTCGCTGTTTTAAACTGTGGTTTGTTTAAAAAGATTATAATCTCATCTTAATCTTTCCCCTGCCTCCCTGCAATATGTCCCTATTTTCAAAGCAAACCTACGCCCTTGCTGAGATCGAGGTTGTTAAATTATTAGATCATGGCCATTTTTAACACTTAATTGTCATTGACTGTAGGCCTAGTTGGTTCGGGTCTCTGTCCTTGGTGCTTAAAACAGATAAAGCACTAAAGGCACTCTCCGTGGTGCTGCTGTGATCTGCCGTGCTTTCTGTACGGTGAAAAAAAAAAAAAAACGTTGGCTGATACCAGTGACCTGATTGGCTAGATATCTGAAAAGAGGAAGCGGCGACAACCGACGTCAAACAGCCAATTTAGACGTCATAACGCACACAATTAAAACCTATTCACGTCATAGAACCAAGAGTAGCCTATACTTTGGTGCAGGCACAGATAAAAACATTGTAATCGGGAAACAAAGTAAAATCGCCTTTGCCTCAGGGATAACCTATGCCACGGACACGCCACAGCCCCTTGATGATTAGCTGACAATGACAATTGATATTCATCACACGCGCACTCCAGCTTCCAGAGCCACCAGTGCGGTTACCCTCTGACTAAATCCCTTCTACACAATCTCTACCATATTCAGAGATTCAAAGACAGTGCATCGACTATACGTAATTGTATAAAGTTAATTTAACAGTGCGGCGAGATTGAGCAAGCGTCTGGCACTACAACAAATGGATCCTCTTTCTCTGCTCATGAGAAAATGCAACGTTAATATATGATGCGATGCCATTGTGAGGCATTGCTTTAATTTCGTATATCACATCGGAGATCAATGCTACTGCCCACCGCAAACGCCCGTTTGTTTTTGTGAAGAAAAAAAAACCCTTCTCAATTCACTGCCATTATAGCTAAAACAGTTGGTCATCATCGAAAGTTTGTGTGTGATAAGAGATGAAGAGACAGCAAAGTTTTATCTCGTAACATGAACAGCCTTAAACTAAACTAAAAATATAAATTATTTACTTGGAATCACTCACCATCAGATCCTCAAAGTTAAGGTCCAGCTTTAGTGCAATGGTATCAAGTATCACAGTCGGTTATGATGTGGCCATCTGGCGCGTGGCCCTTGTGCTCGCGGAGAGAAACGGCATTCCGAAAGGCGCTGAGGGGGGGTCATTCTCCGACAGGAGAGGCTGCAGAACATCCGATAAAAAAAGCAAAAAAAACAAAGCGAACATCAACACGAACCATTCCTTGTTAAAAGTCGGCTCAGAATTATTGAACTTAAGTCATTTGCGGCAATTCTCGTTGGGCACGTGCGCATTCGCCGTGACGTAAGTCTTTGTAAATTTCACTCGTGCAAATGTTAAAGCACAAGCATCCGAGAAAAGAGCAAGACGACCACTTCACAGCGTAGGCAGTGTAGTAAAGGTTTTATAATAGCCTTGCTGCTATTTCAGAGCCCTAGGAACGGTACTATAGTGTCTCCAAAATCGTAACCTTATGACGAGCAAACATAGCCAACACCCCTTACCTTACCTTACCAAAATGGCACACTCAAGACTTTCATCGGAAAAATGTTTTTTAAATGAACGTGCGTGAATTCATGCCTACCCTATTTTGTGAATATCACTTGCAGTATCAGAACGAGATTGCCAAGGCTATATAGGCTACTATCTCAAACGTAACGTTTAGCCTACTGCAAATATCCTTACCTATTTTAAAGAGAGCAACTGGTGTCGTACCCCATCTTTACGTCCCGTTATCTGGCTTGACGAGCGTGAGCGCATGTAATAGGCTACTCCATGCATCTCTAGGAAGACAAATATCAGGTCTTGGGTTGTGAAGCGAGAACCGATCAACCGGTTCCATTTTATCAAACAAAATAGCAGAACCAAATGATTTTCATGACGTTCGGTTCCGGTAACGATTCTCGAATCTGCATTGTTCCGCCGATGCAAAAGGAACACCGCGGTGAAATACTCTGACAGTGTTTCCCGTACTACCATACACTGCAACACCGCCACTGAATCAGCAGGAGACATGATACAGCGCGACCTATGTTTAACCAAAGACTCTTATGAGCCGGATCTTTTAGTGATTCAAAAATATCACAAGAAGCTAGTCCAATTCTCTAACGAAATGACTCTTATGAGCCGGTTCATTATATTTAATCAATACACTTTTGCTCATTGGGAGCTGTTACTGAAATTTTGACTCACTTACTGAACCCCAAGGTAATTCTTTCCTCATGTCCGACTCGAAATGAAAATGTTAGGCTATAAGACTCGTGGAAATTAAACCTGATGACTTAAATGTTCACATTATGTGTTTTGTTGTAATCAGGAGCCTATTTGACAAAAACAAAAAAATGAACACATGACAGCCTATTTAGTATTAATATGTCACCTCTAAGCTGTGAAATGTACTATTTGAAGGCGTTTGAAGTCGTAAACAGACCTTTTGGATTATTTCTGATTTGTTATGCGATCTGTTCTGTTGAAATCTGAAAAGATCCCATCAGCAACAGGCCCAACCTCAACTTTATTCCTCAAAAGTGGTGGTCAGAGTTCTCCTCTCACCACCGTTAACGGGAACACGTGAGATGATGGACTATTAAAGCAATAATAATGAGGGGGAGAAAAATAAAACAGTACCTCAGAAATATCGTGGGATGAATTCTAGCCTAGGTAAATTTATTCTTCCCACCCCCCAAAAGGCGTCTGGTGGGATCTACCAATCTGAAGAAGAGAGAGAATGCGTGTGGAAACAATGCAATGTCGTCGGTCGCGTGAGCGGCGCTGTTGAGCGCGCGCGATTAAAGTTACCCACTGCAGAGGTGGAAATGGTTGTAACCATCTGAGCTCGCGGGCACATCAGCGCTGCAGAGCAGAGCTGATTTAAAGAGACAACCTACCAGGTTTAAACCTTCGCATGTAGCGTGTTTTGGAGAATCGCATCGGGAGGTTTCACCCTGTTATTTATTAAAAGCGTTTCTTAATCATCCTTAAGATTTCTATTTGTGTTTGTCTGCGTATAGCCAAGCCTATGTATTATAGCCTATGTGTGTGTGTGTGTGTGTGTGTGTGTGGCCAATGTCCCCACAAAGAGGGCAAATTATCCTTATGGGGAAATGTTTTGGTCCACACGAGGAAAACAGCTTATAAATCATAATCAAGTGATGTTTTTTGAAAATGTAAAAACTTTATTAAGATTTCTATGATGGGTTTGTTTAGGGGTTAGTGTAAGAGGATAGAATATAAAGTTTGTACAGTATAAAATCATTATGTCTATGGAAATACCCTATAAAACGTGTGAGAGAGAGGTTTTCAGTAAAAAAAAGGTGTACTCGAAGGTGTTAAAGATGTACTCATAGTAATTTTTGGCTAATTAAAAAAGTTTAGCGTATAAATAAATTAACAACATGATATTTCTCAAAACAACTGAGATTATAATCTCACCCACATGAGATAAATACTTATAACACAAAAGTCACAAAAACCTTTTTTTTTCTACAAGGAGCGGGTGCTGCCATGTTGAGATCACCAGTCGTGCCATGCAAATGACACCATGAGTTAATGCCACCATGAAATCAAAATTATTATTTTTATGGATTATTGCAGTATTTATAATAAGTTATTTATCCGTGCACATGATTATTTAAAAAAAAAATATATATATATATATATATATACCGTATATATATAATGTGCCCTCCTAATCTTTAATCAGAATAACTTCCCCTCCCCCTTGCAGCGACATATCTTTAAGACATGTTTCATAAACTTAAAATATGTTGATTCTGTTGACGGGGCAGAAAAAGA
This sequence comes from Rhinichthys klamathensis goyatoka, assembly GCF_029890125.1. Taxonomy (NCBI): domain Eukaryota; kingdom Metazoa; phylum Chordata; class Actinopteri; order Cypriniformes; family Leuciscidae; genus Rhinichthys; species Rhinichthys klamathensis. The sequence continues at coordinate 7,042,205 of NW_026606658.1, read as the reverse complement.
AGCTATCAATGGCTGCAAACAGATTTCTGAGAAGGCCGGTTCAGAAAACCCTCGAGTGACTGCAAAAAACCTGCAGCAAGACTTGGTGGCAACAGGCACTGAGGTTTCAGCTCGCACAGGCACTAAATGCATGCTGTTTTCATGCCAGAACTCCAAGACGTACACCACTACTGACCCAAAAACACACAAAAAAATCTGTTCTATGGAGCAAAACAGAACTTTCTGGCCCTATGGATCAGCGGTATGTCTGGAGGAAGAAGAATGAAATATATGCTGAAAAGAACACGCTGCCAACAGTTAAAGTCCCCATGAATTCAAAATTGACCATATTTACTTTGTTTGCCTAAATTGATCGTTTTGTGGTGAACAATTCATCCATGCAAGTCAATCCACACAAACATTTTTTTTGGCTTCGTAATCTTTAATCAAAATCTGAAATTTCCCCTCCCCTCTGCATTGGAGGACCTTCCCTGATGACGTATGTTTGACGGTTTGGGTGTCTGCTTAACATCCGTAACCACGCCCCTCCAACTGACAGTAGACAGGCTGAATGAAAACACCTACTTTTCTAGATCCAATCAGGTGCTAGTTGAAAAAAAAAGCCACGCCCACTATTTTGCCTCATTTAGTATTCCGTTTCTCTTGGAAATGCGTCACAACACTGGAGAAAAGTCGTTTGTAACTTCCGGTTCACAGGGACTTTAAGCGTGGTGGGGGCTCTGTGATGCTCTGGGGCTGCTTTGCATCCTCTGGCACTGGAAACCTGCAGTGTGTGGAAGGCAAGATAACGTCATGTCATCAGTCAGGAAGCTGAAGCATGGGCGTCATTGGACCTTCCAACAGGACAATGATCCCAAGCATACCTCAAATTCCACCAAAGCTTGGTTGCAGAAGAAGTCCTGGAATATTCTACAGTGGCCATCAGTCACCTGACTTGAATCCCACAGAAAATCTCTGGTGGGATTTGAAGAAGGCGATTGCAGCACGCAAACCCAAGAATATTACTGAACTGGAGGCCATTGCTCATGAAGAATGGGCTAAGAGGAATGGGCTGCCAGAAGCTGGTGTCTGGTCATACATCTCGTTTGCAGAAGGTTATACCAGCAAAAGGGTGCTCTATTAAGTACTAAAGATGCTTGCCATGAAGGGGTGGAATAATTTTGAGACTGCAGAAGTCATTAAAAGTTGCACTTTCAGTTGAATTTGGGGAAACAACTTGAAACATTTGTTGTGTTGAGCTATTTCAGTTACTTTTGTTTGATTTGTTCATTGCAAACAGTTGTCTGTACATTTTGCCAATAAACCCTTAAATCAAATAGGTTGTTTGATTACAACTGTATCCAATGTCCCACGGCTACCCACAGTTCCCATGTCACCAATCCACCAATAACATGACAAAACACAATATTAAAATGTACCTTTATATAAACTAACACCTATAAAGTCATAGAAAATCAGCAATAAAAATAAGCTTATATGCTTGGGGGAAAAGTTATCAAAGAATTTAAATTCAGAGTTGTAGCCTTTTCCATAGTTACATTCAAGTGAGTAAACGCATCTTCCAAGTATCTATAAGCTACTTGGTTGCTCAAAAAATTTGATGAAGTTGAACAGAGATGCCAGAAGATATAGGCTATGTCATAGTGAAATTTTAAATCTGGTTTAAGGTTAGAAGCAGAATACAGATAGGCCTACTACAAAGATATACATGCATCTATATATACACCACAGATGTGTTTTTCCCCCCTGAAGTGGTAAGTCTGTCACCTTTTTTAAATTCCTCTTAAAACAATGACCACCCACTTGTTCTGTACCATGTTAGGTCTCAGTATTGCAATGCCGTAGGGCACACTTTCACCCTGTCACCCACGTCGCTACATGAAAACAGTCCCCAGCTAAAGACTTACCTGTTTTATCAGCAGAGGAACAGCTGCTAGCTTTCATACAATACCCTCATGTTTTTTTCACAAGTGTTCCTAGTATTTTTTTGTTGTTGTTATTGTTTTCTCTGGGACTCATTGTATGCAGTTACACTACAATGCTATTCAATAAGGTTATATTAGCATCCTAATTGAAATTTATAAAGCAATTGCCTTAGAGAATGCTGAAAGGTCCCTCATCCAGTTGTTGTTGCGTTAAAAGCATAACTAGCCAAAGTGTAATTAAACCCTGTAACTTGGTTTCTATGCCAACAAGACTACATCCCTCTTGACTGTTTTCAATTTAAGACTAGATGAAATAATTGCTTCTAGGAAAATTCTTGGCAATTCCAATGTATTGGATTGTGCGAATAGGTATTAAATACACTGACTAAACTATCTTTTTGCCAGACACTTAAAACAAAATGTTCGCCTTGGGTCAGGTCTTGATGCATGGATGTCAGTAAAACTGAAATACCATGTCTGAGTGAAAGTTCATTGTGTAACCTTGGTTAAAGCACAAATTCAGATTGGTTAGATAAATGGTAATATTTTTTAGGTTTGTCAATCTTGATGAATTCAATCTGATTTCAGATTCTAAAGTGCTGTTTATATGAACCCTAAACTTTGTAAGTATGTCCTATTCACAAATTCGTTTACATGTGCATTATGTATTCCAAACAAAACTTCAGCGTATGAGCAGAGCCCAGACGCAACATACAGAACAGGAGAAAGCCATCGCTATAATGTCACCGGAACTAACAGTGAGTATGATTGTAATTTTTGACAGTCTGTAAACATAAAGATCATGGTCATGCACAAGGTATTTTTGAATCCAATTGAGAAAATAGTCAGATTCAAGCATTTATATGAGTATTTAAGGTCTACACCACCCCTACCAATCTAAATTTTAAATTTAACTCGAAACAACCTCAATCGGGTGTGTTTCTCAAAGGCATTGTGAGCTAAGTGATCGTGCAGACCATTGGTACCAGTGGTTCTACGATCTAATTAGGCTTACAGTGCTTTTGAGAAATGCAGCCCAGTTTGATTTAGGCATTTACATGAAGGCTTTTCTTTTTTACCGAGCCATGAATTATTTGGTTGCATGTAAACATAGCCATTGATGCACACCAAGCACATTTTATAAATAATTTGTTGACTTTGTTGATGAATGTTTTAAGAACTAATTTCCTTGGCTTAACTTGGCTCATACTGATGGTCTTAACTGTAGGAAATGCATAAAAGTCTGAAAATATCAATTTGATATTCTGTGGCCCGGCTCCTCCAGATGAGGCTGTGAATCAGTGACAGCATTGTCTCGGACAGGAAGTGCCTGTCAACTGTCACATGTGATTTACAGGCAGGCTCAATATTTTGGGGAGTCTGCCTGAACCAATCCCTATTGTCTAGAAACATGCTTTGTGCTACTGTTAAAATACAATAAGCTGGTGACTGCTGTGATGACAGGCTGGATGGGGCATCAACCACTCAGCATAGCTCTGTGGGAGTCGCATCCCAGAATGAAATCATTCTGTGGATATGGATCACTGTGGAAGCTTCAACAGAGGGGTGCAAGTTGAAAGTTAAACCCAAATGCAAACTGACTCGCCTAATAACAATGAAAATGCCATTGTGGCCTATATGTTAAAGGAGAACTCCGGCGCAAAATGAACCTTTGGTCTAATTACACATTGTTACCTAGTCAACCGTTATCTGAGATTTGTTTTCATGATTATCGAATGTAAATAGTTTTATCTCTAAAAACAGTTTAGCCTATAAAGCTAGTATAACGCTAGTATATTGGGCATAGTGTAATGACAAATAAAAATCGCTTGTTAATACCACTAACAAGGCTGAAAATAGACCCACACTAACACGGTAGCATAATGAGGGTCCCTACCTTCAAACCGAAGCATTGAGAACTTTGTAAGTGTACAGACAGTTTAATAAGAAGATATTTTAAACATACAGTCAACTTCGCGTAAACAGGCAGAAGCCATCTTTGAAAAACAGTCTCTACCAGTCGATCTACGAACGCCGATCCAAGTGCGCTGGTGAGATGTGAACGAGCTATAAGTTGTGATAAGGTGAGCGTGAACAGCAGGCTTGGATCGGCGTTCGTAGATCGACTGGTAAAGGCTGTATTTCAAAGATGGCTCCTGCCTGTATACGCGAAGTTGACTGTATGTTTAAAATATCTTCTTATTAAACTGTCTGGACACTGACAAAGTTCTCAATGCTTCGGTTTGAAGGTAGGGACCCTCATTATGCTACCGTGCTAGTGTGGGGCTATTTTGAGCCTTGTTAGTGGTATTAACAAGCGATTTTTATTTGTCATTACACTATGCCCAATATACTAGCGTTATACTAGCTTTATAGGCTAAACTGTTTGTAGAGATAAAACTATTTACATTCGATAATCATGAAAACAAATCTCAGATAACGGTTGACTAGGTAACAATGTGTAATTAGACCAAAGGTTCATTTTGCGCCGGAGTTCTCCTTTAAGCATAGTTGGTGTTTTGTTCTTCATTATTAGATTCATGGCAGTATTGTGGATGCATTGTTATTTTAGGATTTTGGCTGGAGAAAGTGCTAAATGTTGGGCAGTAAGCCAAAGTAATGAATGTACAATAACTACCTGGTGCCAGCACTATGAGTGTATGCGAAAGAATTTCCTATTCATCAAATAATCCTGAAAAAAATCTTTCACAGTTTCCACAAAAAAAATTTAGCAGCACAACACTTTTCAACATTGATAATGTAATGTAATGTAGTATAATATAAATGTGTTTTTGAGCACAAAATCAGCATATTAGGATGATATCTGAAAGATCATTTGACACTGAAGACTGCTGAAAATTCAGCTTTTCCATCACAGGACTAAATTACATGTGTAAAATATATTAAAATAGCCAACAGTTATTATAAATTGTGATAATATTATATCACAGTATTGCTGTTTTATTGTATTTTGGATCTAATAATGCAGTCTTCGAAAAAATACATTTACATTTAGTCATTTAGCAGACGCTTTTATCCAAAGCGACTTACAACTGAGGACTAAACCAAGCGAGTCATTGTGAAGAGGCAAAAACAACGCAAGAAGTGCTCAAAATACAAAGTTCAGACATTGCTCGGAGTAGCATAAGCCAGACAAGCGAGGATTTAAAGGAAAAGGAAAGAATTTTTTTTTTTGTTATGATACCCCAAATCTTTTGAAAGGTAGTGTATTTAATTTATGTGGGGTTTTTTTTTTTTTACTTCTATAGGTGCCATTTCAAACATTGTTTCTTAATATCATTGTAACGTCTTCGGCAAGGATGAGCAGAAGAAGGGATTCGCTATAGTGCTTTAATCAAATGAAACGCAATTATCCAGGAATCAAAGGAGTAAACAAAGGCAGCATAACAGCATGTATAAATAAACAAGACAATACCTGACTAAGAACAGAACCAAACTCAGGACTTAAAGGATTAGTTTACCCAAAAATGAAAATTCTATCATCATTTACTCACCCTGATGTTGTTCCAAACTTTCCAAAAGTTTCTTTCTTCTGTTGAATACAAAAGAAGATATTTTAAAGACTGTTGGTAACCAATCAGTTGAGGAGCACCATTGACTTCCATAGTATATATTTTTTCTACTAAAGCATGTCCTGTCACAGTAAAACAGCAAGGCAATAGGATGACGATCCTGTTGATGATATGGCTAAGCGACAGGCAATGTCACCTGGGAGAGTGAATCACAGTTCATTTTCTACATGGATCAGCACACATCTTTGTTACTATGGAAACAAGGTCAAGTGAGGTCAGGGGTCAACAAAGTTCAAAAGTGATACGTTAAGGTTTCCTGTCAGATCAGATGGTGAAAACAACTGCCATGACAACACTTCCCAAACAGTCAAGGAGACACAAAGAGACAGCATGTGAAGAAGGGTTTTTACTGTACAGCAGCCCATCTCAGCGATTTAAAATGTCATAAATAGTGTATGAGAATATGTCTGTTGAAAGATGCAATGGCACACAATCACGAGAAGAGCTAACACATACACTCTGACACATAAGCAAACAAACCCCTGAAAATGGACGTTACTTTTTAACATTTTAAGACATGTATGAAGCTTGAATGAGCATCGCCGCTGCACTGTCAGTAGTAAGATGAGTCAAAGAGATGGCTTGAAATGGTTTTTAAAGGGGTCATCGGAGGCCCATTTTCCACAAGTTGGTATTATTCTTTAGGGTGTTCATGTAAAGTTTGTAAAATACTTTGGTTAAAAGTCCTCAATGGTTGTGTAAAACAACACCATTTTTGCCTCCACAAAAACAGCTCTGTTCACAGCGACCCGTTTCGGTGCATGTCTCTTTAAATGATAATGAGCGACTGCTCACCCCACCCCTCTGTAGGGCATGTCGACACAAGACACGTAAAGTGCTGCCTTGGCAGACACTATACAAATGGCGGAGGGCGGAAATATGCTAATACGGGACAGTCCGTCAGCGGTCGTGGGCGGAGCATGAGCAATATGACATCATATTGCCCAGAAAATCCAAACGGCTTGATTATTGAGAGTGTTTAGGCTTTTTGAGGATTAAAAAAAAGGAGTGAATGGATTTTTTTTTTCATTGTATGGTGGTTGTGTCCACACACTGCAAAGACACATTTATATGCAAACACCATATAAAAGTGAATTTTGCATCCGATGACCCCTTTAAAGCTCAGGTGAGACGCATCTAAAGATTTCAGAAGGCTAAATCAAATCACAATAAGGAACAATGCATAAAATTAAACTCAAACCAACTCAGTAGGGCTTCTAAAAACGCAACATAGGGGACCGGAAAATCTGTTCAGTGCAATAGGCAATTTTCTTTGTCAACAGAGTTAACCCACTTTCTACGTGTTATTTGTCACAATCAGATTTCACAATGATTCACACTGATTACAATGAAGAGTGCAGAGGGCTCTTTAAACATATGTGTAATGCTTTCTGTGGTATTATTCCCTTTTAGAAAGCTCTTTGTAGCTGAATTGGGTGAACTTTTTGAGAAAAATAATAAAACAATGGTTTTGAGTGTGGCTCATCCAATCAGAATTAAGAGGCTCTTTTATAATGTAATTAAAGTGTGATGACTCACTCACCACTAAACATCATTCAAATGCTGGCAACCTAATAGCAGTATACATGCTAACATTAATACTTGTACAATTCTCCCTTTTTTTATAATCTGGTCAAAAGGACGTAGCCTATATCCTACATTATAATGCAGCGGATGCCCTGCATTTTGGCACGGAAACAAGAAAGTACTCTTATTCTTCATAGAGAGAGAGAGAAAGAGTAAGCGAAAGAGTGCTGGAGAGCAGAATGTACATCACCATGCAAGTGTCAGTGCTGATGGCAGCTATGTGCACTGACAGCTATGCACAGTTTTACTTAATCATGTAATGAGAATGGTGAAATGGGGAAAATTCTGAGAGCAGCTGCAGCAAGAAATTAACACGAATGAAGAGCTTTTTCAGATAAAGCATGCAGAAAAATATAGCCACTGACACGTGCCCACCAATACAATTATAATTAGAGGTTCTTTAAAAAGTGTTGTGCCTTCAGTGGTCATTACTTTTAGGTATATTTCAGATAAGCAATTTTGTTTTAAAGGCTGGTGATTACAGTCATTATATATATTATTTCTTCAAATCAAAATTAAACAATAACAATGTCATATTTGGTAAATGTTTAACACACATTTTTTTGTTTTATGTTTAACACAATTTCTCACCCACTTGTTCTTGGGTCCACTAATAATCTTGAAAATAAAAAGTATTTTGAACAATGTTTCAATTATATGTCTAATGAAGTTCAGGGGGGTCCAGAACAACATCGGACTTTTGAATTTCACAGAAGAAAGAAAGTCCTACATGATGATGACAAATGTTTTGTTTTTAATACAGCTGTTGGAAACCGACTGCCTGAGAGTTAATCATACAGTTTAGCGGTCATCATTAAAAAATATTTGACCTCAGAATGCCACAACCGACCAATCAGAATCAAGTATTTCAGTGAGAAATGTAATAATATGTTTTTATTTACTTTAATATGCTGCATTAGAATTACGTCTTAAAGCTTAGTGAACTACGAGCTTGTTAAAAACTGAAGTTAAACCGCAAATGACATCACAGGACTCGTAATTAAATTATTTGGATGACAGAGGCCTTTGACGCAAAGCTAAATAAAAACGTTACAGTGGTAAAATGCAACAGAAAAAAGTCAAGTTACCTATATATGGCGCTTTATACAAGAGCTTGATTCAACGCAGCTTCACGGTGATAAACAATATTAAATGATGCAAACAGAATTCAATTGCAAATGCAGCTCTAAAAAGACAATAGTAAACAGTCATTATTCAGTTCACTGAATTATTCACTGAACAATCAGTTCAGTGTTGATTCAGGTTGGTTCAATAACTGTCACAGTTGTGTTCCGTTTAGTTTGTTTTCATTGGACTTGTCTACCTGTCGTCATGTCACATGTCATTATCATTATTAGTTCATCCGTCTCACCTGTCACCTCGTTAGTCTTGTCAGCTGTGTCTCGTTTCCCTGAACTGTTTCCCCATGTATTTAAGCCCTGTGTTTTGCCTTCTTCGTTGTCCGTTCTATGTTGTATTTGGTGTGTGTGAGCAGTCAACCCGTTCTTTACCTGTTCGTATGATATTCTTGTGAGTAAACGTTTATATTGGAGCTTTTGCCTATTCGCCTTTCCTCTACCTACACCACACTGTGACAATAACTGTGTAAAGTTCATCAATTATGGAATAAGTTCAATTCATCTATAAAGCAGCTCTGAAGAAAACAGTGATGTCATCATTTAGTTTAGTTCAGTTCCCATCCAATAGTGTCAGTGCATTTCGGTCAGTAATATTGGACAATATTAACTGTCCTCAACTTAGCAAGCCAAAAGTTGACAGTGGTAAGAAACCCAAACTCCATCAGTGGAGAACAAAACCCTGGGAGAAACCACAGAAACCCGTCTTCAATGAGGATCTGTGCAGATAAATGGCTGTCTAGTCGACGAGGCCTTATTTTTCAAAGATCAGGTCATTTTCCGAAACATCTGATGCAAGTTATTTATAGATTCACCAGCAATAACTATAGTACTTGGCATTTATGTACAATATTACATAAGCATTGGATAGATTTCCTGACTTTCTCATGATCAGGGTCATTACAGTCATTCCAACACAAACTCTAATGCCCTTAGTTCAGGGGTTGTGACAAAAAGCCTTTGGCTCAGCTCTGCTAATTAAATTAGTCTCAACCTCGAAGCATGCAGAGAGGCAATGAGGGAACATTAGTTATTTTATCTTGATGCCTCCCCCTTCCGTCTCTCCATGGTGTTTTAATTGGAGGATGGGGAGAGTGAACAAAACTGTTGTTTTTAACACTGTATCTGGCAGATTCTACTCATCAGCTGGACAACAATCAGCTAGCATTTTTATCAGCCCTTGATGCAATGAGTCATTGACCAGGATAGTCAATCTTTAGATCAACCAGGAAATTCACTGCTAAACGAGATGAGTTCATTAACTACAATAAGTCTACCCTTGCTTACAGACCGCCCACAGTCCTTCACTGACCATCTGATGCATATTGCATAATGCATAATCACAGGCAGAATAGGCTATATATATATATATATATATACAAGAATAAATAAAATATTAGAAAGATTAAAATATATAGAAATGCAAAACAGTTATTTTAAAATTGTAATAAAATTGTAATTCTGCAGCTTTAGAAAGCATAAGGAGAGACTCGTTTTGAAATCTAAAAAAAAATCTTACACTCCCAAACTTTCGAACAGTATAGTGTGAGGAGTTGTGTACTCTCTCTCACAAATGCACACACACACACTTTTCTGCTTTATTTTCCATGTTATCTGTACATCTGTTTGTGACTTAAATTCATTTTTTCCCATGCCAATTATTGTGCTAATCTATTTTAGATAATCCAACCCTAATATTAAAGCAAAACAAACTGCAGCTGGTCGCCGTCAGTCAGACGGTCTGTTCCTGTCAAAGTGGGAGGATAAGAATAAGATAGAAAAAGCTGCAATAAGGAATGGAATTTATCCGTAGTTAAAATTCGGGCTACCTGAGACCATACGCTGAGTGGAATAGTTGTGAAAATATGAGGTGAGTCCTCAGAGAGGTTTACAGTAAGCGTAACTGCATTACTTCCTGCACTCCGGTGGTACCCACAGTGTTCTGCATGTTCCCATCAGTTCTGTTCAATTCATCCAATGCAAGAAACATGTCTCAGCTAGTTACCTTTGCAAGTCCAGCACGTAGTTTAAGGGGACCTGCTGTCATCATCTATCATTAGACATGTCATACACGATCAGTCATATAAATCTCTCCATCGCTCCCTATCTGCATTCGCTTGGTCCTGTCTGCATTTATATATGCTGTTTGCTAATACAAACACATTTCTGGGTCAGAACAAAGAGTCAGCATGAGGGCAAGTGCTCAGACATTAGCATGATCAAAATCTGTTCTGTGCTCTTCCAAAAATAACAACACAGCCACCCTGACAGAATGTGTGAGCTTATGTGTGTGTGTGTGTGTGTTCATGTTTATATTACATTGTGGGGACCAAATGACCCCACAAGTATAGTAAAACCTGAAATCACCTACATTGTGGGGACCAGCCAGCGGTCCCCATGAGGAAAACAGCGTATAAATCATACTAAGTAATGTTTTTTGAAAATGTAAAAATGCAGAAAGTTGTGTGTGATGGGTAGGTTTAGGGATAGGGGCAGTGTAAGGGGACAGAATATACAGTTTGTACAGTATAAAAACCATTACGCCTATGGAGAGTCCCCACAAAGATGTGTGCGCCTGTTTGTGAGTGTGTTGTGTGGTTCGGGGTGTGGTGGGGGGTGGGGGGGGGTGGGGGGTGTGGGGGGGGGGGGGGTGTTTGGGGGGACGTCGATCTATGTAATGTTATGCATGAAATAACATCAACTCTTTCTCTCTCTTTGGACTCGCTCCTGTCTCTTTGCCTTTCTCCTTACAGAGGTCAAACTCTTCCTTTGGAAATAAGAGGTCTAAAAATCAACATAAAATGCTGTTTGAAGTCCGTTTTACTTATGTAATATATGTTGAATTTCCAACTGAACTAGCATATTAAATGAGAAAACATAAAACATGAAATAATTTTTCCATTTTCCATTGGATGGTGAAAATGGGGGTTACCTGAATTGAGCCCAAAACACTGCCTAAATAGCTATTCAAATGTTGCTTAAAGGAATATGTGTTGGTGGTCAAAATCCAGCTCTGGCCGCATTGGGGGATAAAAAGAAAACAACACTTTTGTGCTACTGTACTGAGGAAACACTTATGACACATGTGTCCGAAGGCAAGGCTGAAGAGGCAGAGGTGAACGAACAGACATTTGATTTCTACGCTGTAATGCGATCTGATGCATAATACAGCAGTGCAGGGATTGGATTAAAAGAGTTCATTCTCATGAAAAGCTCAGAAACTGATGACGCAGATACGTACTCTCCAGCCACGGCAGCCAATCACCACTTCAAATTAACGCATATATTCCTCACTTTTCGCGACGTTGGTTCAACTTTGCCTTTTAAACTGGAAGAACGAAATAGAACGAAACCACTTTTCCCTTAATAGTAAACATAAGGAGTGCTATTGTTGTTTTCATTGATGTGTAACCTGTACATATCTGTTAACATCTCAAAAATGTGTTTTAGGGTTTCACGGCAGAATTTGAGGCAGAATATTGATTGTCATAAAAAATCCAATTGTTCTACCTTTTTTTTTTTTTTTTTAAAGTTTACAGTGGGGTAACCTACAGTCTAGTTACAGTGAGGCACTTGCAATGGAAGTGAATGGGGCCGTTTAGCAAACATTAATATAGGCCTACTTACTGTTTCAAAAGTATACCCACAAGATGCAATGAGAGTTGACATGACTTTAGTATGGAAAAAGCTCAAATAATACACAAGTTTTAACAGAAGAATTAATGTAAGTGTTTTTATTTTTATAGGCTTCACATTTCACATTCACAAAAAAATGCCCCATTCAAAAGTGCCTCGCTGTGACATTGATGTTTGCCTTTTTCTCTTATGAAAACAAGGGACAAGTTGAAATACTTTTTAGTGGTAATCGACATTTTGCCACAAATACTGTTGAATGAGCTTAATTTGTATTGATGTTACTACAGTGCTCCAATGTTACATAAATCAGTTTTTATTTTCATTTAAACAGAAAACAATATCATGAGCCAACGGTCACCTATGCTCAATCTAATTAGTATAAATAGCCAATATACTCTGATATCATAAGATAAATTTTATAAAACGGATAGTTCCGGTCCTTGATTCTGATTGGTTGAGCCGCGTTCAAAGCCGTTGTAAATTACTCAACAAACATACACCATGTGACCGCATTTCATTAGTATTAGTGATACAACAGTGATTCTTTGTAGCTGCATGTGTTGCTTGGCAACATCTTTAGAACTAAATTGCTTGGCGGAGGAATAAATGTGTTGTAACATTATATTTTTTTGTTTCTGGTGTTTATTTTATGAATAAAATAAATATTAAAATTAATATTTTCCGCTCCGCGTCGAGCCTAACAACGCCCCTTAGCTGTTCTAAATTCACTGTAAATCACGGTTTTGCGAGGCTTATTGCTTTATTTTACCACCCAGGCAGATATACACCCTCGTATGAATCGACATTTGCAGTGTTGAACAACAATGACTTCCTTCTAATTAGTAATGTTCTGCTCAACTGTGCTCGCCCCCTCCCCCCCTCCACACAATGTTTGCATCATACTGCACAAGAATGACGAGATATATCCATGGAAACAGGGCCCTCCATGTTTGGGCCCTCTGGCTCTTCATATATGCACTTGCTGTGTTGTCCATGGACTTGCTGAGTGTGTTTAAATGTGCTAGCGCATGTATGTGAGCGATTGTCGGACAGCCGATGGCCTAGATTTACAGCGTGCCAAAGAACGCACCACTCCCTGTGTGTGGGAGCAGTGTGCTCTGAAGCGTACTCACCCCGAGAACTGCACCATGCTTTTCATCATTCACACACATTCCTCTATCCATTGCTGTTCCTCTTCCTTTTTTCCTTCATGTGCCTTCTCTTAAGTGCCTTATTTTACATTTATGAACACGTGATCAATTGGAAATAGGTCAATGTGTTAATAGTACCAGATAGTGTTGCAAGAATATAATGCTGCTTACAGCTCTAACCTAAGATTTATTCTTTTCCATCATGCATTGTTGTAATGCAGGGCTCTTTTTAAGACGTTTATTGCATGAAAATCTGCATGCCATCACAAACACGAGCACAGTATGCATTTGCAGTCCCTGTATGCCAAGTGTAAAACAGACATTTATGGTGCACTGCAGTTACGTGTCTAAGCTTCTGAGAATGTAAATGTATTATAGTTATTCTTGCATTGGTGAATCTCTTCTCATAAAAACTGAGAGATGAATATTCATGAAGACCCTTAGGGATAGATCGCTGCGTGTCTGAAAACTAAAAATAAAATGAAAAAAGATACAAATGTGCTGGGATCGAGTCCTATGCCTTATGTGAACCCTGCATGCTATGGCAGTGTTTGAACATACAATCATAGACTCCTCCAAATCTACACCATAGAATCCAGCTTTATCTGTACAGTTAGCATGGCAGAGGAAATTCTTGCACTGTTTAACCAAAAATCTGCCTCTAATGACCTTATATTAAAGTTTTTGTATCTGCCTAACATACCAACTCGTAGGAGTGACGAGTGACTGGGACTAGTCACATTTTACTCCAGAAGGGCCTACTGCTTTGTAGGTTTATTTTTTGAAAGTCAATTCCTATAGGCACAGCTTCAACAAGAAATTAAAGCTGCAAGCAGCATTTTAGCGGTGTTCAAGCAGTTAAGGCCTTTCAGGCCGTTAAGCACAAAAGCATGAAAAGACAGTAAGTTTTATGTAGGAAGCATGATTTATCATGATATACTACATTTCAGTGTGATTTTTCATGATTTACCATGTTTCAGTATGATTTACCATGAATCTAACATGATTTTCCATAGTTCACCTTGATATACCATGTTATATGATGATTTACCATGATATAGCACATTCTAGAATAATTTACCAGGATTCTAGCATGATTTACCTTTTTTACTATGATTTACCATGTTTCTGGCGATATTTACCATGATTTACCACGTTGATAGCAATTATGTGAAGCATAAGAACAATTGAAGTGATAAACTCTGACAAAATATGAATGTGTTATAATAGTAATTGTTATATAAGTGATTTTATAGTGTCTATATACAAAAAAAAGAATATTAATAAGAAGAGTGGCCAGCAGAGGGCAGTAGAAGACCACTTATTGGCTCACTTTCATTTTCAACTACTTTGTTTCTCCAGTATTCTCCACTGAAGCAAACCATTTTTTTCATGTTAACTCCATAATGCCTGCTTACACACACATACACACACACACACACACACACACACATTTTTGGGATATGTTATTGTGAAAATCTGTTTTAATGGTATATGAGCATTTCAAATATTTCTTTGCAATGTAATAATATAAAACTAATTAAAGAAAATGCTTTAAGCATTTGTTTGTTAGCCAATGCTGAGATCTGATAAAAAAAGATTAAAAATATCTAATGCTGCTGCTCCATCTAGTGGACAACAGTGCTATTACAGCCTACTTATACAATAGGCCATGTTTTTCATATCATTTAATCTACACACCCTCATTCTGATGTAGATAGAGACATTTGGAACTTCAGGAGCCAATGTGACTCAATTGTCACTTCAATAGACGATTTTTGACTAAATGTTATTGTAAATGTTAAAATAGTGAATTTATAAAGTCTAAATATTAATTATAGTTGAGTAGTGTGACAAAATGACTTTTTTTAAACAGCAGCTGGCAGTAAAATACCACTTATTGGCTGTTATCCTTTTTCAAGCTGTTATAGCTGTTCTTGAGCTTTTTTTAAGAAGCTATGAGCATTTATTGAAAAGATATTGGCTTTCGGTCAAGGCTACATATTGAAGTGACCCTATTATAGTCATCCAAATGAAGAAGTTATACATTTTCCTATAATTATTGTTGTAGAGAGTACAGAGCAATAGATGCATTTTGACAAAATGTGATTGTAAATGTTAAAATATTGATTTAATAAAGTCTAAATATAAATTATATATAAAAATATTAGAGAGTAGTATGATGAAATGACAGCAGGGGGCAGTAAAATACCACTTATTGGCTGTTATAGCCATCCAAGCTGTTATAGCTGTTATAGCCATCCAATTAACACTCTATTATAGCCATCCAAAAGAAGTAATTATACCTTTTCTGATAATTATTGATCTAGAGAGTCCAGATAATTGTACTGCACTGGTTTTAAACATTAAGATATGAAAATTATACGATCATAGATGGAAAAGACCATTTACAGCCAATACAGGCAATTTACCATAGGAAATACATGGGTTTAAAGCTTTTCAACAGTTATAGCGCCACCTATTTTCCGATCTCCATGAAACGTTGCATGCTTCTTCACCATGGTATGGCACATATGCTCATCAATTTTTGTGAAGTTCTGAGTTTTTATTTATGATTTATAGGCTTTTGAGTGTGTTTTGACACACCCCTTTTATAAATGACCCTGTTATAGCAAAGCAAAGGGCAAAGTTCAACTTTTTTTCGATAATTATTGATCTAGAGTGTCCAGAGAATTGTCCTAGACTGGTCTGGTTCCAATCGGGCGAAAAACCAGGGACTAGTTTGCAAAAGTAGGTTTTTAACATATTCGTGAATATTTAATGAACGGTTTGATTGACAGCAATGGTTCTAGAGGCAAAGTTGTTCAACATGAGGAGATCTATCAAATGATATGCATATTGTGGGGATGTGTGCAACACCACGTGATTACAGAGCCGTAAAACTCGTTAGCGCCAACTAGTGGCCGATTTCTTTCAAAACTCTTACAGACCTCTTGGGCCATGAGTCGAACATGCCCATAGAGTTTCGTTCCGATTGGCCTCCGTTAACCTCGTCTCACAGGTGCTCAAACTTCATTGGCCGATGGCGGCCATGTTTTTTGAGATACGCCAATATCCTTTTACACATACATGGCACCTTGGACCAAGACACTGCATACCAATTTTCAAGTCAATCGGACAAACGGTCAGGTGGCCACACCCCCTTTTATGTTTTTTTAATGTTATAGCGACACCTAGTGTTAAATCGACGCGGTTTTTTTACTGTGACCCCAAACTGTCCTCATACACAAGTGTGTCAAGTTTGGTGAAGATATCTCATTCACTTCTTGAGCTATAGACGTTTTAGTAAAATAGGCTCCTCCCACAACGTTAATTTTGCGCCCCCTAGCAACCGGAAATCGAAATTTCAACTTTTTTTGATAATTATTGATACTCAGACTCCAGAGAACATTTCTGCACTGGTTTGGTTCCAATCGGGCGAAAAACCAGGGACTAGTTCGCAAAAGTAGGTTTTGGACAAAACCGGAAATAGCGGAAAAATTTGCATACCGGAAATGAAATCGGAGATATACGTTTTTTAAGTCAAGAGTCCAGCTTTCCAATGATATACGACACTTGAGTCTACGACATAGGATCTAGGAGTTATGATCACTTTCGCGTTTTTGTTGCTATAGCGCCACCTATGGGCCAATCGGGCTCATACTCTCTCAACCTCTCCTCGATTTCTGTGCTACCTTAATCCCAAATATCAAGTCTCTAGCTCTTACGGTTTGGTCTGCACGATGCGTTTTAGGGCGGAATAATAATAATAATAAAAATCAGCACAAATACAATAGGTTTTCAGCACTTCGTGCTTGAACACCTAAAAAGAAGGGAGAAAAAAAACCTATTAAACATTTTCACCAATGTAGTGCTGGAATAGATACAGTAGTTCACCCAACACTTGTTCTCACAATGGGAAGCTGACATGTAACATACATACATAGGCCTATAATGTAGCCTATATGTGAAAACAGTTAATGGACAATGGAAAAGGTAATATAAAATGTCTTTACAAACTAATGCAATGTCCTTCAATTTATGAAGTACGTGACAGCTTAACTTACCCCAATAAGAATGTGACAACCTGGAAGGAAGGATGCTAGTGTGTTTGTTATGAGTTTTACATGTTTACACAAAAGCTAAATAGCTAATATGCGACCAAGTTATTTGTCTTCTATTTTAAGTCCTCTCTCATCCAGCTCATTGTCTCTTACCGGTTCCTTGTGTTTCCGAGTGATGTTTTCGATCTTCTATCGATTTATGTTCACCACAACAGCCCTATTGAAGCCTCCCAGGCCATCTTTACCACAGGCGGTGTGAAGACATTTGAGACTCAAAGTGGCGTTATCTTGCGTTTGTATCAACGTTTGAAAGAGGACAGCGCGAGACCGCGATTATGGACCGCTGAATGTCTTTATCGAGCAATCAGAATCAAATAGGGCCTAATTAAAAACTTATTGAACAATCCCACCCTTATTGCCCACAACAAGTATTTTTTAGCCTGACAATAGTGGGGAATACTGATAATGTTGTCACAGCGGAACCTGCCATTAAAAAGCCAAACATAGAATGTAGGCTATGTAGCCTACTAGGTATTGCCTAACTTACAAAAAAAAAATACAATACTGTAAATAGTATGTAGCCTACTATGCCCAGAGTTGAGAAAGCTCATTTTAAGAGTGCAAGAGTGTTCTATAACTTTCAAGGAGTGATTGAACAACTTTATCTCCTAAAGATGGACATTCAGGCATATTGAGACAAGCCATCCACTTTTACAAATAGGCTAAACCATATAGGAATATGGTCTTGCTGACAAAATCAATAATACATTGTATACAATTTAAAATTCTAAATGGTTTCTTTCAAAATTCAGTTATTATTCAGATAGCTCACACCCTACAGGACACAAACACACACAAATCCTTGTATATATACATATGCTGAACTCTTGAATACAAATGCTGGGCATTCTGCTTAACTCGCACATTCCTTTGCATCATGTAGACAGAATAATGACTGGTGCTTCACATGTGACCTGAAATCTGAAAATAGAGCAGAAGGGGCAGGGCTTTAATGAGAGAGGGAATAGGGGTAAAAGTGGAAAATGATCCATATTGTACAGCTTCCTGTCTCTGAGCCACATGCATACCACCTGGCCCTCATTGCTCCAGGTGCAGACAGAATGTACTGGCTCTTTTTCCTTATACGCCAAATGTGCTTGTTGACTCAGAGAGTTTGGAGAGTGTGGTAGGGGAGTAGAGAGCAGCTCATCTGTGCAGAAAGTGGTGTGACTCAGTGACATAATGCACCGTGGCTGCACCTCTCAGTGTTCCGCCGAGCTAAATAAATAAAGGCTAAAGCTCAAACATTATACGTGCTTCACAGATTCCCTCTGGATGATTTGTAAATGAAACCAGTTTGTACATCAAATGAAATCATATACAGACACACATTACACATACATATATTATCCTGTATATGTGTGCATACACACACACACACACATATACACTCACCAGCCACTTTATTAGGTACCCCATGCTAGTAACGGGTTGGACCCCCTTTTGCCTTCAGAACTGCCTCAATTCTTCGTGGCATAGATTCAACAAGGTGCTGGAAGCATTCCTCAGGGAGTTTGGTCCATATTGACATGATGGCATCACACAGTTGCCGCAGATTTGTCGGCTGCACATCCATGATGCGAATCTCCCGTTCCACCACATCTCAAAGATGCTCTATTGGGTTGAGATCTGGTGACTGTGGAGGCCAATTTAGTACAGTGAACTCATTGTCATGTTCAAGAAACCAATTTGAAATGATTAGAGCTTTGTGACATGGTGGAAGTAGCCATCAGAGGATGGGTACATGGTGGCCATAAAGGGATGGACATGGTCAGAAACAATGCTCAGGTAGGCCGTGGCATTTAAACGATGCCCAATTGGCACTAAGGGGCCTAAAGTGTGCCAGGAAAACATCCCCCACACCATTACACCACCACCACCAGCCTGCACAGTGGTAACAAGGCATGATGGTTCCATGTTCTCATTCTGTTTACGCCAAATTCTGACTCTAACATCTGAATGTCTCAACAGAAATCGAGACTCATCAGACCAGGCAACATTTTTCCAGTCTTCAACTGTTCAATTTTGGTGAGCTCTTGCAAATTGTAGCCTCTTTTTCCTATTTGTAGTGGAGATGAGTGGTACCCGGTGGAGTCTTCTGCTGTTGTAGCCCATCCGCCTCAAGGTTGTGCGTGTTGTGGCTTCACAAATGCTTTGCTGCATACCTCGGTTGTAACGAGTGGTTATTTCAGTCACTGTTGCCCTTCTATCAGCTCGAACCAGTCTGGCCATTCTCCTCTGACCTCTGGCATCAACAAGGCATTTCCGCCCACAGAACTGCCGCTCACTGGATGTTTTTTCTTTTTCGGACCATTCTCTGTAAACCCTAGAGATGGTTGTGCGTGAAAATCCCAGTAGATTAGCAGTTTCTGAAATACTCAGACCAGCCCTTCTGGCACCAACAATCATGCCACGTTCAAAGTCACTCAAATCACCTTTCTTCCCCATACTGATGCTCGGTTTGAACTGCAGGAGATTGTCTTGACCATGTCTACATGCCTAAATGCACTGAGTTGCCACCATGTGATTGGCTGCTTAGAAATGAAGTGTTAACGAGCAGTTGGACAGGTGTACCTAATAAAGTGGCCGGTGAGTGTATATATCCTATATAATTATAATGCTATAAACCATATGTATTTGTACATAAGTTTGTATTATTTTTATTTAATATAGAATATTATTATATTAATTTGAAATGTGTTTTTATGTTTTGTTTATTTATTATTTTTGTATTTATTTTATTTGTATTATTATATAGTGCGCGTGTGTGTGTTGCGTATATGTATGGTGTGTGTGTGTTGCGTGTATGTATGGTGTGTATGTTTAAAAAAAAAAAAAATTATTGGTTTACATTTTTTTAATGTTATCTGAAACAGGACACCTAGTAGCCACCAAATTGCAGTGCACAATGACTGATAGAGGAGTGGGACTTTTTTACTACTCTTGATATCCATTCTCCTTGTGTGTTACCTGATGGAGCAGGAGAAAGAGCCTGAGCATGGCTGACTGGACAATGTGGACATCTCTCTGTGAAGTTAACAACATTATGTCCCATACCCATCCCTTAATCTATTTAACCATCTCTGACATGCTATCTTAAGCATTAATAGACAACTGATTATACAGGTTTGTGACCAAGATAATAGGTCGTACTCAAGAAGAAAATGATTGAGACCGAGATTCTTCTTAATCAAGAAAATCAGTCAGAACTGCTGTGATGTCTATTTTGATCTGAGCCTTTCCTGGTGAAGTTGACATCGCAGCGCCACCATGTGGTTTGGTTTCATCAGGATATAAATAATGAATGAAATGCTGGTAAATGAAGTGCTAATATTTACAAGGAAGGTAAGAGATCACATTTACTGGAAGGTGGAAAACAAATAAAAAGACAAAGGTACAAATATTCAGATTTTAGTAAAAATATTTTATTACCCTAAACATTAACTTTACATGCATAGTGAGACATGAAGTATCTTACTACATCAAACTAAATAAATAAATCAAAAATCTACAAAAAAATAATACCGAAATATTAATTGTATGCCATTTAAGGCTCGGTTTTTAAACGCAACATTATTTTACACATTAAGAGTGTTAATTTAATTTACATGGTGAAATCAAATTTGTCCAGTGAACACAGTGACAGCATTTAATAATAAATGATGGGCAACTATAAATACCACAAAGGAATGTGCATAAATTGAGTAAACAAACGATTTTCATTTTCAAAAGGAAATCCTAAAGACTGGATGTTAAATCACTAGCTCTTTGGCATCAGGATCAGCACTGACAACACACTATCCTAAGGGCTGTAATATGCTGTAGTGACAGATGTTTTGCCAATCGTGTCTTTCTGTATCGAGTTGGTTCTGGATTTAGATGAGGATAAAAATAAACGTAGAAAGCATTCAAAGAACCGGACTCACCAGTAAGGGGCAGTAAGACCTCAAGATGCCACTGCCATTGAACGGTTTTGTGACAGGGCATTACAAGAGTTTGCTAAATTTCACTACCATTATTTGTTTTTTTTTTACAGTACAGAGAAACCTATAGCAGTTGTCATGATGTTAACAAATGTGTTTTATTAGCAATAGTGTGTAGTGTGTACTGGTAAATAGAACAGCTAAAAAATATATTTTTTAAACAAATATTATGTTCTGTCTCGAAATATATTACTTTAAGTCGGTTATTATGTCCAAATCTCTAAAAACAGATGCAGAACTCCCCATGCATGGAAGACATAGCAACATGGTCTTCTGTCTCTTTAACAATACGCAACTTTCATGCATTATTAAAATACAGTATTAATAATAAATATTATTTGGTGAACATCATTTGCAATATTTAGCCAGTATATACAAAAAGAAAATGCTTCTTGGCAAAGTAATACTGCCTTTGTAATTCAAAATCTCAGTGCAAAAGGATAAAATACAGCTTAATTTGAGCACAAAATATATTCACCTGTAAGAAGTATGACATTCACAGTAAAGAAAAGATTTACCACACAAAGGTCAGGTGAATAACACGTTCTTGAAAAAGATCATACAAACAAGCAGTTCTCCGATAACAAAACGTGTTGACAGTGGGGGGGGGGGAAACATATATCGCAAACTATATGCAAATAATATAAATTCAGACATCAACAATGCATAAAAATCTGCCAAGAAATCATGTAAATGTCAGTGTTGAATATGCCATTAGCAAATATGCATCAATGTTTTGGTTGTGGCATTAATTTGCCCAAAATAGTCTGCTATCAAAAATACTGTAGTGCAGTTCTTAATGGGCCGACTTTAACTAGGTCAAAGAGCCTTAGATTGGATAAAAGCATTTAATTAACAAAAAAGAAATAAATAATTAAATACAACAACATACAGCAGAATAAATAAACGATCATGCAAATAATACAGAATCATTCATAATCAGAGTTTCTATCTCTAAGAGAATATTCCCTTGCAACTCACGCAGACAAATCACCAATCTCACGGGAATTCGTACGAATTTTACGAGGTGGCTAATTCGTACTAATTCATACGACCTCACTCGTACAAATTCGTACGATTTTTGCTAATTCGTACATATTTTACGAGTTACCAAATTCGTATGAATTCGTACGAATGACCTACCCCTGACCCCGCCCCTAAACCTACCCATCACTGGGGTTTAGACAAATCGTACAAATTCGTACGAGTGAGGTCGTATGAATTAGTACGAATTAGCCACCTTTTAATCACTCGCACGAATTCGTACGAATTGGTCGTGAGATAGAGTTGGTAAAACCAACTTGATTCCTGTTTGGCAGCTAATAAGAAGACATATGACTGCTATATTTGCAAAAACAAACAGTATATGCCACAAAAACAATGTATAACTTGTGCTCATTTGAATTCAGATTGTGATTATGAACATTAGATACACATTAAATCTTTGGTCCAGTTGATATTATTACTGTAGCTGTCAAACATGTTGATAAGATTCTGATGTTCATTTCATAAATCAAACATTTTAAACAAACTTTCAGTTTCGTGAATCGCTTATGGTTTGTTAATTGTGTCAACAGTGAATTATAAGTCATGCTTCTTGTGCTAAACGACAATGTAATCATAATTACATTCAGGTCAGGTTTTAATTTCTTGTACGGACATCATAAAATCATACTGCAATTTACAGCTGGGCCGATTTTTGCTGTGGATTTGAGTGAACCTAAAGCTCCTTGGAAGATGAAGGCCACGTATTCCTGACACAGAGATGGAGATGCATCTTCAAGGTATATGGTAGAAATCTGCATATATCTGTGCAGTCCAAACCCAATCACATCCTGCATACCACAAGGAATGACGCATACTTGGGTGACATGAACACAGTCAGTCATTCTCGGGGGACAATAAGTTGAACTGAAATGCATGCTGACATGTAAAAGTATAAACCCTTAGGTAAACTGTGACACAAAAAAGGACGCACACTTAAATCACTGCAAACCCCTCAACACACGCCAACAGCAGGGGCTTTAGAAGTACAAGTAGTAGGTCCAGTAGAGGAGGTTGATGAAGATGAAGGAGAGGGGGAAGGACAGCCGCGAGTAGTTGTCGATGTAGTGCGGGTTCTCCACTTTGCAGCAGTTCAGACAGCGTATGATGCGGCGTGTCGTCGACATGCACTTGGTGCAGCGGTTCTGTGGCTGCGAGTTGATCTCTTCCTTACTCTCACTGGGGGTGGGGTTGCTGGTGCTGCCCATCCGGGACAGCATCTCCTCCCGTTTACGGGCCCGCAAAGCGCGGCTGCCGATGGAATTGACGATGCCGTTCATCTCGTCCTCGCGCTCCTGCATTTCCTGGCCATACTGATGCAATAGTGAGACATAAATGTGTTTGATTTATTGTCATGACTATGGCAAGGTGAAGATGATCTTATTCATGGCCATTATGGCATCGTTACTTGTTCAAGTTTATGTAGATATATAGGTTCCTACCATATATGCATTGGCAGCATTCGGCTGGTGTAACGTGCAGAAATGGGCAACTGCATATTCAATCAGTGCGCCAAAGATGAAGCTGAAGCAGATGCCCAGATACACATCGATGGCTTTAATGAAGCAGTTGGCATTGGGTAGAGAGGTACGGGCCCCCATCATCAAGGTGGTCATAGTCAAGACTGTGGTCACTCCTATGAGTTAATGCCAAAAGGTTCCGAGTTATAAAACATTAGGGAATCCTATAAACTGTCAAAGTCATTTGGTAATACGATTCTTTACTGTACAAAAATGTTCATTTTACTGACTTAATTTATGTTGATGTCATATGATTCATATTTTTACTGAATTGGTATTTGTTGATCTCTGCATTGTTTGAGATTTGTGTCGAGCTAGCATATATGCATCTCATGCAACTGTTGGATTTAATATATTTTATGTTAAGGTAATATGTTTGCCTATAGTTCTAATTGGCAAATAACGCCCATATCATACAGTGGTTTTAAAAATCCTGTGTAAAGGTGAAAGAAAGAGGTTTGTAGCTCCTTGCATTGCTAAATCTTTAGTTGCCTTGACAAGAATGTTAAAATTCAATAGACTTTTTGTTACTCATCAAATGAATTTAAGTAACCTATATAAGTTTTCAGTTGTTAGTTGAGTTCACTTAAATTGATTGTAATATGTTGTCTTTTTTTTTTTAGATTAAGAAAACTTTTTTACAGTGTATAATGCAATTAATAATTTCATTAAATTGTCTGAGGTTACATATGTAACCCGGGTTCCCTGAGAGTGGAACGAGGCACTGCATCGTGGCTTAACACTATGGGAACGCTTCACATGAGACAATGTCTGAAGCATCTGAAAATAGTCCTTTTTGGGCACAATAAAGCACTGGCTGTAAAACCATGAATTTCTCTCTGGGACGGGTACTTTCTCTATGGCCCCTTTCAACCAGGAGAGATTGTAGTTCCTGATTGAAAAATACTTTCTTGACATACCACTGTTGCTACTACACCATTGAACTGTAACCTGTAGCAGTAGCACTGTAACCTTTTCTTACGGTATTCAGTATCTACTGAGAGACATTCGGCAGTAGCTGCCACACAGTCAGAAAGTCTGACAGAGGGATAATTTTTTCGATGGAAATGGCCTGTCTGGTGCCCTGAATCAGAACTGGCAGGGACCAACCGAGCAGGCTGAATGGAAAGATGGCTCATTACTGAAGATGGAGCGAATGGCCTGTTGGGATCCTCCACCCCCCAAAACACTGTTAATGGTGGGGCTATGCCTGCAGAGGTGCAGAGGGCCGCAAAGGAAGGTCGGGCACACAATATTGTGGTGTCCACTGACCTCCTTGGGAGGGGTTGCCCTCGGGTGCCAGGGCTCACAACAGTCAGGAGTCAGGACTTTTTCTTAGCCTTCCTGGAAGAGATGACAGACCTAAGTTCCTGTCTCTCCCTGATAGATGTGTCTAAGTGCAATTCCCGGTCCCTCTGCATTTGTTAGGGGGGGGGGGGGGGGACGTGGCATTTTGCTCTTGCCTCCTTTCGCTGGACAGTTTCTTGGCCTCCTGGTACCTGTCGATGATGTCATTAACCGCATTGCCGAACAGGCCAGAATGTGAAATCGGGGCATCCAGAAGGAAAGCCTTTTCTTTCCTTTATCCCCGTGAGCAGCAGGGAGGTTGCCATCGGTCAGATGTTAACCCTTTCACACGCAAGTTTAAAATATTCTAGCTGACCCCCCTGCGTGAGTTTTTTAGGGCGTATCACCTTATTATTTCTATGGCGACGCGTCAAGCTTGCCATGTGACACACCGCAGCCACAATTGTGCTGTATGACAGATGTATAGCTTTTATTTAGTTTTTCATTTCTTATTCAAAATTTTCACAAACTTTAAATCATGAACTATCTGATATTCCGATTCTCAAATGTGTAAGTTAAAGTGTTTTGTCGTTTAAAAGCCTTAATAATGATCATGTAAGTTGATTAGTTCAAGTTACTGAATACTGAAGAGGTGTTGATATATTTTGATGAACTTATGTTAATTTGGCAATGACTGCTTTACGTTCTTACCTATGCAGATGCGAGCAGGTACAGAAGACTGACTGATCCAAAATGAGACCCAGGACAGGACCACCAGAGCACTGGAAGGAACATACGTCTCCAGAATGAAATATAAGATGCTCCGCTTGAGTTTGAAGTGGAAGATCAACTTTGGGTAGTTACCTGTTACATTATTAGTAAATAAAAGAGAAAGTAAAAACATCAATAAAGTTTTCAAAATATCAGTGTGTGTGTGTGTGTGTGTGTGTGTGCGTGTGTGTGTGTGTACATACCAGTCTCGTAAACGGCTTCAGATTCAGAGGTGTAGTGGTCCTCGAGGGTGTACTGAGCCAGATGTAAATGATCAAGACCGCTAACTGATTGGTTTCCCCGTGTCCAATAGAAAACAACATCTTTCACGTTATATCCCCCTGAGGAAAAAATAACATAATATGGATCGAAGAGCCAATTATCACCGCACAATAAGTAATTCCAATGCTGAGAGCTATTTACATCAAACACTTATAGAGAGCAGTAAGAAAGCATTCGATTACCACTGATTTTTATATGCAGCCCTGCTCGAGCACTATGCTATAATACAGGGATTACCATAAATTCAATAATTTTGAACAGAGCTGTTTAGTCATTTGTAAGCCAACCTGAAATGTCAATTCACCATGGGTAATTCTGTTACAAATACTGTTTTGATCTGCTATTTGTAATTGTTGCTTCTTTTTTTTTCTCATAGTGTAATTTTTGGTGAATTGTATTTAAACCAGCTAGGGTCAGTCTGACCCACAAACAGCATAATAATTATTAATGATGATAATAATAGTGTAATTCATGGCTTAAAAATCTACAAATTAAACAGCTCTGTTCATGCAGCACAGTGTATTTTGTTGTAATACATAATCTACACCTCAAGATGGCACTGTGTCATGCAAAGTTTAGTGTGCAAGAGAGTTTAAAAAAATAACTTTGCATATTATCTAGAGAATAAAACATTGTGAAATAAGTTGCCCTGATTCCATATATTTAAAAAAAAAAAAAAAATTAAGCATAGAGTAGGCTAGCTGTCACATTGTGTTGCTAATTTAAAGTCACCATGAAATCTAAATGGACAGTTCTTTTATTGTATGTAATATTGCAGTATTTATTATAAATTATTTATCTGTGCATATCTTTATTTTATTTCTTTAATTCCTGTGCCCTCGTAATCTTTAATCAAAATAACTTCCCCTCCCTCCTGGAGCTACATCTTATCTCTTCTCTGATGATGTGTTTACTGTTGCGAGGGCAGGACAACCTGTCACTCACATCACAGCAATCGCAAACCACAACGATTCACTCATCCAATCAATTCCAGATGGACAAAATCAAGTCAAGCCCTACATTATTTCTCGTTCAAGAAGCCGTTTCACTCTGACACACATCACAACAGGGAAGAAAAGACTATGAAACTTTAGACTTTATGGTTTATGCTTTTGGTTTGGTAATAGTCTAACTGGCTCCATTTATCTCCTGTTACATATTGTGTGAGTAACCATTCTGGACCTAAATCTTTGGTTAAATCAATTCAGAATATTTCTATTTTTGTCTCAGTATGGAACATTAAAAAAAACTCATGCCAAACCCTTACACAGCAGTCTTGGGTGAGTGAGCATATGGAAGATCGTGTATGCAGATTAATTTTTTAAAACTTAAGGGACATTTATGGTGTGTACACCTGGAGCATCTATCATTAGTGAAATTAATATTTCACAAGAGTTTCACAAATTTAAAAAGGCTTGAAACATGCATGTATCTTAAAGGGTTAGACACTCTTATGCCTGCCACACAGCATAAATCACAAGCACTCTGTAGTGCTGATTAAAGAAGAGACTAGAAGCACTCTAAGGTCAACTCATAAAATTCACTTATTGGGTCTCATTCACCATTTTCAACAATAATAGTAAGAAATGTTTCTTGAGCACCAAATCAGAAATGATTTCTGAAGGATCATGTGGAGCTAAAGACTGGAGTAATGATGCTGAAAATTCAACTTTGCTATCGCAAGAATAAATGATGCTTTAAAATATATTAAAATATCAAAACTTTAATTACAAATGTATATTAATTGTAAAAAAATGTTTTAAATAAAATGCCATCATGATGAGCATAAGTGAGCATTCTTTCAAAAACATTTAAAAAGTCTTACTGACATAATACACATTATTCACATATAAAATGTGAATAAATTCTAAATATACTGTAATGTAAAAATAAAAATGTAATATAACCCAACCCTACAATGAGTCTTTCTTATTTCAGAAAAAAAAATTATGCATTAAAGTATGGTGCATTCATCTGGCAATCATGTAAAGTCTAGGCATATATAAATGTTGTACATTGTAAACACCTACACAATTAGTAGTGAAGGAAACCCACTGAGTTATATCTAAAATATTTGGCAATGGTTTCAAGAGAAATAGAGAATTATTTTCATGAGCTTTCCTACAGCTTTCAAGTTGAAGCATGCACGTCTGCCTGTCCATGGGATATTTGGTTAGATCCATACTGCAGGCCACTGTGGTGGTAATTCTAGAGAAACAGAGAGGTAAAAAAAAAGAGAGTAACATACATGAGAGAATGTTGTTGCTTATATAACACTGGAAATCAGCTCACTGTCCGTGGACGCTACTTTCAAGCTTAATTTTTGATGCCAGCTGCCCATCTGTACAAACTAAGGCTCCGCATGCGTCCCCTGCCACCACCTCTATTTTTACCCTGTTTTCCACTATTGTGAACTCTTTCACTAGCCCATATTTATCCCTACCTCTTTCTAGTTGTCTTCAGATGCCCCATTCCCCCTATCAACCCTCCAGTCAGTCCATCAACAGTAAGCCCATTCCTCAACAATCCTAAGACCCCAGTATAGCATCTGAATGAAGACCAGATCCAGTGAATGACACCTCACTACCTCAGGGCATACAGCACAGTTCCGTTGGGAAATATCCGGATCAGTCTGTTTTCGACAGTGATGTCATGCAGGAAGGATTTCTTGGAATCCACAATGAATGTGTCAGGGACCCAAAGGAGTTCCACAAGTCTCCCATCCAGACTCAAGCTCTTATTGCCATCAAAACACAAGCGTTCATCTGTCCAGCGCTGACGAAGAAAGATGGTGGCTGTGTAATCCTGGAGAGGTTGAACAGAGATTCTTAATTCAGCGAATAGCACCACAAGCTTAGATTTACATCATACACTCAGCTCTTATACAACTCTGTCCAAAGATCAAAGGGGCCAATGATGTGACTTTTTTTTTTTATCTATTGAGATTTAAAAAGAAAAACTACATTAAAATGCAGTTCATACAGACAATGACTTGAACACACCTCTTGTATGATAATTCAAAATTAATTTAGCTGTTTATTGGATTTTTATATTATATTATATTATATTATATTATATTATATTATATTATATTATATTATATTATATTATATTATATTATATTATATTATATTATACATGATGATGAAAAGGGAAGGCTGGTTCATGCGAAATAGAATAACGCAAAGAAAATCAACTTTCATGACTCAAAACTGAAAACAATTGTTATAACGTTTGTAAAGATGTGTTCTATTTAAAGCATAAGGGAAATATGGGTTACACATGTTAAGGTGAAGTAGTTACATTGTACTTACTCAAATAAGTACTGAATAATATTAATTAACTACATGTACTTACTATACAGTTAGGGTTAGGCTTTGGTTTAGGGTTAGTTACTTGTAATTATGCATAATTTACTGTTAATACTATAGTAAGTACATGCAGTAACTATGTCACCTTAAAATAAAGTGTTACAATATTGTGTATAAGTTTCAATATTTTATTTACAGGGTTAAAAAAACATATATGCATGAATGAATCATTCAAAATAAGATACGTATTCAGAAAATAGATATTGATATTATGGATGAGAAAATATATTCTCATTTCATGCTGTCTTTTATTATGTTTCCTTTTTTATGATATATGCATTTAAAAAAATATGAACGCAACATGATTATTAAAATGACATTTCTAAGAACTTGACACTCGCATTATGAACTAGTTTTTCTCCTTTTCATCACCTCAAATGTATTTGTTATTGACCCCATATGCTTTTATATTAGTTATGCTTTGATTTTATAAACGCGTCTGTAAATGTTTTCTTCAGTTTACAATATAATATTATAATTTGAGTTCTTTCATGACAACTCTCAGAATGTTTGATATGGTAATGGATATATATGACAATGATAACATGTTTGGTCTTTTGGTCAGAAAATCTGCTATGCTGCTGCCGCCGCTGCTGCTGTTATTGCTGCTGCTGCACAGCAAGTACAGGACTTGCCATGGGAAATACATACACAACATGCTGCTGTGAGGAAGTAAGACTTGGTACTGCTGTACAATATAGCATACATGAATTACCCATAGCATATCTATACAGGTGGAGCTGAGGAAGGTGGAGCCGGGTTTCTGAAAGCGCGTTGCAAACTGCTACAGCAGACGCTGACCAAATATTTGAAAGCTGAGCAGCAAATTTATTGGCTACTAATACAGCAGGAACCAATCACCTGTGCCCTATATAGAACAATGTGATTGCAATCAGATTGAGTTAAGGACCTATAGCTTGTGCCATCTAGAGTTTCATGACAGAACTTTGTTTTTGTCTTAGTAATTTAGAAATATGTTTGGATGTTTGTGGTTTGTAAGATTATCCTACCATGTTGATTTCTGATATGGTGTCTATGCTGGCGATATCCAGACTCATGCCTACAGTAACAGGGCCATCTGAAAAAAAAAAAAAAAAAAAAAAAAAAAAAACACACACACACTGCATTGACTACAGAGTCACTGCTAACAGAGGAAGACAGCAGAAAAAGGGCTCTTAATTTACATGCGTTACAGGAGTGGACTGCATCAACTCAAGCCTGGAGCGCTTTCCGCTGAATTTAATTTAGTTTTAATTGCAGTTGTTGATGATGAAAGGATTTTAAGAGAAGATAAAATCCACTTATGCAATATAATAGTTTGTGTAAATGTAAAAGCTTTGTTCGTCGTACTGTCAAAGAATGGCCTAAGGTATTTGTTGTATCCCTTCATCAGTTTCTGAATGGTGGGAGGCAAAATCTCCTCCGTGCTGGCGACAGAGCCATCCATGATCCTGTAAAAGCAGCAGAACACAAAACACACACATTAAGCACTGCTCTACCCCACAAGTCAATGCAGGAAAACAGAAAAGCAATGTTACTTCCACCGAGCCAAGGCATGTTTTGATCATGTGGACTTTAATTGCCAATAACTTATGACCTAGATTTGAGAATATGTGTATTTTTAGGTTTCATCTGTTCTCTCATTAAAGCACTGCTGCCGACTGTGGCGCGTGCGATTTCAACGTCCTCAGTGATGGTAGAAGCGATTGTGTTCTTTTCCGCAGAGCGAAGTCTCCGTTTCTACAGTGATAAGGACCCGTGAGCTTCAGATATTATTCAGCTTCAGGGTAACAACCCCACAGAGCACAGTAGCACATGTAGGAAATACTTCAAGAGATGTCTGAAGAAAAAACCTGCTTGGTTGACACTACACAATATACTCATAAATATTCTAGAATGGAGAGAAACAAGTACAGTGGGCCAAGCACAGCAGGGGGACAGACGCACACATGGATTTTTACATGCTTCTCAATGCGGCAAATCTCTTACGTCTCTTCTGCTCTCTCAGACATCGCCCTATCCAATATTCTTCTTCTGCTATAGATACATGAGGTCCAAAAGTCTGAGAACCCGTTGCCAAATCTAGTTTATACCTGGAAATGAACAAAGTTTAGTGATCTTAAAATAATTAGAACAAAAAATGATGACGTAAAATGAATAGGAAATATTTAAGATTCTGCACTATTTTTAGGTCACTAATTAAAGAATTAATTAAAAAATGAAAAAAAATGAAAAAAAAATTTGTGAAATTGATCATGTGACTCATTTATACTGATATTCAAATGTTGTTGCTTTCACTCAAGCTCAGGGTGCTCTTTGGATCATTTTCAAATCATACTGGATCACATAATCATCAGTCAAGTGCAGCTGTCATTTCAGTAAAAGATGGACAAATCAAATACTAAGCCATTCTGAAATTCATGTTCATTTTGCACACAATTACGGTTTAAAAGTTTGGGGTTAGTATTTCTATTCCGCAACACTGGATTAAAATTGATCAAAGGTGACAACAAATATGTTTATAATGTTACAAAATATTTCTATTTAAAATAAATGCTGCTCTTGTGAACTTTCCATTCATCAAACAATCCTGAGAGAAAAATGTATCATGTTTCCACAAAAATATTAAGCAGCACAACTCTTTTCAACATTGATAAGAAAAGTTAATAATTAAGGTTTCTTGAGCAAATCAGCATATTAGATATTATATTAAAATGGAAAAAAATACTATTGTATTGTAATGATATTTCACAATTTCACTGTTTACTGTATTTTTGATCAAATAAAGGCAGCCTTGGTGATCATAAAAGTCTTTTACAAATTAAATTATCTTACTGGACTCCAAACTTTTGATTGGTAGTATAAAATGTCACACAAAAAGCATTATGAGGAAAATTCTGACTTTTGGACCGCCAATTCAATTTAAACATTGTCTAATTAATAAAAAAAATCAGGAATAACTAAAACTAACTAAAAAAGCAACACTAATTTGAAACTATTATTCACCTGTATTCAAGTATGAGGCATTTTTGTCCAGTTTTGATTGTCACCCATAATATGTACAGAATTATGCATGCTAAAGTGCGCACTCTTATATGAAGAAGAAAGACAGAGATCGCCTGGGAAAGATCAAAAGAGAGGAAGTGAGACATATGGTGAGAGAGTGTGAGAGAGAGTTTGGAAGACAGACGGAGAGCTTCAGGTCACTGATATGATGTCTCTATTATTACTCTCCTTAAACTGTTAACAAAATAAAAATTAAAAATTAAATAAAAATGGAAGTGAACTGCATGCAGGTCACCGGCTTTATATTAGCCCCTATATAAACACATGGAAGACTGTTCAAAACATTCTTCACCTCTCAGACACATCTGATCACATTCTGCATTCTGCTCTTGCTTTCTACATGATGTATAGCTATTTTCACTGGTAAGTACAACTAGTGTTTCAGAACATTTGTTTTTAAGTAGCTCCACTATATGAAGTCTGTCTCTACATGCCACCCATAGTGTTGAAGTGTGCAATTTCACCTTAATAAGCAGAGACAAGTAAAAGTAAGCCGTTTGTAGTTTGTTTTTTCCCTGAAAACGTGTCTATGTGGTTTTAGCAAAACATTGCTCTGTTTGTTTGAGCATCCCGACACAGTGACATCGGCTCAACCAGTGACATGACTTTGGTGACGGGGTTATCAAACAGTCTGACCAATGGCAAACAGTCATTATTTTTTTGTAATTATGTTTGGTGACACCAGTGGCGCAGAAATTACACACTTCAGCTTTAATCGACCATAAACATCCATCATACCCTTACAGGCATCTAACACCATATATTCTTTTGTTGCATGCTTTGACTATTTATGCTATGCTGCAGTCAGGGCTAATAGATACATTTGTGCATTAGAGAAAATGACAGTCTTTTATATCTGCACTTTTCATTTATTTTGATCACTTATCACCTTTATCATTATTACAATAAAGCCAACATCAATTCAAATAGTGATATAAACTAATTTTAGTACTGTATAATATAAATGCATTAAGTCAAATATAAAACAAAATACCAACTAAATATAAAATTTTGCAGAAAACTGCAGTGATGGAAACACATGAAATTACAATAAACACAATTAAACATATTAATTGGTATGTAAACCCGGGATGTCAAGGAGCCACAAGATGATATCAATACATAAAATAATTTTGGAATCTTTTTTGATCCGGTGCTTTAGAACGTCTCCGTTACTAATGAAGGCCCTGAAGGAGGGAACGGAGATGTTATGTCAGAACTGACTGATGCAAGAGAGCCCAATCACCTTCGAGTGGCAACAAAACATGCCAATTCACATTGGCGAGTGAGATTTGTATGGCAAGCCACTCCCCGTACATATGGGTTTATAAGGCAGCGTGCAACTCACTCATTCAAGTTTGCGCTGAGGAGACGGGGATCCCGGCCATTCAGTGGTGGTACAGGGGTTGTGGCAGGCAGGATGTAACATGACGTAACGTATCTCCCCATTAGAGAGGAATGGCGCTGCAAGTGAGAAGCCGCGCCAGCCTTTCCACATATTACCTGTTTGTACCCAACACCTAGGAAGAAACTGGCACCTTGGGACTGGTACGCCAAGACGATGGCATCCACTATCCAGTGGGTCAACCTTTGTTTGGAGACAGCCTTTCACTTCTGCTGACCTCCAAAGCAAACAAAGAGCTGCCCGAACTTCTGAAGCTCTGCCTGCGGTCCACGTAAACACACAGTGCGCGAACAGGACACAGCAACACAAGGGCTGGATCAGCCTCCTCCAGGGAGGAGAACTCCTCCAAGTTCACCATCTGGCCCCGGACAGGAGTGGTGGGAACTTTGGAATTAACTCAGGATTAGGTGAGAGTCTGGCGGTCCAAACGAAAATACCTGCAGGTCCCCCACCCTCTTGATAGATGTGAGCGCAATCAGGAGCAATGTCTTGAGAGGGGGACAGGAGCACTGTCTTCACTCAACTGACTGAAGAGGGGATGAGGCATGGTCGAAAAGGGTACCTGATGACCAGGTCGTCCTTTCCCACTCACTGTCTACTGCGTTGTGATGTGCTGCGATAGCAACATACAGTTTTAAAGTGGAGGGAGACAGCCTTTGTTCCAACCCTTCTTGCAGGAAAGAAAGCACAGCGCTGATCGGCCATTTACGGAGGTCTTCCCAACGGGGATTACACCAATCAATGAACAGGCTCACACTTCAATGCATAAGCTCGCCTATTAGAGGGCCTGTACTTGCACAGGACAGATATTTGCGTAGGCCCCGGGGCCAGCTGTGTGCCAGTGCATCCGTGCCGAGGGTCCCCCTGGTTAGGGAATAAAACAACAGGCAGTGGGAAGATTACAGAGAGGAGAACATATCTACCTCTGATCCTCCCAAAACGTTTTTCAAATCAGCTGGACCACCTGGGGGTGTAGTCTCCACACTCCTGGGAGCGTAAGCTGTTATGAGAGCAAGTCGGTTGCAAGTCGGGGGGGGGGGTGGAAGGGGAGTTGCGATATGAACATAGACCACCCTGGTGGTTGATGTATACCACCGTCACTGTGTTGTCCATACGTCCAGCACGTGCTTGTCCTGCAACAATGGTTGAAAGCGCAGGGCCAGCAGTACTGCTATCAACTCGAGGCAATTTATATGCCATTGCAGTCGAGGTCCTGTCCAGGAGCCAGAGGCTGCATGCCCATTGCATACAGCACCCCAGATCGTTCTGGAGCCATCTATTGTGATAACAATACGCCTTGACACTTGTTCTAGGGGCATGCCGGCCCGTAGAAAGGCAAGGTCTAAACACGGGCTGAAAGTACGGCGACAGATCTGTGTGATTATCATCCAATGTGTGCAACGGTGCCATGCCTGTCTCGGGACTTGGCCGTGTAGCCAGACACTGTGCAAGCAGCACCAGCTGAATTACAGACGTACCTGCGGAGGGGCAGTGAGGTGGAGCACAGGGGCCCAAACCGGAAGGCATAGCGTCCCAGAGTTGAGGCAGTGAGTGTGGTGTACAAGGGAGTGGCTGGAGATGCGTAAGGAGGTGTTGTGTCCTCGAACCACAAACTCCAGCCCTGTGGTAAAAGAAGAGATGGATGAGGAAGCATAGCGAAGCTCACTGTCAAACCGCACCTTGTGTGACCTCCTCTGTGGGAAGGAGTGATGTACCCACCATCTCCTGAAGAGCAGCTCCCTCCATCTCTGGGTTGGTGTTTTGCCGACCACCTAGAGGGTTTAGCGGTAGCTGAGATGGGCTGCGTCACCTTCCTGCAGGCAGCTCAACGTTGTGGCATGGGTGTAGGATGCTGCTGTGGCAGCACCGGAGCAGATGTAGATTCCGCAAAGGGACGCCCTCTGCCTGACTGGACAGGACAGGATATGTTTGATCGCCTCAGTTTGCTTATGTACTGCTGAGAGCTACTGGGCAAAGCCCTCGACAGTGTCGCTGAAGAGGGCATCCTGGGAGATGGTGGAGTCGAGAAGGCCTCCTTCATCTCAGCTAGGTTCAGCCAGAGATGACATTCCTGGACAACTAGTGTGGACATCGTCTGACCGAGCAGTAGGTCCATCGCTGTATGCAGTTCCTGCATCACCCCCGGTTCAGAACTACCCTCGTGCAGCTCTTTGAGTGCTTTGGCTTGGTGTACTTGACGAAGGGCCATAGCGTGCAAGGCGGAGGCAGCCTGTCCAGCGGAACTGTAAGCCTTGGCGGCAAGCGTGGCCGAGAAATCTTGGCTGTCCCACCATCTGACGGCAGATAAGCTATTAACATCCAGTCCGTCGCACGAGCCCCAAATGAGATGCTGGGTCCCCCATGGAAAGGACCAGCAGCCTCACCCGGAAACTGCGATGTGGCAGAGGAGTGGCAGGCCCGCAGGGCCACTATAACCGTCAGATCACTATAACCCTCAGGTCACCCTGAGCATTAACCGAAGTGGTCCTCTACAGTGCAGAGAGAAACCAGATCTGGGAATAACAGAGGGGACTCTTTTTCAAGGTATTGGAGTCTCAATCTCAGCATCGCGATGGTCATGTTTCCGCAGTGGGAGCATGATTCATCAACGAATGCTGCCTCAGCGTGTTTACGCTCCATACATGAGGCAGTGATCGTGGCTGTCAGACGGGCCCAGGAAAAGGATGCATCCAGAAACACACGGGTGGAGTGCCATCTTGAAAAATATGCAATGCTTGCGCTTTTAGGGAAAACTGCTCTTTTACTGGGGTGAAATCGCTGCACTTAGCTGTGCAATTGCTCTTTCAATGCAACCACCGCTAAATGTCTCCAACACAGAACTGCTTCCCTCTTGTTGAGCTCACACAAAATTATGATTGTCAGAGCGCTGAGTGTGACAACTGCTCGGCTCCGAAGTGAAACCTTGAATGAGTACGGGGAGTGGCTTGCAATGCAAATCTCACTCGCCAATGTGCATTGGCTTGTTTTGTTACCACTCAAAGGTGATTCTGCTCTCAGGCGAGATCTCATTGCGTCAGTCAGTTCTGACGTAACGTTGAACATGACTGACTGATAGGGAACTAAATGTTAAAATTACATTATAATAATAATAATAAAACCACACAGAACTTCTTAATGTCCCCAATACCAAAGACAAAAGCAGATTAGTCTGCCTAAGAATTATTTCGTTTTTTTATGTCCATTCTTATTTCGGAACCAACCTTAAAACTAAATCCACCCCACGTCTCTGGTGTTTAGGCTGATTGACGTGTTGTGTATGGAGGAAGAGTGCTCCGCAGGACTGTCTCCCCAACTGTTTCTGCTTTGGTCCACAGAGACAGTTTCTCAAGCTTGTATCAACTCCATCTCCCCGTCTACACACATCAGTGGTTATTTGAGATATGAGCCCCAACTCTTTCTTTGGGAGACCTTGTCTAGCATTGAAATATTAAACAACCTCAGAAAGTTTAAGGGGAAAATAATTTAAGTTTTCATTAAACCTTAACTTTAAAAATGATAGGAAAAATATTTAGATCAGCAATAAACTGATTTAAAAAAAAGAAAAGAAAAAAGAAGCAAGCCTGCAATGTGCCAGGCAATTTGTTTATTTATACTAATGAGTTCAGAGTGATGATGACCTAATTATTTTCATAAATCTGTGTGCTCTTGATACCACCAGTGTGATCCCCTCCTGCGGTTTGGATCTAGTCTGGTTTATCCAGAAGTATGTGTCAATGAAATGATTACTTACTGTACTGAGGGGTTCATGCATTAAATATTGCTTTTAAAATAGAGCATTCAGCTGTCTCTCATCTACAAAACAGTCATAAAGTATATTTATGTTTCAATAGATCTCTGGCAACTCACCTATAAAATAAAACTTTAATCATAGGGAGTTTTCATTAAAAAGACTTAAAATGGTCATATTATAAATATTTTTCTCTGAGGTCCACTTATAATGTTAGTCAATTTTTGATCCCAAACACTTATTTGAGTTTTTCATGCCCATTTCAATGAAACAGGCCATATCCTAAACCCTCTAACAGTGTTGCCATGTGTGCTTACTATAAGCAACTTTGGCTTTGTTTTTCATAGTAATTTACAAATTTGCACAGCAGTGGCAATTGCATTTTATGGGTTTATTTCCAAAATAAACATGGGTGTTCAAGAGAGAAAGAGAGAGACATATTGATTGGATTTGGTTGACCATTTATACTGTATGTGGAACAGTTTAATTATTTTTGTAAATAGAAAATGCAATTTAGAATTATTTTATGCACTTTATGCACAACAAATGAGATTAAAAAACATGCTATACTACTTAATCCAAAATTATCCATAATGTATTTTCAATTATAAATTGCATATCAAATTGAATTAAATCAAATAAAAAAATCTCTCTTTCTTTGTTATTTTAGTTAGTTTATTGTTAGCAAGCTAACCAATAAGCCTGTTGTCACAGTTCTGTTAGTTTGGACTTTTTCTGTTTCACCACCTTCTGCCCGAGTTAGTCGTTTGTTGTCTTGGTCACTCATTATGTTCAGCTGCGCACTCATTATCTCCCTCATTATCACGTAAGTTCAGTTCTGCTTGTGTTTCATTGTTGGGTATTGTCTATGTCACAGTACATGCGTGTATCTGTCACGGTTTGGGTTTTGTGTCTTGCTCCTTGTTCTTGTATGTCAGGTGATTCCCTGTTTGCCATGTGTCTTGTCTATTGTTCCCAGGTGTTTCTCGTTAGCCACGCCCCCTTGTTATCTCGTTTAGCTTGTTTGTCCTTGTATTTAAGCCCTGTGTTTCAGTTCAGTCCTTGTGAGTTCTTATGTTGTTGTAATGTTTGCCTGTAGCTGTCTCCTTGTTCCTGTTCTGAGTTTCCCCTGGATTACCTTTTGTTTAATTAAATGTGTGCTTGCAATTGGATTCACTCTTCGTCTCTGCTTCAACGTGACAGAAGAACTCACCAACACTGAATCCAGCTGCATGTTCGCCAGTGTCTCTTCTCCAGCCACCGAGCGGAGGAGAGGCCACTCTTTTGAGGGGACCCGGTTGGTCAAGTTTCATGGGACACGTGGAGGCCTCAGTAGAGGAGGTGGTCGAGAGGAGCCCCGACACCACTCTCCACGCTGGCCATTCTTCGACCCTGGGTTGGTGATGTCCAGCCCAGGGCCCCATTCGCCGCTGTTCCCGTCCAGCCCAGAGCTTCACGTCAGCCACGTCCAGCCAGAGCTTCACGTCAGCCACTTCCAGCCAGAGCTTCACGTCAGCCACGTCCAGCCAGAGCTTCACGTCAGACACGTCCAGCCAGAGCTTCACGTCAGCCACGTCCAGCCAGAGCTTCACGTCAGCCACGTCCAGCCAGAGCTTCACGTCAGCCACGTCCAGCCAGAGCTTCACGTCAGCCACGTCCAGCCAGAGACCGTCCAGCCAGAGACCGTCCACGTCACGTCTGCCCAGCCAGAGACTGTTCGCGTCGCGTCTGCCCAGCCGGAGACTGTTCGCGTCACGTCTGCCCAGCCAGAGACTGTTCACGTCACGTCTGCCCAGCCGGAGACTGTTCACGTCACGTCTGCCCAGCCAGATACTGTTCACGTCACGTCTTCCCAGTCAGAGACCGTTCACGCCACGTATGTGACCGCAACACTGGCCATTATGGCCACAGCCATGTGGTGTGGGTGGGCTGCGCACACACTGGAGCCAGTGTCTGCTGTTCCTGAGCCCGTGCCGGTGTCTGTTCCTGAGCCCGAGCCGGTGTCCGTTCCTGAGCCTGAGCCGTTGTCCGTTCCTGAGCCTGAGCCGGTGTCTTTTCCTGAGCCTGAGCCGGAGTCTGTTCCTGAGCCGGTGACTGCTCCTGCCTATGACCCCGTAACTACCCTCAAGAAATTTTTGGGGGGGGGGGGCAGTAGGTCCTCGCCGTGGCAACTTAGGGGCCCACGGCCACCAGAAAGATCCTCACCGCCATGGCCGCCCGAGGGGTCTTCACCGCCCTGGCCGCCCGAAGGGTCTTCTCCACCGTGGCCACCTGAACTGCCTGCTCCACCCTGGTCGCCTGCACAGCCTGGTCTGCCCACGCTCCATGGCCCAGGTCCGCCATGACTATGTCCTCATCCCTCCCCCGGGACCACCTCCACCTCCGCGTCACCACCCTCCTGAACTATTTTTTTTGTTTTGATGGGCGTCGGGAGCCGCCCATGGGGGGGGGGGGGGGCTATGTCACGGTTTGGGTTTTGTGTCTTGTTCCTTGTTCTTGAATGTCAGGTGATTCCCTGTTTGCCATGTGTCTTGTCTATTGTTCCCAGGTGTTTCTCGTTAGCCACGCCCCCTTATCTCGTTTAGCTTGTTTGTCCTTGTATTTAAGCCCTGTGTTTCAGTTCAGTCCTTGTGAGTTCTTATGTTGTTGTGACGTTGTAATGTTTGCCTGTAGCTGTCTCCTTGTTCCTGTTCTGAGTTTCCTGTTCTGAGTTTTCCCTGGATTACCTTTTGTTTAATTAAATGTGTGCTTGCAATTGGATTCACTCTTAGTCTCTGCTTCAACGTGACAGTATCGCTCTGTCTGTTTGGATATGCCATAGGATTTATTAAAAGACTACATTCTCTCTTCATCATCGTGTTCGAGTTTGATCATCAACACAGCGTTGTGACACCTGTTAGCTATTTACATTACATCAGCTGGCCAAATTTCTAATCACCCAATAGGTTTCATCGACATGTAACCATGGAGGTCAATGTTCATGCATTTATTCCATGTTGCAGAAGTACAGAACGAGCAGCTTTTGCAGCTATAGGTTTCAATATATATATTTTTTGGGGGGGCTGGGAAGTAAGTTTTGAGTTCTGAAAGTTACAATATGATTTCACAGTACCTCAAGCTCTTTTACCTCAAAAGATCAAGGAACATATTTATGACATGACCCCTTTAAACACTATTGGTTCTGAATAGACCTCATTTAGACCAGGAGTATTAGATTTCAACAAACAAAAACGTTAAGGCCCTTTGCGAGACTAAGCCTTCAATAGAGCATCCTATCTTCATGTGCTAAGCACTAAGAACCCAAAGAGGAGGTATTGCTCTTGTTGTTGTGGTTTAGTCTGTTATGTGATAGAAGCTGAATGCCAAGCCAAACTATATGTACACCCACTAAATTCTCCCATCTTGCCAGGAAGAGAGACTGGAGATTGGAGAGGAAAGGAGGACAGGAAGGGGGTGGGTAAAAGCAGATGGTGAGGTGAATTGATGTTGGCACGCTTCCTCAACATCTCCCTTTGATCTTTTGCAGAGTCGTCCTGACCAGCAAGGTCCTATACATCTTCCCATCAAATTTCAAAGGTCATGCCAGAATACCAGCATCGATGATGAGATGCATATCTCATTAAATGGAATCTGCCTGAACTTTCATTGAACATGGCTGAGCGACGGCAGTTCCAGTAAATCAATGTCTTGTTTCTACACTGTCACTAATCGTGTTAGCATTGCAGCTACTGTACTGCTGCATGGAAAGATAAGCTCAAACAGGCAAAATAGAGAGGAGACACGATACGAGGGCTGGTATTTCTATCTGTAACCCGTACATTGACTCCGACGGTCTCATTCAGGCTTACCCAAAAGTCTACATGGATTAGCTATAATTCCATCCTTCCTTTAGCTACACCTTTCACCGAGCCCACATAATCTGGTGTGAATGGATACTTAAGGCATGTAGTCTTTCATTTGCTGCCAAAAGAGTAAAACCTAAATTATACAGGCTTGTCATTTCGGCATGGACGTCACTCTGAAAGCTTATCACCCGTGAGAACTTGTTGACAAAAATGGGTTTTCCGCCTCGGCTTTCCTGGGAGCGTCGAGAAATGCCATGTTTCTCAACTTTACAAAGTTACTACTGAAGTTAATGCACATCCTATTCTCTAGTTTTTGAGAAACAAATAAATTAAGGGGGAACAACACAGAAAGCAATAAACACTGTACACCCCAGTCATATTCAGCTTGCCACATCACAATAATGAGTGTACGAATAGCAAAAGTGAGTTTGAAGAAAGCCACCAGGAGTTTCTTACCTGCTGATGAAAAGGAGGAGGAGCAAAGAGCCCACAAAGCTACACAAATGCATGGCTGCTTGAGAGTTACGCGTCCCACTGAGAAATGAGAGATAAAAAAAAATGGAGAGATTATGTAGAGATTCAACAGATTTGTACATAGAGATTAAGCATTACTGACAAATTTTGCAGTTAGCATAAGCGCTCAACATTTTAGCTTAATGATGAGCCAGGAAAAATTAGGACAGGTTTTCTCAATCCTAAGTGTGTTTAGAGACTGTTAACAAAATCTAACCCTTACTCAAGTTTTGACTGAAGCTATAAGGCAATACCATTAAAAAAGATTTCAAAATGCTATCAATAATTTACATCACAGCATACTTTGAGAAAAAAAAAATTGACTAGCTAACCAATTGAGATATACAGTGGGGAGAACAAGTATTTGATACACTGCCAACTTTGCATGTTTTCCTACTTACAAAGCATGTAGAAATCTGTAATTTTTAGGTACTCTTCAACTGTGAGTGACAGAATCTAAATCAAAATCCAGAAAATCACATTGTATGATTTTTAATTAATTAATTTGCATTTTATTGCATGACATAAGTATTTGATACATCAGAAAAGCAGACCTTAATATTTGGTACAGAAACCTTTGTTTGCAATTACAGAGATCATACGTTTCCTGTAGTTCTTGACCAGGTTTGCACACACTGCAGCAGGGATTTTGGCCCACTCCTCCATACAGACCTTCTCCAGATCCTTCAGGTTTCGGAGCTGTCGCTGGGCAATACGGACTTTCAGCTCCCTCCAAAGATTTTCTATTGGGTTCAGGTCTGGAACCTGGCTAGGCTAGGCCACTCCAGGACCTTGAGATGCTTCTTACGGAGCCACTCCTTAGTTGCCCTGGCTGTGTGTTTCGGGTCATTCTCATGCTGGAAGACCCAGCCACGACCCATCTTCAATGCTCTTACTGAGGGAAGGAGGTTGTTGGCCAAGATCTCACGATACATGGCCCCATCCATCCTCCCCTCAATATGGTGCAGTCGTCCTGTCCCCTTTGCAGAAAAGCATCCCCAAAAAATGATGTTTCCACCTCCATGCTTCACGGTTGGGATGGTGTTCTTGGGGCTGTACTCATCCTTCTTCTTCCTCCAAACACAGCGAGTGGAGTTTAGACCAAAAAGCTCTATTTTTGTCTCATCAGACCACATGACCTTCTCCCATTCCTCCTCTGGATCATTAAAACTTCAGACGGGCCTGGACATGCGCTGGCTTGAGCAGGGGGACCTTGTGTGTGCTGCAGGATTTTAATCCATGACGGCTTAGTGTGTTACTAATGGTTTTCTTTGAGACTGTGGTCCCAGCTCTCTTCAGGTCATTGACCAGGTCCTGCCGTGTAGTTCTGGGCTGATCCCTCACCTTCCTCATGATCATTGATGCCCCACGAGGTGAGATCTTGCATGTAGCCCCAGACCGAGGGAGATTGACCGTCATCTTGAACTTCTTTCATTTTCTAATGGTTGCGCTAACTGTTGTTGCCTTCTCACCAAGCTGCTTGCTTATTGTCCTGTAGCCCATCCCAGCCTTGTGCAGGACTACAATTTTATCCCTGATGTCCTTACACAGCTCTCTGGTCTTGGCCATTGTGGAGAAGTTGGAGTCTGTTTGA
The DNA here is from genome assembly GCF_029890125.1 of Rhinichthys klamathensis goyatoka. Taxonomy (NCBI): domain Eukaryota; kingdom Metazoa; phylum Chordata; class Actinopteri; order Cypriniformes; family Leuciscidae; genus Rhinichthys; species Rhinichthys klamathensis. The sequence continues at coordinate 6,998,624 of NW_026606658.1, read as the reverse complement.
TTGAGTGTGTGGACAGGTGTCTTTGGTAACGGGTTCAAACAGGTGCAGTTAATACAGGTAATGAGTGGAGAACAGGAGGGCTGCTTAAAGAGAAACTAACAGGTCTGTGAGAGCTGGAATTCTTACTGGTTGGTAGGTGATCAAATATTTATGTCATGCAATAAAATGCAAATTAATTACTTAAAAATCATACAACGTGATTTTCTGGATTTTTGTTTTGTTTTACCCATGATAAAAATGACAGACTTCTACATGCTTTGTAAGTGGGAAAACCTGCAAAATCGGAAGTGTATCAATACTTGTTCTCCCCACTGTATATGGAAAAATGTAGTGAAAATAGCCAATTTAAATCATTTCCAATACTTATGAATGATTTATGAAACTTTCATACAGTTTGTCCTGTGAAATCCTTAACCTCAGACCTGTCTCTGTAATTGACCCTTGAAAAGATGCATTCTGATGCATATAATCCCAGAACACATAGTGAAATAATCCCTCAAAGATGTCTCTGAGAACAGATTTACTGATGGTGACATAAAACTCGATAGATACGGTGCATTTTTCCAGGGAATTATGTAAAACCACTTAAGCTATGAGACCACCAACTACGCAAAGACGACAAGATACAACAGTATAAGTAGTATTTAGGTTTTAAAATGATTCTCAATTCCCTCATTCTTGAATACTTTCCAGTTGGCTCTGAGCCGATCTGCCTGGTAAATACAATATTTATCTGGCACTATATTTCATAGATACTTTTTATCTTCTCAATGTCTATTTTGAGCCTTGATGGCAAAAAATTGTCTGTGATTCTTTGCTCAGTCTTCCAGCACCATTGCAATCTGTGTGCAGCTGCGACGATGAGTTTGAGACAACAGACGTCTGCCCTGCAGCATGTGTTCATACACATACAATGTGCAGGAAGATGTAAAAATGCTTAAATTTGAATTGCACGGGTAGTGCTTCAAAGTACTTAAAGCGGGCATCGTGTCATGTTGACATGGCCAAACAAACACAAAACTGTCATATTGTTAACATGAAAAAGGAAAATCTGTTCTTGACCCAGATTAATACATTGTTTTTTTTTTTACACAGATCAACACAAGCAAAAAAACACAAACACTGAGATGTAATACTCTTCTATTCTGCCTGTCAGTGCTATTGAATCCCGATTGCTCCACATACTGCAACTCATCTAACAGAACATTTAATTTCATTATTTATTATTTTAACACTCCTGTCTCTTTTCTACTCATCGGCTCTTCATGATGGTTTGTGGTGGAGGTGGGTAGCAGAATAAGTACCACTGTACAAAAGTACAAAATAGGTTTTCTGTAACAAATTTTGAAAGGTAAAAAAAACTTGATTCCACACAACTGAAACACACTTAAAATATCTTCTTTTATGCACAGAAGAAAGAAAAGCATACAGGGTTGGAACATCATGAGGGTGAATAAATAATGACAGAATTATTTTTAAGTGAACTTGCCCTTTCATTTTTGTAAGCACAAGTCATCAGAAGTTGACACATCCTTACAAGGAGAAAATATTGATGTCTCCAGGCTTATTTGTCCCCGCATACATGAAACATGCAGCATTCCCCCAGCTCCCCATTGCTAAAGCTGTTCTATCTAATTCCTATACCCTCGTGGTTTGTGACTCAGTGGCTGCTTGAAGGATCCTGGTCTTAAGACTGAGATGTAACTCATTTAGAGTGACAGATGACATCTTCAATGAGGTCTGGACCTTGATAGGGAAGACTCCGCGGGAAGGTTACACTGCGGACTTGTTTAATAACCTTACCAGGAAACCCAAAAAGCCTGAAGCTGGGAATGCTTTGGTGGTTATGGGTATTGGATATCCGTGCTACAGATATACTGTTCAGTCCTCTTGACTTTCTCATGTAATATACACTACCATTCAAACATTTTTTTTTCTCATGCTCACTAGGCTGCATTTATTTGATAAAAAAAATACTGTATAACATGTAAACTGTATTTCTGTGATGGTAAAGCAAAATTTTCAGCATCATTACCCCAGACTTCAGTGTCATGTGATCCTTCAGAAATCATTCTAATATGCTGATTTGGTGCTCAAGAAACATGTCCTACTATTATCAATGTTGAAAATGGTTGTGCTGCTTAATAATTTTATGGAAACTGTGATCATTTTTCTAGGATTATTTGATGAATAGAAAGTTCAAAAGAAAATCATTTATTTAAAATAAAAATCTTTTGTAACATTAAAAAACATTTTTGATCAATTGAATGTGTCCTTGCTGAATAAAAGTATATATTTTTATTATTAAAAAAAATCAAACTGATCCCAAACCTTTAAACACTGGAATAATTAAAAGACTTAACGGCTGTCTGACATTGCTAAGCTACATCCATCTAAAAAGCAAAGAGCCTCAGCTATTTTTCTTTATTGCACACCTTCTTGCTATATTGACTTCAAACACCAGATATCTCAGTGAGAATCTAGGTCAGTGAATGACTGAGTTCTGTCTCTTGCAACGGCAGGGTCCAATTACTGTTCTTTGACAAACTGAAAAATATCTCCACGAGAACCTTCTGAATTAATCATGAAAGCAAAACAGGAGCATTACGTGAAGCATTTTATTTTTAAAGCCTTTCTTAGCCTTTTAATTTACTAAAAAGCCATATTTCTTTTTTGCTGTTCATTTGTGTGCATGATGTAGCAGGGAAAACATCTCATCTTTCCACTTAGAATATTGTAAATAATAAAATATGAATGTGGAAGAGAGAGAGAGTTTGTGCACAGGGTAAATGTGATCGTCCTGCCTTTGATAGAGATTATCTGGGCATCTCATGGCACCCAAGATAAACCGCTTTCAACACAACTGATCATTTACCAGCTAAAAGAGCTCATGAGAAATGCTGATTTGAAAACCAATGGAGAGCTTAGCCTTAAGCCATCAGCTAATCACAAGATAGAAATCTGGACAGTTTCTCAAAGTTTTTCAGGCCACAGTCTATAGTAATGTATGGCAACAGACACCAATAAGTCATTATGTCACTTGAGGACGTCAGAATAATCTCAATTCAAGGGCCTTAACTTAACTTAAAGGGTAGTAAAACACAGCCCGATCTCACGGCAATTCGTACGAATTTTACGAGGTGGCTAATTCGTACTAATTCATACGACCTCACTCGAAATTCGTACGATTTTTGCTAATTCGTACATATTTTACGAGTTACCAAATTCGTATAAATTCGTACGAATGACCTACCCCTGACCCCGCCCCTAAACCTACCCATCACGTGGGTTTAGACAAATCGTACAAATTCGTACGAGTGAGGTCGTATGAATTGGTACGAATTAGCCAGCTTTTAATCACTCGTACGAATTTGTACGAATTGGTCGTGAGATAGCGTTGTAAAACATCATAAAAGTAATCCTTGTGACTCCAGTGGTTTAACCTCAATTTTGTTTGTGCAAAAAAACAAACATAAATTACAATTTTATTTACAAAATATTAAGCTCCGACGTACGTTTACACAACAAAGTCTGCTCTTGCATCAACACAGCACTCTTGCGTCGTCTTGCTGTAGTGAATGTGAGTTAGAGATTAATATTTAGTAAATAAAGTGGTATATTATGTTGTTGTTGTTGTTGTTGTTGTTGTTGTTGTTGTTGTTTTGCACAAAGTACTCGCGTCGCTTCATAAAATTGAGGTTAAACAACTGCCGTCACATGGATTATTTTAATGATGTATTTACTACCTTTCTGGGCCTTGAAATTGGTAGTCTGTCTATGGAGGGACAGAAAGTTCTCAGATTTAATTAAAAAGATCTTCATTTGTTTTCTGAAGATCAATGAATGTCTTATGGGTTTGGAAGGACATGAGGGTGAATATGACAGAAATCTTTGGGTGAACTAACCCTTTAACTCTATGCCATCTTTAACCCGTTGATATTCAATATCCGTCTCAACGCACATCACTTTGATGCTAAGTCAATCTTTGAGTGCCATATCACATGATTTTTACTAAAATACAATAAACTAAGGAAATGAAGCATGGTGGTCTATGAAACAGGGCATACAAATATTACATATTTAATAAATTATTAATCATGATGATATTTTACTTTAATATTCATTGTATTGAACAGTACGTCTAAATGCAAGCAAAAGACATGGATCTAATTGCACTTATAATGCTCTGAAACATTAAAGGCAATCTTCACCAAAACAGAGTTAGATTATCTTCAGACCATCCCTGTCAAAAGTTATTTTGTATTCAAAACTGTTTACATGCACTGACATTGAACTTTTTTTTACCAATAAATTGTAATGATCATGGGCTACTCTTTATATCACACCATAGATGTATAGTAAATTTCACAATTACAAAAAATTGCATTGAATTAAACATATAAATCTGAGAAAGACTGAATAGTTGCATATATAGGCTATTTTCTTATAAAACGTAGCCTATAGGCCTATTTAAAACGTGTATCAGATGTTAATTAGAATCTGATAACCTTATCACACAAACATTACCATGAACTGATTTTTATTGATAACCATTTGTGCCTGCATTTAAATAAATCGTGGTCATATTTTTTTGTTCCCTAAAACTTCCTAAAGGTTTAAATTTGACGATCTGTCACAGTGGGAAGTCGTTATAAATACAAACACAATATGCACAATCGACATGTGGAACTATTCACAATTCACATTAATTATAAAACGCATTTTATTTTTACAGTAACACATATTGTCCTCTATTAGGCTATATAGAAAAGCGGGTTTAAAACTGTTTACAGTCTTCTAATCTTACACTATTAATGAATCAACAAGCAAAGGATTTAAACAACAAACATGCGACTTTTCGTTTTTTTTTTTTTTTTTTTCAAAGAGTAAACTATAGCCAATAATACATCCATCATACAGTCCCGACTTTGTAGCTATGTTATCAAACATCAAAATATTTCATTCAAATTCATAAACGTAGCCTACATCATAATATGACTCACTGCGTACTTACATTTGAAAGCCGGGCAATCATTTGCATTTCCCAAACGCTTATAATATCGAATCACTCATCTACATATGTTGTATCGGTTGTAAGTCCGAGCCATTTAGTTCTGTGAAAAGAAAGACGTGACTTTAAGCGGTTTTCAAGGCACTGGAATCCGTCAGTGATGCGCAACTATCACAGCAGTCAGTCTAAACTACTGGTTGCATAGACACATTCTGCGCTGTGTGCTCATAGGAGAAGAGCCTATCAGTGATAGACTGACGATTCAGTGCTGATTGGAGGGAACAGGAAATGACATCTCACATGTTTGGAAATATACATTGAATCACAGTGGCATGCAATTATCACATAGGCACACTCACATCATATAGGCTACTACTAATCTCTAGGCTATTTTAGCCTATGCCACATGCATGCAGGCAAACCCTGTCTGTCATTGCTTTCTTTATATGTCATGTCACTTTGACCATGAGGTTATTTCTTTCTAGGCATGAAATTCTATTTTCACATGCTCGCCCACTTCTGGCAAATAAGAAATGTTTGACATTGCATCATACATAGATTATGCCATAGCACTCCATGGAATAATCAAGTGCAGAAATGCATTCGCTTCTTCTAGCGGGTTGTTAGAGACTGGATTCTGCAATTTCGGGGTAAGCTCCAGTTCCAGCACCCACGGAACTGGCAGGTCTTTATAATAAACCCGCTTACTGCTGTTCTCCAACATTTAACTGCCAACAGGCACGGATCTGATTGCAAGAGATTTCCTTTTGAAACTGATGGATTTGAAAATGTGTGCAGATCATTGTACTTTTGGCTGTAGGCTGTTGAAGTTTAAAGGAAGTTAGTTAACTAAAGCTAAAAATAAAATCTCAGAACTTATTTGTTGAAAACAGTGATGACTCTGATCTATCTTCATCAAGCACCTGCAAGTCAGTTGGTGCTAAAGCTAATTGACTGCATGCGCATCAGCATGTTGCCTGTCAGATCAAACATTACACAAGATACATTCAAATAGGATCCTCCCACATGGCTGCAGAATAAAAATTGTTTCAGGGTTGCATGCCAAACGCTGTTCCTGTCCAAAAAATTGTCTCTGCTCGCTCATGCAACTACAAGCATTGAAGGCTTCCCGCAACACTCCCACTCAAGACATTTAAATATGTCCTTTAGTGTAGCAGAGAATTGTGAACCCATGAAGGATTTAATTCATTATTCAAAATAAAGCGTGACTTGAGACAAAATGTATACTACATTAAAATAGACGAGACATTAATCGTGTAAATTTTCTGGGTGGCGAAATAAACAAAGCTAATTGCTTTGACATTCTCATACAGAAGAGAATTCTCGTAACAAAGAATTCAAATCTGGTCATAGTTGCATGTTGAATATGCAAGAACACATAAATCGTACTAAACCACAGTGGCATGGATTAGATTTGCCAGTCTTTGTTTTTGTACATAAAAAAAATGATAACCAAAAAGGTGTGTAACATAGGCCTATGTTCTGTTTTAGTTTAGTTTCATTGTGTTTTGGTTCTGTTTTCCCTGTTCGAGGGTACGTTTCTCAAAAGCATCGTTAGCCAACTATGGTTGCAAGTTCTGTCGTTATCAGCATAGTTCAACAAATCTGTGTTTCCCAAAAATATAGTTCCAATGAATATTCGCAAACAGCATCGCAAGCTGTGGTTAGAAGCATAGTTTTTATGACATGTGGACTCCTTATCGTGAGCAAAATAAGCAAGCTGACATTCAGTACAATCTATATCTTTTATTTAGAATATATACAAATGTCATTTACGTCGTTTAGTTTGTCGAGAGATTTAATGCACAGGTTTTGAAGCTTAATCTGTTGATTCTAAAGCGTATTTATATTACCTTTATGTATTTATTCATTTAAACTATGCGTAAAAATAATTGATAAACTAAAATTGTACGTGTGATCGATTAATAATTACATAAATATCTAAATCATACAAAATTATTATTCTAAATAAGTGTTACTAAAAGGTTTTTAACCCTTTTGTCTTTAAATATAATTTGCCATGTAGTGACCTTTAATTTGGAGTAGAAACAGGTGGAGTGACTTTATCCTTTGTTCACAGCTGATTGGTCCAATTTTGGTTATATTCAACCCGATCTCACGACCAATTCGTCCGAATTTGACGAGTGATTAAAAGATGGCTAATTCGTAACAATTCGTACGACCTCACTCGTACGAATTAATACGATTTTTGCTAAAACGTACATATTTGACGAGTTGCCCAATTCGTATGAATTCGTACGAATGACCTACCCCTGACCCCGCCCCTAAACCTACCCATCACGTGGGTTTAGACAAATCGTACAAATTCGTACGAATGAGGTCGTACGAATTGTTACGAATTAGCCATCTTTTAATCACTCGTCAAATTTGGACGAATTGGTCGTGAGATAGCGTTGTTATATTAGTTACCAATGATCGCGCGCGCGATCTCGACAATCGACTACTGTGGACTTCGAACGAAAACAGGAAGTAAATACAGGTATGTGAGCTGGCTGAATTAACATCATTTTTATTAATATCTTTCACATCTACTGCAGTCAGATTGACCGTGGTCACTCTTAATAACACCACTCACATGGCTGTGCACTTATAATGACAAATCAAGGATGTTAAGAGGCTAAAAGCAGGTTTAAAACTTGCCCCATTGAAGTCAACAGGGTGCGAATTTTAAAAAGAGGATAACACGGTGTAGGCAACACCGATTTTTGTCGTTTTTGTCTGTACTGACAGCACTCCAAATGTACAAAAAAATGAGCTCAATGTTAAAATTGACCGGAGTTCTCCTTTAACCTGTCCCGGACCAGGTTAGCCGTGGAGCGTAAGTTACTATGGCGATGAACACTGCAAAAAGCCAAACCACTTGCATAGTGCCTAAAACCCAGGGTTGGCGCAAACTAAACTGAAACATAGCTGGCTAGCCCCTAAACCGGCTTCTGTAGTAATTTTGCATTAACTATATATTTTTAAGGGTTTCTTGAAATAACAGCAAATCCACAATAATCTGCCACTGTTTTGAAACTATGTCCAAATAATTTTTCCAACATTACCAAATATTTGTTTCTTGGTTGCAATTTATTAAAAATTGTATCTTATCACTTTTTACTGTGTATAAGTGAACAGTGGTTGACGTGCTGTTTACAAGCAAATTTGTTCAACTTGAAAACAGTGAAAAAGCTAAATAAAAATATCTCATATACAGCACTTTCCGGAGAGAGGCAAGCTGTCAAGCGGATGCTTACTGCCAAATTCAAACTTATAAATGTGACTAAAAAGACATGTACAATGAATGTTTTATTCAAATGCCTCTTGCATTGCTGCCTGATGTCAGGCTATACACACTGCTTTTTTAAGTTTAAATTGGCTGCAAGTAGTCCACTGGGACAGTTCCTCATTTTGTTTGATAAATCTTTAATTGTAGGAAGCCATGCCTTCTGTTAAGTTGAACCTGGGCCTAATTATAACTAATTATAGTAAGCATTAATAATTGATTTCACATTTTATACAATTATATAAAACATGTAATTACACACAAGTACTGTTTACTGTTGTTTCAGTGATTTCACTTGAATTGCACACACTTTTTTAAATAATTCAGCTGAATAAAAAGTTAAAGGGCATGACGTACCCATTTTAAATTGCCAAAAATATACAGATTGTTTGCCTTGTGCAAGAGCTGATGTCATGTGAAGACACATGGGACACTAATTGAAAAAACGATGAGCCAAAGTAAAAGAAGTGGGGAAAGGGGGGAAATACGATTACTGTAATAGCAAAAGGAAACTGAGGCAACAACTGTATGAATTATTAACTGTCCCTGGTTGAGACCTGTCAAGAAGAAAGTGAAAGAGAGGAGGGAGAGAAATGGTGTTTAAAACTCAGCTCAGGCTTGCTAACATTGCTCTGTCGACACATACAACACTCTATTGCCATCATCTTGACATGGCAAGACCGGTCTCTAACATTGTAAGCTCATAGGAAGCTTAAAGGTAATCTGTCAGGCACTTAAAAATCTAGTGCCACCCACTCTTGTCCCAGCAGCTTCATGGAACGATGCACTCGATTTGCCATTCTCTTGACAAAATGTCTGCGTCATCCCTGTTGCTGTCTGTCTCCTCGAACCACACAGGGCAGTTCCCTTCATTGTGGGGGACAGGAGTTCTTGTGTATGTTGAAGTTTTAGAGCCTGATGCCCGTGGCTGAGCGGATAGACTGCGGAGCGCGACTCGAGAGCACCATATGGTAAAGCCTCAAGCCCAGTACTGACATGTATAGGGCAAAAACACTCTGGACTTACATAAGGATGTGACAAAGCGAGTGCCCTCAGTTGGGCCTTTGAGTAATATGAATCAGGAGAGGGCATGAGGTTTCAGGAGAATCTGGTGCCAGCATGCTGTCGACTGGCAGCCGTGCCCACTGCCACCACAGCGCCTGATGACAGCATGCAATATGCACGAGCCCTGCCTCATTCTCTGGCCGGTTCCCTGGGGGGGTGAGCTTATGAAGCGATTTATATACAACGCTACACTGGTTCCACAAATACTTCACAACAACAAACTCACTGCAAAAGGGAAACTGATGTGATATGTTGTCATCGATGCTTGGAAATGTTTCTCCTCATTCTGTCATTAAATGGTGAAGAACAATGTCTCAAAAAGCAGGAGGGGAGGAGGATGTTTATAGCTCAGCATAAAACCATTGAAAAATCAGCCATTTCCTCTACTATTTCCTTTTCCTCATTCTTTAACAGATCAATTTTTATGGGCTAATCTATACACCATTAAATTTCACACTAAATCAAAGCAAAGTGGTCATTGTGCCACCGGGGCCAAGCCGAAATACTCTAGAATATTCTAAAATAATTGCAACACAATAGCAATGTTAAAAACAAAAGAAAAGTCACTAGCCCTAGGCTCTGTAAAGAGCAAACAAAAAAAAAATCAGGGGATTTGTCTTCACTTTTTTAAGGCCATGTTTACACGGAAACGATCTGAAGAGAAAACGCAAAAGTGGCGTTTCGTTTTCACTTTTTATTCTGCGTTTAGACGAGCGTTATGGGGGGGGAAATCTGCGTGCATATGGAGACGCAAAAGTGTTAGAAATGCGATGTAGTATGCACTCCAGGCGGCTAGGTGGCAATGTGAAGCACTGCCACACAACAACAACAAGTCCGTGCGCCTGCGTACAACCTTCCTTCTACTTCTCTCCCTAGTAGCGCGAAATTGAAAAGACTCTTGGACGTTTATCAGAGCTGCTAGGGCAACTTGAAGGTCCGACGTATGGAAATAATCCGACATGTTGGTTGTTATTTTCCTGTACTGGCGCATGCCTGTGACGTAAATGCGTACGCGACGAGAGCCGCCATGAGCAGATTTGCGTTTTTACCCGTTTAGACGGAAACGCGACGGTGGAGCGTTTTTAAGATTTCCACTTTGGAGGGTGGTTTCACTTTTTTGCGTTTTTAAGCCCCAAAAACGCCGTCGCCGTGTAAACGAAAGGCACATCCGATAAAATATTATTACGTTTTCACCCGGAATCGTTTTCGTGTAAACAGGGCCTAAGTTAACCCCCTGGGGTCGGCTATCGCGCCGGCGCGATAGGCAGACTTTTTTTCTTATCAGTGCAAAAGAGACTCAAAATACTCTGTTGATTTTAATCTTACATGTAAGTGTTATACATCAGTCGATCCTGTTTAGTGTATATTATTTTTCTGTATACTCACAATAAAAACAAAGTGTTGTGCTTTTTGTCAAATGAAGAAAAATAAACATGATGCGAGTTTTGCCTTCTCTCTGTCAGTGCAGTCCATTCTGAAACGCGTCCGAAAAATTAACTCTAACTCTGCAAATACTTGTCACACAGGCACGAGAGATTTTTCTTTATGAAGCTTGAATTCTCTTCTTTTCAATGAAGTAATTTATATAAAAAACAAATATTCTCAGTTTATGTAATCTGTATGAAAAGAGAGTGCTGTCAGAATTTTTTTCCCCAGCTCATTACACTTCATTACGCGTTAATCTGACACGCCCACGGAGAACGCGCGCTATTCAAACGCAAATGTAGAGGAAAGCCATGACAACGCCCACATCAGCTGTTCCACCGCGGCGGTAAAATGTGGGGTGTATTTGCTACCTTTTACCGCTAAGAGGCGCTACAATCATAGACTCTGAAAAGTGTTCGTTTATTCTCTCTAATGCGTAATCTGCTGCTCATTCAGAGCGATTGAAAGCTGGTAGCAGATGAATTCAACAAGTGAAACGTAGTTAAAATAATTCATTACCACAATACTGAAATTAGGCTGAAATACTGAAATGAAATTGAATAAATAATGAAAACATAAAACGGTGGCTCAGTGATCAACGCATCAACACGAGCTTCAGGGAGCTTCAATCGACCCGAGATCGAATCTCAATGTGGCATACATGTTGTTAACCGATGTTGGCCAACAGCGTTTATATTTTACCTTCTTGATGCTTAAATAGCTAACTGTTTATAACTGTTTACTTATTTAAAGTCAAGAGTTTTGTTTAATTATCATTACAACATAAATTTGCTACATTCCAGTAGAACCGCAGCCGCTGCACAAAGGACACAAACTGATGAAGGAAGATTGTCAGCCGATTGCATCAGAAAATGAAAATGAAGAAGCTCGTCTTTAGTCTGCTAAATTATTGTGTAATGTAAAAGAACACTAAAATTACTTAAGTTTGAAACCAAGTTCGAACATTTCAAGGTTTAAATAAAGTGTTTTTTTTTATTTAAAACAGGGTTGCATCGGGTTTAGAGTTTATTTCTTTTGCGATGCAAAATAAGAAACACTAGGCTAATATTATTCTTGCGACATTTTAAATTTGTATTGCCAAATAAATGACATTAAACAATTAAAACAGTAGGCCTACAAAACGAAAATTGTCCAAAGCAACATAATTAAATTAAAACATGCGTTTTTCTTTGCCTCTCTCGCGCTGAATCTCTTTTTAACAAGTTTATTTAGTCTCCCTCGCTCTCCATATGAAAGAGGAACATTAACACCTAGGCCTATTGTCCTGCGCGCACAGCACTGAACTGTCCCCCAACCCCCCACAGGCTATCGGAGTCTGAGGCTGATTTAACACAAAGAGAAGTCGTAATTCACACTTAAATCGCTATTCTAGACAGTGTTGATAATGAAGGAATTAAATGATTTAAGTTACATGTAGCCTAGTGAAATTTCTGTCATAAAAGTTTATTACTAAATATTTCATTATTTCAATAATTGATGAAATAAAACTGGTTTGGGCCAGCTTTTTCCAAGCAAAACTAAATATAATCTGAAAAAACGCATGTTCATTTGTTGTCATGAACAAAATGTTCAACTTAATATTAAATTCTACAGGGATCTTTGGATCCTTTCAACCAGGCATGCAATTTGTGAATTAAGTTTTTATTATTTTTTTTATTATTCAAATAAATATCGAACCACGGTGCTTCGTGGTAATGTTGCTAAATTAAATAACATGTAGGCCTATAGAATAATTATGAACTTAAATGAAACAATATCGCAACATTTCGACAAATACATTATTTGATCTGTTTTTACATTTTAATTCAGGGCGATTTAGCCTGCTACATTTCATTAGAGCGAGATTTTCACCCTTGTCATTTTCTCATTGGGAAGCGCTTACATAGGCTACATGTTTGAGTAGATCCTCTGTACCTCTCGTTTTCATATGGATTACATAATCAGATAACATTTATTAGCCTGAATATTTAGACATTTAAAGGCATTAGACAGAGCCGATTTCTTATAGTGACTGAGCTGAAGTGGCTTTCGGTTCATTTTTGTGACGCGCAGTTCCCGGAGACAGAGACGACAGATAAACTTTTGTCGTTAGCAAAAGTTCGAATAAAACCCGATTTTAGAAAAATGCATAGGGCCACTCGGCGTGGTCTGCCAAAACACTTAATTATAAACTTCAATATTTCATTCAAAATAATCTCAAAACGCTTTGTGAAATTTTGAAAAGCCGTGCATGCATTAAGGCCACTTGAACTATGGACAACTGAAACGCTGGTTTTGATTTTATTGTTTATCGTTGTTTAAACGTGCTTGTTCTGTTGCATATCTCTATTTTATATTTGATATGGTCTATTGGTGAAGTAGCCTATAGCATTGATTACTGTGGAGGGAGGGGTGTGGGGATTCAAATAATTCAGCAGAAGCAGGGATGTTTAGACCAGAAGGAAATCCCCGTCCCTCCTGGCAAATCACACTTTACTTAAAACCATGTTTTTAAAAACTCTAGGTTGTAGGGAATCAAAAAAATAATAATAATAGGCCTAATAAAATATATATATATATATATATTGGCTATATATATAAAATTACTTTTTTTACAGAACTGCTTTTGAAATTACGATTGGCCTCATACGATTGGTACAGATGCAAAGTCGTTCTGTTGGATACTATTGTTCCTTAGTGTAAAATGGAAATGCATGGTAATTTTATTTTATAAATATAAGCAAAAAACTGTATGGTGTACCAGAGTTTTAGAGCTACACAAATCTCTCTGCATTAATAAATATAAAATTTACAATAGACCATGTTTGTTCGGGATTTGAACCCGTGTCATCTTGATGATCGAACCGTAAGTTCTACCACTCGGCTATGAATTTTCTCACTGAAAAATGCCCAAACGTTTGTTTGTCATGAGCGAGAAAACGTTTTGTCGTTAGCCTGTGAGTGTAGGCCTACTTTAGCCTACATGAATAAAAGTAGACCTTTTACAGTTTTAAAAGATGATATCTTATCTGTATGACCAACAATTACGCAGTAAGTTCTTTTAGCTGTTATGAGAAAAATAAATTCAAATGAACGCGCCGCCGCGTTTGTCAAACTCTAATTCAACATGCCAGAATAAAGCCAGATTTTAGAATAATGCATAGCCACTCGGCGTGGTGTGCCAAAATACCCTAATTATAAACTTCAATATTTCATTCAAAACCATCTCAAAACGCTTTGTGACATTTTAAAAAGCCGTGAATGTATTAAGGCCACTGGAACCCGGATCGTAACTGCAACGCGCTGCATGTCTCAATACAGGAGCAGAAGCGCTGGTTCAGATTGTATTGTTTGTTGTTTAAACGTGCATGTTGCATATTTAAAAATATTTGTTTAAAAATAAATGTTTGTTGTAGGCTTATTTGCAAATTACCATAACTTGTAGAATTTCATCCTTACTGTTAATTGACATTAGCCCCACTTACGTTTTGATAAATGTCCCTTTGCGCCACCTGGCGGTCATTTCGCGAACGACTTTGAAATGCGACTGGTTTATTTTTATTGTATTGGTCTACTTTAAAAAATAATACTTTATAAGACATTTATGGAAAAAGACTATTTTCTTTTCAAGATTCTGTAGAATGGCCCATATAGCATTTGACTAGAATTTGTTTCCAGGTATGACTAAAAATGTGCTTTTGGCTTTCATTTATATTTTGATTGTTTGTATATATATATATATATATATATATATATGTGTGTGTGTGTGTGTATATATATATATATATATATTTAGGCTATATATATACAAGAAAGAATGCAATGACAATATATATATATATATATATATATATTGTCCTTGCATTATTTCTTGTGTGACACCCCTGAATGAAAGGCTCATTATTATGTAGGGTCACTGTCTGAGAACCACTTAATATTCATGATAGGGGTTGGGCCGTTCCGCCCATCTGCATATTGCCTTGGCAAACAAAAAAATGTTTTTCACAATTTAAAACAATCTATTGGTTTATGTGAATGATTAGGAAGGATGATTTTCAGATCATTTTGAAGCCAGAACTCGAAGCGTCAACATCCATTTGTCAAAAGTCTTGTGGACACATATTTAGTATTTGTTTTGTGGTCTTATTTCAGCAGCTTTCATTTTAATTTTTTTCAATAACCACGCATAAACAATATTCTCTTAAAAATACAAACAATGTACATACAAGTTGCTCACAGATTATGGTAGCCCTGTTTGTGCTATATAGAGTGAATTTACACCTTTGCCATTAACATGTTTATAAATAACTGAAAAAAGCACAAATGTAAGGGCATCACAGAACATCCAAATGGCCCCAAAAACACCTCAGACCCCAGAGGGTTAACTGTCAAGATTTTCGATCGGGTTTAAGAAACATCCTGAACTGTGATGTCAAATGCTGAAGACTGGGAAAAACATAATTCAATTTCACGTTTAAAAAATGTCACTGGTAAAGCAAGTTCTATATAATTTAATAAAATATGTTTGAGTCATATTTTGATTGAAATGTATTTTATTTGAAGGCATGGCTTCTTTTGAATAACTGTCAATAGAGAAGACTGAAAGCATCTAGCTATACCAGCATTGCTTGGGCTAACTGGCCTTTACTAACCAGCCAAAACTTGACCCCTTAGGGTTTGCTGATATACAGCTTTGGAATTATACCTTAAGAGAATGAACACTTTTAGGCCCGATTTCTCATAAGCAGATTTACCTTTAGCTTGGCCCATTAACTTTTTAAGTCCTGGGTTAAGTTTAGCCTGTTCCATGCCTTTAAATTAGCTAAAGAAAAGTTATCAATTCAATTCAGTGGTTTCCACAGAGCTAACAGGCCCTAATTCATTCTAAGCTGTCCAGTCAGCATTCTCTCCCTTACACTTCCTCTGTGATAACCTGAGTTTAATGCTAAAGGGCAATGATTGCTTTCACAACCTATCATGGTGTAGTGGTGCATTTCTTGATGATGATTTCACAGCACAGTGCATTTTCTTCTGAGAGAGATGAAGTTTACATCAGCCACAGGGTGAGATTTATCCAGTCTCACATCTACTGTATCATCACTTTTCACACTTCTTATTGCTGCAGACATCCCGATGGACCCAAGAGCAGAGATTTGTAAGAGCTGAAGTGTGTAATGTTTTTCGATGTTAAAATATTTTCTCCTATCTCGGCTTAATAGGCAGAGACAGCTATAAGTAAGCCATTTGTAGGTTGTTTTGTCTGAAAAGTCTGTGTAAATACTGTGTCTCTGTGGCTTTATGTAATGGCATTCCACTGGAGGCAAGTAGTAGAGAACACAAGAGCAGTATTCATTTAAACAAAACAAGATTAAACATAAAACGTGGACATAAACGTGAACACAACAGTGTGTGACTTACACAACAGTGGTCACAGGAAACAATATTTGACAAAACACATGGCAAACATGAGGGCTTAAATACAAGACTAATGACTAGACAAGGGACACCTGTGAACAATGAACCAATGAATGACAACATGACACATCAGACAAGGGCACATGGCAGGATCACATGACTTTGAACAGGGGATCACATGACAGACATGAAACATGACAAAGACATGAAACGTGACCAAGACAAGACCAAAATCGTGACACTTTATCACAACATCACAACTGTTTGTGAAACATCCCTTCTCACCCAACCTACCAAACCAACCTGCACTTGAATTGCCTGAGGTTTAATCATTTTGGTATGAAAGGGCCATTTATCTGTTATTAAAAAACAAACAAGCAAGCCCAGTCCAGATGAGAAAAAGTAATGCAAAAGTAACGTAACGCATTACTTTCAATAAAAAGTAATTAAGTAATACAATTTAGTTATATTTTAAGGAGTAACACAATATTGTAACGCATTCATTTTAAAAAGTAACTTCCCAAAACACTTGTTAAAACACATTAAACATAGCCTACTCTGCAGGTGATCGCGTTTTAGCTTGTTCATTTGCCAACTCTGCATATGCTTATACAGGAAGCATTTTGTCATGTCATTTTTGTAATTAATTCATTATTAAAAAGAACAGCTGAACATCAGATGTTAGATTTATACTTGGTTTTAATAAATAGAACATTAATTATATTGTTAATGTAAAAATCAAAATGTTTTTATTGTTGTTGTTTTTATGTAATGTAAAGTACATTTTTATTTAACCAGGAAAATGACAACATTAAGTGTAACTGGGACATGAATTTGCATTTGATTAACTAAAAAATTAAGTGAATACTTTGCCTCCTCATTTCTGAACACCACTGAACTATATACAGTTGTAGTCAAAAGTATTCAACCCCCACTGCAAATCAGGTTTATTGGAAAAATGTACACACTTTCAGCTGTTTCCAATGACCAGATCAAACAAAAGTAATTGAAATAGCTCAACACAACAAATATTTCAAGTGGTTTCCCCACATTCAACTGTAAATGCAACTTTTAATGACTTCTGCAGTCTCGAAATTATTCACCTCCCTGAATAGAATCCCTCACAACAGCACAAATCTGCAAAAAAGGTGTTGTCTCAAGCAGACCTGATGTATCTTCAAGGGCTTCATTAGTTGCACCAGGTGTACTTGAGCTAGAACACATGCAATATCTGAACTGTCCTGGGGTGCGTTTCCCAAAAGCATCATTAGCCAACTATGTTCGCAAGTTCCGTCGTTATCAGCATAGTTGAACGAGTCAGTGTTTCCCGAAACCATATTCCAACGAACATTCGCAAACAGCATCGCAAAGTTGTGTGTTTGGAACGACAGCTCTCGACCTGTGGTTAGAAGTAGTTTCTAGTTTGCATGACATGTGGACTTAATAATAGTACAACCTGTGTCTTTTATTTAGAATACATACAAATTTAATTTACGCCGTTTAGTTTGTCGAGAGAGTGCGAATCCATGTTTGAATGTTGAATTAATGTTTCTTCAACGATGCATCGTACTATGGTATTGAAGCAGCGAGTTTGTCGTTGTAAGGGAAACGCACCCCAGGTTTGTTGAGTGACACGTTTGACTGCATGTTAGAAATATGGCTAAGTCAAAAGAATGGTCCGAAAGGTTAAGAGAAGGTATCATCAACTTTCACAAACAAGTGACAGGATACAAAAAGATAGACTACTGACCAAAAAGCACAAGAAAAATCTGCTCCAATTTGCTCAAAATCATATAAATGTTTTGGGATTCTGTTCTGTGGAGTGATAAAAAAAGGAACTTTTCGGCCCTATGGATCAGCGACAGTCTGGAGGAAGGAGAATCAAGCATTTGCTGAAAAGAACACTCTTCCTACAGTTAAGCGTGGTGGGGGCTCGGTGATGCTCTGGGGCTGCTTTGCATCCTCTGGCATTGGAAACCTGCAGCGTGTGGAAGGCAAGATGGATTCATTGAAGTATCAGGAAATCCTAAGAGAAAACTTCATTCCGTCAGTGAGGAAGCTGAAGCATGGGCGTCATTGGACCTTCCAACAGGACAATGATCCCAAGCATACCTCAAATTCCACCAAAGCTTGGTTGCAGAAGAAGTCCTGGAAGATTCTACAGTGGCCATCACAGAAAGGCTGCCAGAAGCTATAGTGTCTGGTTATACATCTCGTTTTTTTTCATCTTGTTAACCCTGTTGGTGTTTGTTGGGGCATTGTGAACCAGCCTTTAAGAAAATAATCTTCTCAACAATTACATGTCTAATAAGACCATCAGTGCAATACCGTGCACTGGCATCCATTCAAGCCTCTTGATTTAATTTCAAACAGATTTATGCATATTTTTATAGGGAGGGAGTCTCACTGAACTGGTGTAACATCTCTGTTATATCAGCTTGGCAAATCATAAATTCAGACATTCACTAATGCTTTTAGCAGTATTTATATAAGTAATTAGTGTAATTGGATTAGTTGGTAATCGTTTAGAAAAACAGACACTTTGAATTGTTTGTAGAGTCAGTTTAGCTTTGATAGATGAATATAATTTTTATGGACACATAATGACTGCGCAGGATGTTTGTTCTGGATTTATGGCTCACATGCTCACAATTAAATGTATACATTAAGCCTTGCACAGTTACACTGTTCAAGATTGTCTGTGCAAATGCAGAAGACTTACCACATTACAGTGTAGTGTTCAATAGAGCTCCACTTCATTCTTATTCCAGACCTTAAACCATGTTTCCCTCGGACACATCTCTAGTAAAACTAAAACTATACTGTTGACCAGATTTTTTTATGTATTAAAGCGGTGCATAAATCTGAAGCACACCACACTCAAAAAGTGCTACAGATTAAGCATTAGTGAAATGTCATAGATGTAATATTACTGTCTCAACACCAGAGGTCATAATCACTGAACTATTGAGATTTGGAATGACTGGTTTAATAATCTCAACCTGTTCCCAATTATGTGTTATTTGTATATGCTTCATGTAGTTTGCTTTCTGCGGTAGAACATTTTCTGTTAGTTCTCGTCATTTTCATTAAATCCTCAGGCTATTTTTTTTCTCTTACAATCTCAGTGGAGAACTTCAGACCTTATCTCCTGAAAAAGACTAATGGGTTTAGACAGGGTCGATGATAGGCTTCTACTCCCACCTCATAAGCTGATTCCTCATGCTGTCTGTTCCCACCATCTAAGGGTTTTCATCTCAAACCATGGGCCACATTGCAGTGAAGAGGATGTCTCATTAGTTTGGATAATCCACATACAGTAAATGACTGGGTCTGTCTAAGTGCCAGTTCAGAAAACAGGGTTATGATCCACTCAAGAAGCCAGAAGTGCTATCTACAAGTCATATCACTAACATCTGGGTTGAAGTAGGTTTATAATTTACTACAAATGAAAATGTCCCCTGGTGAAAAGTCATTGTAGATGCTGAAACCAGGTGTGCACACAAACACAGGCAGATATCATTACAGCAGACATGACTAAAAAAAAAAAAAAACAGTGTTTCCTGAGCTATTTTTTCATTTGCACCCTATACAGTTTTGTCCGTAGGGCTTCTTCAACACCAAACCTAAAATCATTTTGTCTGCTTTTGTATAGCTGCATACACACACTGCCCGGCCAAAAAAACAACAACAAAAAATCGCTGTTTGGATTTCAATAGGCAAATACTTCATTATTGCTGTGATCATTACGTTTCTAGCATGTTATGGGACCAGTTCTTTAGCCCTTATTAATGGAGTGTGTAGCTAAACAACCATATAGGAAGACACATCATGGCCATATTCCAGAATGACAAGGCCAAGATTCATCAAACTCAAATTGTGAAAGATTGGTTTGGAGAGAGCATGACGAATAATTTTCACATATGATTTGGTCCAGACCTTAAATTCATTGGAAGTCTTTGGGATGTGCTTGAGTACTTCCATCACAGAGTGATGGACTCTTGCATTGTCAATTTAAGATCTTGACCAAGAACTGATGCACCTTTTGATGAAAATAATATCACAACATTTATTTCCATCAAGAGGTTCCATCGATTTTTGATGAAGATCTTGAATATTGATTAAGTAAAATATATTTGTGTTGAAGTTAAAAAATATATTATTTTTTAATTAAACCATTTATAAGCCCACTAAATAAAAGATATGACGGAATGAAGCACACAATTTGAGTGCAATGTGTTCATTCTGCACAACTGAGCATGTAAGTGTCCTTAAATGGCAGGTTATGTGTCGCTGTCTTGTAGTTCTTAATGAACATGAACAACTTGCATCACTTTACTGCTGTACAAATTAGTTTTAAATATAAATCCAACCAGGGTAGAATTCTTCCTGTCAGCCACTTCATCAGTGTTTGTTTGAATCAGTTTTGTCAGCAATATCATGGTATAATGTTATTATGAATAATCCCATGGTTTCATATTAAATTAGGCTACGTATTTTGCAGGTAGAAAAAAAAACATTATAATGTCTCAAGGGAAGTCTGTGGGCTGAACAACTGTGTTGATGACATGCTGCAATCTGAATCAATCTGTATTGTAATTTTGCCAAAAGCTTTAAAAATGTGTCATGAAAATGTTTTTCTCAACCTGCATGAAACCATTCTATTAGTGTAGTAACAATTCAGCAGATGCGGGGCGGCTGTGTTTCACATTAAATAGCTACACACTCAATCGCACGATCAAAAAAGACAGCAACCGCTTATTAGTTCTGAAGTTAAAGTGAACCATGTGGGACAGGTTTGGTCATTTGCACCATGTGACCATGCAGCATGTTGGCTTCTGAACGAGTTGAGCGTATATAAAGCGGCACCAGAGAGGCGTGAGAGGCCGTTCCATCCCTGAGGGCTCAGCGTTTTGACTCGGAGCCATGAATCTCTCTCTGTCGCCTCCGCCTCCCACTCCCGTTCTACATTTTCATTTTCACTTTCACACAAACACACAAAATAGGCTACACAGACAGGGCATACTAAAAATCTGAGTATACCCACACTATCGGCTAATTTATTTAGGGGTACAGATTGGGTGAGCACATCTTTCCTACATGACAAGATGCAAGATGTGCCATCGTATTCTTTAAACAAAATAACTTATATTTCTTCTCTTCTCTGATGACGTGTTGACTGGCACGAGGGCGGAAAATCTTGTCTGTCCAATAAGGTTGCTTCTCAAATGGAAGGCTGTGTCCTAAGCTGCATATCTCGGCTGCCACGTCATCAAGCGCTGCTAAAGGCCGTCTCAATATTGATTTCGGACAGTCCAAGTGTATCCTTCGCATCCTTAAATAACCCACAATCCTTTACACACGGAAAAGAACCGATGGAAACGAGTCGGCACTGAGCTTGTCTGAGTTCATTATGAAATGTAAGACAAAAATGAAGGCATAGGCCTACATGTTATCTTTTGTTTTGGTGTAAATCAATCACTTAACACTAACTGCCAATAATGTAAGCCACTGGGAGACGACAGATGGATGTCATTCACTGTATTGTATTAATAGAAAGCCGGTTGATATAAAGATTTTTTAATACAAAGTATTTTCCAAAAATTAAGTTTTAATAGCCTACTATTTTCATACCTTGACCATGGGGGCGGGAACATTTATGACGTAGCCATGCACACTTACAAGACCTGGGGTGTCCAATCCTGCTCCTGGAGGGCCACTGACTGTCCAGCAGAGTTCAGCTCCAATTAAACACACCTGAACCAGCTAATCAATGTATTTCTAGGCATACTATTAGCCTCCAGGCAGGTGTGTTGAGGGAGCTAAACTCTGCAGGACAGTGGCCCTGCAGGACTGAGTTTGTACACCCCTGTCCTAGACCGTCTCATTCTATTAATAGCTTACTGAGAACACATATTAATGCAATAGGCTGCAGTTTCAAGACTGCATTTCTAGGACTGTTTTTTTTTTTTTTTTTTTTTTTTGTGACAGTGCCACCTAGTTGTCACTTTCATGAGATCGCAGCAATAGCAAACCACAACAATCCAACGATCAAATTAATTCCAGGTGGAAAAAAATCAAGTCACGCCCTACACTTGTTCTTGTTCTAAAAGCTGTTTCACTCTGGTAGCCTATCGTCAAAATTGGGGCGAAAAGACACAACTTCAGTTTCATGCCGTTAACTAGTCAAGGCCATACTGGTGTCTTGAGCAGGTAGGCCAGATTTTCAAAACAGCTGAAACAGACACTATCCCACTGAGCAAAACATCTCTTCCCACTATTATATATATGCCACGATCTATTCATGTTCATTTAGGGCATCTAAGTTTGTCTTTGATTCTAATCTGTGAATTATTTATCACAGAAGCCTACTGTGAAATTGTTAGATGTAAAATGCTGTTGGATTTTCTCTTTTTCAGAATGTGCCGGATATACACTCGAGGACCGCCTTTCAGCCAAAATAAATAAAGAAATAAAAATGGTAACTGCAACTGAATCTCACTATGGGCATGGTGAGTTATTGAGCAAGCCTTTCTTCTGCAGGGGGTGAAATGCTTTGATTTCATGGTTCACTGACTCATGATGCATTCATTATACAGCAGGAGTCAGTGTGTGGTTATTCAAATTGAAAATGTTATGCTTTGTGTGTAAACGTGTAATGGCTTATTGTGGCATAAATGTCTGACGTGTAATTTCTATTCAATTTCGTGAGAACAGAGCGATGGCCGCCCGGTGCAACTATGACGTGCTGCAGAAAGCTGAAACTAATGCAGATTGTAGGCATTGTGTGTGATGTAACAGTGCACTCTAGTGGACTGAAAAGGACATTCACACAACCTTTAATTAAATTTCTAACACATTACCTAGCCATTATTAATGTTACTATTAACGTTACTATTAAAATGTTATTTTAAATAATAATAATCAAAGTTACTGTTGAATAAAAAGGAATGATTTAGCTGGGTGTTGTTGAGATGTCCCTCGAAGAACTACTTGTATGCGTTATCTACTCACAGCCTTGGTTAAAAAAAAATCCACTATCATTATTAGTTGACTTAATAAAAAGAATAAATATAAAAATAATCATCATCATCAAAAAGTATAGTAATAATAAATACAAAGCAGTTGATTAAAGTTTTTTTTTAAAGCACATTAAATGACAATTATAAGTAACCAAAACTAAGCAATGATAATTAATGTTGCCTTAAAAATTATGACTTAAAAGCAAAAAATAGAATTAAATGAAGAAAAAAAACAATTCTAATGAAACTGTGACACTTTGACCTGTCCCTTCATTTATTTAGTTTTAATGTAAAAATGTATAGATGATTTACACAGACTTAATGCTGCTATATATCTTCCAGCTTTAGGTGTCATGTATGCTTTAGAGCACGTTTATGAAGTCAATCTGATTTTGATAAAATGTTTTCAATTTTTGAGTGAGTGTTGTTCATACTCATAATAGTAATGGGGGGAAAAATCATAACCTCTTTGGTCTCAGGAAATCCAATCAGATCTCAACCAGAATTACTGCAAAAACATGTAGTACTACATTAAATCAAATAAATCATTCTAAATGATCCATGACTTTCCACAACAACTTCTATATTAGAAGAGACATGCATCATTTTAAATCAAAACCGAATGGTAGAATTTGCAATTATGTAAGGACTTAGCAGGCAGAGAGTAATGAACAGACATATGAAGTTATCTTTCCGTCCCAGACTAATTTACTTGGCCACCACACTTTGATGGATTAGCTTTGATCCCAGTGGTGTTTGTTGTTCTCTCACCCTTTGGTCTGCCATTTGTACTGACTTTCAGATACTACAAACAAATTGCCAAATCACCGATGCCAGGTCAGGAGACATACTGAAATGTCATCCTTGCCTTTAGATGTACGCACCTTACGTCTATTTTAAAATGCTTATTTACTTATGAACTGTTTTTGAAGCCAAGACTATCTTTTGACCTCTTCAATGATGATGGTGTTGATATATGCACCATCACCACCACAGGCTCACGTCGACATTCATTCACAGATCTCTGCATGCCGATGCTGATTCACGTCCCAGCTAACCTCATTACAATGCCTGCTTGTTTCTCCACAGGATTCTCATCCCATTTATTTCTACATTTTTAAAGTCCACAATTTGGAGCTAATTATCCCACCGTGGAATGGCCAGATTGTGCGTAGGATGAGAAGATTTTTAAGTCCTAGAAAAAGCCAACAGAGGATTGCAATAGAGAAAATAAAAACACCAGCTATGTAAATTATAATTCCCTTTGAAGCAGAGAATGGATTAATTAACAAGTAAATCGTCAAAAAAAAAAATGAAAATGAAAAAAAAAGTAACACTGCTGGTGTCAAGATGCATTAATTTCTTATCACATCATCATCATATCACATCATCTTGTCACGTCATCCATTCAGGTCACATTTCAACACGTACTGTCATTATTGGACTAATTGGCCTATTCTCACCATGTGTCTCTCTTTTTTAAGTTATGATGAGAGGGTAATTGAATTGACAGCAAACAATGTCCTCCGTGACTTCCTCAGAAAAGTTCAATGACAAGTTAAAAAGGGAAATTTACATGAGCTAGGCCTAGGCCTACTCCTCATTTATCTGCCTAGAATCATTTTTATCTGATTCTTCTACGATTCTACGTGTTCACGACAACGAGTGTCAAAATGATCCTCATTGCAATGATCTGCGAAAACGATTACTGTAGCCTATTATGCATGCCAGGCCAGCTGTTATAATTGGCGAGGTCACTTATTAAAGAAAAAGTATGCGCCTAGACTGAACACGTAAAGGTCCTCACACTGAAGTCTGAAATTCGCGTCTGAAATTTTCGCATGTCAAAAAATAAAAACGACCTCAATAACCCTTTCACACTGAGTTCGAAATTTTCGTATGCGTTTTTTCGTATTTGTGATTCGGTGGCTCTGAATTGTCAAAACACCATTCAAACTGCTTGCTACGGATGCGAAAAACGCAGAAAATCGAACCCGATCCGATTTTTTTTATGACGGACAAAAGTTTCGGAGGCAGTGTGCAAGCGTGATTGACATTTATTTTTTAATTTTGAACTCGGTGTGACAATTCAGAGAGACAGAATGACGAATTCAAAAAAATGCATACGAAAATGTCATATGCAGTGTGCAAGAACCTTAATATGCATGCGCGTGACGACACTGTTTTCACAATTGTGCATTTGTTCAACGTATTCTCATCCCAAAGCGTAATATATTGACTCTTTTGACAAAGCGTCTATATCCAACGCACATGGCACCCTTTAGCGTCAATATAACACGCTTCGGTTTTGGGTAGGTTTAGGTCTGGGGTAGTGTTAGGGTTAGACCACTAGGAGGCGCCATATATCTGCGTCTCATATGACGCTAAAGGGTGCCATGTGCGTTGGATATAGACGCTTTGTCAAAAGAGTCAATATATTACGCTTTGGGATGAGAACGGGCTGATTTGTTTGTAGTTTAAGGCCCTTGCACACTGAGTCGGAAATTCCCGTACGGAATTTTCACACGTTAAAAAATAAATACGACCAATCAATACGATTATGTCAATCACGCTTGTACACTGACTCCGAAACTTTCGTCCGTCATAAAAAAAATCGGATCGGGTTCGATTTTCTGCGTTTTTCGCATCCGTAGAGTTTGAATGGTGTTAAAAAAATGGTGAAATGGTGTTTTGACAATTCAGAGCCACCGAATCACGAATACGAAAAAACCCATACGGAAATTTTGGACTCAGTGTGCAAAGGCCGGTATCATTTTCAAAAACTTACAATTTGAAACTCGTTTTCAACAGTTTGCGTTTTCAGGCCCCCAAAACGCATTGTCGTGTAAATGAAGTTGAACGGCCAAAATGCATAAAGTTTTCAGTTTTTAGTGGAAAACGGTGACATGTAAACTGCCCCTTAATTTATTACTGATTGTTTTGAGTGTTATCAAGTTAAGGTGCAATATGCAGGAATTCCGTTTTTGTCAAACAGCGACCCCTAGAGTCGCTGTGGAGTACTTGTACTGTCGTAAATAGCACTCATGCAGAGATGGCTCTGCACTCACGGCCTGATCCCCTCCCCCTGTACACCGGTACCTGTTCAGTAGGATGGAAGCTGTAACGAGTTGAAATAAGGTGTGGCCCCTTTAAGAGCTGTGCGCCCTGTTTAACTGTCGGCAGTCTGTATTGTTTGTGCGCCTCGAACACCACATGTAATACGGCGCCGGGTTATTTCTGTTTGATGCTTATTTTATCAGAATTTTATCAGATCTTTTTTGCCGTAAAGCAATTCGTTACATCGCGAGACCTGATATCACGCGACACTTCCTGATGCTGCGGCCGGCGGCCTGCTGGCTCAAAGTTGCAAGTGCGAAACGACCACCATTCAACCCGAAAAGTGTAATATAACCATTCCAATGACTCCGAAGCTGTTCGGTTGAGGTAAAAAAAACCTGCATAGTTCACCTTTAAGCCGACCAAGACTAAAGGAGTTGCAGGCCGATTTATGCCCAATTTACCCCTACTGACATTCAGAGAAAAAATTGCGTCAATGGCATCTGTTGGTTCCGATGTTCGGCCCAGATTGTCTGATAATGTTGGGCGTTTACAGATCAAATCTTAAAGGAGAACTCCGGCGCAAAATGAACCTTTGGTCTAATTACACATTGTTGCCTAGTCAACCGTTATCTGAGATTTGTTTTCATGATTATCGAATGTAAATAGTTTTATCTCTAAAAACAGTTTAGCCTATAAAGCTAGTATAACGGTAGTATATTGGGCATAGTGTAATGACAAATAAAAATCGCTTGTTAATACCACTAACAAGGCTCAAAATAGCCCCACACTAGCACGGTAGCATAATGAGGGTCCCTACCTTCAAACCGAAGCATTGAGAACTTTGTTAGTGTCCAGACAGTTTAATAAGAAGATATTTTTTACATAAGCCGCTTTCCGACCAAGTAGTTACAGGAACTTAGTTATAGGAACTGTCCACTTCTAAACAGTTCTAAGAACTACTCTCTCCCAAACTCGGTTTTGCTGTTTGCGTTCTCACTGGCCAAGTGGCCATAGGAACTGGTAGGAGGGGTAAGGGAGTGACGCAAGCACGGCGGCGGCGGCGCCACATACAGCAACAACAAACCAGCGTGGAGGAGGCTATCGGAATGTTCCTGTTCTGCCTTGCCGGGACCTTAATAACGAGTACGAACGGCGGCGTTTAAAGATCTTGAGTTCTGTACAGAGAAACACAGAAGACGAAGGCTCCAGCGTAATATGATCTTAAATAATATGATGGAAGAAGATAGAAGAGCAGAGCGCAGGAGGCAAACAAAACGACGGGTAAGTTTAGCAAGCATTAGCAATTAGCTGGTTGAATGCGTTATGTTTGTCTTAAGTTATGAGTTAGCATAGCCTACATAGGCGAATTGCAACAGACAGTGAAGAAAATGTGTTGACAGTGGGCGTGACTTATAAGTTGAACCAATCAACGTAGACCTAGGGAAAGGGAACTAAAAAAGTCCTCGCTCTAGACTAGGTACTGAAAGAGTTATAGGAACTACGGTCTGAGGAACTAAAAAATCCCCAACTTAGTCCGGTCGGAACACGCGAAAAAAAGGGTTATAGGAACGTTAGGTTCTAGGAACTGCAAAAGTCCCTCCGGTCGGAAAGCGGCTATACAGTCAACTTCGCGTATACAGACAGGAGCCATTTTTGAAATACAGCCTTTACCAGTCGATCTACGAACGCCGATCCAAGCCTGCTGTTCGCGCTCACCTTATCACAACTTATAGCTCGTTCACATCTCACCAGCGCACTTGGATCGGCGTTCGTAGATTGACTGGTAAAGACTGTATTTCAAAGATGGCTTCTGCCTGTATACGCGAAATTGACTGTATGTAAAAAATATCTTCTTATTAAACTGTCTGGACACTGACAAAGTTCTCAATGCTTCGGTTTGAAGGTAGGGACCCTCATTATGCTACCGTGTTAGTGTGGGGCTATTTTCAGCCTTGTTAGTGGTATTAACAAGTGATTTTTATTTGTCATTGATCTATGCCCAATATACTAGCGTTATACTAGCTTTATAGGCTAAACTGTTCTTAGAGATAAAACTATTTACATTCGATAATCATGAAAAAAAATCTCAGGGAACGGTTGACTAGGTAACAATGCGTAATAGGACCAAAGGTTCATTTTGCGCCGGAGTTCTCCTTTAAACTTCCTGATCCGCTATGTTGGGGGAAGTTACTTTTAAAAGTAATACATTACATTATTGCATAACTCCACAAAAATAAATAATTGTGTTACTTAGTTACTTTGTATTAATGCTAAGAAAGAGATAGTTACTTTGTATGGAAAGTAATGTATTACGTTACTTTTGCATTACTTTTTCTCACTTGGACTGGGCTTGCTAGATCTGTTTTTGGCAAATGTAAAGGCCTTTTCACACCATGAGTGAAATAAATAAGCTGGAGTCAAATGCAAAGTCACGCCTGTACAGCAGAGGGTGCAGCTCAAAATATTATTGCAAATATTAATGGATCATCAATTATATGTTAACATTTAATAGAGCTTTCCATTAGTCACCACAAAATCAAAATGGACAATTCTTATATTTTATGAGATATTGAAGCATTTGTTATAAATTATATATCCGTGCACATATTTTTTTTATTTATTTCATGTGCCCTCATAATCTTTAAAAAAAAATAACTTCCTCTCCCTCCTGCAGCAACATCTCTTCTTTTCTCTGATTGTGTTTACTGGTGTGAGGGCAGGGCAACCTGTCACTCACATGACATCACAGCAATATCAAACTACACTTCGTTGTCAGTCCATGCTATGGGAATGCTTAGCGTGAACCGGTGTCTGAAGCAAGTGTGAATACATGCCAATCTTGATTGGCTACTGCAGTCAGGTAACGTCAAAGCCGCGCCGGCCGACTATAAAAGGGTGCCTAGAGAAGACGTCGTCAGCTTCTTTATCTTCAAGAAGCCATGTGTTTGTGTGCGTGTGAATATCTCTCTGTGTCAGGAATTAGAAAATAATTAAACTATGACAATTTAGGGGATGTGTTGCACCATGTGTGAGATTTATTACACCAAATGACACATGATTTGTGTTTGTAGGATCGGAGCACGCTCAGTCAGCCCTCGAGGGGCTGGCTGTCCTCTCTTTGATCGCTTCACAGTGAGGAAGCTTCAATCCCACCTGGCTCTCTTTAGGGGGATGGGAGCCAGGCGTCTACATCCCGCTGCTCAGGTCCCGATGTTGCCGAGATTGTGGAGTTAGCAGTTGGAGTTGTCTGAGGAGCTTGAGATGGGTTTATCCCTTTCTCAAGCCTTTTCTCGCCAGCTCTGATGCTCTTAGGCCAGACCAGGAAGCCCGCTCTTCGGACTCTTCTGGTCCGGCAGAGAGCATGTTATTGGCCTGCTCTAGTTCTGAGAAAATAGGAATCTCTACCGGGTTACCTCTCTTCAGGACCGGCATCCTCCTGGAAGGCTTCTGTCTTGCCCTCAAAGCCCTGTCAGTTTACATCATGGCTTCTAGGCAAGGCATACATGATGATGCGCCAGGCAGGTGGTGCCGTCCACCGTTGAGATGGTGGTCCAAACGTCCAGAGAGGTGAAGGTTTAAGTTGGCAGCATTCAAGCGCTACATCCCCTGCTGTGATCGTCCTTCAGCCCCCTCTTCTGATCCTGTAGCCGGGCTCGTGGGGGTGTGCATTAGTGCTGGATATAATAGCGATATTCTCCTTCTGTAATCATAAATATTAGGCTGGTATAGATGAAGCAGATGGGCAATACCGCCGCTTGTGTCCAACTGTTTCATCTATCACCTTCCAGTACTGGTGTCTGCTCCAGTACTGAGAGTATGGAGGTAGTAGCATTATGCTCCTTCTGTATTTGCTTATGATGCAGTACTGACAGATCAGATCTGGTAGCTATGTGCTCCCTCTCTGGTAGGCTGACACTGAAGAGGAGAAAGCCGTACGCGTCAAACTTCCTCCTCAGTCACTTTCTCCTGTACAGAGAGTACGAGGTAGTAGCAATTTGCACTTTCTGCACCCGCATAAGATGATTGGATGGCAATACTGCCACTTGCATCCCACTTCTTCATCTATTGCCTTCTCTGGTATTTAGAGTCCTAGGAAGATACACTTCCTATGTAATCATATTCATATGTATGCGTGGGTAGTATGGCATCATTAGGCTTCTTCCCTTGGGAGGGAAGGGGCAGTTTACAGATTAGGAAAGATGGGCATCACTGCATCCCAGTTTCCTATCTGGCACCCATTGCGTTTACATGTGACTGGGCAGTACACAAGAGGAGATTGGGCAATACTGCTACTGGCGTCCTATGGAGCAATTGGAGAAAGGAATGGGTCTTCGCTCTTCGCCATGGGTGCCCCTCTTTATCTGTTGCTCCCGCTGTGTCAACACCCCATTTGCTGATGGTCTGCGATAGAGAGTAGAAGGTGCGGAAGCTGCTTTAGGCACTCCATTCTTAGTACTCTCTCACCAGACTTTGCGAAAGCAAATTCAGTTTAGAGGATGTTTTCCTTAGATAAAGCGGCAGTTGAGGGAGCATAGCTCTCTCAACTGAGGCCTTTCCCCATCTTTGGATGGGATGCTACCATTTTTGGCTCACTTTGGTGAGGTTGCCCCTTAGAGCAAGGCCAAGGATTCGCTGCGGCCTCCCTAACTTGCTCTGCCCTGGGACAGTTATACAGTTAAGTCTTAAGGGTATTGAGCTGTGGACCTCGGACCACAGGCACTAAAGCTCTTGGTCACTAGATGCATTATCTGGCAATGTTCTGGCTACGGCTTAGTTCACTGGGGATTTCACCGCACAGTGGGCAGGCATTTGTTCAGTATGGTGCAGTGGGTATTGTTGTTCCCATAGTATCGACTGATGAAGCAATGTAGAGTTCCACTTCAAAAGGGAATGTCTAGGTTACGTATGTAACCCCGATTCCCTGAGAAAGCAAACGAGACGGTGTGTCGTGTTGCCATACTTTAGGCATGCCTCCACTTCTTCCTTCAGACTTTTGAAGCTGATAACGTCTTCTCTAGGTGCCCTTTTATAGTCAGACGACGCATGTGAGTCACCTGACTGCAGTAGCCAATCAAGACTGACATGTATTCACACATGCTTAAGACACCGGTTCACGCTGATCATTCCCATAGCGTTGACTGACAACGCAGCGTCTCGTTCCCCTTCTCAGGTAACGGGTTACAAACGTAACCTAGACACTCTGATTGGTCAGTCTATAGCAATGCTGTAGATCAGTCCGCTCATCTGTGTCACTGAAACCGGTGCTTCTTTTAAATCTCTCGCATCGCAGCATACAAACATTTTGATTCTAGAGAAAATTACCTCAGAGAGAACTTTAATATACTGTTATATTGTGCATTAATATGCACATTGGACTGGAATTTTTTATTTATTTTTTGCTCCGAGTGAGCGTTATATTTATTTTCATTTTTGTTTAAAGATCACATTTTGTTTAAATCAATTTAAATTGAAAACAAATTTAGGTGCACATTCAGCTATATATATATGGATTATGCTGCGGTTGGCTTCTTTTTTGTGGATTGGAATTACCATGTGGCCGTGCACATTTGTAGTTGGATTTTACCTCATATCTTACTCCACAGATTTAAAAGTGTGTTAATATAAGACAGATGTGCTTTTCCTCGGATGGGGAACCCAAGGGCTGTTTCTGTGCATACTCAATGTTCTTGGACTAATTGTTTTCTCTACTAAATTGTTTTTATAAAAGGATAAATGTCTAATGAATGCATAATACTTTCGTGTTTAATGGGTTATTTTCATTTTTCTAGTGATAAAATGTTTACAAGCTGTTTCATTTATAAAATTACATCAAAATTAAAAAATGTATCGAAACAAAATCAAATCTAAATTCATAAAGCGATCCCATAATGGGAAACCCTAAAAGAGGACAGAACCTTTTAAGGTTCTATATAGAAAATTCACTTTTAAGATATACAAACATTTATAATTTTGCAAGTCTCAAAATCAATTCCAGAATCCCTGAAAGTCTTGAAAATGCTAAAAAAAAATATTGAGAGTTTAACCTATGTGTAAATATTGATAAAAGAAACATAGTATGGAAAAATACATTTATGACATTCCACTTGCATCTAATGATAGAGAAAACAGCAGAAAGTAATTAATTTCAAGTAAGTCCTGGTCACCTCATTGCTGTTTGTGTAAATAAGCATGTTGGCCTCATGACCAAGCTAAGCCTGTTCTTATCACATTGCTTTGGAGATTTCCTATTAGTAGTGCTCCACCAAAACGTTCAGCATGCCTGATGAATTCTAACCGCAGAATTCCTCATGCAGCGCAGGTTTCTACAGCAAACAATCCTGAAATTCACCAATCTAAAGGCATTATAGAAAAATACAGGCTCTAAAAATTAACATAGAAATTAGACAAAGACCGATAAAATTCAACATTCGGAGCAAGAAATTATGATAAACCAAAACTGACAAAAAGGTGAACAAATATATTTTTTATGTAATGCATGAGTAATGCATGTCAAATCATATATGCACAGTTTCCAACATTCACATTTATGTGATTTTCATGATGTTGTGCCAAAGAGAACAGCATCATAGGGTCATCACTCATCTGTGACCAAGCAAAGATTTCATTACAAACAATTAAAGCAATTAAAGAATAATTTCATGCTTGTAAAGCTGTAATGAGAATCTGCAGTTATAACGAAAAAAATACACAGTTCTCATGTTACTGGCACATAAAAAACTAGGTGGAAATCGTTATTCTGCCTGTTTGTGTTTATGTTTAACAC
This sequence comes from Rhinichthys klamathensis goyatoka, assembly GCF_029890125.1. Taxonomy (NCBI): domain Eukaryota; kingdom Metazoa; phylum Chordata; class Actinopteri; order Cypriniformes; family Leuciscidae; genus Rhinichthys; species Rhinichthys klamathensis. The sequence continues at coordinate 6,965,532 of NW_026606658.1, read as the reverse complement.
ACACATACACACAAAAACAAATGACATGTTAGGTTACCTGAAGATACTGACATGCATGTCCTGGATGTATATGTCATTTATAAAAATGTATATGCTATAGGGCATGATGCATTCACACAGCATGAGCTATTTTAATGGCTACATTACTGGTACACAGAGAGACTCAAAAGAGCTGCAAAAAAGTCATCCTTTAAACCCATCTACTTTAATCTTAAGGCTTTTGTAATTGCCATTGATCGCACAGACTTGTAGGAATACAATTTGTAAGTCCAATTGAATTCCTTGACTGCAAATGTTTCAGGGTAACACATTTGTTCAGAAGGGATCTTTGCTGAAGTGCCACTTTCATCTGCTGTATGATGTAGTATACACCATTAAAATGAATTTGAAAGCATTGAGGTAATTGCTAAAATTATTTAGTTTAAATCAAATGACCTTCCTTATTTTACCATAAGCTCTGAAAACACTGTCTTTGTTGCAGATTTAGTTAGCACACTCTTAACATCCATAGAACCTTTCCATTCCACTAAAGGTTCTTTATTGTGGAAAATTTCTTTAGATTTTTAAAATGTTCTTCACACCAAGAAAAAAATGGTTCCTTTAAGAACTGTTCACTGAAAGGTTATTTGGTGAACCAAAAATTGCTCTTCTATGGCATCGCTGTGAAAAAAAACCCTTTGGAGTGCTTGAAGAATATTCATAATGCAAAAAGCCTTGAAAATGTTGTCAAACATTCCAGGCCGAAATTGTTTACCTCCTGACTTTTCACTTTATGAGTGAGATCCGGCATGGTGGCCCTATGTTGATATTCTTCTTTTGTACTCTGATAGGTGCCTCTCGCTAGGGTGTAACAAACAAACCATGGCCAGAAGAAATTGAATTCAGATGTTTTTTACCAGGGCAATGTTGAAAGAGTGCTTCTGAGCTTAAGGGAACCTCATAACTCAGTGTTATTTCAGGTTCTCTGTGAGATGTAATAAACTCACTGGATTTGCTATATACGATTTTGATATTCGGATTTACAATGTGCCTCCGTGTATCATCAGTCAAAGTTATTGCAGGTTGTTTTATTATGTATATGTTCTACAATGCTGACATGTTTTTAAAAATAAGAAACGTGATTTTTATAATCCAAGACATTCACAAATAAATACATAAGTAAAACATTCATTGGCATGCCACAGACAAACATCAATATCAATATTCATTTTGGACAGAAACCGTGAGGAAACACCAAACATTATAGACTAATAAGACATTCAGACTGTTCACTCAAACTCACAAGCACTCGTATATCAAAGTATACAGTATAGGCTACTAAATAAATACAGTTTATAATAAACATATTTGCTTCATTAAACCTCTCAAAACAAGACTGCAAAATGCAACAACAGACAAGGATCTAATTTCATGAGATGAGGACATTAATTGCATGGTTTATTACTGTATTGCAAAGCAGATATACGCTGCCGAACCAGTCATGTTTGACCTGTTAGTTCACTAAATTAATTATGATATCAGTTACAGCAGTATGTTATATTCTGAGTCGTGTACACACATTTTTAAATAGTTTTTCTATGTAAACATGCACTAGACCAGGGGTGTCCAAACCTGCTCCTGGAGGGCCACGTTCCAGCAGAGTTTAGCTCCAACTTGCCTCAAAACACCTGCCTGGAAGTTTCTAGTATGCCTTGTTATACCCTGATTAGCTGGTTCAGATGTGTTTAATTGGGGTTGGAGCTAAACTTAGCAGGACAGTGGCCTTCCAGGAGCAGGATTGGACACCCCAATGCCAGGGAGAGCAGCAACCTTTGTATCGGCAGAATGTCAGAGACGATCAAAAACAGCAGATTTTAATTCTGCTGTTCGGCTATTTCTGTTAATTCCAGTTTTTTGCCTGAGCTCGTCTCATAAAAGCGCTGAGACCCCTGTGTTCTGCGCAGTGCTTTTTTTTATGTTCCAGCACCATGTCTTGTCATGTCTTCAGTTTGTATTGTTCAACCGATCACTTTATCTTCTGATTTTTGAACCAAACTCTTTTTTAAGTCGATTATTAAATGAGTCTGTATTTTGACCTCAGTATAGTCTGAATTTTAATATAAAATCTACTTTAGCAACTCTTAAACTGAAAGTTATTGCAATATTATTGTCTTTCATTACAATTGCCATTTAAAAGAAAACACTACATCTGCACTGATACTAGTGTGCAATCAGCAATATAGTGAGAGGAGAGTATGCACAGATCTGAAAAACAATTAGCTTTTGCTCAGAGGACTTTACAGAAATGTATTGCCTGCCGCCTCCATGTTTGGTAATAATGCGATACTGACAAAAACAGATATGCCAAGACTGCAAATCGCCACAACATAAAAAAATACGAACAACAACAAAGAACATATGAAAACACAAACCATACATTCTAACATATGCATTCCAATAGAGGTAATGACTGCAGGATTTATGCTTTAGTTAGACAACAGGTTAGACTACTATACATTAATAAGGGTATACATTTATTCCGTCAGACTAGTCCTTTTCTACAAAGGACATACTTGACTATCCGATAAAGGGAGCTGGTTTGAACCTCCATTCCCACTCTGCTCCGGCTCTTCCTCTTCATCCTTACACTTCTCCATGTTGCACATGGACATAGGCACACGAACCGCAATGGTGGACATTTCTCCAAGGTGACTGTCACCTGTGGCAGTGATGGGCCCTCTGTCTGATGTCTGGTTCAGATTGGTGGAATCCAGACTGGTGACATTTCCTCTAAACATCTGGATCAGACACTTCCTGAACTGAGAGAAAAAGCATTAGATTGAACGTTTATAAGGATCGTGACTTTACAGAAATTATGCTATTAATTATGCTCGTTATGAACTCAAGACACAAAAGAAAAGCTTTGATTAATGTTTTCTGTCTCTGTGACACCATGTAGAGATTTGTTTTCAGCAGTTAGCCCTTTGCACAACCTCTGCAATGAAACAAGGAAAAGGTCATTAAGCAATATGTATTCTATGTAAAACAAGGACATTTTGGCCTTAATTAAAGCAGATAAGGTCATGGGAAGTAAATATATTCATTTCCTCAAGGTTTTGGTTGGACTGGATGAAAATGAGGTACCCTGGGTAATTATAATACCAGCTACTGCCTGTCTCTGACAAATTTGTAATGCAGAGAGCCACTACAGTGGGGATACATTTACAGAACAATACAAGCAGAACATACTGCATCTCAACTGGAAAGTCATAGAACGCTTTACCTGCTTATAACAATACTTCTACAGTGTACTAGTCTAAAATAATGTTCATTTATAAATATGATTTTTTCAATTTAATTTAAAGGGGCTATAGCCTTTGTAATAATTCCATGTATTATTCGCTTTTGTATTGTCCATGTGTGAAGAGTTTGTATCAAAACTTAAAAAAAACAATACCTTCTCTGACTTACTAGGTTGAAAGCCTGTAGACTGATTTTTATGCAAAGGACTAGGGACATTTCCCCAGGAAAATCAAAAGGATGTGACGTTTACGTGCGTTGCCGAGAGCCTCTCTTCCGTTCTCTGACACATTAAGCGAATTCTTATACAATGTTCAGGATAATGCCGAAAAAGCCATTCTGTACCGCAATGTCAAAGTGTCATGCAAAGAAAAGGGATTAATTATTAGGGATTCAATTATAGTCTCACATAGCCAGATCTATCGTCTACAGTCTCAAATATACTTCAAAATCAGACTATCGTAATGGTATCATTTTAACTGTCGACATGATGGTGGTGCAAACATATCCACATCACTATGATCAGATGCTTTCGTAACTGCTGTTTTCTCACCACTGAGATTTTTGTTGTGTGTTTATTTTGTTATTGAGTGTAGAGCACACAGCACATATTTACACTATTAAAAAAATGATATGATCAATAAGTTATGACAACATAAGTTTTTACATTGCTTTAACTCGTCAAAATAAGTTAAGAAAAGTTATACAAGATTAAACAAATTTTTTAAGTCAGTTTAATGTCATTTTAAGTTGACATGATTTAAACATCCAAGTTGAATGTACTTAAAAATTTAAGGCAGCAACTTTTTTTACAGTGTACATATTAATCTAAATGTCGCTTTCAGCAGCGTGGACGGCATGGGATGTTCACTAACAGTATATCTCTGAAACGGTATTTACTCCTAAGCAAAGAACGAAAAAGAACTATGCTGTGACGCGAGTATATATCGGGGCCTTGAATCGCATCCAGTCTCTTGTATGTTATGTGTGCACAAGTGCGAGCACGAGCAATAAGTTGCTGGCAGCAGTTCACTTAATGGCCAAGTTTTGCTAATAAAAAGGGCTTCTGAATTCAACATATAGCTCTTTTAAGATTAACTTTTTTTTAACATTAATAGTGTTTTATGAACAAATACAAACAGCAGTATATTCATAAATTAACATTAAAAGATTAATCAATTCAAAAAGTGTTGTTCATTGTCAGTTCAAGGCATCTAATGCATTAATAAACATACATTGTACAAATGTAGCCATATTAGTGTTACCAGAACAATTGAAAAAAGACAATTAAATCTAGCAGCAAATGTTCTAGTTCAGATCTCTCAAATCGATATATGATCCATTTCACGAGTTCACACTTACATACAATTAAAGGGAATAAAGTATAATGCGTATTTGGCGTGCTGTCCGGGGGGAGGGCTCCGAGCTCGGAATTCGGCCCGAACCCAGAGTACTCCCCCCTGTATGTAAAGTGGTTTAGGACTAGAAGAGTGGAGAAGGGGTGGTGGAGGGATGCTGCTAAACTGTCAGAGAAATGAGGTGAGACTGCTGAGTCTATATATACACGTTTTAATCATGATTGCTGAGTGCTCTCCACCCGTGTTAATTATCTGAACGTGCTTCTCCCGAACTTTGTTAATAAAACATCATTTCAGAAAAGACAGTAAACTTTGCATCCTCATTGAATACGGCAAATAACAGCAAACTTTCACAAGGGCTCTTGTGATACAATGCAGCATTACCAATGCTCTATGGGTAAAAAAACGGTCACTATTCTTAATCTGAAGTGTTTGTTCTCGTCTCTCTATAATGTAGTCTGTCTCTCTCTCTCACACATCAGAAAAATTTGCGACCCTGGCTGTGACCCTTGCACTGAATTTATTCTGGGAACAGCTGGGAAGGAACTGGGTTAGTTCTGGAAGATGTGCACAGCTCAAGGGGTCCAGCAGCCTCCGCTCCAAACCACCTGGGACCCACATCCTAGGGGTGGTCATCAGAGTCACATGACTGCAAAAGATCATTGCTTCATTCTTTACATCAAACGACACACTACAGGGATACTGAGGAGAAATTTCCCTCTACAACCATGTTAAAAAAATAATGGGATATCATGGAGCAACAGTGCTGTATCGGTTATTATGCATGACTCCACTGAGAATGCAGAATATCATTCAATTGGAAATAGTCAGAGGTTTAAACCAACATTAGAGATATGATACATTTTTCATTGGGTATACATGGACCACTCTACCTCTGTGGATTTGAACTTTTAAAAATGTAATTTTTTTTAAGTAAGAAAAAACTGAATCTCCTCAACCAAAACTGTCAAGAGTAAAGAGCATCAGATGTCTTTCATTTGTCCCTGACATATAATGGAGGGGAAAAAAGTTTAGCAGTTCAGACCTCATGCTCATTCTATGACTTTTATTGAAAAGAAAACTGAATTCCGACAGGATAGCTATAATATCCATAAACCACAACATTCCCATAGTGCTATTATAAGATTCATTGCCTTTGGTCTTCTTCTTTTATTGATCGATGGCATAAAACACCAGAAATCAATTTTTAATATATAAAATATAAAATCCTCTTCGTTTTTTCTCTGCACGACACCGTAAACTCAGAAGTATTATTTTTATAAGATGTGTAGGTGATCTGAAAATGCCAGATAAGGATGATAAATGGCAAAGATGTACCTGCTTATTCATGAAGACATAGATGATGGGATTGTATACAGCTGCAGTCTTTGAGAAGAAGGCCGGTATTGAGCCCAGGCGAGGATCAATATAAATTGTGGGACAGGCTGTGACAATAATTGAAAATGCTGCATAAGGCGTCCATCCAACCATGAACGCAACTATCATTACAATGACCATCCTCGCCACCTCTCGGTCAGGCTTACGCGCATTACCCAGCCTTCCATGAGTGTTTGATACCTATTAGACATAATAAAGTTCTAAGGTTAATTACAGTCCAAGAGTAAGTTAAAATCAAATGTTAATTACAATACACGACCAAACAGAATCTCAAAAGGCTTTTAGTTTTTTGTGAGTTTTATTTGCTCTTTATTCATTTACATGATCTAAAGATTTGCTATGAAGCAAGTAATGAAAATCAAGATATGAGTATTTGACCAACCTTTCTGAGCTTCTGCATAAGTTTACCATAGGAGACAATGATCACGCCAAGAGGAAGGATAAAACATGTAGTGAAAAAGGTGATGATGTAGGTGTGGTCATAGTAATCAGTTGAGTACCTTAAAGGAGGAAAACAGAGACTTTAGACCTCCTCAATCTTACCTACATGACATCTAGAAGGTACTTTGAGCACAAAAAATGAATGGATAAGAATGCTTAGGTAATCAGTTATGCACAAATCTTTACCAATAAGAGCACATGCGTATGTTAGACACTTGCATAATATGTTTTGTTGAGTGCTTTGTTTGTCCAAAAAAAAAACATTGCAACAGAACAATTGAGTACTAAGCTCCCACTGCAAGCTCAAGGCAGTGCCAACATTTGGATCACTTGAGAATAAATAGAAACCAGAATTTAAAACGTTACATTTACTGCTTTGCTGTCAGAGATCTCAACTGCAGAAACTGCATTACTCTAATGTTGAACATCAATGTGGATGCAACTATGCCCGACAATGGTAAAAAATATTCCCCCATCCTAAGTCTTCTATGTGTCAGTGCGCATTCCCTATTCAAATGTTTTTGCACTGTTTGTGTTCCAAGGCCAAGGCCAAGCCACAGACACAAATGTTTTGTACCAGTCTCTTGAAAGCAATTTTTCAACTGATGGCTGCATGGCATGAGCCTTGGGGTTATAAGTGGTTTCTTTTTTTTCTGTCATAATATAACACACAGGAAGGGCCATTCAGTGAAATGGTATTTTGAGCTCACCAGTTGGGTTCACAGGTAGTGCCAATTTTGCTGACTGTATAACTGCTCCAACCCAGAACCGGCGGGATTGTCCAGATGAAAGAGAAGGTCCAAACAAAAACAAGACCCATAGCTGCATGCTTGCCTCCCAGACGGACATTTTTCAGAGGACGACAGATCACAAAAAAACGCTCGAATGCCAAGATTGCTAAAGACCACAAAGCCACAATCCCTAGAAAGCAAGAAGGTACACCCATTTACTGTTTACTCTTCAGAAAAGCAATTACTGCACACACAAACAATGAGTATCATGGGAGACGACTATGATGGAAGTTTACTGTAGGGAGGGGGAAACCCTTCAAGCTCAAATGAGACCGATTGCAGGTAACTAGGGAAGCCCATTTCCGTCACAAAAGGGAAATGTTATGACATTAAAAGTCTAAATTATGAGATAAAAAGTCATAATTGCACAAGTCGGAATTATGAGATAAAAGTCATACATTTTACTTTTGACTTAGTGTGTCATAATTTCTACTTTTATGAAAAAAATACACCATGGTTTTACTACAACTATTTGCGGTAAAACCACTGTATAACACAAATTTACCATTGTTACTACAGTAACCATATTTTAACAATGATTTTTGTAGTAAAGCCATGGTAATAGAAATGATAAACAATATGCCAAAAAAAATAATAGTGACTAGGCTATCTATTCAATAAGTAACTATTACTTATTCTTAACATATCCTACCTTTGCTAGCCCAACAGTGACAAGTTGGCTACTGGTAATAAATCTATTGGGAGAGTTTCTGGTAAGCAGTGAATAAGAAATAATATTAAAATGGAATGAATAAAACTCGAATATGCACTAGCAACAAGTGGAATACATACTACAACAGAACTCAATTGCAAAAAAAAAAAGATGCAATTTATTACTAATAACAATGAAATAATTTATTGTCACTAGGAGATAGCAAAGGAATAAGGGCTAAATAAACATATTTAAATGACTAAAAAATACAATAAATTGTATTAGTAACCCAAAATAATTACTATTTCGTTTAAACTAAAGGAATAATGTTACACGTCTTGGTATAGTTAATAACTCACCGAAAAAAGTGACAGCGAATCCCTCCAGCACACACGCCCAGACACCCAGGAAGAAGTAGCCTCGTGCGTTAGTTAAAAAACTTATAGTGCCTCCTGTCAGTGAAACTAGAAAATCGGCAACAGATAAATTAACAATGATGTAATTCAACGGTTTCCTTAACTGTTTGTATCTAAACGTCACGAACATAACGGTGAAGTTCTCTGTTATAGACAGTGAAGTCACTATGAACATCAGACAGGCGAGGAACGTGTAATTCCAGGGCGCAATAGACTTGAGGGGACCCGTGAACGGATCGTCCGGTGGGGTGATGTCGGTGGACTCGGTGACTAAAGACACAAACGATTCCATGACAGAGTTTAGGGCTGACATGGAAAAAACGATCAAGAAAAGTTCAGAAAATCATCACTTGGGAGCTTCTTGAAAGTCCAAGACAGGTGTTTTATAGGCTACAGCCTACTAACCGACACAGAATGTGCAGAAACACACCTGTATAATTGCAAAATGGATAGTATACGGTTTCTTAATGCTTTTAATTTCGAAAATACAACAATATTTTCAAGTACAGCAATCCACTTGAGGAGACAGCAGTCCTTAAAAAGAAGAGCGCCTTTGCACTGAGGTTGCACTGAAACGTCACAGGTCCGCTCGCTTTCCGTCCACGGCTGAGCATAGGCATGTTCCTGCTGTTCTCCTTTATATATACAGTCCGTCGGCATGGCCATCTCAATCCCTCGAGGTAATGAGAAAAGCCCTTTTCCAAGTTTACTGAGACATTTCAGAGGGGCGTCACGCGCTGTGCTCTCTTAAAGCTGAACGCATGCCGGGGCTTTTCACCCAATGAAAAAGTTTTCCACATGCACACTATCACTTAAATGATAAACATTCACACGAGATGAGGTCTCCAGACATATCGGTCTTTTAGAAACAGCTAAAAAACTTGAGGAAAAAGCTATTTTTTTCCTACATGGAGCGGGTTTCCATCACATGACCAGCTGTCATTAAAAAGGTGCAAAAATGGGGTATGCATGGGTATGCATCATATGCACTCCATAAGGGTGCAAGACAAAATCTATCTGTCTGATGGGAATGTCCTGCTCTATCCATAAAAATAGGTGGCAGTATCTGAGTCCAAATCCACTGGCAAATATAAAAAAACACTGGGAACTAAAAAAAGCCACAAAAAGTCACAAAGAAAAAATGCACAATTAAACTAAACAGATTACTGGCAGTGAGGTGATTGCATACATCAAAATTCAGCACTGATGATTATTCTTTATGCAAAGTTTTCCTTAAAAAAAGTAATGTTGAGCAAAAGATCAATTTTAAAAATTCACAGCATAATTTTGATCAGCCGAATATTTTGACATACGAGATTATTTCATGATCTTCTTCCACAGATAATGTCTGAAATGTCTCCTGCCTCAAACTGACAAGAGGAAAAAATACCAGGAGTGATTCATCCGCTACAAGATTAAACAGCACGATTACCTGTGCAGCTTTCCAATGGAGAAATAATTAAGCAAATAGGAAATGCAAAGAAACTGAGACATTTGTTCAGACATTTAGAAACAACACACACTACCACGCACTGACCTTGCACGTGTATGCATCTTATGAGGATCGATCAACACATGCAAAACCACAGGCATGATGGGAAATAAAGGTTTACAACTGTTTATCCTAATTGCTATTCTACTGTAATGAAGGGTCAATTGATCTTGAGCAAATTTAATTAGCTTGAGTATGGTTCCGGTGCAAGGAAGCTTTGAGGATGGATCCTTTTCTTTGAGGATAGATTGTGTGTGTGTGTGTGTGTGTGCCACAGTCATCGACCTTTTTGATTTCCAGTGGTACTAATTTCAGTTTGTGCCTAGTCGCTAAGTGACGTTCCTATTTGAGTCATACGGCTCTCTGGACCTTTCACAGCATAATGGGACATGTCAAAGAAAAGCCGTCTGATTTTTTTTTTTTTTTTTTTTTTACAGCTGCAGACTCTTTCATATGCTTGGTAGCAGTGGCATTAAAATGACCCTAGTCCTGCTGAGCAGTTAAACATTTTCATTTACCCTGGACCTTCTTATCAGTATTCTGGCTCAGCGCTGCAGATGACAGGCTGTCCGTCATATAAGCTTGGCCTAATTATTACCTGTGCTTTTAAATTGTGGCATTACCGTGACCCTCTGGTTAATGGATTATTGTGATGTCTGGAATTGACCCCGAGTTATTTACTTCATTAGGGATGAAGTAAATAGGGCGAGGGATTGTTTTGTTTTTTGCCATTTGTGACTTTGCAGTTGTCAAAAAAATAAACAAAACAATTGCAGCTTAATCCAACCACCTGGTATTGCATAAGTCTAATATAACCTTTACAAATCCAAGCGACCTTTATTGAGCATTATTGAGCTCGTATTGGAGCTATGAGTGAGCTGAGTGCAAGAATTTCTGTAAACACAGTGATTGTCAGTCAACCTTTTCCACTACAGAACCATTACACGTACAATCCACAGTTGATTGGCCTTTCTACCATAAAGATGAAAAATGTCAGCTCATCTTTTAGGAAGACAACTGATTGAAATCTCATTATCTTGTGAATTCCTGTTGTCTCAATCACCAATCATCAAATCAATTATTTATTTGACCACAAAAATATTGGGTAATACAAGATGCTTTTTTAGAAAACTCCATTTATGATGAGTGGTAAAAGCCTTAGCATTGGATTGATGGGATAGAGCATATTTAGCAGAGGCATACTGTTTAAAATAGTTCCTGGAAAAGCTCAGATGTTGTTATAATCATCATGTGGAAGTAGGCAGCCATCCTTCCAAGGACCCCATCTGCCCCCCCAAGCCCTAAATCGCCCCTTCCCATCTGCCTCTTTTAGCCTCCAGCTTTCTTCCGATGTCTCTCTGTTACAACAACTTCAGAATTAATCTTAATAATATACATTTTAGGTGTTGTTTTTCACTTTAGTAGCATATAAATACACACAGTGTGACATACTCCATCTACAACTATTTTTTAGCATTTATTATTATTTTAGTCTTAAGCATGAGGTTAATGAAATCACATTATATGAAAGTTTACATTTGAAAAATGAATTTACACCACACCACTATTGTGTAGGCTAGATAAATTCATATAGATTTTAACCTAAAATGTATCTTGATTTTAAAAAACAACATGGATACATTAGGCATCAATTACTTCAAATGAATGTTTCAAAATGTCATTTTCAAAATGCACTTCAATATTTCACGTTTAATTCAATGGGTTAGGCCTACTTGCAGTGAAATTTACCAGCAATTACTGAGTGAAAATCGTTTCTACACCATGTCATTTCCTTTTTCTGCCACAAGATGGCGCCAAGTGTTAAATCTTTGATTCTACCTTACATTTCGACGGAAGAGACATCCAAAACACATGTGAACGCATGGCCTATCCAAGAAATCTTGTATTAAATTAAGCTCGATCCAATGTCACTTTATCACACTTCATAGAAATATACACTCCCACTACGTTTCATTTTTTTATTAGTATTATTATTCTTTCTCTGTGTTAAGTCATAAAATGATTATTGGAATCAGCGAGCTAGTTTGCTATTTGTTTAAAAATGTTTGTAAATTGAAATGGTGAAATCAACAGGTTTCATTAGTTTTAACCTCTTATTCACCAACACAACACTGTAAAAATTACATGATCGACAAGTTATGACATCATATGTTATTACATTGCTCATTGCTTACATTAACTCATCAAATAGGTTAAGCAAGTTGTTCAATATTCAACTCATTTTTAAGTCAGTTTAATGTCAAAGTTGAAATGACTTAAACATTCCAAGTTGATTGTACTTTAAAAAAATTGTGCTTTTTTTTACAGTAAATTGCTGCTCCCAGATTAGCTACATCAATTTACTTTTTATATGAAATAAACAAAGGGCTTTTTAAAACATTTGTCATGAATTGCTTTATTTGAACTCAGAAGCAGGAAATTATGCACCAACAATGGTTCTGTTTAAAGTGGTGAGATGAGCCAAATCAGATTCATGGGATAGCCTATTAATCCTATGCATTTGAACAATTTTAACTAGTTGTTAATACATAATAAATAATAATAAATAGGATGAAATGCAAAACATTTTTAGAGGGCAGCTGTTGAAAAACAGTTAAACAGGGGTATTTCTGTTATTGCTTCATATGGGCATTAATTAAAGAGCCACTAAAATCTTCAGTCATTCCCATTTCTGAAAGAGAAAAATAGTACTTTTACTTGCCTAGAATCAGATTTCTTTCAGTTACTACTAAATGGAAACAAATCAATTAAACTATTATGTAATTCACCTTTTAATCGCAGATATGCAAGATGACCCAGCAGTGAGTGAAGATAGGAATCATCTATGGAATAGGAAAAAATTGGACTATACTTTAGAAAACATATTATTTTACAAAGAGGAATAACATTTAAGAATGGGACAGGATGGAAAATAAATAGGAATGTAATAATATTTCACATTATAATAATAAAATAAATAGTAATAAATGCTTTAAGGACTGACTATATGAAGATGTTGGCACGCTTGAACTCTCGTTCCACATGTCTTTTTTGCCCATAGCTCTGTGTCTAAGACTTCTGTGAGCATCTGCACAAAATTATAGCAATAAAACCAATATTAAATGTTGTTAAAATACACATTTGAACAAAGCTGTCAAATTGTTTGAATGCAATGCACTTACAAGGTCCTAGTAGGTACCCAGCACTGTGTAGAGTCCAGCCTTTTTTCTCCGGATTCTGTGGGATTAAAAGAGACGATGAAAAAAACAATCATAGTTAAGCTAGAGAAGAGGTAATGGAAGATGTACCGTGAGGGTCATGCCATGGATCCTTGAGAGATGTGCAGTAAATACACAGAGTGAGATACAGAGTAGAGCACAATTTGTCTGCATCTGTATAAAAAACAGTGCATGTAACATGTACATTACTATTGCTGTTGTATGCATATAGGTAGTGTTAGACTGACTGAGGTTACTTTTTACCCAGGTGATGTTTTATAAAAAATAAAGATTTTCTTTACAACATTAACTTTACCTTATTCTATGAGGAACATTTAAGACACAATCCTGAAAACAGTACAGTGGTTAAAGCACAAACACACACAACACAAATAATCCTTACCTTCTAAGAGAAGAGTTGCTGTTTAATATTAATACAAAAAAAATGAATTCCAGTGGGGGAAATGAGACAGCCTGTAACCTTCAAATAACAGGGTTGCTGCAGGTGTGTGTCTGAATGAGGGACAGTCTGTCTTTTATACACCCAGCAGCATACAGCATATTAACATAATGAAACTCTATTAGTACAATGTTCATTTGTTCATTTCTCATAATTACTGGTGCTGTTTACAGAGACGGGAGAGGGAGGAAGGACAGAGAATGATGAGACAGAATTAATCAGACTGTTAGCAAGGATACAGTACAGGAGGGAGAGAGAAGGAATGGTTCTATCTATCTATCTATCTATCTATCTATCTATCTATCTATCTATCTATCTATCTATCTATCTAATCACATGAGGTAATATTGAAATCCATTTCAATCCTTGATGCTTTAATAACAGCACTTTGCCCTACATATAATTACAGCACCTTCTGCCCCGTTCTATCCATTAACAGGGAAGCCCTAAAACATTCCACCTAATTATCTACCACTAATTGTGCTAAAGCTGTATTTGGGAGGGGGGAACAGGCCGATGAGGAAGCTTGTTGAAACAGGGAATGAGAGCCGAAATTTCAGTCTCCTGTGGGAGGCATTATAGTGACCTCAGATGAATTAACCTCGATCTCTGCCCCTGTGTTTTATTTTCATGCACTCATCTGCTGTTAAGAGCAGGTATGCTCTTATATCTGAGGTCATTTCTTTCGTTCCCTCTCAGAAATCGATATCTGGAAATCTTAGGCAGCAACTGAGATCACAATGCATATGGGAATAGTTGAAAACAAATGAAACTTTTTTTTTTGTGTTGCTTTTTTCTAAATGTCATCTCAATTATATTTTCTAAATATTGCAGACTGTGTAAAACATGCAAACATCACTAAATGTCATAGCATGACAAATCATTTACATATTTTAAATGAAATGCTGCTAATTCAGAGAAGTAAGTGGGGATATGTGGATGTAAAAGAGTCTGTGACTAGGGCTGATATTTTATTTATGGTGGGTGTTCTGTATACACCTGCTTTCTACTGAAGTAGTCAGTCATGCTTTGCTTACAGGCATGAACTCGCAAGCAATACAGCGAATCAGAATTAAACCTTTTACTTATGCAAAATTAATTTTTCACATGATATCGTGTGAGGCTGCCACGTTTCATTTACCCACCGTGTAATCTTACTGACTTTGCCCAGTTTGTTTAAGGTAAGTTTTACATCTTTATTTCTTTGGTGAAACCATTTATTCTAGAAAGCATCATAAGACATCAGTCAAATCATTAACATGTTTTGATAAATTCCAATTAGATGGTGATTATGTAAACGTTGTTTATCTGAGGTACTATTTTCTAAAAAAGTGAGATTTTATTGCATAAATGTTAACAAAAATGGTTTCTGTTGTTTAAACATTATAAATACAAATATATCACTGACTGTTTGAACCGTCTAACATGATGTAAAAAACCTGATTTTACCTAACCCCCGAAGGATATATTCTCAAATGTTCATAACAGCAAACAAAGCACTTTTGTCCCATGTGCTAGCTAGTGCTTGAATAGTTAATGCATGCCTGTAAGACGATATCTTTGGTTTCGTTACCAAAGGCAAGGAAATATGAGAGTACAAGACACTTCCTGTAACCTGTTCTGTTTTTGTCCTTTTTTAGCAGAAAATCCAAACTGATACGAAAACAAATTTAATACACGTTCTTAAAGAAAAAAGTACTGAACTGTGTGAAACCAACTTGATTCTTAGTTGTTTTCCATGGTTCTCAGTAGATGATTTCAATATTAATTTATTTTTTATTTTGTGCTTACAGATATGGCATCTGAGTGCTGTCTCAGTTTCACCAAATACTTCCTCTTTCTTTTCAACTTGATATTCGTTGTAAGTTTGCATATATGAAAATTAAATGAAATAAAGTATATCATATACATATAAGAATATAAAAAATATAACAGCACTTTCCTTGCAGTCATATATAGCCTACTGTATAACATATGTTCCCTTTTTGGACTTTTGGATAAAACTTTTACATTTTATACAATGTACATGTCAGATTGCTGTTGGACTGTGGTTTTCTCATTTAGCTCTTAGGATCCCTCCTCTTATCTTTGGGACTATGGATACAAATTTCAGAGAACAGCATTTTCTGTAAGTTTTATATTTATTTGTGTGTGGAAAGAAGAGACAGTGCTATTTGGATTTTTCGTCTATTACAAAATATTAAAGCATTTGTTCCATGTTTTTCTACAGTTTCCCCTCCTCCCTACATTTCCATCTCTCTCTTCTCCTACTTGCTGATCACCAGTGGCTCTGTGACCATGGCATTAGGCTTCCTAGGATGTCTAGGTTCTCTGAAGACTGTCAAATGCCTGCTGGCAATTGTGAGTTTTCAGAAAAATAAAACTTGATGGGATTCAAATGCCATTGATGTGACCGATTTGAGATTTGCGCCATTTAACATACGCTTGTTAGGACAACTCCTAAAATGTTAAGAGTCTATAGGAGTCACCAACCTCTTGAGAATTGTGCATGTTCTTGGTACTGGTGTTTGTAATGCAGCAGTAAGTTGATCTGCTCCACTGAGCTGTAACAGTATTAAAATAACCTTCATTTATCTACAGTATTTCATCCTGCTCACAGTTCTTCTCGCGGCTCAGATAGTGGGTGGGGTTCTTTTCTACACCCAGAAGACTGAGGTAACTCAAGCATGCAGATCTGCAGTCCCACCCAGTTTGGCATTGGGCTTTTTATACAGATCTAGCACATTACAATTAATCCTCTTTGGTGTCAAGTTTTTAATCAGTTTGATTGATTTCTGTTATTCAAATGTTATATGTCTAAAGCTAATACTTGAGACAAAATCATGACCATAACATCTTTAACTTGTTCCCCCCCTCCCTCCTCCTCCTCCTCCTCCTCCTCCTCCTCCTTAATCAGTTGGTCGGTTCACTAGAGAAGCATACTCTTAAACTAATAAAGTCATTAAGGAATGACTCCAGTCTCCAGAGTTTTAAAAAGACTCTAGAAAACATTCAGAAGGAGGTGAGAGAAACAGTACAGTACACAACAAAAAGAAAACTGTATATGAGAAAACAATATGTAAAATTGACCCAAATGTATTTTTGCAATCAGATTTTTCAAGTACATTTCACACTTGGAATTAAGTAAAACACACTTAAAGTCCATGTAAAGTAAAAAATTTGACTCTTTTAAATGTCCAACATAACAGGAACATTAAACAGGAACAAGTCTTTGCCTTTACTCAAAACTGCATAAAATAACACTCAACACTCTCCCAATTCAGTCCTATGCAAAGCATGCTGGGAACTAAATATCCACCCATGCAGTTTCAGTTAAAGGGTTAGTTCACCCAATAAATTTAATTCTGTTATTAATTACTCACCCCTGTGTCGTTCCAAACCCGTAAGACTTTACTTCAGAACACATATAAAGATATTTTTAATGAAATCTAAGAGATTTCTGTCCCTCCATTGACAGCATACGCAACTCTTTCAAGTCCCAGAAATGTAGTAAAGTATTGTCAAAGTAAACTACCACTTTTAAGCCTCACAAAGGTAGTAAAGACATCATTCAAGTAATCCATGTGACTCCAGTGGTTTAACCCTTCTTTTTTTTTTACAGTCTATAGTTTAACCTCATTTTTATGAAGCCATGCCAGTGCTTTATTTGCGCAAAGTCAACACGATACGCATGCTTCCTGGTGCTTTTGTGAACGCGCACATGCGTGTTGTGTTGACGCGTGAGTCTGACGCGAGAGCAGGCGTTGCATGAACGCGCGTTTGAGATTAATATTTTGTAAATAAAGTGTTAAATTGTGTTTGGGTTTTTTTCCGCAAAAAAAATGCACTCGCGTTGCTTCATAAAACTGAGGTTAAACGACTGGAATCATGAATTACTTTACATTTCTGGGGCTTGAAAGTGGTAGGCTGAATGGAGTGATAGAAAGCTTTCAGATTTCATTAAAGAGATCTTCATTTGTGTTCCGAAGATGAACGAATGTCTTACGGGTTTGGAACGACATTAGGGTGAGTGATTATAATGACAACATTTTCATTTTTGGGTGAACTAACCCTTTAATGCCACACAGATTATTCATGTATTCCCAACACCAATTGGTTTTATGTAAGTGGGCTAAACAGAATGAAATCAAGCATTAGCTCATTTTAATTAATTGAACAAGCAGCAAACATATTTTTTCCCAGTATACAGAGATCAGGACAGTTTCAGCCCAGTTTTGGATAATGGACATCCCATTCAGCTTAAAACATTTTAAGAGAAGGTGTTTGACTACAAAAGTATAGATTTCATGAAGATGTAATATAAAGTAAAGCTCTAGATAAAATAATCAGCACATGCCATGTGTACATAATGCATAATGCATGCTACATGCCTTGTATATGCCATGATATCAGTTGAACTTGAAAGCAAAATTTGACAACTACATTGGGAAGTTTGAAACAAAATATCACCTCCATTATTGTCTTTGCAGAACAAATGCTGTGGTTGGAATGGGAAAAAAGACTGGGAGGGTTTTATAGATTCTTCCTGCTTCTACACAGTCCATGCCACTGTCAATGCGACGAATGCAACCCAAGCTCCAAAGTTATGTCCCGAATGTTTCTCAAATGTTTCCATTTCAAATCCCACACGCATGATTTATGAGCAGGTATGGTTTCAGTTCTGCCCTGTAATCATTTTGTAAATTGTGTTTCAACAAAATGAATTGAGTTGTACCTCTTTTCTCTCTCTCAAAGGGTTGCAGTGACCATATTAAAAATTGGCTGAAAGAAAATCTCATTTTAATTCAGGTGGTTGTTTTGGCCATTTCTCTGGTGGAGGTAAGCAAACTGTCACCAAACACATTAAAACCAATTCAGATAATGCAAATAAGTACAAGCTTTCACTGTCCAAACTTAGTGTTAATGAGAATAAATTAAGTGTAATGGGAGGAATTGATGGTGTTGCTGAATGTTTTAAGTACCACCTCTGGCCATTTGTCTCATAGTGTCTACAGTGGATTTGTCTCGTATCTTACTGTTGTCTTAATCGCACTCACCGTTGCTGCCCTAGAAAGTCACATGGCAGCCATGTTCAGCTGTCCAGGTCTCTCTTTGTGACTAGTGTGGTGTGGTTGAGTGCTTCATTTTTGCATGGAGGAATAATGTACAGTCTGCACTTGTATCACCCATAAAGGCTGGAATACACTACACCAGACATTAAAACACTATACACGTGCCAACTTTGTAAATGGTTACAGAGAAAAAATGGGCTTCATACACTTAACGACTGAGCATAATTCAAAGCCAGATTACCAGACACTACCAAACTTTCAAGTCGTCCTGAATACAACAGTGTATTTCATTTCCAGCCTTAATGGGTTTATTTTGCAATAACGAAATACTGAGAAAAAATTATAACACTTATTACACAGCTCCTCGCAAATATAAAATGCATGGACATGAAATATTGATTAAAAATAATTTTATACCTATATATTATCTTAAATCTTTCATTAAGGGAAAAAAAGTTCACTACAATGTGAAACTCAGTTGGCCTAGCAGTAAGACGAACACTGCAATGAATTATTATTTTAAAATGAAGTTCCTAACTGTTAAGTCTCAAGATTGCGTTAGTTGCATTTGTTTGAAATACGGTAAACAGAGAGAGTGGTCAAATTAGTGAAATTTCTAGGGCAAAAAAGATCCATTGTGTATTCTCAATGTATGAAGCACAGCTCACACCGAATTGCATTCAATGCGGGTGCATTCATATGAACATATGAGAGCTTCTCAGGAAGACTTTTGCCCTGCATCATGCATGAAAATGAATTCTTGTTGACATGACTGTGATCGCACCTTAATATGAGTTACCCGGATGAGCGGACTGAGTTGCTATGGACGATGGTGTATATTAAGAAATGTCATGCCACTGAATGCTGCGATTGATCAGAAACGAGCATTCTAGAGTGCTGTGTAATATGTTTTGTTATAGTTAATGCATGATACTTGGTGTGGAAATGACATAGCAACTAATTAACAGGATTGTTTCTCAGATTAGATACACGGTGGTCTTATTTTAGCTATATTACATTTTCGTACGTTACTGTGTGACTTTGTTTTGTGAGTTCAGAGTAACAGAATATGACTGTACAAAGGTCTCAGTGGTTACTTTTAATTGTATCTTCCCTCACAGAGATTTCACTGTGGAGTACTGGCAAGGTATATGTTATTTGTGTTGTTATTATAGTAGCCTAGTGTGTGGTCTGAAGATTCATCCATCCTTGATCCCAGACTCCCAGCATTTGAACTTGGAATGTTTGACCAAAATCGTTAATTGAGGGCATTGCTATTGTTAGATATTAGGCTTAAATGATTAATGGTTAACTGAATGGTTGAACCATGGATGGTTAATTTATGACAAATATCTTTTTCTTTTTTGCAGATATGTGGTATGATCCTTTCGATGTGTCTGTATAAACAGGGTTCTGTGGATTACAACATCGTTTTCAACTAAGATAACCAGGATCAGTGAGGGGGAAAACGTCAAGTATTCATTTTCTCTCATTCATAAATTTGATGTTTTGTTGATGTCTTTTTAAATGAGATTATTCGTTTTCTGTACGGTATTTGATTGTTTTCTACAGATATTTTTTTTATCCTGTAAGACAGTCAATTGTTGATTTTTCTTGTTATTCAGATGTGTGTAATAAATATTATTTTTAGTAATTGTTTATGAAAAGTCAAATTAATTTGAACCTGTTCTTATAATTTTTAAATGATATAAAC
The DNA here is from genome assembly GCF_029890125.1 of Rhinichthys klamathensis goyatoka. Taxonomy (NCBI): domain Eukaryota; kingdom Metazoa; phylum Chordata; class Actinopteri; order Cypriniformes; family Leuciscidae; genus Rhinichthys; species Rhinichthys klamathensis. The sequence continues at coordinate 6,945,241 of NW_026606658.1, read as the reverse complement.
TTTCATCTGATTCTTAGAATTTGTGCATGTGACTATGACTTTTCTCACTTGTTCAGTTTAGCCATTGGGTAAGAAAGGACTGGAAACATTAGGGTGTGACAGTGTTATATTTCACTATTGTTGTGCACACAAAGCAAATGACCTCAATACTGTGGCAATGTGTGAGATACTGTTCTCATAATCATGTCTTTCATATCTAAAATATTAAAACTCAAATCGTCCTTAATTATATGCTGTGTTTTATGTAAGATGACAACCAGTATTACATATAAGCAATTTAAAAAAGATCTTTCAAATAGCCTATATTTAAATTTAAGTAAATTAAGTATCCAAATACACAGGGTAATTGTAATAAAACTGCTGTTGCTAAAATAAATAAAACATTAAATTATGTTATAAATTTGATTTTCATTTATTGTCATAACGACTTAATTTATGTGTTTATTTAAGCTGAGGATCTAAATGGTACATATGACATTTTATACCCCATAGCAAGTTATTAGGGCAGGGAGGAGGACACTTGTTATCAGGTGTCACATATATATATACATGCTGTATTCATCTCCTTGATTAATTCTTGGGGAACACTACAGACTAAGAAGGTAAGAAAGATATTTTATCAGATATTACAGTTATTTTAGTCTTAATGCATGAATACATATATTGATTTTACATTTATTTATTTATGTTTTCGTATTTAATAACTCATTATCATTCATTTATGTCAGTTTAATAAAGAAAGAAAGATGGGATCCCACACATTGGTTCTGATCATGATTTTAGGTGCCCTCTGTGGTGAGTGAATTTTGACTGCTTTCAGATCGTTGTTCTCCGGATTTCTCAATTACAGTAAACAGGTTGTGCTTTTTATAATATTAGGTAATATTAAAATATATATGTTAATATACATGTACATATTATATTTTAAATGTATGTAATTTAGATAGAACATCATTTACATATTTACATTCACACACACACACGCGCGTATATGATTTCCATAAAGTGGGTAAACACTAAGCTCTTAATTGTCTTAATCAAAAATTATTGGTCAGGAAATAAGCACAATTTAAGCAAATGCATAACTTAAAAAGCCATTGGCGTCTCGAAACATCAAAGACATAATTAAGTTTTTAGCAGAATATGGGAATTTAGTGTGGAGTGATAAATCACAATGAAACACGAGTTGCATGGTGATGCTCCAGAACGGTGTCTTCGAAAATCTGGTGAGAAATATAATAATAAGTACCACAGTGAAGCATGGAGGGAGAGGTGTTATTGTGTGGGGAGCCTTTTAAGCTGCTGGTATTGGTGAGCTACTTAACTGTGAAAAGACATTTAATGCTTTGGAGTTCAGGAAAATATTGCATGATGGCTTGCTTCCCATAAATAAAAAAGTTGTTTTATAAGGAGGAATGAGGATCAGATGTTATTTTAAGACAATGCTCCTGCCACACTGCAGAGACAACCAGGATCTTGAGAACAAGTCCATCAGGCTTATGTTTTGTTCAGAGTCCAGATTTGGAAGTGGGAGACATTTTTCAACAACTGAGCTGTTTGAAGCCATTAACAGAGAGTGGAACACACTGACTCGTCTTCCAGTAAAAAGCTGTCTGCAAGTTAGGGAAGGCTATTCTAAGTTACTTTACCTACAATTCTTGCTCATTTCCTGACTAGTGATTTGTGATTAAATATTTTTGGCTTAGCCGTTTTTTGTTTAGTATTTTTGCCAGAAGATTGCTATAATGAATTCAGCACACAACAGAAGCTTTTCTTAAACATTTTCCCATCACAATGATAACAAAGATACATTTCAAAATTGTGATCCTAGTTGCACAGGCACTGAGGTGCAACTACTGCAACAAGATCGACGAAAAACATCCCGACTGTGATAAGATAGAGGAGAGAGAATGCAGCAGTGGTTTCGATACCTGCATTAAGATCAAATTGCACGTTCCAGCCTGTGAGTTGACCATATTCATTTCCTCAGCTGCTAAAACATAGGATAGTGCCATACTTAAGTAACCTACTGCAGATTATAGTTCATGTTTAAACCTGAGATACAGGGGGCTCTTAATGATAAACTGATGAAGTCTAATGACAGTATTATTTTCAACCAGAGTATTACTTTTCAACCCAATCCCTTTGTGAAAGCTATTGTGTGTGTATTTCTTTTTGTAGTCGGTGAGGTGCGCAGATGTGCCAAAGCTAAGGAGTGTGTTGAAGATGTGCCTCCTCAGGTGGAGAGAAGCTGCTGCACAACAGACCTCTGCAACTGATCTGCTCTATCAGCATATATATTTTACAATTTGGTCTGTGATTATCTGCTACTTAAAATGCTCAAAACATAAAGCTAACATAGTTATTAATGGTCTTTAATATAATATATAGTATATATATGTCATTAGATATATTATAAAGAAATAAATTCTGACCAGCGGAAAAAAAAGGATGACTCTTTGTGTTTTATGAAACATTTATTCTTGTTGTGTATTGTCATAGATTTGAAAAGAATAAGTTGAACAGAACAGCTCATTCAGCATTCACACAAAATGTTATGGACACACAAAAAATGACTTCTCACCCAGCCCAAACAACACAAAACTGCAGACACAGAAACACCATGCAAAGCCAAAAAGCAATTTCTTAACACATTTTTTGTCCTAGCACAGCAAAAAAAAAAAAAAAATTCTTACTCAGTTTTTTTTCTTACTGTTTTTCATTAAAATATCTAAACATTCTTAAATCAAGATGCCGTTACTTAAGCAAAATGACTAAAGTCCTGTTTTTTTGTTTATTTAATGCTTAAATCCAGAACAATTATCAGTCAATGGGGTCAGAAAAATAAAATGAATTCAAAGGAAAAACAAGATTGTTTTCTGACCCCTCTGGGAAATAGTTTAGCTTTTTTAAAGTAAAAACCCTTAATTTTGATAAGTTTTTCAGAAAACGATACTTCTTATCAATTCATTCTGCGTCAAATGTATCCTGATTTAAGAATGTTAAGATACCTCTACTGGAAAACAACTCAAAAATACTGAATAATAAAAAAAACATTTTAGTGTGGTTTATTCCAAAGTTATTGCAAAATTACAAATTCAATCACATTAAATAAAAACACGGTCACGCTTATATTAAGTGTCTAACTACGATGTAAAAAGTGATCAGTTGCCTTAACTTAAAAAAAGTGAGGAAACCCGTTGCATTAAAATTAAGTAAATTAACTTCATGCGTATTTGAAAAAATTAAGTTAAATGGAATTGTTGTCCACATAACTTAATTTTTTCAATTATGCATGAAGTTTATTACGTAATAATTTTAAGGTGACACAGGCTCACTTTTTTAAGTTAAATCAACTGATCACTTTACAGTGTATGTACTTACATAAAAAAAAGTAATGTACTCATTGTACTGCGTTCACATTGTATTGCGCTGCTATTGAGGTGGGATACAGGTAGGTTAGGTGGTTTGGGTAGGTTTAAGTGTGGGTTAAGGGATAAGAGAAGTGTCAACAGTGTAATTATAGATGTAACTACAGAAATTAATTAATTACATGCAGGTATTTTTAAAATATGTACAATGTAAAATCATGTATGTATACAATAAGTGCATTGCATCAAATTATTAATTTAAACGTTAGTGCATAGTAGCTAAAGACACCTAAGTGGGACTAAAAATACAATCATATTAATTACAGTATCGGGCTCAGTAAGCCATAATGAAGCATTTCAGAAAAAAAAAAAAGGGCATAATTTATAAACAGTTGCATCAATGCTGCTAAATATGCTTGTGTTCACCAAGAACCTTTTTTTTTAACCATTACAGAGATAGTGGCCTATTGAGTAGAGACAAAACACACTGCTTGTAATAATAACCAGGACAGATATAAACAGCAGTCCATGGACAGACATTTTCTTTTCTGCTGCTCCTCGGACCACACACTGGTGTTCTGAACATCCCTGAAAACTTTGTGCAGCACAAACATATGACTGCCGATTCAATTTAGGCAGAACCCAGAAGAGTAAGACATATACGAAGAAAACCTCCACTGCAATCCGCACCATCACCGTCAACAGGTACACCACCACGCTGCTTTTGCTCTTGTGGAGGTCGATCACCATCCTACCACCAACAGTCATGGTGGGATCATCTCCGACACCTCCCTGCTCGCTTTGAGATGCCATTTCTCTCTCTTTCTTCTTCTGGAATGAATATCGAAGATGGGAGGAAAAAAGCTCCATGAGAAGGACCGAGAGCACAAGAAGGATGAAGAGGAAATGCCATGCCATCACTATAGAACTGTCAAAATGTATATTAAAGCAAGCTCTAATGCAGAACTCTGAGGAGCTGTTACAGTAGAAATCATCATTTAGGCTTCTCCATGGTATCTGAGCCAGAAAGATGGTCACCAGGCGGATGCAGAGCAAGCCGAACCACATGGTCCGACCTTTATAGGAGGTGGTGGAGTCCACTGCAGTGCGGAGGATTGGGATGAGCCCGGTAACTATCGCTGCCATTGCTCTCAAAGGTGGATGATTCTTCTTAATGCAAAGAATGTATCTGCACACAAAATAGGAAAACTTTTAATTAGTGTCATATTACAAATACTCTATTTGGTACATTGTGTGATACAACATTAACATGATTTCAAAGCAGCAGTGTGGAATTTTTTAAAAGAACAAACCAAACATACCTTCTTTTTTTTTGTTGAGGGAATTTAGAGTTTGTCCAATGCTGAAGTTGTTGTCATTTTGAGCTTCGCTGAATATATAGCCTTCTAAACTGTATGTGTCATCAAAAACACGTGTTTCTCACACATTTATCCACAGTTAACTTGTTTCTTCCCTTAGGGTTAGGGCCTAAGATCTGAAATGCAAGTTTTTGTCTATAACTATAATTTTAACGCACTTTAAATGTAAAATTTTGAATATAGATTTTGAATACAAGGGCATTCACCACTGGTTACATTTTTTGACACGCATACTATTTTGTTTACTAAATTAATTACTTTTTCCCCCACAATTTATATAAACAGTACAATTAAAGTAATCTAAACTATGGAACTTGTTGGCTGCTTTCTTTCATTATCCATGCCAACTCATCCATTTAATTAATCATAAAACGTAATTATAATAAATAAATGAGAAAATACCAATTTTGTGTAGAAAGCAGATCTTTACTACTTATATTTGTCAACAAAACTAGATTAAACATTTTTAAAATAATAGGAATCAAAACTTTAGTCAAGTGTGTCCAAACTTGTGACTGGGTATTGTAAATTAAATCATTTTTAAATATCAAAATACACCAAACTTCCAAAAATCCATGAAGTATAATTTAGCTTATAGGACATTGGGGGTACAGATAAAGAAGAACAAGAAGCGATATTGTTGTTTTACTGTATATCATAAGAGCATTATAGCATGTCCAGGAAGAATCATTGTCATATTTACCACCACATACACTGACTGGCTTATTGCTTAAAAAAATTCAAACAATACAAGCTGTTCAAACTTAAGAAAAATTAAATAATATATAAACTTTAATGGTCAACTTTAAAGTTTTTTTTTATTTAAAGTCATTGGTCTTGTGATTAAAATCAGCATTCAAATATTACACTGATTTCAAGTGTATAAACATGACATCAGATTAAATCTGTGATTATGATACATGAACTGACACTTTGATTCAGACATACCTTAAAAATAAAAATAAATCCTTTCAGCAATCTTGGCACAAATCTAAAGATAAATACATTTTCCTACAATATCAAGGCAAATTAAAGGCATTATTTTTTGACTATTAATGCACCGATGCATTTAATCCTATTTAAAAATTAAATTCTATTAGTGTTTAGGCTTTTTTCAAGATTCTCTTTGTTGTGTTATTATAGAACAGCAGTACCAACACATTGTTCAGGTGTTCAAAGCAGCCGACACAGTCAGCAATAAGTTCAGATCCCCTCTTCCTTATCCATATATACATGGTCTGGCATTGTCTGAAATGCAGACACCGGCACAGTCACTGGAACCGTCAGGGAAATAGCGGTGGGCTCAGATTCCGACGGTGACGCAGCACTTGGTGGAGATGGCAGGGGTTGACTGTGCACTATGTCTGTCTGAGGCAGGGAAGATGACGAGTCTGTGTCACGGTGGGTACGTAAGTGTTTGCGTAGGTAGGCGGCAAAAAGAAAAGCCTTTCCGCAAACAGCGCAACAATGTGGCCGACTGGTTGAATGGATGCGCTGGTGTTTGCGAAGCCCGGCTTTGTTCAGAAAACCCTTACCGCACTGGTCACAAACGTGGGGTCGTGGCTTGGGGTGGAGTTTCTCGTGTGCCTGCATATCAGCCAGCTGAGCAAACTCTGCCTGGCAGGTCACACAAACGTAAGGGCCGTTAGGTAAAGCCGAAACTGTAGAATCAGACGGTGGAGAGATAGTGTGAAGGCTGGTATGAGCCTGCACTTCCTCCCACGTCCCGAATATCATATCGCAGTGAGAGCAGGAGAACTGAGGAAGGGTGGTGGGAAACATTTGAGCCGATTCAGGAGTGGCCTGGACCTGTAACGGGCTCTCGGATAAGTGTGTCCTCTCATGCTTGCGCAAACTTGATGACACAACAAATGACTTGAAGCACAGCTGGCATTTGTAAGGACGCTCCCCTGAATGCACCCTTCTGTGTTTGTTCAGACTGGAGCGCTCCGTAAACGACTTGCCACACTCAGTGCAAGAGAAAGGCCGCAGCCCGGAGTGCACTAGCATGTGGCGCCGAAGGTCCCAAGAAGCGACGAAAGCTTTATCGCAACGTTGGCATTTGTAGGGCCGCTGACCGGAGTGCACACGCTGATGCACCGCAAGGTCTGCCGGCTGCCGAAACTTCTTAGTGCACTTATCACAGGGGTACGGCTTGAATCCTTGATGCGCCCGTTGGTGTCGGCGGAAACTAGAGGGATCTGAGAACATCTTGCCGCACTGTGGACACAAGAAGGGTTTTTCGCCAGAGTGGGTACGAAGGTGGGACTGGTACGAAGACAGCTGAGTAAAACCTTTGCCGCACTGCTCACACTGGTACGGCTTGCTCTTGGAGTGGATTCGCAAGTGGCACGCCAAAGAGGACGACCGGGAGAAGGCTTTGCCGCAGTCAGAGCACAGGTAAGGCTTCTCGCCCGTGTGCGAGCGCTGATGGTTCTTCAAGTCCTTCAGCTCGGTGTACGATTTACCACACTCGCCGCAAATATACGGCCGGTGGCCTTGGTGATTACGCCGATGCTTGCGGTACACTGAAGGGTCGGCAAAACTCTTCCCACACTCGGAACAAAAGTAAGGCTTTTCCCCGGTGTGTGATCGTTGATGCACTTTGAGTTTCGATAATGTGGGATAACTCTTAGAGCAATGAGGGCAGGAGTGGGGCCTCTCGCCGCTGTGTTGCGTCATGTGGATACGCAGGCAAATGGCCTGCATAAATGCCTTGCCACAGTCAAAACAAACAAATGGTTTCTCCCCTGTGTGTGAACGGCTGTGGTTTCGCAACTCTGAGTGAGTCTTATAAGCCTTATGGCACTGTGGGCACTGGAACGGACGCTGAACAGAGTGGGAGCGCTGATGCTTGGAAAGCTGTGCTCGGCTGGAGAACGTCTTAGTGCACTTACCACAGGTGTACTGCTGCTGTTTGTCTTTACCATGTACTGACAGCTTGTGGCTCTGTAGAGCTGAAGGGCTGGTAAAGACCTCCTGACAGGTCGAGCATTTAAAAGTGTGCAGAGTTTTTGACAGTCTCCCTTTGCCTCTTCTTCTTGTAGGCTGTTCTGATATGTTGTCTTGTTCTTTGTTGGGCTCGGTCTCAGAAGGAGGTGGTGTATACTGCTCTGCAGTTGGAGGGCTACCTGGTTGGGGTGAAGCCATCCTGACGATGCTGGGGAGAACAACAAAATACACAAATTAGTGCCTTGAATTTATATTTTAATTGAGAGTTTAGAGTTCAAATGTGCATTTGATAGATGATTGTATTTATTGTAACTTATATTCTTTGTTGTTACATTTGTCCCATCTTTTGTATTATTTTCTTTTAAATGAACAATACTTCTATAAACAATAACAAACAATAACTAAAATTAACAATAATATGCTACTCTTTTTAAACTGAAACTTGACCATTGCACTTGACCGAAATAAATGTGATTTGTAGTTGCAGGTAAGTAATATATTACATAATTTTACCATGGTAATCAGTTCTTTCCAAATACCATGGTCACTACACATACTGCTAATTTTGTTTTAAAAATACATTATCCCCTGTGATTTTTCTTAAATGTTTTATGACAATGGTGGCGAATGACAAGTTAACATATATATTGTAAAACTAGCCTTTTGGCAGAAACTAGTTACCACGATAAATATTTTATAAAGGATGGGGAAGGCAGCACAAAATGGCCGGCATTAGGACCTCAGGGACAAATAGGAAAGACGCTCGATCGTTCTCAAAGGAAGTTGGCATCTGGGCTGCTAATGTACAAAACTGAATTACATTTCGATGTTAACCAAAATTAAACATAACAAACATGACAAAATTGAAGCAATGCAAATGTAATTCAGCGGAAACTCAAAGAGCTTATAACCATGACTTTAACGCATACAACTACTATTTCAGCATGCACTATAACACAAAATGGCTGGCTTTAGGACCGCTGAAGATGCGAAGCAATTCGCAGTCGGATGCTTCTGTCACTTCATCATAATCGCTGCATTTTTACAATACGTGCCCGTTTATATATCGTCAGTATTTCTAAAAGAAAATATGGCTTACGTTACGTACCTTTTGTGCTACCAGGAGAAACGGTTGTATTTTTGACAATGAATTGCAAATCGTTCAATCTCAGGAGAAGGCCGGCGGCTTTAGGACCACGACGAAATTATCCTGCGAACGCGGAGATGTTAGCATTCATGACTTCCTCACTCTCCACCTGGGGAATGTCTACAACATTAACTGATTTTTTTTAAAATTAATTTAAACGCATTCATCACTCTGCTCTTTTGGTATTCTTGCTGAAGAGATTCTGCTGACTACAGTTCATGGTAAGTGGGATAGAATGGGGTGGAGAGAAAAAAGACCTGTGGGAGGGGAAATTATGCATGCTCACTTCAATGTGGATGTTCGTTTGTTTTGTGCATAAAGTTACATAACAAAGATGTGAATGGGCTAAAAAAATGGTGTGGTTATAATAACGAGTAACTGGTTATGCTTGTTCAAAAAAAATGCAGTAACTTTGTTGTAAGAGTTGCCAAAAACAGTCGAATTGAACATTTTTAATAATGCAAGCTGTCATTAACATTAATGGCAGCATTAAAGAATGAACAAACAAGGCTCATGTTAATGGTTGAACAGATTTGAACAAAGTGGCGGATGGGTTAGAAATAATATAATAAGCAACGTTTTACTATTTAAAAACGTATGTTAAAAGAAAACCGCTCTTGAGAGGAAAACGTACGGACTTTTTTCACTGATGCACATTTCCTGTTCCCTAGCAACAAAAGCAGGAAGTGAGTCGAGAGTGGGATGGGGGAAAGACAATTGTTAGAAAAGGGGGGACGAACACGCCCGTCCTGAAACTAAAATAAAGTGGACGGAGTGCCAACATTACATGCGCCAACACCACATAGGGAGACCTCAACATTCAGTATGTATACTCCTAACGTTATTTTTTGCTGTATCAGTTGGCTAGATTTAGCCGCAGTTTCTAGCCGCCAATTGCTAACAAGCTCGCAGTGGTGTGGGATGCTACTGCCTCTCCCAAAAATATATTTTATTCTGCTTATCTCAGCGTTTTGTCTCCTATATTAAATTAGACAACTACTAGAGGACTATTACAACGATCGATTAATACACTGTCGAGATTGTGCTTGCGTAGCTAGCTGTTAAGCTAATGTACTGGAGAAGTGTTTAGTGTGTCAATAGAGCTCCATTGTGTGAGGCAGCCTGTCATCTAACTAACTGCTGGAGCCCGTCAGTCAGTTGATCCTTCATGCTGTCGGATCCCGACAGATATACCGCGTTATTTTTGTGGAATGATGTTATATTTTAAAATTAGACTTAATATTAGATTAAAAACTAGAACTCAGACCAACTAACGTTTACGGGTTCACGATGGATGGTAAATGGATTTTATGGATATAGAAACCCCTCCATGTACTTTGAACTTATATAACACCTCAATTATTTGGTTTAATTGTTGCTTGTATAAAAAAAAAAATCAGATGTTTTTGCCTGTGTTTTATGCTTAATGGACACTTATAAATTAAACCATTTTTGTTTAATAAAGGAGAAATTCACCCTGACATGAAAAGTCATTATTTACAAAGAGCCCTTTGAAATGCATTTTGTTTTGTCCCAAATTATGTGGTTTAATTGTTTTACATTTAAAACGTTAACAAATTAATAATTCATTAAAAGTTTCAATAATAGGGGTCTTTGAAATCTGTTTTTATTTATTTGCGAAAATTCCATTTGGTTATTTTCTCTGGATTCTGTGTTTTCATTATGTAATACACATTTATTATTAACAACTGTGGAAATCAAATTCTGTCCTAATTTCTTTTTGAGTATGTGTAGATGAAGTTGCACATATCATTCACACTTTATATTTAAACACCGCTGTCTCTTTGTGGTTTAATCACAAACACTAGGGCTCAAGCCAAGGACTCTTCTACTTTTGTCCTGGAGGATCATTGTCCTGCAGAGTTTAGCTCTAACCCTAATTAAGCATGTCAAGCTAATCAAGGCCTTCGGGATTACTAGAAAGTTACAGGAAGGTGAGTTTGTTAGGGGTTGGACCTCAACTCTGTATGACTGTGGACTGTGGCCCCCCAGAACCGAAGTTTATGAGCCCTGCACTAGTCATAGTCACCACATGGTTTGACTTTTTATTAATTCTACAGGCCTACTTTGGTTTTATTAATTCAGTTGATAATTGTTTCAATTTGCCAAAGTGCTTGATATTACACAGTAAAATACAGTAGTCACCATTTGAAGTGGATCAAAATCTTTCATCAAAGTTATACATGAATTTTGAACTACCTGTTCTTGTCTTAGGACAGCTTTGATTAACTTTTTTGATCCACTTCAAATGTTGACTACTGTATATTTAATGACTGTATTTCACAATTTCATCTTTTTTTTTTTTTTTTGTCACGTAAATCATAGGGTCCTATTTACTCACTCATGACATTCCAAACCTCTAGGAAAGATTTTCTCCTAACAGCATAAAAAAAAAAGAAAGATGTCAGGCAGAATGACGGGTTCAGTCAACATTTACTTTAATTGCATTTTTAGTCCATACAATTAAAGTGAATGTCAACTGAGACTGGTTTTGAAACAACATGTGTAAATAATGATATCATTTGTTTTATGTTTGCATGAATTTTCCATATAAATCAGTGCAGTGTTTTATTGTACAGTAATGTTAAAATACTTCATTTTGTTTAGTTAGCCTACTTGTTTTATATAATGACTCATTGGTTTTCAACTCAGAGCTTTTGTCACATTAGAGAAAGCAATGCCAATGTTTTCTTTTTATCATTATTGATTTTTTAGTTGCAATACTGCCTTGTGTGAACTTTAATAGTAAATAATGTATGGGTTTTCCTGTTACAGATTTCATCCACTGCCTGCACTTGCACCATCCTCCCAATGACATTTTTTTCAATGGAATGGAACAGAATGTATTCTCAGCTAATTTTTTGAATGTTGCCTTCACGTTCAGGCCTCACCGAACAAGCCATTTTGATAATAGTTAGGACAGGTGTGTCCCTCACACTCATTCAAGCTGGCTCTTATTGACATTTCTAATCATTATACTATAACATTATGGCTATGCAAGAGCCAGCCATGCCCAGTCGTTTGGAGCATATAGACACTTTTCACCAGTCAGAAGAGGAACGCAAGTTCAAATGTGAGGAATGTGGACGAGGCTACAGGCATGCTGGCAGCTTGGCTAACCACAGAAAAACACACAAGGTTGGCTCTTTTCAGTGTCATATATGCTCCAGGAAGCTCTCCAATGCATTGGCTCTCAAAAGCCACCTGCGCATCCACACATCTAGAAAGAAATATTCTTGCACAGAATGCGGAAAGGCTTTTCGTCTGGCAACTCAGCTGGTCACCCATCAAAAGGTCCATCGCAATAAAGAGTCTCATATCATGACGAACGATGTTGCAAAAAGTCATATTGAAAGTGGTTATAAAGATGATGAGTTGCTGCATCTAGATGATGTGGATTTTGACATTATGCCAGATTTGCAGCCAGACATGAAGCTGAATATTGCTCCAATGAGCAGCCTTTGTAATGATGCAGAGTCCGAACACATTTCAAACTCAACCCCAGAAAGTGACACAGCAGCTGAAGATGATGCTGGAGACAGGCCGTTTAAATGTGACTCATGTGACAAGACCTACAGACATCATGGCAGCCTCATAAATCATAAGAAAACTCACCTAATGGGAATATTTGAGTGTCCAATCTGTTTTAAACAGTTCAACAATCTTGCTGCCCTTAATAGTCACCAACGAATCCATAGTAAAACCCGAGGTCGTCTCAGTGCACAGAACTCTAAAGCTGCCCTCGCAGACTGCAAGAAAGAACTTGCCCCGCAAGTTATGCCACAGAATGGTGATACTAATATACATTTTTGTCACCTTTGTCAGGTTACGTTTGCTAATGATGATGAGTTTCAAAATCATATTCTGTTGCACAACTCCTCTTCTGTGTCATTTGAGCTCCCTACCAATTTGTCAGAGGAGCACAATTTCTCGTACAATGATAGTGTTACTCATTCCCCAGAGTCTAATCCTTATCCCCCCACTAGTGACACTCCACCATTGCCTCAGTTACTCAATAAAGTTGTTGACTATGACCAATCAGATGGGCCAATGGAAAATGGTGATGTGTATCTACCTAACTCTTTGGATGACAATTCATTGATCGTACATGCTCAGGGACAGCCTATGGCCCTACCATCAGAGGACCTCAACCCTGATCATTCAAAACAATGTCCTGATAACATCAAAGTAGAAGATGATGACGGTTCTGGTCGCCGCTTCCGGTGCCACATTTGTGGCAAAAGTTACAGGCATGCAGGCAGTCTTATAAATCACAAACGATCCCATCAAACCGGGATCTTTCAGTGTTCCATCTGCCGCAAGAGCTACCCACATTTGGCGGCTCTGCGAAGCCACCTTCGGATTCATAAGGGAAGACCCACGTCTTTGCTTGCTAGTTCTGAGGGTGACTGGCTTTCCTCAGAACCCTTAACACATGAGAACCAACAGGGCTGCTTTTCATCACATGAGGGAGATGTAAGTGAAATATTAGGCCTTCCTCATGACCTGGTAGACTCTGCGCAGGATAAATCAGACGAGGAGTATGTGGACGAGACAAATGCTACCGAATTTCATGAGCAGTTTGACAATTCCTTCCCAGATGAGCATCTACCTCAGGACGAACACCTCATGGAGAGGCACATGTGTGCAGACTGTGGTAAGACATTTACTGATATTGCAGGAGTCAAGTCACACACGTGTCCCCACCTGATTCAGCAGTATCAGACCATGACGAACAACTCATCCGGTCACATGGACTTTCAAAACAAAAAGCATCAACATTTCTTAGGAGAGTCGGGTGAGGATATTGGTTTTGAGGAACACAATGGCAGTGCAGCTGAGGCCTATTTTAGACAGCAGACCTTTCATGACAACATTCATGGACAAATGAGTGACAGTGAAGATCAAGCTGAGTGTGAAGAGGATGAAGAAGAGGATGATGGAGAGATGTATCAGTGCTCAGTTTGTGGGAATCACTATAGTAGCATGCGTGCACTGCGAAGCCATCTCCGAGGTCACACTCAAACCCATGCTGCACCTTCAGCATCTGGCCCGTCATCTGTGTCTTCTCTAGAGGTCAAGAGAGATGAACAGAGTGAAAATCAGCAGAGTGAATGCAGTCTGATTATCTGCAGCACTTGTGGAGAGAGCTTTACAAAGAAACAGGACCTACAAGCCCACCAGCTCTTGCATAGCAATATTGAAGTTAATACGCCAGATCAATTTGTAACAGACCACCAGAATGAGCTCAAACCAAAAGTGGAAATGGAAGGTATTATTTGTGGGAAATGTGGCATAAGCTGCAGCGATCTTTATCACCTCAATAACCACAAGTGCACGGGACAACGAGATGGACAAGTGGGGGAGAAATGTACGGAGAAACCGCTTCTTAGAAATACATTTCAACAAGAACTTTTACAGGAGAGTCCACATGATGGAGAACGACAGTACAAGTGTGACCAATGTGGTCGTTCATACAGACACGCTGGATCTTTGCTCAATCATAAGAAGTCTCACAAAACTGGAGTGTTTCGCTGCTTTGTTTGCCAAAAGCGTTTTTATAATTTGTTGGCCCTCAAGAATCACCAGAGGACACACTTCGATGTTAAAAAGTAAGTATTTAACATTTCAGAATTTGATTGCTTTGCAAAAAGTTATTGTAATACATCATACTTCATCTGTATTGTTTTATAGCCAAGTTCTGTTCTGATTTTTTGTTCCCTTTCTCTACCAGGCATAGTTGCACAGAATGTGGGAAAGCATTCAAAATCTATAAACAACTATTGAACCACCAGAGGGTACATCAAGAAAACAAGGCTAAGATTGAAGAGCTCAACAAACAAATTCAGACACTCATGCAGATGAGTGGAAATGCCTCAGGGAGTGGAATGCAGGCACTTAATTTCGGCAGAAAGAGAATGAGCAGACGCCATAAGCAACGGCAGACCTCTAACAGTGATAAGTCTAGCCAAGAAAAGAAGGCCCAGATAGGAGATCCTAAAGACCCTCGGCCTTTTGTCTGTGATCAATGTGGGCGAAGCTATCGGCATGCAGGAAGCTTGGTTAACCACAAAAACTCACACAAGACAGGTGAATATTACTGTGCTTTGTGCAACAACACGTACTCCAACCAGCTAGCAATGAAGAACCATTTACGGATACACTTTGCCGTCAAAAGATACCGCTGCCAAGAATGTGGAAAGGCCTTCAGAGGAAACAAACAGTTACTCAACCACACTTGTTCGACCACTAAAAGGAATTCAGCAGCAAGAAGAAAGGTCAAGGGCCACAAACAAGAAAAGGATTTAAAATGCAAGAATTGCCGTCTTGTATTTCCAGATAATGAACTACTTGAAGGACACACCTGTCAAAAAGAGACTGTCTCAGATTCTGTCCCCCCAGGAAATGTAGACCGTACGGCCCTAGGAAAAGAGGAACGACCATTCAAGTGTAACATTTGCAGTCGAAGTTACCGTCACGCCGGTAGCTTGTTGAACCATAAGAACACTCACAAAACAGGCCATTTTACCTGCTCCTTCTGTGCCAAGCCCTTTTCCAATCCCATGGCTTTAAGAAACCACACACGCATTCACACGCAGAAGAAAAAGTATGTCTGTCCTACTTGTGGTAAAGCTTTTCGTCTCTCCAGTATCCTGTACAACCATCAAAAAATCCATGCACGGGGAGCAACTCATTACAGCTGCCAAACGTGTGGTAAAAGGTTCCAGGGAAAGTCTGGGCTAAAGAGACATCGCTGTTACCGAAACGGAAATCCGAACTCTACTGTAAATCAAGATGGTGTGGACAAATGCTATACGTGAGTCAGATTTTTTTCTTAAATGTTATCTAAACACCTATCCTTTTCAATCCTTCATAATTTCATTGTATCTTATGCCAGTATTGTCCTTTGTTACAGATGTGATCAATGCGGACGCTCTTATAGACACGCCGGTTCCCTTCTCAACCACAAGAAGACTCATTCTGCTGACCTCCTGCACTGCACTCTCTGCCTCAAAACATTCACAGATCCTCTGGATTTAAAGAGCCACTCTCAAATGGCACGCCACTGCTGCCCAGATTGCGGGAAAACCTTCTGTGAGTTTTCACACATGCAGAGCCACATGGAGGTGCATAGTAAGGGACTCCCCTATTACTGCAACATATGTCAACAGAACTTCCCAAACCTGGCTAGTTTTCAGCAGCACCAGGAGCTCCATGGCAGCTTACAAGGGCAGTCGCACCATGAGCAAGGTATGCAGATGCAGCAGGATTTAGACTGGGACTCTACACTGGACCAGCAGATAGGAATTCAGAGCCTTCCTAAGATCGATTCAGCTTTCAGCCGAGTACATGGATTTCCTGAGCCGCAAGACCAGCAGGAAAGTAGTGAGGAATACGGTAGGGAGGAGAAGAGTCATGTGTGTGAGCACTGTGGGCGCACTTATCGCCACGCTGGTTCACTGCTCAACCACAAGAACAGCCACAAGACCGGCTCCTTCTTCTGCTCGGTCTGTCAGAAGGAGTTCACCAATCTCATGGCACTGAAGAATCACCGGCGCATTCACACAGAACCCAAACGCTATCAGTGCCTGGAGTGTGGCAAAGCCTTCCGGGTCTCCACCCAGCTTATCTGCCACAGGCGCATCCACACCAAAGAGAAGCCCTTCTCTTGCCTCCTATGCGACAAACGTTTCTCTAGCAAGTCTAACCTCCGGCACCATCAGAAGATGCATCAGAATACCCAACAGACCTACGAGTCATCCTTCAATATGGATGATAATGCATTAATAGGACTGGGTGTGGACCCTTTCCTCTGAGGCCTCACTTCAGTCTTGTCACCCCAAGGGAAGATTTCAAAACAATATTCTATTACAAGAGGAAGACTCTCTCCACCCAAGGCCTAATGCCAATAATCGTACAACATCAGGTTTTTTGCAGTGCTTGTCCAGATGGTGTCGCACACAGATGCTAATCTCAGCGAGGCTTGCCTCCTTTACTGTTGTGTTTTTAAATATAGTTCTTCAAAGGACACTTAAAGCTGGCATTGATAAGATACTACCTCTGGTAGGAACAGTAATACTGTAGACATTTTAGAATAAGTGACAGTGCCTGTCAGAGACCATTTTAGATTTTTTAAAATTTTATTTCATTTGTTTTGTGTTCCCACACAGTGCACAATTTGTATGGTACTATGATAGATCTCAGACTGAGAGCTTGGATGAGTATTTCTGTCCAAACTCTTACCCAGTGCTGCCTTCAAGAGTCCGACCGATTAGTTGGCGTAATCGGAGGGGGAACAGAGTATGGTGTTCTGTTTTTAAAAAAAAAAGAAGGGTATTATGGGGGTAAAAGGATACGTGCTATCCTTTTCATTATGTTTGTATAAGTGCTTCCGTTTTTTCAGGTTATCGTACTGCTCATGGTAGATTTGCTGTTATCACTTCATCTTCTCATTAAGACCACTGTACACATGATGTTCCTGCAGTTTCACAATGGATGACACTGGTAAAGCTGTTAAACAGCAACCTACCCTAAGGCCTGTCCTGTAGAAAATCTCAAAGATATTTATTTATTTAAAAATAACCATTTATACCTTAAGCATATTTCTTGTCTTTATTACTGTTAAATGTGGTACACATTATGCATGGTATTAAATGTGTGATAAATGCTAGATTGGTTGATTACGTAGGTGTTTTAGATAATGGTTGTAAACACTTAAGAAATACCTCTTTACCTCTTTAAAAGCATTCAAAACAGTGTATTTGAAAGAACAACAGAAATATTTCAGTTTTCTTAGCGCATTCTTTTTTACTAAATGTTTTATGAAGTGGAAGCATTTTCTTCACAAGATAATATTGGAGCACAAAAAAAATTAATAAACCCAAAAATCCATAATCGGTCGGGCTCAATTAGGGCAGGAATTCACAGACTAAACGTTTTGCGACAGTTTTTTTTGTTTTAAATGCTCAGGTCTTGCAACTTTACTAGACGCAATGTAAGAAAATACATTTAGCTTGATGCTTCTGGCATCAAGGCTTCTATGTCTGTCTTTAATGCCAGATTGAATTTCAATGTGCCATTTCATATCGCCACCCTACTTGGATTAGACTTATTTGTTAGATGGTTTCCTATTAAGCCTATAGATCAGTGCTTACTGATTATTTAAGAGTAGGAGTTGCAAACCTTTATGTATTAATGGCTTCATTAGAACTTAAACTGACAATTGAGACTCCATGTAATCAGATGCATATATCTTAAATATAAATTATTTATTTTTGTTCACATGATCAATGTTTCTTTCTCAAGTAGGGACCTTAATAAGCAGATGATGTTTATTTGTAGGTGTTGAATACCCTCACTTTCTTGAACTGAATAAAAACAATATAACAATGTGTTTTGGCTTCTTTTTCTGCCTTCCCTTATCTTTATTTTAACACTTGAATCCCTTGCAGTTGCAGAGCATGACATGATTATTTTAGAATATGCAAATGAGAAATGAGTTCGCTTTGCTTTCGTATTTTCTCTTAAAGTGTGAATACTGAAATTAGATGCTTTCAAGAACCCATTTAGGAAAAATAAATTGTCAACACATTAATAAAATACATTAGTTATCTTTATTGCATAAAAATGCATAGTTTCCTCTGCAGTCTGTTGGAGTAATCTTGAATGAGTAAAGGTGTATACACAACCAACTTTACTCAAGACTGTGTCAGCGCTGTGCATGCTTCACAGGTTTATGTTTAGCAAGAATCTGGACTAGTTTCTTGCCCCCGGTTTCACAGAAAAGATTTAAGATTAGTCTCAGACTAAAATGCATGTTTGAGCTGTTTTAACTGAAAGCAACTTGCACAGACATATCTTAACCTATGTCAGTGCTATTGTTTTGTCTCAAGATGCACATCAGTAATGTTTGTTTTTTTTTCTTCCAAGGCATGTTTATAAAAGCTACTCATGTCCTAATTAAACTTAGGCCTAATCCTGGCTTAATCTAAACCCTGTCTGTGAAACCAGGCCTTGATGTTCTAGATTTCTGACAAACATGGCAGTGATTCGCAATGAGGTACGTAGTCTTCTTGGGCATTGGGGTGTAAAATGTGCTTATGGTTTTCCTGGAAACAATGTAACAATGCAAAGAAAACAGATCATTTCTTTAAGAAAAATATTCATGTTCTTTTCAGGTTTGGTGAGATTCACCCCTTAAACTCTTGCTAAATGTGCTTGAAGTCATTCAAACAAGTAACTTTCTCCTTAGCATCCGCTGTATATAAATATATACATTTCTTAATGCCCATTGCTATAGCTATTCATCAAAAATTGGTGATTGTATCCTTTAGTAATGTTTTACTAAGATGAATTGATTAGACACGAGAGATTAAATGTATTGAGATACAAGTATGTAAATATGGCTCTAAACTATCTAATCTCTTATGCGCATAAAGGCAGGAAAATTTAATCTGACACATGTGGCTCTTAGAAAATCTGTTAATGTCAGCTGCCGACTCTTCTCTTTCAGGTAATCGGCTGCTGTGTCTTTGCAGACTGGTCTTCAGTGTCTCCACATCTCCAGAATGTTCATCAATGCCATCGACAGGCTGCTATGCTGAGCCAGTCGGTGTCTGTCAACATTGTTATATGGGCTACATCTATACAGTGCTTAGTATTCCAACACTATAAAAATAGATAAACTGTACAGACGATTATTACAAATACATTCAAATGGCTATGTGCCATACTAAATCTGTTAAGGAGGCATAATTGTGTAAAAAGGATCATCTTTGACTAATTCTACTATATTAAACAGGTTAAGGTTATTTGTGTTTATCATATTCACAAATCTAACTAACAATGGATATTCAAGTGGAAATGCATCTACAATGCGCCATAAGTGCAACAATAATGGCCTCAAACTAAATTCTGCAAAAACAGTGTAGCATTTTAAGGGTTCCAACAATGGAATATAAAATATGCTAGCATGCTGTCCATAAGATGTCACTTAGCACCTAAGGTTTGCAAACCCATTCTGCACAGTGAACGACAATGTCTCAGTGCAGCTTTTGTGCATAACCATTCGCTATGCATGACATAGCCTACTAATGTAATAAATTAGACAAATCAGATGCTACTCAGAACACTCTGTGGTTGAGGTGCCAGCCAGTGTTCCACCAACTGGAGCATTAATTCACTGGAGTAACAGTCCATTTTCATATGCTGTCAGCTTGAGTTCCTTGAGCTGCAAACATTTAGAAAATTAATTTCCTTAATGCATTTCAAAACATACTAAAATACGTTGCATTTTTTCACTCTTACCTTTTGAAGAACCTATACTGGATAGAGGGGTCCTGTTGTCTCTTCAATCGGCTCTGAATTGTGGACAGAAAAAGTTGGGTAAGTTCTGAGTCCTGCTCTGAAAGAGTGTTTTTGTTGTTAAAAAGAGGATATAAAGTTAACATCTCACCACGTAAGGTCCTCCTTGACCTGCGATGATGTACTAGAACTCCTATGATCAAGGCTCCGAAAACAATTACGGCTGCCAGGACAGACAAACTGGTAATTGCTGCCACCCTCCAGGAATCTGAAGGCTCTATGGGTGGGCCTTAAAAACACAGAACAATGTTACTGGAAGTCCTCCAGCCTCATTTAGATCATACAGGAAAAATCTGGCCACTCCTTCTCTGTATGTAAGCTCTGACCTATTGCAAAACCATGTAGGCCTACTACTTACAATGCATTCCCATGAGTGTTCAAACTTATTTGTGATGGGAAGGATGGACCATTTTACTGATTTGGAATCAGTATTTGGAAATTCAGTATTTGGAAATTCAAGTTATCTCTTTCATTTGAGTGGAGTTATTTTAAATAGCCAAATTAACCATGGGGAGATTAGACCAAATCTACCAACTTGAACCAGCTTACTAACTTTGAATCACTTGAGCAGATTTTAATTAAAATGTTAGCCTATTTTAAAAACCCAAATTCCGTTTCATATGCAATCTTTGATCATATTAGGAATTAGAGAAATCATAATGCAATGATGATAAATTATGAGTCGTTCGTTCATTTGGCAGGTTATATAACGCGATAAATATCGCTACTATACTTAGAACAGTTTTAAATTTGATACATTACTCACATGTGTCACATGATGGAGTTTTCGGGTACTGTTTGCATTCAGAACAAGCTACACACACTGCGCCATCTCTATTCCAGAATTCAGATTTCTCACAGGGGGATGAACCTGACAAAACTGAACAAAGAAGCGCACACAAAAAGGTGTCAGGTAACGGTAGCCTACCACATTACAGTGAAACGGTCAAAAACAACTTCTCTGCACAGGTTTCCTGATAACTTGGGGTGTGTTCGGGGTTTTGCACATGGTTGAAATATGTTTTACCACTGAATAAGATCCAAGAGCTTTCTTTGCTCTGCCTCTTTTTCATATGAAATGAGATGGGAAATTCCGTTGAAGTGATGTGGTGGTGCACTCGCGGGGAAACGATATTACTCATGCTCTGTGTGCGTAAGCAACTCTAAGCTGGCGGCCAGACTATGATGTGGCCCCTGAGTGCATGCAAAGTGTCCCACTGCGAGAACTGAGGACATGGAAAAATGACTTTAAGAGAATTAATGGGTTGGTGTGTCGTCAGTGAGAGTTGAAGTTTGTCTTGCGCACATGCTTGCTATCAGGGGAGGTACATAAGGGAAAATGCGGTAAAGGCAGGTACCACAGAATGCCTTTCACGAAAAACTCACAGCTGCGGTCTAGATGATAAACATCTGCAAGCTATAATGTCACCTGTTGCAGTACTATGTGACGTGACTGAAGATACATGCCATCAAATGTAAACGATTGGCATGAGCAACCAAATTAAAATGAGTGAAACTGCATAGCCTAGCCTACTGAATGTGAAATCTTTTCTTGAGGTGTCGTGGGACATAACAGAACAACGTGCACTACTCACATTGATTTATAATCTGACACTGACTGGAGACTTTTAAGGATGCATGACTCATCAAGTGTTTCAAGGACACTATGCATACGTCATAAATTCAAGCACATACATTGATTTGCATTAGTTTTTTTTTTTTTAAATAACAGCGTAACTACAGGGTATGAATGACACTTCAGTGCATTCTTATCTGATGGTTGAGGTTGAGAATGTGGGCTGCTCATAGATTGTGGAGATATAGAGGCACACTGAAATCATGCTATCACAACTGCACACTTGAGAAATAGACAATATGTTCAAAGCCTTGCATGTTTTAGCAAGCTTAATGATCAGTAAAAATAAACTTGAATTTCAGATCACAATGTATTTAGCTCTTAGCCTTTGTAATCCAAGGACCCCCATTGTCAAAGTTAATATTTGAAGGCCCCCAGGCAAGGATTCTTCCTCTTGTTCTTCTGCTGAAATGAGAGGTGCTTGTTTTTTTTCTCACTTCTTGAAGATAACATATCTTTATATAAAGTATAGGCTATACTCACTACACACTGCTCCAGCATTTATTTTAAATAAAACATTAATTATTTGTGGGGATGAAATAAACATTGTCAGTTTTGTTTTCAAAGTTTGTATGTTGAGCAATGTGGAAAATTCCTTTATGTATTCATATAATTCATATTATATGTGTTAAATAATTATGATATCTTGAGGGCACCTTAAAAGTTTACTGAGGCCCCCTATTGGGCCTCAGCCCCCCTGTAGAGAACTACTACAGTATATTGATGATCTAAGCATGTTTTGATGTGCATTATTAAATCCATAAGACTTTAAATCTAATTTTCTCATTATAATGTAACTGTGACATGACATGAAACAGTTTACTGCACTCAATTACTGCTTAACTAAAACCACTGAATATAACAAGGGCATGTGGGCACCAATGCATTGCCTAATACTTTCCCATAGCAGACAATGCACTTTTTTTCTTTCCTGCAAGTGTTTTTACAATTAAAACCGTTCCAGCAGTAACATACACATGCCAAAGTAACAAAGACACTACAAGCCTCATGTTCCTCATGGAAAGCTGAAGCCTTGTGTTGCACTGTTCTCAGCTGGGCACAATACAACCCATGGAGTGGGTGGGAGTGAAATAAGAGCATTGGAATGCGGAACCGGTGGGAACTGCAACTGGTAAAGGAAGCTATTACGAATGAGGCAGTTCATCGTCATTAACTCCACTGACTCCACGTCTTCCCATGTTCGTATAAGAGGACAAATGAGACAAAAGTTTGGAACTTTCTTCGGCCACAGAAAATCCATAAGATACGTCATAGATATGCTAGGATATGTTATAACATGAAGATATTAAGCAAGTAAATGTGAATATTCTTACTTTTATCCGCGTTTATTCCATTAATAAGCGTGGCGACCAATAGAGTAATCCAATAGATGCAACGCAGCGCACCGGAATCCATTGAGCTTTATATATAATGAAATCTCACAGCGATTTCAAAAGATTAAAAGCCACAAATGGGTTTCTAGCATAGCAAGAGCAGCGTGTGTGAATGAACCACCCCAAACTTTCAGTCTTGTTTTAATAGCGCCCACACCCACGCGTTGGGTTCAACTCCTCTATGAGTCATTTCCTATCTACTGTACTGATTCGTGGCTGTGTCTCCAGAAGCCCGTGGGCTGCCTATGCAGACCGCGTTTATCCGTGTGAAATCAGGGCTGAGAGTCGACAACTTTTACTAAGAATTTATTAGAGAACAATTATTGAGAAAATATTTGATTTGTGCATGCATGCCTTTCGGTTTGTTGTTAATTCATAGCCTAACGTTACTGTTTATGGAGCACGCGAAATATTCAGCTCGAGTTGCGACCTAGAGCCTGTTCCTGGCATTTTTGAGCATGGAAAGACACCAAGCCTATTATTTTAGTGATTCAAAAGCATACTTAATAACTTGACCACCATACAGTGCATCAGATTCCCAAAACGAATGACGCCGAGTCGATTCTTTTTAGTGAATCGAACACATTTAACGCAACAGTCCTTTCCCTGCAAAATAAATCGGTTCTCTTTAAATCAAAATTCGCAGTTGTTACTGAATTAATCAGAATGAATAAAATTGTAAATTTTGTAACACTGCTGATGGCATTGGATGTTATAAGAATTCAATTGTTTCAGAATGTTCATTGAACATTCAAAAGTAACATTCTCACAATGTTTGCAAAATTATTAAATTGAACGTTGGTTTAACCTTAGCAAAACCAATAATTTTTTATTTTAATAATTTTTTTTTAACGATGATTTGAACGTTCAGAGAACATTCAGAAATAACGTTTTCACGAATTAAGATTCGAAAAAACGTTCTGTTTGATGGATAGGCAGTTGCTAGGTTTTGAAACACGGCCACCGAATCTCTATTCACAGCACGACGAGTATGAAACAGTCAATGATGGTAGAGACGCACAACAACACAGCATGTTCTCTGCGAAGTTTCGTTTTTACTTTCAAGAGAGGCTACATTTACGTGAAAGAGTAACCAATTCTCTATTACTAGGAAACATCCGCCATTATAATATTGGTGATCTTACTGACGTGAATATTTGATGTCAGAATTACCAGGAAAAACAACTTCAAGTAATAAGAGTTTAAACGAAGACAATATGTGAAAAATAAAAGTACTTTCTGTAAAAGCACAAACGAGAGACCCCAGTCTCCCCGTGCAAAGTATGTTTGGGCAAAAAAAGCACATTAAAGTCACCCCACCCAACTACGTAATTCACTGTCTCTGGTCCAAGGGAGCAAACAACAGTTCGGTGTTTGGCAGGCAGACTCACACAACGCAGACTGAGAGGAAAGCAGCAAGACAGTTATTATTAATACGATCAGAACAGCAAGACCATGGGCGTGGGGAATAACATAAGGTCAATTGCGAAATATAATGGAAAATATTTACATTCATATTCCGGGCAAGAATTTGCAGTAAGAAAAAGAAAAAAAAAAAAAAAAAAAAAAACACACAGGGTAGTTTTTTTTTCCTCCTGTGATCCTCTTCTGATGCCTAACCATATGCAACTATGCATATCTAAACCATCTGAAGTTACTAAATCAACATGCATTATGGAAATAGGATTGTATTGGCAGAAAGCATATGGACTGGACTTTCCATGGACATACCCTGAAATATTACAGTTTCATATTTTTTTACATCACTCTTAAAATGAAAACTCAGCTTCATCTACCCAATCAATCTTCATTGCAAAATCAAAACAAAAAACTTAACAATAGCTTTAACTGCCTAGGAAAAACAATGCTTAAACACATTGCGTAATGACTCTATAAGATGTGTATAGGTTTGACATCAAAGCAAAGAGCTGAGTTCACAAATACTTGTATCCAGTTTTTATTTTTAAAGGAAATTGTGCAATAGTTATTGACATATTGGTGATATATTATCTGCTGGGTGTTTGGGTATTAAGGGTACCTGTCTAAAGCTGAATCAGTTGAGACGAATTTTCTTTTGCATGAATATTTCTTGGTCTCTCTGTTTTGTCTTTTTAAAGTCACTGCACCACAATCTTATGTTTCTAATTCTGCAGCTCTCCTCAGTCCACCCAGTACTCATCACATCTGTTCATTACTAACTTTAAGGGGTTCAATAACATTGAGTGTCACCATAGAAACTGACTGACTTACTAACTACATTACTGGATAGAGTTACTGTATGACTCAAACGGATAAGGCCATAATTGTCAAAACAAAACAGTTTCTGTGAACTTTAAAAGTCTGTCATATTCTGTGGGATTATGACATTTATGATATTTAGAAATTTGAGCAGTCTTTTTTTTTTTCATGGTGATTCAAAAATGCAAGTATAAAACAAAAAAGTAAGAGAAAAAAAACCCTCAATGAATTCCTCTGCAATGAAGGAGCACTGCTTGTGTGCTATAGACCATGACTACTTCACAACTGTTTCCATTCTGTCACTGTCTGTTTGGTCACTAGCACCACCTATCACAGATGGGCAAAAGTGGCCCTTTAGAGCATTTTAAAATACCACAGCATGGTAATCCTGTGCTTCAAGACCACTTTCATCCCTTCTTTTCTCATCTATTGTTTTCAGTCCATCAAGAAGTCCACTCTAAATTAGGTGATGTAGATGCGGTGGAAGTCATTTGCTCCGAATGCAGCATTGCATTTGGGGCACTTCCTCTGGCGAGTATCATAGCGAGTCTTCAAGCATTCATAGCAGAAGACGTGGAAACACTTGGTGAGGACAGTCTCCTTATCTCGTGTATTACAACAGGGACAACGCAATTTAGCCTAGAATGGAGACAACAGAAAGGTCAGGCACAAATAATACACTTATAAAGCTACTCTACCAGTCAAAATGTCAAATGTTTGAAAATGATTTCATAGACACAAATTCTGCTTATGTAAATTCTCCATAAAACTAAAAATATTTTTTTATTTTTTTATTTTAAAGTATGAGTTGGACTAAATAGTACAGGAAAACAAGTGGCCAGCACACATGGGAACTCCTTTGAAAAAAAAACACCATCCCAGTTGGATTCCTCAAGATGAAAGACTGGTTGAAAGAATGGCCAGTGTGTAATCTACGCAAAGCAGGCCTACTTTGAAGCAGCTAAAATTATATGATAGTTTTTTGGTAACGACAAATTTCACATACTTCCATTTCTATTTTCAGTATTTTGATGACTTCACTATTATTCTTAAAAAAAAAAAAAAAAAATTTACAACATACAATTAAAATAAATATAATATATTTTATACACACACATATTTATATACATTACACACATATATCATCTTTTAATTGATATATTTCAATTAATAAATATTGTATTCACTACTGTTCAAAGTTTGGGATTTTTTGTTTTGTTTTGGAAAGTCTCATGCTCCCAAGGATGCATTTATTTGCTCAAAATAATAGTCAAAACAGTAATATTGTGAAATATCACAATTTTGAATAACTGTTTATTCAAAGAAAAAGAACTTTATTCCTGTGAATTTACAGCAGCCATTACATCATTTTAGTGGCACATGATCCTTCAGAAATCATTCTAATATGCTGATTTGGGACTCAAGAAACATTATTCAACAATGTTGAAAACAGTTGTGTTGCTGAGTATTGCTGAGAATTCTATGATGAACAAAGTTCAAACAGCATTTATTTGAAATAGAAATCTTCTGGAATATTATAAATCTCTTTACTGTCACTTTTGATCAATTTAATGCATCCTTGCTGAATAAAAGAGAATCCTACTGACCCCAGTAAAATAACTAGTTGAGGGCACTAGTTTATGTTTGACTGGTTGTCTACATGAAAAGAATCTTTGAAAAGCCAATCCTCACCTTATACTGATTAATTTCTTCTTGCAGAATCTCATCAGCATCTGTGTACACCTCAACTTTCTTCTGTTTCTCCAGCTTACGCCGCAGCCTGGACAAGTCCTCCTGAAAAAACAACAACAACAACCCAGCATAGTAGAAGAGTTACACACACACTGTTCCCACTCATTTGTATCCCTGAAACATATCTACAACACACGTGCCCATGTACCTGTGCTCTCTTGAGGTTGGCACTCTCCCTTTCACGGGCAGTGCGGTTGTCTAATACGGAGGCTTGGATTTCCCTCAACTTGGTCTGAGTGTGTTCCAGCTGCACTTTAAGGTCCTCGGCCAACTGGGCCGCCTCCACCGCCTGAGCCATTGTGCAGAAAAAGCAGCATTAAACACACATCTGGAAATACATGCTAATGGTTTGCTAAGCTGAGTCATGGTTGTCATAGACATCAGAACAGAGGTGGGCGTCTGTGATCTTTCCGGTTTTACCTTGCGCTTGTTGAGCTCCAGTGCTTGAGTGCGCAGCGCCAACTCTTTCTCCAGAGAAGCCAGTGTGCTCTGCAGGACACCTTCCTTCTCTTCTAGTTTCTGTACTACCAGCAGCTGAGCGTCCACCTGGGAAGGGCAGTAAAAAGAGCAGATGATACAACTACATCATTATTGCAAAAACAGAAGTTATTAAACATATTACATGCAGATTTACTGCCTCAAAAATGGAAAGGCTCATCAATTTTAGCTTTCATTCTGGGCCGACTAGTTGTCTATAAACCAACTAGTCAATTAGTTTATCTAGATTTTTGCTTTATTTTTTAGTGGCAGTACTTCAAACGGGATAAAATAAGAGACTTTTAGCTGATTTCCGTTGGTTTCCATTTTGAAAACTTTAAGGATATTTTTGAAGGACAGATTTGTGTATTTTTGAGTAAAGAGGAACACTAAGCTAAAAAATATTTCAAATTAAAAAAAAGTTGAGACATCTGTTGTGCTCCCTACAGCTATTCATAAGAACGGCAAACAGACCCCTGTCTAATTATATAGGGCCAATTTTACATGGACAGCATCTAAAAGCTGAAAAATGCATGTCCGAATCTTATGATCGTGTCACATCCTGTTTTCTAGGATACCTTCAGATACCGTTGCAACCTATGATATCCCACTATCCTGTGCGTTCGATTTCGTGACAGTTGAACTAAAAAAATAAAATGGCATCTGAAAGTTGCAGTTGGTAGTCCGTTTGTGTAAATATATGTTTTTAAACAACGTTTCCCACTTTTGGTGTTACTTCGAGCGTGAAGTTATGACTAAAGCTATCTCTATTTTTTCTGTAAATCATTAGACCATTATACTGCTTCAGAGGCCTGTCCAACAACAGGTGGTTTCTAAGCTTTTGGACGCAGCCATAGTAGACTAGTTTTTCATAAAACCCACCAACTAGTAGATTATGAGAACATGTTTGTTTTTGTACATCCGTAAATTCTTGCCTGGATGCATGGGGATTGTATGAGGAAATGCTTTTTTTCTTGCACACCTGGGTTTTGAAAGTGAGCACTTGGTCCGCCAGCTCCTCTTTTTCCTCCCGCAGAAGCTTGTAAATCTGGTTGGATTTGATTCTCTCACTCATTAGTTTAAAGTTGGCATCATCTTTCTCTCGGAGCTGCTGCATGAGCCTGCTGTTCTGCTCCTGCATGTCTTCAAATGCCTGACCCGTCACATCCATCTCGCTCAGCAGAGCCTCTTCCTCCTGAAAGGTCCACACGGGCTCTGTCAGAGTACTAGCTTCAAAGCTACAGAGGTTGTTGAACTAGAAAGATTATAACACAATTGTTTACAATAACTAGGTATACCAACTAGACACACCACCTGTTTAGTAGCAGCCAGTTTTTTCTGCAAGTGTTCGATGGTCTCCTCTGCCACACGGATCTTGCGGAGGGCATCTTCATCTGCCAGTTTCTTGCTTTCTTTCCTTTCCCTCTCCTCGAGTTCCCGCACTCGCTGCCTCAACTCTTCCACCTGCCAGACAATGTTGATATTAGCATTAAGAGAAGGACCACCCCAAGTGAATTGCATGTTAATGGTTTTGCCTCACAGAAAGACAGCAAGGCTTCACATACCTCTGCTTTGGACTTCTTTTCTGCGGCCATGAGTTGCACTTTATCTCGCTGCTCCTTTGGGGCTGATTTGTACATGTCTAGCAGTAGTTTCATTTCCTTCTGAGACTCCTGAGCTTTTCTGTTGGTGTGACACACATGATATGGGGGTAAGGTGACAGATCTGAAGTTCATTAAATGCTATATAATAGCATTTAAAAGACGATATTATAGTTGCCTAAAATAAGGCACATTAAGATACAACACAAAGTGTCCAAATGCTTTTTGTCTTCATTTTAAATGTATGTTTTATTATTAAATATTTATAAAAATTTAAAAAAAGAGCATGTGTGTGTGTGACTTGCATTGATATTTTGTTATGTAATGCAATGAATTTTTAGGTAAGACCAAATACTTCTTGGGCCACTGTATATTAATTATGATTGTCCATTTATATCCAGCATGATTGATAAAATAGCAGATAATATTAAATCAAGCAGTATTGAGAATCATAATTCAGGCTGAAAGATGTACTTGAGCTCTCCTCTCAGCATCTTCAGCGCATCAGAGTCCTTCCTCTTCAGCTCGTCACTGCGCTGTCTCTCCCGCTCTCTTTCTCGCTCCCTTTCTCTCTCCGCCTCCCTCTCTCTCTCCCGCGCCCGTTGCCTTTCCAGCTCTCTCCTCCTCTCTTCCTCCTCCTCCTGGTCCTCATCTTCCTCTTTCTTTACCTCCAGTCCTCCATCACCCACGCTTTCTTCCAACATCAGCGCACCTGTATCTCCACTCTGGCACTTCAACTGAAAAACAACAGTTGTGACATTTTACAGAGAACAATATTTAGTGAAAATTCAATTACTTTGAGGAAAGTAACAGGTCACATATACAATAACATAAGTGCACTGAGAGGTATATTAGCTAGTAAACAATTTTTTTCTGGGTGGGGGGATCATGCATGGATACTTTACATTTAGAAAACACTTGAATTACAAATGAAGAAAGGTAATTTATTATACAAAAATATGACATAATAATAATAATAAATATATACACACACACACACACACACATTTGTTGGTTCTCTTTTTGTTTTCACATGTATTCATAATTTATTTGTGATATCACAAATAAAACAATTGACTTCACAACTATGAACAACATTTTTAATAATATATTTGAATAAAGGGGGAAGATGGGCTTTGATAAATATGGTAATTTGATAATTTTGTTGCAGGAGCTTACACAAAGCCCAGGAATGCTTTATTTTAAACTATGCACTAAATTTACAACAACAAAAAAAACAGTAAAGTAAACAGTCAGTAATAAAATAAGAACAAATTACAAACGATGGCACAAATAA
The DNA here is from genome assembly GCF_029890125.1 of Rhinichthys klamathensis goyatoka. Taxonomy (NCBI): domain Eukaryota; kingdom Metazoa; phylum Chordata; class Actinopteri; order Cypriniformes; family Leuciscidae; genus Rhinichthys; species Rhinichthys klamathensis. The sequence continues at coordinate 6,914,612 of NW_026606658.1, read as the reverse complement.
GTACAATCGAAAAAAGAAAAAAAATTAAATAAACACTACTTAAAGTTTTTCATGCGAGTCTAACAGTAGTATTTGGGTAAGAAATACTACAGAAATGAAAGCAATCAAATGTATAAATAACACTGAATAGTCTTCATTGTAAAATAAATACAGAGTAATGCTTACAATTAGTTACAAAAAAGTTGCAAAGAGTCACTGACTTTCTCTTTGTCTATTGTTCTACTGTACTGTGTATATACATAAAATATATATAATAATATTTATATAATAATAATAATAATATTTGTAATTGAACTACTGAATACGCCGCAGCCAACTGAATATTCTGTGATTGTGGGAAAACTGTCAACGAAGACCAGCATGAGAAATACCTTGTTTATTTCCATCTGTGTCTCACGTAGTTTCCTCTTATATCTCTGCACATCCCCTTTCAGCTGATGATTATGGTTCTGCAGACTGCTGATTAAGTGTCTCATTTCTCTGTTTATTGGGCCTGAAAGAAAAGAAAAAGAAAAAAAGAGAGAGAGATAGTGATGCTGATAGTCATTCGAATACAATTACAGACGTCTCGGTTTATGATGCTTAGATAAAAAGTGAACACCAGCCAAAACTGAACAATCAGAGAAGTGATGACAGGATACACCACCCCCACGGACTTCCTCTTGAAGTCATGGTTACTGTAAAACAAATGGGCTTTGGGAAATTCACCACTAAGGAATCCCACCTCACCCGCAGGGCATGGCAACCGAAAAGAATAAAATCATGTTACTTGTATGAGTGACGTTACCTGCTTGCTCATTGGCAGCAAGATTCTGTTCAAACTCTATCCGTAGCATTTCATACTCCTTGCGCACCTGGGCCAGCGTGTCCTCAAGCTGGATGACCTCAGTGCGTAACTTCTTCTGAAGAGACAACTCATCACTCTACAAACAGAGAGAATGACATTCAAACAATCACAAAAAACATGCTCAGATATGACTACCGGCAATCATTTCTGTCCAATCATCCCTCACACCTCCATGTGCTCTATCTGCCGCAGGTGTGCGTTTTTGGCTGTGAGCAGCAGAGCTCTGGCTTCATCCAGCTGGGTCTTCACACTCAGAGACTCATTGTACAGCAGAGAGAACTGTGATTGGAGGCACTTGTACTCTGGCGTCTCCTTCAACACTTCCTCTGGTATATTCCTCAGATCCATCTACAAAGAGATGTAGAGGTCAGTAATACCAGTCAGTAAAAAATCTAATTCTTTTTTGACCTCTCATTGAACTCTCATTGAACCTTCAGTTTCTCGCTCTCCCGAACAGCTTCCTGTAATTCTTGCTGAAGTTTCTCAAGCTCTGCCATGCGGCTGTTAGCAAGTTCCTGGTTTTGCTCTAACTCGGCATTCAGAGATTCAAACTGATAGTAGAGAAATACTCGTTAGACAAACTGACGTACAAATCACAGATTGGAATCAGGTCTACGTCATTTTTAATGATATGTTTGTTATGGTTTGTTATGGTTAACTAAAACTAACATAAACAATTTTAGACAACTGAAATAAAGTGGAAATAAATTAAAATAAAATATAAATATTACTGAAATAAAAAACATTCAATAGAAATATAAAACAATAAAAATGACAATCACAAAGTTATAAAACTTTAAAATTATAAGAAAAAAAAGCAACATTTCTAAATGTATTTACATTATATGATTTATTAATAAATACTACAGTAGTTTATAAATAACACTGTTACCTTCTGTATACTGAGTGTGATTTGACCACCTGGTAACCCACCAGAACTGCCAGTGGCATGGTAACCGGAATTAAGCTAATTTGGGGGGAACAAAACATATGTAGTCAAGAAATTAATAAATAACAATCGTATTGCTAGTCATACCAAACTGTGTTTTCTGTAAATGACGCAACAAGATAAGTAGTATAATCTCCTGCAGTACAATTTCCTTTCTCACAGGAAGTACTGCTAGAGGAGCACACAGCAAATAATATATTGATTACTACGAAGGATCAAGAATGGCAAAGAAATATATAGCATGAAACCTGAAAATGTATGTTTTATTTCAAATTCAGGGAAGTTAAATAAAATAAATTGCTTAGCATTAAAAAGGATGAAACCGTGATTTTCTGAGATGAAGGGAAAGCTGACCTGCTCCAGAGCTTCTGCTAGGTGTTTATTCAGCTTCTGCTCTCTCTTACGGAGTTTTTCAATGTCCCACTGCAGGTCTTCCACAGCCGTTTCCATTTCAGACACTTTAGTCTCAGAACTCGTAACTTTGTCAACCAGTTCATTATACTGTGAAAGCAAAGACTGGTCTTAAGGACAGCTAAGACACATATCACACATCACTTTCACAACTGTTAAAAGGTTTGGGGCTGGTAAGATTTTATTAATGTTTTTCAAAGAAGTCACTTATGCTCACCAAGGCTGCATTTATTCAAACAGTACAGTAAGAACAGTAATATTATTACTTTCATTTTCAGCAGACATTAATGTATTTTCAGCAACCATTCTTAGTGTAAAATGATCTTTCAGAAATCATTCTACTATTCGGATTTGGTGCTCAAGAAACATTTCTTATGAAACCAATGTTGTATTGCGTAATATTTTTGTGGAAACCAAGATATTTTTTTTCATGATTTTTTGATGAATAGAAAGTTCGGAAATAGTATTTATTTGAAACTATTTTTTGTAATAATATGATCAATTTAACGTTTCCTTGCTGAATAATAGTTTTAATTTGTTTTTAAAAAAATCTTACGGACCCCAAACCTTTCAATGGTAGTGTATAACTTAGTAAATATACAGTAAATAAAATTTGGTCAAACAAAACTAGGCTAACAGATACCTCTAATGACATTTTGTGGTGTTTCCCTTGAAGGGAGGAAGCAAGGTCTTGCAGTCGAATATTTTCCTCTAGAAGTGTGCGGTTTGTGGCAATTATCTCTCGCTGACTGTCATCTTCACAAACTGATTAGAATGTAAATTGCAAGAGCGATAGTTTAGTGTTTGTTCAAACAGTGATCAAACTAAGTGCTTTCGGGTACTTTTTTTTTTTTTTTTTATAATCATTTTGTGCTTTGAAAATCACAGCAAATTAATTGTATTTTACCAGCTGACTCCACTCTAGTACACAGCTCGTCAATGCTGCTATGCAGGCGGTCAAAGATGCAGACCATGCAGGCCACAGCACCCTTGCTGAACTGCATCCTGTCCTGTAGCTGCAGTGTCAGCTCCTCTTCACTGCTGTTATCCAGAGTTGCCAGAAAAGCCTTTGCGCTCACACTGAGAGGTGGTGGAGGTGGAGGGGCTACAAAACAGATCAAATACAATATGAATGTAAATGGAAAAAGCTGCTATATGCAGGCTAATAGACACTAGATGCATTATTGTTTTATGTTTTGTTTATGGTCTGAGTATCTTGAGTATTTATTTTGTTACATCAGGCTTTTATGGCTTATAAAGTGTTATATTACGAGAATATGGAGCTCACACTCGAAGAAAAAAAATAACATCTAAATTTTACCAAGAAGCCAAAACTGAGCGAAAATATGCAATTTGGTGAATTTGCTGTTATTTATATGGTCAAAAAAAGATGAAATTCTGACCGATTGTAATGTAAATCAATAGCCGCATTTACATTACATGGTTCAAGCGACCCAATTCCGCTTTTTTCCTCCCATGTGGCACAGATCGGATATGACCCACAAACGTGTAAAGGTCCGTGCACACCAAGGAAGATAACTATAAAGATAACAAAAAAGATATAGTTCTAAAAATCGTTCTCAATATTAAAAAATAGGAGAGTTCACACCACAGCTAAAACAATCACGGCACAGAGAAACTATATCGTTGGAATCACTTTCAGGACGATTTTATCCAGCTGATGAATGTTAAAAACATTGACAGCCAATCAGAATCCAACCTGGTGTAACAAGCTCAAGCTTTTACAGTGGTAGACAAGCACACGCTTAGAATAAACAGAATGACATCGTCTGCTTGTGTGGACGGCCGCTAATATAGTTATCTTTATAGTTATCGTTCTTGGTTTGAATGGGCCTTAAGCAGGAAAAAAGCACATGGATTCTGATATTCTCAGATTGGTTTTAGGCCTCATTCATATGTGGAAATAAATCTGATATGAATTGGATACGAGCATTTGCGTCTGCCATATAAGCTGCCAGATCAGATTTTACGATCAATGTGAGTCGTACATCATTGAAAAACCACCAGTGGCATATGACAACAACTCAGGTGTACACCAACTGCAATTACATTATTTTTTTTCAATGCCCTGGCTGCAACAGGGGCTCTCCTCTTTTTTTCTCCACCATAAGATACCAATGTTTTGCTGACCTTTTAAGATGGTGCAGAAAGCAAAAGCTTGTATTATCATTTTATCTGCGTCCATTGCAAATCGTGTCGTTTTTACTTCCTTTCAGCCTAAGCTTTTCATGGACGCTAAGTTTTCACATTTACATTTCACATTTATTCATTTAGCTGACGCTTTTATCCAAAGCGACTTACAATTGCTTTATATGTCAGAGGTCACACGCCTCTGGAGCAACTAGGGGTTAAGTGTCTTGCTCAGGGACACATTGGTGTCTCACAGTGGATTCGAACCCGGGTCTCTCACACCAAAGGCATGTGTCTTACCCACTGCGCCATCACCACCCCTATATAAGTTTTATAGGGTTAATATGATAAATGTATAAACTAATGTTGTAGTCAAGACCACATAAACCAAATCAAGACCACCGTGTGTCGAGACCAAACCAAGACCAAGACAGGGTGAGACCGAGTCAACACCAAGACCAGACCAGCACTCCTAAATTTCATCCTAAAGGTCCACATTTACTACTTGACAAATGTATTATAGTCATTCAATATACAGTAAGAATAAACAGAAGTTTGCATCTGAATTGGTACAATTACAACTGCATAGATAATGCTGAGATTAATGTTTTAAAAATAACCTTTTGAATAAAGAAATATGATGGAAAAATAAAATTATACTTTTTTTAAATATGAAACTACAACTGCCAGTAGGTGGCGGCAAATCATTTAATGAGTCACGGAATCATTTATTCAAACGATTTTTTCGAAGCAGCTGATTCATTCAGTAAGGAAACACAGATGTGTGTTGCTTGAAAATGCACAACAGTTCTGCTATGGATTCATATTTAAAAGTATAGTAAGCAATCATGCTCATATTTGCTCTTGTGATATTGCTTAATTATATAATTTGTTATAATATAAAGATCTCATAGAAGTACTTTTTTGCAATCGTATCTTGGATTTTGTAGGCATTTGTATGAATTTTGGTGACATTTTTTTTTACATAATCCCTCATTGATTTCTGACCAGGCACAGCAGTAACAAAATAAATCAAAATAGACATTTTTAAGAAATATAAAGTTACTGGCTGCATTTGAAGCAGGAAGTTTTACATCCAATCACATTAATGATGTTAACAAATAAATCATACAATGCACCGGCAATTTAGTGATATCCCCATGGTTGTGGCCCTGATCGGTCTTGAGACAAAATCTCAAGTCCTCTTAGACTGAGACCGAGACAAGACCAAGTACAAATGTGGTCAAGACCGAGACCTTCAAAAAAAAAAGTCTCGAGACCAAGACCGGACTCGAGTACAACAACACTAGTATAAACTATGAATAAACGCTTTATTTTAAATATTGTGCAAATGGCATCGGAATCTAACTCAGTATATTTACCGGGAATTCCATCCTTCACTGGTACAACAGTCAGCTTCTCCTCAGAGTCAGGCTGCTGTTGCTTCTCTTGCTCCTGTGTCTGTTCCTTTTCTTGCACTGGTTGTGGTGGTTCTTCCACCCCCTCAGGTGGCGGCCGGGGGAGGCCACCATCCACTTCCATTGGAGCCGGCAAAGGAGCAGAAGGTTCAGGAGCAGGTGATGGAGCTACAGCAGGAACTGGGACGTCTGTCGGAACAGGAGGGGTGGCAGGGGTCTGGACAGGAGCGGGGGCATCCTTGGGTTCTACATGCTGCAGCAATTCATGGATATTTTCCTCAAGCTGTGAATACAGAGTTCAAATAAGTCCTTACAATATTACTATTATCTGGTATAATAGATGTCATATAAGGAATGTATATTTTGATTCGTTCAGTATTGTTATTATTGTCATTGTATAGCATTGGAAGAAAAGAAGAGTGGTGAACCTGAGTCCAACAGCGGTTGACGATAAGCAGGGTGGTGTCATCAGTGGCCTGCCTCTTCTCCAGTTTCTCAATCTTCTCCCTCAACTCATCCTCCAAAGCCTGCCTCTGTTCAAGGCGTTCGCAGAGCTTCTTGTTCTTGAACTGAATGACCTTCATGTCCATCTCCTCCTGCACAAAAATATTTGGGGCAAAATTACACAAGTCAATCTTATCTACAAAGGTTTTGAAGGTTATGACAGAATGTTTAAAACACTACCAATCAAAAGTATTGGGTCAGACTTTTATTCAGGAAGGATGCATTGATCAAAAGTGACAGTAAAGACATTTACAATTTTACAAAAGATTCAAATATTTCTATTTCAAATAAATGCTGTTCTTTCTATTCATCAAAGAACCCTGAAAAAACGATCACGGTTTCGATAAAAATATTATGCAGCACAACTGTTTTCAACACTGATAATAAAACAGTGATCAACACACATGCTGTAGTAAAGTGCCTACTCGCATACTTGTGCATGAGAATGACATGAGGGCGAGTAAATTAAGAAACAATTTGAAGTTGGGGAATAGTCATTTGACATGCTTTGCGATTAGAACTGTGATTGATAGCATTGATCATCTAAAGTGTATATGTGCTGGAGTGCCACTCCTCAAAATGAAAGCACAAACATCATTTAAATCACCATATCACATTTTTAGTCTTTGTAGTATGACGACTTTTAGATAGTTTATTCTTATAATTTAAGTGGGATTGAGAGAGAGGACATAGTGAAACTATCAGGAGTATCTGTGCTTGAGCTGCTTGTCTGTGTAAGAGTGTACTACTGAGAAAAAATGAAGTTTACGGAGTTTCAGTGACATAACTACATTAAACTACTATATAATGTTGAATATAATGTATAATAATGCAATGGTGGAATATTTGCAGGTGCTGAAAATGCCAAATGTCTGATTTTAAAAAGGGGCCAACATATTTTAATATATGTATTCAGTGAACGAGTGCAAGCATATGTGTCTAACATAATTCTGTATTATTAGATTCAGAATCATGAATATTTTTATTCTGGTGTCATCATTGCCCTGTGCATTGGGGACCAGGACCAAGTCTAATCCTAGTCAAGTTTATCTTGATTAAATACTAAATATTAAATAAGGTTTTGTAACTTTTTACCATATGTCTTAGAAGTAATAATAATAATAATGATAAAAACTCTTTATTTTGGCTTAAAGTATCACAATAGTATCGTGTCATGAGTTCAGTATCGTGAATTGCATCAAATTGTGACATGAGTGTATCGTTACACCCCTAATTGAGTGATTGTTTTTAATGATGTCCATGTTAAAAACACACAAAATATTGGATATTGCAAGACTGCTCCCAAAAAGCTACAACGCATTTTGTTTTGGTACATGAAACATACCGTAGAAGAAACTCCTCCAATGCGGATGGGCTCAATGAGAGTGGTGGTAGTCTTCTCCTCTTTCTTCATCTTTTTTTCAGGTGCGCCAGGAGGACTATCCCCTCCTGAGGGGCGCTTCCCACCCCCTGTGCCAGACATGCTTCCCTACAAAATTCAGTGTTAGATAGACTATTATTATATTATTCAGAACTACAACAGATGCAAATTTAAGGGTAAGCATCAATTTCTTCAAAAGCACAGGCAGTTTTGTTAAAGGTTCAACCAAACTGTCATAATTTACTCCTCATGTTGTTCCAAAGCTGTATGACTTTTTTTCATTTGTGGAACAAAAAAAAGAGCCAGTCTCTCAGTTATCATTCGCTTTCATTGTATGGGGAAAAACAAAGATGCGATTACAAGTGAATGATGGCTGTCACTCCTAAAATAATCTGCATAACGTCTCCTTTTGTGTTCTAAAGTAAAACATACAGTCATACGTATTTGAACATAATGGTGAGGAAGTGATTGATATTTTTTAGTTTTGGGTGAACTATCACTTTAACTAAATAATTGTACATTGCATAGTTCCAAGACAGCTATATTAGTACTGACAATATCAAACAAAGACCACTGTTAAAGAGATTTAGCATAGATCATTTCTATCTGGCCTAAAATTAAAAATATTATTTAACGATAACAATAAGAAGATTTAAGCTGAAACACTTGTGATGTAATTAACTGTTTTGAGATATGCTGGTTAAAACGGCAGACGTCTTCGATCTAATTCATATTTATTGGATTATTTCATAATGAAACAAACTATAAAGACGATATTATCGTCATATTACGCAGGGCACATATTTATGCAGTAAAAACTTTTTTTCCCAATTAATTTAAGGCAACAGTGGCGCTTTGAGTGAGTTTAGCTTCGATGCTAGCTAAAGCCTAGCAAGCGAGACACAACGGTCAAAAACATGGGGCTTTTTTACATTATAAATTGCATTTTGTTAGAACTATATGTCGCACGTCATACTACAACGTTTTAGGTACTCTGCGGTTAAAAATGTGTTTTAAAATAGATTTGTGTTAGTGACTTTTTTGCAACCAGAAACAAACCTCCGCTCCGACCGGAAAACAGGAAGAACAGTAGATATGTGAACACTGACACCACAGGACAAAATTAGGTCTATCAAAATAAAAGTGAGCGGGAATAGACAGGCCCTAACATATGTGTAAAACACTTTGTTTGTAGCACTCATACCTTTTTGGACATTTGTTGTGATCACAGACGTATTTGCTCGAAGTGAGCTATTTGAACAACGTATGGTTGTGGACTCTTTCGTGCTAGTCTGATATACTTTACGTCACTTCCTCTACATCGCAGGGTGAAAATAAAAGTTCTTAAATGTTGTTCTTAATACTAGTTTATTCATTGATTTGTTTAAAACACGTGTAATTACAACAATATTTACATTTGTTTCCTATTTTTGATCGTTCCAATGTCATATTAAAAATAATGACGTGCATCCTCATGTGAAGTTTTCGTGGCTTTTAAGTTGGCGGTACTGATCAGTGGTTTGGTGGTTAGTGGTTTTTTTTACAGAAGAAAAAATGTAGTTGCTAGGATACGATGTAACACACACACACACAGGTGGTTTAGATTAATGTTTATTGAGCCGTTTTCAGAGGCTGTCCGAGGGGAGAAATGAAGCCTTTTGAGAACATTAAGGTAAAAGCTATAAGTTACTTTTTCATGGAATCTAGAGATCAGGAATAACTTGTGATTTCCCCAAAATATTTTTCATTTTTGTACATTATTTGTAATCTTTTCTAGGAGCCCCAGCCTCCAAGAGCACGGGTGTTGTTATGGTAACGTTAGGCCCCAAAAATAAATAAATAAATAAAATCCAATGCAGTTTGCATTTTAAGCATCAGACTCAAACAAACAGCCTCAATAATTATTGTTGTTGACTGCATTTCTAGGGCAGATCTGAAACACAGTGATATGGAAGAGATAGAGAAGACCAATTCCATACCTGAGATTGAAAGGTTTACATTTATATTACAAATATTGCTTAACACATGTATATTATGCTAATTTGTATAGACCTTATTCAGAGCAGCGCCATGCCCATGCCAAGTATGAAAGCGAGTCTGTGAGGGATAAACTTACCGTGTTTTCAATGGCATCCGCTGAATAAAGCTCTTAGATCACTTATAATTTTCCACAGCTCATGTTCTTTGGAGTTTTTTGCCTACTGAAATGTCTTGTTAAAATATTTTGCTGGGTTTCGTCAGCAGAACAATCCAAAAACACAAAATTATAGTAGGCTACCTACAACAGCGCTACAACCCACTGACGAGATGCATGTAAGTTATATCCCTCAGTCACAGCCTCGCTTTCATTCCCGTTAAACATCAAAGTGAATAACGTCTACAGCATTATTTGATTTTAAACAGTCAGTCATGCTATACTATTACATAAATTAGTGTGACATTATAAAATATAATAGTTAAAAATATCAAGATTAACTTCAAGGTGATGCCTTCATAGGCTAAACTATCTTTATGTCCATCGCTGAACAGTGGCTAACTTTACCTCTTGTATCTTGTTAGGCAACTTGCAAATTTTCCTGCCATTTTGTAAATAACCAAGCTATAATTAACAAGTTTAAATGCCTGAGATAGACCAAATACATTTTTATAGAAAATCTACCCTGAATTACAGAAGGTGCTACAAAACAGGAATGATGCTAATCATAATTGATAACATTGCTTGATCTTACGTGAATGCACATTGTTTGCTTCCCCTCTAGGATTTTGTGCCGTGCATTATTGGTCTCTGATGTGCCTCAGCCAAAACAGGGAGTACTTCTTGAGTTGTATACAAATCTAGTGCTGTTCTGCAGAGAGAGAAATTTCAACAGGGAACAAACTTCTGTTCTCATCTCCATTATAAAAAACGTGCATCAGTTCAACACAGGTGATGCAGCCATAGTAATCATGTAGAATTAACAATATCTTTATCATTTTTTTACAAGATAATATTCTCATACTTTATTAAAACATTATTGTAAAACATTTTCAGAAACACCCCTGGATAACACAGATCACTGTTTGACCTACTGCAGTGAACTTCTGCTTTGCCATTCAGTCAGGGTATGTCAATACAATATACCATTCAAAAGTTTGGGGTCAGTAAGATTTTATTTTTTGGAAGAAATCAATCTAAGAATTTAATTCAGTCAAATTTTATTCAGTCATCAAATTGATCAAAAGTGACAGTAAAAACATTTATGTTACAAAAAATGTGTTTCAAATATTTTTTTTTCTATTTATCAAAGAATCCTGAAAAAAAATGTATCAATGTATTTCCACAAAAATATTAAGCAGCAAAACGATTTTCCTCATTGAAAAAAAAATGTTTGCAAATCAGCATGTCAGAAGGATTTCTGAAGGATCATGTGACTAGAGGTGGACAGTAACAAAGTAGCCTACATTTACTTGAGTACTGTACGTAAGTACACTTTTCGAGTATCTGAACTTTACTTGAGTATTATTTTTTTCTGGAAACTTTTTACTTTAACTTCATTACATTTGAAAGCAAATATCGTATTTTTTACTCCACTACATTTCTGTCAAGGTCCTTGAGTAGAATGTAATAACATCAGTCAGGGGATGATTTTAGTTGCAGGGGTTGCATTGTGGTTGGAAATGAAAGTCATATTGACGTCAACCCGTTGTTCATTTTCAACCACAATACAACATCTGTCCAACGTTGGAGATTAACGTAAATCTGACGTTGGATTCTGACATCAACCTGATTTTCATTTTCAACGTCGGGTTTGGTCTTCTAAATGCTAATTTTGTCGTTGTTATGGAGCATAGCTTATAGATAACAATAAGGCTAACGCATTCATATTAAAAGTCAAAACACTTTAAATAGAGCACTATTTGAGGGAACAGGCATTTGGGTGTCCGAAACCATTGTGGATGTTATTGAGTGCACTTATTCAATTTCACATTCAATCCCACTACTGGAACGGTGTTCTAGAAATACATTTGATATTGATATAGCCTAAGGGTAGGTAGGCAGGCATAGATTCAGAGGCATAAGGTACTGTAAGTATTAGCCTACATACAACAATAAAACAATGCATTGACATTTACTTTTGATACTTAAGTACTTTTAAAAATGAGTACTTCTGTACTTTTACTTGTAACAGAGTAAGATTTGACCAGTAGAATTTGAACTTACACTCAAGTAAGGAAGTTGTGTACTTTGTCCACCTCTGCACGTGACACTGAAGACTGGAGTAATGATGCTGAAAATGCAGCTTTGCCATCACAGGAAAAATTACATTTAAAATGTATAAAGAGAGAAAACAGTTATTTAATTTTGTACTGTATTTTAATCAAATAAATGCAGCCTTGGTGAACATAACCACACATTTTGAACAGTAGTGTAATCATATATCTGCTTTGAAATAATAACTGTTGGGAAGTTAACAAATGTTTTTGTGCTCAAACCTCTTTTGTTCTTTCCCCCTTTAAACACAGAGGCCTCCTTTCAGTATCGACCTTTTCAGCTCGGAGCAAATGACACAAATTTTATACTATTTCATCAACACATATATGAGACATTATTTTTTATACAAATACATTTTTACTCCAGAGGTGAGTTTATGGATTTGTCAGGTCAGATACTATATAGTATTAGTACTAAATTCAAATTTATGTTGACAAAGCAATTAACTTTATGACCTCTTCCTCTTGCATGGTAAGGTACAGTTGGATATATCCATGTCATATATTGGAATACCTGAGGAGGACGCCAATATAGAGGAAACTGCCCAATCTGGTACCTGATAAAATAACACTAACTCACTCTCTCACTCTCTCTCTCTTTCTCTTTCTGGTAAACACAGAGGCCTCCTTTCAGTATCGACATTTTCAGCTCGGAGCAAATGACACAAATTTTATACTATTTCATCAACACATATGAGACATTATTGTGTTCTCTCTCTCTCTCTCTCTCTCTCTCTCTCTCTCTCTCTCTCTCTCTCTCTCTCTCTCTCTCTCTCTCTCTCTCTCTCTCTCTCTCTCTCTCTCTCTCTCTCTCTCTCTCTCTCTCTCTCTCTCTATATATATATATATATATACACTACCGTTCAAAAGTTTGGGGTCAGTGAGAATTTTATTTTTATTTTTTGGAGGAAAGAAATCAATACTTTTATTTATCAAGGAATAATTAATTTGATCGAAAGTGACAGTAAAGACATTTATAATGTTACAAAAGTCTTTTGAACTTCCTATTCATCAAAGAATCCTATAAAAAATAAATAAAAAAACTGTACAACTGACAGACCAACAACTGTTTCAACATTGATAATAATAATAAATGTTTCTTGAGCATCAAATCCTCATACTATACTGATTTGTGAAGGATCATTTGACACTGAAGACACTGACACTGGTGATGCTGAAAATTCAGCTTTGATCACAGGAATAAATTACACTTTACTATAGATTACACAGAAAACAGCTGTTTTACACTGGAATAATATTTTATTGAATATGGAATAATATAATATTTGTTGTATTTTTAATCAAATAAGCGCAGCCATGGTTAGCAGAAGAGAATTCTTTTAAAAGTATTTAAAATCGTACCGACCCCAAACTTTTGAACGGTAGTGTATATATACACACACACATATACAACTGATATTTGAAAGTATATCTGTCATTTGTTGTTTAAAGAAAGTACTGCAGATGGAGAAAAAGAAACTGAGAGGGAGACAGAAATGGATGGAGAAGTTCAACAAAGTGCTGCACTACCAGAAATGAAGACCACAGAGACAGACAGTCCCAACCAAGGTAGTTATATATTCTAGTATGTTTTAATTCAACTGGTTTAATTTAATTCCTTAAGTACATAATACAACTCGAAAAACAAACCAGCACGCATAAATAAGGCATAGGCTCAAAATATCTATTTCTGTTACAAATCAGTGTATAAGTTCATCCATTTCTCCTCCCACTTGACAAATGATTAGGTAACACTTTACAATAATGTTCCATTTGTTAACATTAGTTAACTATATTAATTAACGTGAACTAACAACGAAAAACAATTCTAAAGCATTTATATATCTCAATTACTGTTAATTTCATCATTTACTAATACATTATTAAAAACAAAAGTTGTATCTGTTAATATTATTTAATGGATCTGAGCTTACATGACCCAACATTGAACAGCTGAACAGTATTTTTTTTTTAAATTAAATAACGTTAATAAAGATTCTAACAAATGTATTGCCCATTGTTAGTTAAAGATAGCAAAATGCATGAACTAATATTAACTGACAAGACCTTAATGTATAGTGTTACCAATTATTATTAATGCATAATGTAATATTTTAGTTATTATCTTTGTTTATTTATATATATATATATATATATATATATATATATATATATATAGTTTTTAAAAAATTGCAACATTTACATGTTTGAGTGGAATTATACCTTTGTGCCCTTTGTACACTAAATTGTTGTTTTTTTTTAGCAAAAAAAATGTTTTTAAATAGAGATTACATATTTATGCCAGACTGCATGCTCTAATATGTAATACTCACTGCATACCACAAATAAAATAAAAGTATGTTTATGTATGATTTTTTTTTTCCACAAGGGTCTTCTTCAAAGTCTGAACTTAGGTCCATAGTTCAAAAAGAAGTGAGGGATGAAGTGATGCGCTTGAATGATCAGCTACAAAAACGTCTGCAGGACAGTGCTGATCAACTTAATGATACCATTAGTAAACTGGAGGCCAAGATTCAAGTTAAGAAGTAAGAAAATATGTTCCACATCTTTAGTTTAGTTTTGAAACCACTCATTTCAAAAGTAAAAACACATAAAATACAGTAATTATATTATTCATATATGTTTACCTGTTTAGATTTACTACAGTACCTTGATGATGAATGGATAATGTCTAGTCAACTGTGATAAAAAGAAACAAGTGGTAAAACATGTAGAGGTTAAAAAGGAATAAAACCTGTACACACAATTTTGTAAGGATTTTAAAACAACTCTCAGTAGTAATGCGATGTTTCAAGTATGTTATCCTTTGTATTGAAAGTCTTAAAATCCTGTTAAATGTTCCCTGTTGATCTATGGTTTAGGCCTCAACAATCTGGAATTGTTTTCGAAGCATAACAGTAATAATAAATTCAAATACAATCTGCTTTGTGTCAATAACAGACAAAGGCTAAAGAGCTTGACTAGGAAACAAGCTCTGTCCAATCTGATAGTTAATTGTAAATCCTAGTCATTAAAAAAAAAAAAAAAAAAAAACTGTTATCTCTTTATATCAAGCTGGTCCATACAATAAGCAATATCAGAAGCTACCGCCCCCAATAAGTATGTGATAAAACCATACATTTAAAAAATAAAATCCACAGTGAGTGGTTAAAATGAGGTTAAAATGCTGTTAAAATCAAAAAGCACCATCCATCTTTGAAGACAAAAAAAAAATCATCTATAAAAATCAAACAGCTGTGTTTTGTGTGACTTTTTGACAGGCAAGCTAAAACCACAAAAAAAAACTCAAACTGTAAATGGACAGATGAGGGAACATAAGGGAAAACCATGACCTTTAGTTTTCAAAGTCTTCAAGGCCCAGTAGAATGATTTTAGCAGTGTTCTGGAACAGAGCAGCTCGATTCTGTTGCTCCCCTTTCTTGACCCAGTGTCCATATATGCGGAAAGCACAGCCGTCAATGAGCTTGCGCACACCGCGGATGGAATAAGGGTCTCTTGCAAGGAGCTCCTTTGTTAATGGTCTGGCTCGGTAGTAGCGGCACTGCATTCGTATACAGGCTAACACTGTCAAGATCAGGGCCTGAAGATGCAAAGAACAGTTTTGAATTACAATTGGAATTATACTTGTATAGTATAATTACACCGTTGTCCACAAAAAGCTATTTTTAAATGTAGGTCTCTTTTTTCCCCTTTGTAATTTAGAAAAACCTGAAATTACAAGTGGAAACGATTTTTAAAACAGCAATTACATAGTAATATGCCAGACTGCATGCTCTCATTTTAAATCCTTACAACCAAAAAAAAAAACAAAGAGAGAAAATAAATAAACATACACTACAGTTGAAAAGTTTGGGGTCAGTAATTTTGTTTTAAAGAATTGAATATTTTAATTCAGCAAGAATTGATCAAAAGTGACAGTAAAGACATTTATAATGTTCTAAATGCTTTCTATTTCAAATAAATATTGTTCTTTTGAACTATTCAAAGAATCCCCCCAAAAATGATAATACTTAAAAAATAAAATTTCAACATTGATAATAATAAAAACGTTTCTTGAGCAGCAAACCAACATATTAGAATGATTTCTGAAGGATCATGTGACGCTGAAGACTGAAGTAATGCTGAAAATTCAGCTTTGCCATCACAGGAATACATTTTTAAATGTATAAAAAAAGTGATTTTAAATTATAATAATATTTCACAATATTACTGTTTTCACTGTATTTTTTGCAACCTTGGTGAGCATAAGAGACTTCTTTCAAAAACATTTTAAAAAAATCTTACCAACCCCAAACTTTTGAATGGTACTGTATATAAATGAAAAAAAACGCACCTTAAATGTTTTCCTGGGGCTAAAGATCCGCACATCCTCCTTTTGGTACTGACGGAAAAAAGGATGAGCTAAAGCTTGCTCGGCCGTGAGGCGAAGAGTGGGTTCCAGCACTATAAGCCTTGAGATCTAAAGGAATTTCAACTTTTTAAGCAAAGAGTGTAATGCACATTTCTCAATATTGGCAGTTAGCCTGTATGCTCCAGGCTAAAGGCCTGTTCACACCAAGAACGATAACTATAAATATAACTTTATTAGCGTCCACACCAGCAGACGATATCATTCAGTTTATTCTGAGTGCACTCTGAGTTTTGTTGACTGCTACTTTAAATGCTTGAGCTCTTTAAAGCAGGATGGATTCTGATTGACTGTCAATATTTTTATCGTTCATCAGTTGAACAAAAACAAAAAAATAACTCTGAAATCAATTCCAACGATATCGTTTCACGGTGTTATTATCGTTATAGTTGTGGTGTGGAGTCTGCTATTCTTTTATATTTAGAATGAATTGTTGAACTATATCTTTATAGTCATCGTCCTTGGTGCGAACGGGCCTTAAGACAATCTCACCAAGTCTTTGACGGTGTCAGACCGGTCATCCCACTCTGGAGAACTAAACTGGTACCGGCCTTCCATAATCATTCTCAGCATCAGCAGCTGTTTGCGATGCCAGAACGGTGGAGACCCAGCAAGAAGTGTGAACAGGATCACCCCACAAGCCCACCTGTGGGAAAACATGGGACAGACGATGAACCATCCACAATGCTTTTTTGACCCAAAAGAAAGGTTTAATAGCAGAATATGAGTATTATTTACTCACAGGTCAACCTCTTTCCCATATCCCTCATGTGTCTCATCCATGGAGCACTTCAGAATCTCTGGTGCCAGATATCCTGGTGTTCCACACAACTCTAACAAGGGAAATTGACAAAGACCAGTGTTCAAACAATGTATGTGGTAAATGGGCTTTGATTTGATTTGTCGCCGTGAAAGGACAGTGTTGATTTTCTCACCTCTTAGTCTTTCATTAGGCCCCAGCTGGACTGAAAAGCCAAAGTCCGAAAGTTTGATGTGTCCCTGGTCGTCTAGCAGCACATTTTCAGGTTTGAGGTCACGATGTACAATATTTCGAGAATGTAGATACTGGACAGCCTCCAGAAGAGCACGCATCATACTCCTAAAAGCAAGAACATTTGCAACCAAAATATGGTACGAGAAGAGAAATTCGCAACCATAGAAACTTTAAACAAGATTTGAGAAAAAAAATTCACCTGGTTTCCTTTTCACTGAGAGTGACTTTTTCAGTCAAGTAATCAAATAGTTCTCCTCTCCTCATGCTGTACGAAAAGTTGTGTGTGAATTTTGTTTGGATTTTTCAGTGTAAATATAATATAATATAATATACTTACAGGTCAAATACCAAAAATATGAAGGTTGTTGACTCATAAGAATCAATAAGTGTGACTGAAAAAGCACAAATAAGGTCAGTCATTACTCAGAAAGGGCTGAACACATCATTTCAAACATTAGCAGTAGCATTCAGACTCACTGATGGACGGGTGGCCCTTCACCACAGTAAGTACATGGATCTCCTTCAGCGTGGAGCTCTTCACCTCCTCTAACTGCTTTTCTGTCATTTTCTCTGCAGTGATCTCAATGATCTTCACTGCAAACTCCTGCCCCGTGTGTTTGTGGACACATCTGCGCACCACACTGCTCACACCTCTGCACACGGGACAGTTTAGTTACGCACAAGACATCTCAATAAATTACATTAAAACGCTTGCTGAATAGTACAAATACTCACCTGCCAATCACCTCTTTGGGATCATACTTCTGATAAAACTCTTTTGCCCCAACCCAGTCAGGCAGCTCATCTCCAAGAATGATATCGCGAGTCATAATGATAACCTAAAACAGACATATTTATTAACCTTGAGTGAAGAAAAGATATGCATGTTTGCTTTTTGTGTACTAGAAATCAGTCAGTCATGCATGGGCCATCACGTTAAAGGTGCTATATGTATTTTTTAGCGGCCTCTATCGGTGATGTTTCAGATTGCAACCAATTTTTAAAAGAGCGCTCGTGCTCTTGCGCATGCTCGAACTCAAGAGCAAGCGCACACGGCCACACAGACTTTCAACACACCGGAGAAAGCATCACACAACATACTGGAAACTCATGTAAACTCCCACTGCAACGTTACAATAATAGACATTATCAGCTTGACGTTGAACTAATGCTCCATGCTTGTAGCATGATAACGTTACATTGACTGCATTTAGCCGACATGTGGTGTTAGCATAATAAGGCATTTCACTGACTATTCGTGTATCTTTCACAACCAGCAATGGCAACATAGGTGAATGTATAATATGATAACGAAAACGGTTAGCGAACTAGACTGAACAATTTCAGTGTAACAGTAAGATCGTAGGAAGTAACATTACTGTACTGAACATGTCTGAAAATTATAAACAATATGATAGTAGTGGGATGAGTGACGTTAGACGGTAGATCTAGTACATAAAATAAAAGTTACATCCTTGTTATCCTGGAACAGTCTTTTGTATTCATTTCATATCTCATATATGTTGTAGTTTACCTTGCCATTTCATTACAGTTTACCATTATTTATTTCAGCATATCTGAAAACTTGTAATTTATCACAATAAAAATAGTGGAGGTCTCTCCATAATTCAAACGCTCTGCCGATGTTGATCGTGTTTTCGTCCTAAGTCGATCCGATTCACGTTTGGCCTGACGAGCTTCAGCAGATACATTTTTGTTTTGTTTTGTTTTTTATATTTATGTGGAGTGCGTTTTGTGCTGGAGGCAGGTCGTTTTTGGGGTGTTATCAGACTCCATGTCGTTAGCTGCAGTGCCGTCGCATAGACTGTATATAAAAAGGAGAGAGGCTCGGGAGCGCGCATGCACGTCACATCCGATGGATTTCGCAGAAAATCCGACCCGGAGACTTCACATAGAAATAGGAATACTGGCCTTCAGAGGTAATAGCAAAACCCGACAAGTGGATCATTGTAATGTGTGATTACAACCCCTTCACACACAGGCAATAAAAAAAGGATTCATTTTAGAAGAAAAGTTACATATAGCACCTTTAAACCCTACGATGCACGACGTCCACTACAATGTACATTTATTTAAAAGCCATTTTTGACAATTCAGGGCGTGATATTACATCCAAGCCATCACAATTGTTTACCTGAAGCCTTTCCCATCATTCTATATCAGTGTCCAATTTTAAATGTCAACAAAAGTGGTGAAGCACATTTTTCATTTGCTGATTTTCTTACCATTAAAGGCTTTATGTGATCTTTGGACATTTCTATGGGGGTTTCCATTAAGCTCTACTGTGGCTATTAAAATCATTATTTAAAAATAATCATAATAATAAAGTATTATTAGTAGTATAAGTATTGGTATTTAAAATGTTTTTACCAGTGTTTATAAGTATAATGTATATATATTTTAAAAATAAAAATGTTTAAACAATATTGTGTGCGTAATTCTAAGACTTACTCTCCAGTGCTTTGAGAAGCTGCTTTTAAAGGCGCTTTATAGAATTAAGTTTATTATTATAATATTTTGTGGAAACTAAGAAAATGGACATGCAGGAAACAGCACGTACACAAGAAGGACACGTGCATGTGTGGTGGGGGGGTTCTGCAATCTTTTCTATCCAGGATCGATCATAATTAATTATATAGCATGTTAGTTTGCTTGTTGCAAGTTAATTATTATAACGGACATGCTTTCTTACTAGTTGCCACTGGTTAATATAGGTTTACATTACAACCCCAAATGAACGGTGTCGACTCCAGCGGACAAATGTGTACCCCTATCAAAATACATCGTTTAAAAATATATTCTGAATAATTATATTCTTGTTTTGAAGCAAAATACAATCACTCCCTTAGTGATTTATTAATTCATGCATCAAAAAGTAAATGATAAAAATCACTTCCCTAGTTTTTCAAAAATGAATGCATCAAAATGCAAATAATAAATCAGCGTAATACCCACATACATGTGAAATAACAGCTAACTTCAGCAATAATTGAGCAAAACAAACAGTCTAACGTTAACTGTTCTGAGAAACGAACCGTTGCGATCATTGACCTCGTATCATGCTGTCTTGTCCCAACCCTGAAAAACAGAACGTACCCACAACCACTTCCACAAAATCAGCCGAAGTGCACAGTCATCTGACGGTTCTGTGTTTTCAACTGTCCGGCTGAAGACATGTATTTGAAGCGGTTGACAATACTGCCATATCACTGTTGAGAACTTTTATAGTGCTACTGGACAATGTCAACAACACCGTCGACACCCACTTCTCTGCCTTGTAAATGACAGCTGCAGTACACTCGGTATTTACCACTGCCCCCTACAGGATGGAGCGGGTAACGGCACAGACTATTTAATAAAAATGTAATTTTGGCTGTTTTGTTACATTGAGTGGGTCACCTTATGGGGGCCGACATGTTGAGATCACATGACTAGCTAAATACTACTTACTTTTTCTTGGTAACCACCACTTTCAATGGTAAAGCAAGACCATTTTCATGGGAACTCACTCACAGATTTAAACTGCTATGTTTTGGGCTTTAAACTGAACAGCTCTATTGCTAAAGAATTGACGAAATTGACAAAATAATAATAATAATAAGTGATATAAACAGCAGCAAGGCAAGCGCATGGGTTGGACCGATTGGGTCTGTTTCTGGGTGTGCTATTCCTTCTCTCATTGCTTGATCTGTCATCATTCCCATGGACAAAACACTCGCTTCTATGGGCTTGAAACAACAAGTTCAATGCTTCACAGATGTGGCAGTGGCACAGATGCATTTACATACAATTCCAAAAATAATGTTGTGAAAGTAACATTTTAAATATGAAAGTATGGATATTATAACATGAAATTATAAACTGCTGTGAAAAAAATAAAGCATACATGCTGCATCATTTAAACAGAAGCCAAGAAGAATTGTGTCTATATGCAGAATTTGGAGGCGAGTCAGGCGACACATACTGTATGCTCTCAGAACAGACTTAACTCAGTCAAATGAGTAAAGAAAGAAACGTAAATACCAAAATCACAAGGTAGCCTACTGCTGTGTTCAAGTGTGAAGCCTACATTTTACACATTCCCTTCTGATATTCATGAAAGGAAGCTAAATATCAACCAACACCTTTGCACTGCAAAGGCGGCACCGATGCTGCATCACGGCGGTGTAGTAAAGATCCCTCTACAGCTGCTTTGTTAAAGCAACATGGGGAGAAATGATTTTCAATGGACTAACTGGTAGGTATTAAGCTGTAAGACAAGTATTGATCAACACCAGTCATAATTTAATCCTCCAAAACATCCAACCATAGAGATAATTACACCGGAAGTCACCGTTTTGTCTCATTTCTAATACGGAAGTGGGCGTGAATAACAGCCACATTCAGCAGCATCACATCACTAGACGTCCCACAATTAATCACTGCAACCTATTCATTTCGGACTTAAATATATGCAGATCAGCTTTATTTCATCTTTATCTCCGCGAGATACAAGTAAGTGCGTTTGTTTCTGGGTACCGCCGATATGCGGGCTCGTGCACATAACGTTAGTGTTTGTTGTGGTAGAATCGCAGCGATCAAATGTGCTGCGGCAAGGATGCAAGATGTTTTGACCACAGCAGACATTGAATAGCGTGATTGTCCCTCTAAACAACATGGAGGAACAAAATTCAGTAAAAGAGTGGCGTCCTGCCCTATCCATCCCATCGAGCACAGCGCGTGAAGCATGCAATGCATATATTCGGAATGGGTTTTGGCGCTGGCCTCCAGTCGCTAATGCATAACAGTCCTAGTGTTTGCCATATTATGCATGCAGATGTGTCGTACAGCTGCATCCCTTAGGTAAACCAACACACGTTCAAATTAAAAGATGAGTGTAGTGTGTTTACGAAATATTTCTGATCTATATATCTAATTGATACTATTTTTTATTTGTTTTATTCATATTTATAAGGATCTTTATATATTTCCAGCTGTTAAGAGCCCTTGGAAATATGAGCCAAACGTCAGAGCCTTCAGCCGATGCTGCTGTGACTGAAGGTTTGGATTTTTTTTTATTAGTTTGCAATGGAAACCAAAATACCATAGTTTTTATTATTGCTATAAAACCATTATAATTTAATAATACATCTCATTCGTATATATAAGAAGCGTTTAAAGGGATAGTACACCCATTATTTATTCACCGCCATGTTTCAGACTGGTAGCACATCTTCAATAAGGTTCCATTCGTTAACATTACTTAACTAACAGTGAAAAATGCTTCTAAATCTTGGTTTGTTGATTTTAACATTTACCAATACAATTATTAAAATCAAAAGTTGTATCTGGTAATATTATTTAATGGAATTGAGCTTACATGAAATAACAATAAGCAGTTGTATTTTTATCACCAAACGCCAACAAAGATTAATAAATATTGTAACAAATCTATTACTCGTTGTTAGTTAATGCATTAACTAATGTTAACTAATGGGACCTTATTGTAAAGTGTTATCTTCAAACCCGTAGGCTTACTTTCTTCTGTGGAGTTGTTATGGAGAATGACAATCTCTTTCATTGTATGGAAAAATATTAAATGAAAATGAAAGTGAAAAATAGGGAAAGGCTGTCCGCCTCTAACATTCTACCTAACATTTAACTTAGCATAAAATGGATTAATTATTATTTTTGAGTGAACTGTCCCTTTAATTTTTTTAAGGCAGCAGTTGCAAGTATCACATTTCCACTATTTTGTTGCCAAAACAACAGTTGTAGTAACTTTGGTATTTTGGCATAAACTGTGGTAAATGATTTAGGTTAACTTGAACGCTTATTTATTTACCCGCCATTCTTGTATCCAGCTCCAGTTTCTCAATCTGAAACCAAGCAATCAACAGCAGGGAAGAAACAGAACAAAAAGAAAGTAGAAGAAGTGGTGGAAGAAGAAGAAGAGGAGTATGTTGTAGAGAAGGTCTTGGATCGGCGCGTGGTGAAGGGAAGAGTGGAGTATCTCCTCAAGTGGAAAGGCTTTTCTGAGTAAGTAGCTGCAGTTAGATTTTTACGGAAGCTTGTTTCTGCCACGGAATAAAAAATAAATTAGGTAAGTCTGACCTTTTTTTTTTAAATCTGTGGTGAAGACAAGCTTCCATAGATTTCAGCTTGATTTTGGGTGTAAATCCTAGAGCTTATTTATTTTTTTGCTCAGTGAGGACAACACCTGGGAACCTGAGGACAACCTGGACTGTCCTGACCTCATAGCAGAATTCCTTCAGTCGCAGAAATCGGCTGAATCTGGAGGCAAGAGGCGGGCCGAATCTGACGGAGATGGAAAGGAGACCAAAAAGCGCAAGGATGAGGTAAGAGCCATGAAGATCTGAGCATCTGAGATGTCTACATCATTCCATGTCTATAAGCTGGTCAGGAAGTGTCTTTAAAACATTAGAAAACCAAAAGAGATTGAATGGGCTCAACAGTGTCTTACATGCCATCTCTCTTAATTTAGCCTGAGAAACTCAGAGGTTTTGCACGTGGTTTGGATCCTGAGAGGATTATTGGTGCTACAGACTCAAGTGGAGAACTCATGTTCCTCATGAAATGGTTTGTATGGAAATTGTTACCCGTAAGGTACAAACAAGTATTGGATTAGAGGGACAGTTCCTGAGCAGCATTAGGAGAGATCGGGGGCAATTGTAACACACTAAATTTCTTCAATCACACCTACACTCACCTAAAGGATTATTAGGAACACCATACTAATACTGTGTTTGACCCCCTTTCGCCTTTAGAACTGTCTTAATTCTACGTGGCATTGATTCAACAAGGTGCTGAAAGCATTCTTTAGAAATGTTGGCCCATATTGATAGGATAGCATCTTGCAGTTGATGGAGATTTGTGGGATGCACATCCAGGGCACGAAGCTCCCGTTCCACCACATCCCAAAGATGCTCTATTGGGTTGAGATCTGGTGACTGTGGGGGCCATTTTAGTACAGTGAACTCATTGTTATTTTTCAAGAAACCAATTTGAAATGATTCGAGCTTTGTGACATGGTGCATTATCCTGCTGGAAGTAGCCATCAGAGGATGGGTACATGGTGGCCCTGGATGTGCATCCCACAAATCTCCATCAACAGCAAGATGCTATCCTATCAATGTGGGCCAACATTTCTAAAGAATGCTTTCAGGACCTTGTTGAATCAATGACACGTAGAATTAAGGCAGTTCTGAAGGCGAAAGGGGGTCAAACACAGTATTAGTATGGTGTTCCTAATAATCCTTTAGGTGAGTGTATTTAGCATATGGGGGATTGTATCACTTTGTTAGATTTTTTTTTTGTTGCTTTTGCTATCTTAAGTTTTGATGCCTTCATATTGTAACATATCTATGTTATCTTGAGGTTGTTGGTTAAAAGTTAACAGGAATGACAGATGGTAGCTACCATGCAACATTTGATCATAGCTGAGGTCGGGGGTAATTGTTGACTGCAAAATTGAATCTTTAAAATGTGTAATAAATTTTATTTCTAAGCATACTATCGTTTCAAAAGTTTGGGTCAGTACGATTTCTTTTTTAAGATAGGCTATAACA
Source organism: Rhinichthys klamathensis goyatoka (assembly GCF_029890125.1). Taxonomy (NCBI): domain Eukaryota; kingdom Metazoa; phylum Chordata; class Actinopteri; order Cypriniformes; family Leuciscidae; genus Rhinichthys; species Rhinichthys klamathensis. The sequence goes on along the minus strand of NW_026606658.1, from coordinate 6,889,688 downwards.
CTTTTATTCAGTAAGTATGCTTTAAATTGATCACAAATGACCATAAAGACATTTATAATGTTACAAAAGATTTCTATTTCAAATGCCGTTCTTTTAAACTTTATATTCATTCTATTCCACTGTTCCAACATTGATAATAAAAAGAAATGTTTCTTTATCACCAAATCAGCATATTAGAATATATTAGATTTCTGAAGGATCATGTGACACTAAAGACAGGAGTAACATCTCTCTCTCTTTCACTCTCTCTCTCTCTCTCTCTCTCTCTCTCTCTCTCTCTCTCTCTCTCTCTCTATATATATATATATATATATATATATATATATATATATATATATATATATATATATATATAAATATAAATATAAATATAAATAAAATGTAATAATATTTCACTGTATTTTTGATCAAGTAAAGGTGTGCATAAAAGACTTCTTTCAAAAACATAAAAAATACTCGCCGACCCCAAACTTTTGGACGGTAGTGTTGCATCTAGTTGAAGATCGACTTATTAGCCGGTCAGTATATATTTTATTTAAAAAAAAAAGTTATTTAATTTATAATTATGTTGTGTAGGTACCATTTAGACTTGCTTTAAACACATATTATTCCTTGCGAATTAAACCATTGGCACTTTCATGGTGTTTTTAATTAACATAATTTTAATTCAATACAAATTTACTTAAATGTATTCATCTTTTAAAAAAGTGAATTTTGTGTTAACTCTGGTTCTCATGGAACCAGAACCATTGGAACCATTCACTTTGATAAATATGCAATATCAAGGAAATCATAAAGGGGCAAATGCTTTTTCTGGACACTTATCTGAAAAAAGCGAATACAGCATATTTGAGATTATACGTTTTAGAAGTGTATGCATTCCTTGGGAATCAAAGCCATGAACTTACCGAGCTTTGCTAGTGCTGTGCTCTAAACTTCAGGATTGCGGTAATATGGTTTATTTGTGTTACAGTTTCCCCCAAGCACTGTTAAAGGGATAGTTCAACCAAAAATTAAGATACTGTCATCACATACTACTCACCATCATGTCATTCCAAACCTGTGACTCTTTTTCTTCTGTGAAGCACAAAAGCAGAACATTGGGGTCCAAAATAACATTGAATTCCATTGATTTGCATTGTATGGGGGAAAATTTTTAATTATCTAACGAGAATATTTATTTATATATATATATATATATATTCTGTGTTCTGCCAAAAAAAGAAAGTCATACAGGTATGACATGAGAATGTGTAAATGATAACAGAATTTTCATTTTTGAGTGAACTGTCCACTCCATTCACTTTCATTCATACGCATGTGAATGTGAAATGCAAGCTTCATCTTCCTCTGCATACTAAAGGTCAAGTTTGGTGAACTGTGATCTACACATTCATACAGAAAAAACAACGTTTTTAATTATGTTAGTCACAAAATTGACCTCTAAGCTCAAATACTAAGAGCAGAGTTTTGTGGAAAGTGAAGTGGATGGGATATTTTAACATTTTCTTAATGATTATTTATTAAAAACAGTTGGCATCCTATCTTGTTGCCAAACTTCATTGCAAATCAATTTTGCATGCTCTAAAAGCATTCATACCTTTACAGTCACCTCCATAACGGGGACAATTGTAATGTTATTGACTTCTGGTATGAAATTTGATATGATGTAGTCTATACAATATATTTAGGCACAAATGCACTTCATATACCAAAAGATAGCTGGTATATTTTGAGTTGTCTGTGAGTTGAAGGAAAATGTAATTGTTACAATTGCCCTCGGTTTCCTCAACTTAGAAATCCATCTCGGATGAGAAATAGCTGAGCTGTTGGTTGTTAATGTCTTCTGTATTTTTGTATACTACAGGAAAAACTCTGATGAAGCTGATCTAGTACCAGCCAAGGAGGCGAATGTAAAGTGTCCACAAGTGGTCATCTCCTTTTACGAGGAACGCCTCACCTGGCATTCATACCCCACTGAAGAGGAAGAGAAGAAGGATGACAAAAATTAGACGACAACAACGGAAAAAAAAAATTTGATGTAAGGACAGTCGATATCAGTCGTGGCCATTGATCTGCTTATTTGTTGTTGTTGTTTTTTAAAGATGGCAAAGGAAAATTGTCAGAAACAAACTTGTACAAAGCAACAGTATAAACTGTAATCTACATAGGTTTCAGCGTATTTTAGTTTTGGCACCATTGCCGTAGATGAAGCGAATAGAACACTAGAAAGGTGACTTTGCACCTTTAATGTACTCTTTATGCTTTCTATTGACAAAAACATTCAAATCATATTCAGATTTAAATCCATACAACATATTGAAAAGCATCACAGTCTGATATTCATACATGTGATTTAAAAACAAATAAAAAAATCTTTACATGTTAGAAATGCCCCCTACCCTGTGTAGATTACAATGTTTTAGTCTATCATATACTGGGTCGGTTTCATTTGATGCTGTAGCTGTCTCTAAAACGTCCTGATGTATTCCATGATCCTTCATTTTATGTTTATATAACTAATGTTAAAATATTACTGCCTTAACAGATTATTAAGAAAATGTCAATTTTATACATCTGTCAATGCAGGTGGTCATTGAATGCATGACTGTATCTGGGCCCATGGAAAAAGGTTTAGGATATAAGCCTTATTAAACATTCGGAACTGGCTTTGATATATTTGGTTTTATAAAGTCATGCCAGCAGCTGTTACTCTTCAGTGTTTATTTGCCCATGAACTATTACGTGTCTGGTCTTACCATAGGTGCTATTTGTGAGTCAGCCCCATTGGATATTAACAGTCTTTCTTGACAGTTGTGTTTGTAAATATACCATTTCCTTGCACATCAGTATCACTGTGTACAGTCAGCTGAAGTTTTGTTTTTACTTTGGTACTCTTTTGTCTTATTACTGTTACACAACAAAGTAGAAGAACTGTAACCTCCTGTTCTCCTGAAGACATTTAAAGTATGTTTTTATGTTTTGAGCTTTAACGATTGTATGCTAGTTTGGTTTAACCATGTTATTATTGCATATTATCAGAGCATTTGCCATTGAATTACCATTTTCAAAAATAAAAATCTTTGTTGTAATTCTGTCAAAACTGGTCATACTTACACTTATTTATGCTTATACTCTCAATAAGGTAAATTTATTAGTTTATTGTATATAATATTTTCTACAGGGATTCCCTTTTTTTTTTGTCACCCAAACCCCTCTGACAAAACATTTTCTTTAGTACCCACTGAAGGTAATATTTTAATAATTTACCAAAACATTTGCTTGTTTGCATCTTTGTTAGTGTTTTTTTTTTAATGATTTACTTTGTGCATTTTTATTATTTATTAATTAGAATTTCATTAACTCATGAAAAAGCTTGTGGTCAGTAATATTTCTTTCAATAGAACTTAATACTTTTATTCAGCAAGGATACATTACATCGGTAAAAAGTGACAGTAAAGAATTTTCTCGATTTTTTAAAGTTCGATTCATTCTGTTCTATTCCAAAAAACATTAAGCAGCACAACATTTTCAACATTGATATTTCTTGTGCACCAAATCAGCATATTAGAATGATTTATGAAGGATCATGTGACACTGAAGACTGAAGTAATGGCTGCTGAAAATTCAGCTTTGCCATAACATTTTATCATTTTAATTTATGACATTTCATAATATTACTATTTTGCTGTTTTTTTTATATATTTGTTAAATAAATTACGTCGAGTGACTAAGTTATTTAAAAAACAAATTCTTACCGACTCCAAATTTTTTAGCGTAAATAGTGAAACAGTAAGTGATAATCCACGGTTATCCACGGAGGCATTTGCCTCCACGTCTTGCATTAAAATAATTTAATACACAGCTAGCCATGGATTATCCCGTTTACCATGGACATTTGCCAGCATTGACAATTTAAAGCTGTCATTGATGTTTGCAGCGCTAAATTTTATCTGGAAGGGTTAAAATGACGGTTATTTTCATCAGCTACCACTCATCTGCATTATAATCAGACAGAGAGATAAAGTAGTGCGTTAAATGTATATGATTGAATTATAACATTTATTTGAACGAATTACCCTTTCGAGAGAGGGGGAAAGATAGAGACTGTTAAAAAGAACACTTATTTTGCACTGTCATCACAACATTCGATCTGCTACTTCACAAAATTTCAACAAATAGCACCAAATTTTATGGTTTTACCAAATCCAGAAAAATTCAGACCTATTTTGATCACAACAGCAGCAAAATATGTAGCAGCCTGCCACAAAATAAGTCAGGCAGCAGATAAAACTAAAGTCAGAAATATTCTTACATCTTACCACGTCTGAATGTATGTACAGGTTTTTTTTTTTTTTTTTTTTTTTTTTTATCATTTTCTTGTTTATAAAGAAATCATAATTTTGTTCATTGCTCATGCAATGGCCAATGCTTTGTGTTTCCATTTGCTCAAATAGCAAAAGAAAAACTCCACAATAGTGTTTTCACAACTTTCAAAGAGGATTGATAATGGCAGTCAGAAAGAGAAAGATGTCAATTTTACCACCACTCCCACAGCCACTGTATTAGAAACACCCTCACAGCAGCGTTGACTAGTTTTTTTTGTAATTTGATGCAAAGATAATATAATACAAAGTACACTGTTATAAGTGTACATACATTTAAAAAAAATGAAAATATAAAAACATTGCAGGATTTACGATGCTGATGTTCCCCCTTAAGTGTCACGGGCCCACCGGTGGGCCCAAATCCTTTACATTTTTAAAACAGTAATATCCTATACTAAACCTAAACTAATCTTGACAAACTATATATCATTTGAAAGCTTACAATCTCTAGTTTCCATATTTGGTGATTGATTTTCAAAATAAATTACAGAGGAGCCGTAATTTATCAATTTGCAACAATAATATTTTCATACTCTTAGACCTTTATTTTGAAATAGTGATGAACATGAAAAATCATGAAAGAAGGTAGACGGTGGGCCGAGGCCCCGTATCTGCTTTACTTTTCGAAATGAATGATCCCCATGGAGGGAGAACCTGAATTTGTAAAGTTGGGACGTTTGTTTTATCCTCAACGATATGAAAAGTGTTGCCACTCCCATTTGTTGCACATTTTCCCCCGAAATCATAATGCACGACCGTAAATATGCAGGCAAACGCGGTTGCCTACTATATCAGTCGAGCCAATAGCGTGGCAAGATACTGACATAGGATTATTATTAACCAATCAGATGTCGCTTATTTAGAACAGTTGTTACGCGGATGATTCAGCTGTCAGACACGAACAGCATCTGCGGCGGCAGCACAGTGACAATCGCCAAGGACATTGTTTTTGTGATTGTAAGTATTCATTTAATTAGAATATGATATCTATGACAAATGTTTGTTTTGTACACTGTGTTGTTCAAACGTATGTAAGCGTCTCGTTAGTGTCGTTTTAAGTAGGGTAGTTTCAGCTGGCTAACTGACATAGTAGCTAGCATGTCTAACGTTAGGTCACAGCTCTGAACCAAAACTACAACATTACTAGTAGATTAATGCATCCTTCATTTTAATTCCAAAATCTAAACCAAGCTAATCTCCTGCATACGATCTCTTGCGATCGTATGCATGAGATTAGCTTGGTTTAGATTTTGGAATTAAAATGGATGTAAGCGTCTCGTTAGTGTCTTTTTAAGTAGGGTAGTTTCAGCTGGCTAACTAGCAGTAGCTAGCATCATGCGATTACATATTTGATTTGGTGTAAAGTTTTAAGTACTTAATTCTAACGGTAACACTTCGTCCAACTCACATAGGCTACAGCTCCACTGTATGTCCCCGGATAATTACCTCAGACTGTTTTGCAAACGTTCGCCAAAAACTCAAGGTAAACATGAACCTCTTGATATATAAAACATATTTAATTATCAGTTATATCTGACATAACATTAAAGGGTCAGCAAGCAGCCAATATTATAACCAGAGAGCTAAGAGCTCAAGAAGAACGGCATGTAATAGAAATAAGATTAGACTATCAAAGAACATATGCTATCAAACAGAGCAGAGTTATAATGTACATAAACATCGTACAGATTTACTTCTGCTGGAGTAGCCAACACACACACACACACCCCTCCCCACATGTGCATTTACATAACCACATGTGCCCTAGTCATCTTCAAGTGACTTATTGTCACAGTTTACACACTGACAGAGGTTTGTACATGGCAGCTCATGCAGTTTACATGTGCATCTACCCTTAACACAATTTGTTTTTTTACATGAGCAGTGCACAAGTTCCAGAATGGCCTCTGGAGCTGGCGGAAGTGTCATCCAGTCCACTCCGTAGAAATCCCCTACCATCTTCCAGCCATGATTTACAGGAGGAGGAATGTCTGGCATGCACTCAAGACTCCTTCTGTGTATTGCAGCCTGATAGCTTGCCCGCTGGATGTATAATGTATATATATAATATAAATATAATATATTTATATTATTTATATTATTTGTACTATTATACTGTTACTGCTATTACACTGCACATAACTGTATGTGTTTGATCGTACTGGAAATCCATATCTATTACACTCTTATAAGGCTACTGCTAATACATTGCACATTTATATTTAATTAATATTACTGTAAAACATACTACTTTCTTAAATGTATACTACTGTACCGAATGTCTTATACTGCGCCACCTATCTATACAATATAATACTGCACTGTAATATACTGCGCCACCTGTCTATACAATATAATACTGCACTGTATGTCTTTTACTGCACCTCCTGTCTGTACAATATAATACCAACCTTCATTTGCAGTTTCTTCAACTAATACTGCCTTCTCTCTTCTCCTTTGTGCTCGTTCTATCTTCGTGATATTTGTGAAATGGCTGTAGCACTCCCTGTGGTAGCCAATGTTAGCTGGTTTGACTAACTGGTTTGTAGGCTCCTGGCTTTGTAATTTGTATGCCTGTACTGCCTCTTCTGCTATAATACTTTCTCTGCATTCAAGGTCTTTCCACAGAAACACAGATTTAATAAATTTCTCCCAACTTATGTCTGTGAAGGGAATGGTGGGTCTATTTCCCTCACATATATGCATGCAGCACTTCATGTTTTTGCGATTTCATCCATAGTAAAAATGTGCGGGAAAAAGAGAAATGTGCGTTTTTATCATAGACATAATCAATACATAGACGCCCAATTGCCCGCTGGAGCGTACGTCAACGGTGCGGCCATATTGCGGAGGGCAACTTTCCCATAGATTTCATACCGGGAATTGAGAAAAATGTGTTTCGTGTGCTGCTTGGGGCTGTACAAATCGCCACACAATTGAAAACAGGTCTCGAGCAATTACTTTTCACAAGCAAGACTGAAAATTTGTTTCTGGTTGTATTTGGCCATTATATAATTAGAAATTTCAAAATACTACTGTTATTGTGTCACGAAATGTAGTTTTAATAGTTTTTCAGTCGACAATGTAGTTGTCTAAAGCTCAAATCTATGGTTTATTCGTAAAGATAGAGCCTATTTAAAATTTTTATCTGACGTTTTTGGAGTGAGAGATCCGGGCGCTCATGTACCCCACCTGGAACAGCCTTACCTCGGCTATAGTGCTTCTGACGTTTGCCGCTGGCTCTGATGTCTAGTGGTTAAACATGATATATAATTCGACTTGTGTATATCTAACAGGTAATCTTTGGTCTCATTAATCTATAATTTGTTCCTTGGCAAATCGTTTTGGCTGAGGGCAAAGTAAAGTTTCATAACTTTATATTTAGGCTATTTTAACGTTGTATTCTGCTGTAGATGTCTATGGTTTTCATGATGTTGTGTTTCCAAGCAATACCATGGATTAAATGTGTGAAATCAGAACGGTATATTTATTAAAGATTACAACGAAATGACAGGACATCGTATGACAAAAGATGGTTACATAAAATAAAAACAGTGACAATGCATAACGTTACCTCTACATTCACATTTTGTGTCAAACTGAATACGTAGCATAAGTGGGCAAAATTAGTTAACAAGTTCAATCTTTCCTGGGCTAAAATCACTTCTCGAAAAGATGTGCACAGAGCATAGACTGTAGGTCAGACAGCAACTTCATATCAGCGCGCCCGTGTGTTGACAAACGCGTCACCAACACCGACACTTTCCCACGCACGCTATTGGATGAAGGCAACAAATACGTCACGCATGTCGGACCCAACACGTAGCCGCCTGCTCTATTCGCCGGGAAAATAACCTGGACAAAGTTACCGATATTATAGTAATGTGCAAAGTATGTGAGTGGCAACAATTTTTATTTGCTTTGTTGAAAAGTGTAGTGGTTATATATAAAAAACTGGGTTATCCATCCCCAGAGATCGTCTGAAAACACGAAATCCCCCCTCGGCCCACCGTCTAAGGGTAGAAACCTCAGTTTGTTTTCATGCCAAGAGTTCAAAAGATAGCATCCATTCAATTATTTAAAAAAAAAAAGGTCTGAATTTTTTTTTTATATAAAGAAAAAAATTATATGATGTGGCAGGAAGCTAAAACGCACATGCGTGTTCTTTTTATGTTTCTTAGAGGTTGAATTCATATCAAAATCTGCCAAACTTCTCATATTACTTCTGAATAGGATGTCTACTTCATAAATTGTATGAAAATTGTGGAAATAATGGTTCATATCACTCAAAACACATATGGAAATGGAGGCGCCCTTATATGGGCAGTAATGGAGTCTGGTTGTCATCTAGTGAAAAAGTTTGGTACTGCGCCCAAACAAAATCTTACTGAAAGCTCATTTTTTGAGATATCAACCTAAAATTTGAAACACAACTTGTTCAGATTTTTGGCTTTGATTTTTTTGCAGTTTTAGAGTCGCCCAGGTTTTGAAAATATGTATTTTATATAAAATATGAATAATTAAATTTTTTACATTGTACATTTTCATAAACTCAAACTTCTATAACTTTTTTTCTGTTTCACTTTCTTAATTTATTTCACTTCTACAAAAATCTGCCAAATGTCTTCTTTAAAACAAGACCAATCTTACGTCTATATTCCAAAGCATTCTTGAATTACAACCATTTAAGTTCGAAATGTGCATTTTCATGTATATTCAAAAAAAGGGGGGTGACACTTAAAGGGTTAAAACGCATCATTAATCTGTGAAAAGGGTCAGAGAGAGAGAGAGAGAGAGAGAGAGAGAGAGAGAGATGCGCGTGTGAATTACCTGTCTGTGCAGCGTCTCTCTACTAGCAATGAAGCTGCGAGTTTAATTACTTCAAAAACAGCAATGTTACAACCTCCTTGCTAAGTAATACAATGTACCAATTGAGTAGAGATATTAATTTATTAATAAAAGTCATGGGGCAGCATTGACAAGGAGCTTCTGTGCTCTTGTTTCTGTGTGTGCAGCGCCATCTCCAATCTCTGGAGTGTGTGTATGTGCTTTAATGAAAGCAGTGCATTAATATAGAACAGTGATTAAATTGACTTGGAACTACTGTTTTTCAACCACTCTGGGAACTACCTGTGCCTATCAGAATGGAGTATTCAGACAGACCATGGTATATGAACCAAAATTATTGAATGCTGTAAATATTGTAATTAAAAAATGTAAATTTATCTTAGAAGCGATATAAGGAAAAATTGAGCTTCACCAGCACAGAAGACAAAACATCTCATATTTATATAGCTATCATGAGAGTTTTTGCAGCATTACCAAATCTAACCATTTCATTTTATTTTTTGACATTCATTTAGAATCACAAATCCTCTGCCTTTCAAATAGGAAAACCAAGGAAATGAAACAAAGGTTTATTATAATTAATAAAAGAACAATTCCAGATTGCCAGCAAACCTCATCTCAACATAAATCATATAGGAATACTCAACAGGCAAATTCAAAGAAGGTGCAAAAAGGCCTGGCTGAACCAAACAATTAGGACGAGAGACATACAGAACACAAAAATATTTACAAAACGAACAAAAACAACAGTGCTTAATGGCAAGTAGTTATGACATTGTAACAGGGATTCTCCAGTCAGTGCTTCTCAAACCTGTCCTAGGGACCCCCACCACTGCACATTTTGGATGTCTCTCTGATCCAACACACCTGATTCGACTCACCAGCTCATTAGCAGAGACTGCAAGACTTGAATTGGGTATGTCTGAAGAGAGAGACATCCAAAATGTGCAGTGTTTGGGGTCCACAAGGGTAGGTTTGAGAACACACTGATCTAATTGAACGAATCACTCATCTTTTTTCATTATCTCTACCCAAACTATGCTAAGTATTTGTAACCGGTAACACAAAGATTGTCTCTTTTCCATTTCTGAGACAAAAACAATGACTTTTTCTTGCATATTTATTCATGTCGCACCAAAACGGACACTGACCGTGTCTCATGGTGCTTTATGAACAGTGTAGATGGAAACGACAGACTGACAGAATAGGATGAAGTTGAACATTATGTAAATTAGACATTCACATCAGCATTGCTGTTTTTTTTTCCTACCCATTCATTGATATGTCAGTGTATAAGGTCAGCTGTGTCCTCAGGCTGAAGTAAAGCACGATCCAGTTGGTTATTGGCACAAGCGTAACCTCTTTTTTTTTGCCAGGAGATCATTCATGGCTTCACTCAATTACTTTTACTAAAAGTAGTGTATTTGGTAAAAAATAAAAATAAAAAAATAAATAAATTCAGGTTCACATCAAAGCTAATTTGAATTTGTAGTTTAAACGTAAGAATGACCTGTGCTGTGCCTGCTACTGTTTGTGTATTTTGGTGCGCATTCTGTTCCTTTTTTAGGTGACAGTACAACTGAAACAAAAGCACCTTGTTACATTCCTCCACTACAACAGAAAAAAAGTCACTGGCATAAGTTGCAATAGCAACACAGCATTTTGACCTGCAACAAAGGCTAAACATGACCTTTAAAAGCAAATGAATCAGTTCGCTTCAATTAAACCAAGACACACCAGACCTAATCACGATTCAAACTGCACTGATGTCCATGTCCGATGGCTTATTAAAAAGTTTATGCACATGGGAGAGAGTAACATTAAAAGCTGATAGGAGGGCCTGAGAGACCCTTTCCCCAGCAGAAGAGGAAAAGCTTATAGGCAAACTACAGTGTTGATTTACAGTGCTGAAAAGGGTACAGAAGCGGATTTATTAGTAATGCAGTGTGTATCCATCCTCTATCAGTACCTCCAATGCTTTTCCTAAAGCCAAAGCTAAATTCATACTCACTCTTTAGCACTATTTGTTTCGCTGTCCAAGTTCCTTGGCAAATGGCATTCACCCTCCAGATAAATTTCAGGTGACTTTGTTGTCCATTAAGACAAACGGACTTATTTTGTTCTTTTTTCAAGTGAAAACGGGAATTTAGATCCACGGAGTGACCTGTATGATTCATTATGAAATCAAGAGAACTGCGCAACACAACCTTTGGTTAGTATTGGCATGCCTGGAGTTTCTTTTGGCTTCACTTCTAGCATTCAGAATCCTCTTTTTCAACCATCTCACAGCATCAAGGGGTTCTTCCTCACCCACCATGACCAATGAAATCCCAGGGTACGCACAAATACAGCATGGGCTAATGCTGAAAATGTAACAATTTTTGCATCCTTACAGTCAACATCATCTTAATATGGTGTATTTTTGTCATCGACTACATTTTTGGGAGCATTACCGAATAGTTCTTTCAATTAAGAACATCTTGTCGGTGTCCTCCATGACCTCACGTTCCTTGACAGTTCCTTCAGTTGGCATCTGAAAGTATCCCTTTGCTCATATCTTTTAAGTAAATCAATGAGAAATCAGTACCACAAAAAGCATGTCTGCTTCAATGCCGCTTTCAAGAGAAAACTTCTGAACCGAAAAGGAACAAAGAAAACCCAATGCAGGAAGAGTAATCAATGATGCAATTTTCTTCACCTCCCTACAATCGTTTCAAAGAAAAAGGCTTCCTTTGCCTTCCGAAATACTTTGTATGGTAGTGCCTTTGCGAAAAATAAAAGGGCAGCAGTTTGAGCTCCTCACTTCTTTTTGTCCTTCTGCTTCTTGTCAGGCTTGTTGCTTTGTTCTGTGGTCATGTTACGAGGCATAAGGAGAACGCCGTCTGGGCCGTACTGCAGACAGTACTCGCTGGCTGAGTAGGGCCTGCCTTCCTCGTCCCGCAGCTGTGCAAACAGTTCCCGAGATAGGCTCTGAACCTTCTGCTTCGTCTGTCTGATGCACTTATCGTACTCCATCTTCTCCTTCAGCAGCTGAGCCTTTTCGCGTTGCAGGTCTTGCACACCCTGCTCGAGGTTAAGGATGGTGTCTAGCTTGCGTTTGCGGCAGTTCTGCGCTGCCATTTTGTTCTTTCCGCGACGGCGGATGTCGCGAATGAGAGCGAGCTGGTCCTCATTGAGATGGTGCTTGGCCAGAAGCTCGTTGAACTCCTCAACGGGGAGGTTGATGATCTTTTCATTGGAGAATGGGATGTCCATGGCCCTTGCCCTACGTTCATCACGGCTCGACTGCCTGTCAGCATAGTCTTGTGGTGGCTGGAGCTTTGTCTGCTGCATTTGCTTGTCTCTGCCTTTCTTGCTGCAGGATGCCGACAGCTGAGAGCGCTCAGAGTAGGATGATACCAGTGGTAGATTGTAGGTGTGGTTGTGATTGACACTTTCCAACTGCGGTATGCCATGGAACTTAGATGCATCTTGGTAGCTCATGCGGCATAGTTTGCTATACTCCGGTTGGTAGCCTCCGACGGCTCCTTCCTCTGTTTCTGCTGCAGCTGCCTCCGAATCGGTGCTGTAGCCCACAGCTCCTTCCTCTGAGAATGTAGCAGAGGTGGATGAAGATGACGCGGCTGACGAGCAGGATGTCTCCGAGTTGCTAGGAGAGGCCGGGCTATGGCTGGAGTCCAGTGAAAGACCCGAGTCTGAATCAAGCTCATCCTCGAGCTGAGAAGCCTGGGCTTGGCTGAAGCCCTCTTCCATCGCAAGGTCTAGCAGGCTAATTTCATCCAGCATAGACTCCTCCAGCAGGCTGGAAAACGGATCTGGCAGTACCGGAGTGGTGGTTAGGTTGGTTGTACTATTTAGAGGTGGTGGAAGAAAGAGTCCGGTCAAATTAGTAGCTCCAAATGTTGAATTGATGTTGGAGGAGTTGCTGGAAGAGACCCTGACTAAGGTAGGCCGCTGTCCACCAGTGGAATCCAACTCAGGGTTGAAGAGTGTAGGAAAGTCCTGGCTGCAGCTGGGCAGCGAAGCCTGGTGGAGACTAACGTCCTGGTTAATGAGAGTGGACCGTGGGAGTCCAAAACTTCCTATTGTGACTGATTCTGTGGTGCTGGCATTGTTGTTATTGGGGTCATTATTCATGCTGACATTTACTGCAGTATTGTTTACCTCCATGTCCTAAAAAAGAGGTAATAAATGTTAGATAGGGTTCTATTATTATTGTTGTTGTACTATCTGTTAATTTACTAAAGAGTACACTAAAATGCCAGATTAAAAAATGTAATACCTGAAAAGACAACTTTATTAAGTGGTTTGGCAGCATATTTTATTATTAATTCTTAGGAAAAAATATATTAACACTTTCACTGCTTATTAATATTTAAAACCCTAATTTGTCTGCCAAATCAGTCGTGTAGTAAGACCAACATGTGTAAAAACAATATAAATTAGGAAATTATATCATATCATATAGCACCCTACAGATCCTCATGACATTTTTAAAATAATGATTTAGATGCATTCACATATTCAAGACAAAGAAAACTTTATTACTTTTTACTCAACGGATACATTATATTGATTATTTTTTTAACTTTACCATAGAAATTCATTATAATCATTGTCCCTGACACATAAATTAAGACTTCATATTTCCTCTATTGACTTGAATGTAATAAATGTACAAACCTGCAGTTCCATAATGGACATTATGTCCTGCCACTGCTGCTCCAGGTCTAGTGGTGTATCAGACTGCGGCAGAGGGCTTTGTAGGGTGATCCCTTGTGACGTTGAAGGAGCTTCCTCAGTTGAAGGTCTAAGCTGGGAGGTGGATCCTGTGGCCTGGAACTAAAAAAATAGAAGATGACAGCGTAAAATGACAGTCAACAAAAAGTCATGTTTTAATATGCACATTAATATGAATTTTCACTACCTCTGGCTCTTCTCCAAATGGAAAGGTGGCCTCCAGAAGCCTCAGACATTCCTGCAGGGATAATGAAGTCTGAGCACCGAGACTGGTAAGCTAGGAAATACGACAAGACAAATCCATGTAATTACAAGGTTAACAAGAATTCACTTGCATCTACAACTAAGCTACCAGCCTTTTTGAATAATCTACAAGCATTAATAACCAAAACCTTGCTGTGCTCCTCACACCTTCCTGTAATCCTAGCATATTATAGCACATACCTCTTCAGGTATGCTCTCTCCTGTCTCTCCATCAACATGAGCTTGGCTCTGCACTGCTTGGAGATTAAGTCCATTTCTCCAGCTTTCCTCTCTTCCACCTGTCTCCTCGTTCTCTTCATTAGGTTTATCAGCCTCACTCTCCTTCTGCCGATTGCTATAGTTAAATACTTCTCGGCCAGCACCAAGGTCAATATCCTGCTTCCAAAGGATGTCTATGAGGTCAATGTCCTAGAAATATATTTATTAAAAGGGAGGGTCATTAAAGGGCTAAGATTACAGAAAATCATCAGATAATTACATTTAATGAGGGACATGATGCAGATAACATCAGCTGAGCTCTAATTTTGTCTAACTGTTCCAAGCATATATTCATAAATATATAGGCTAACAAAGGAACCAATTCTCTCTCAAAAAATGAAATGCTACATATCCTGTAAGATCCTGACAACCACAAGAGTCGATGACCTCTATTTAAATGGTGAGTCTACTGAAATCACTACTACTAATCTCTATTTTTAATTCAGTGCACTGTTTGTTCAACATGTCAAAGCAGTGACATCACTAGAAAAGTAGTGTTAACATTACTAATAGCTTAGAAACATAGGCCTACACAAACAGTTTTAAGAGATAGAAAGCCCTATTGATGAGACCACACCCTGTCCAGCCACTATTGTAAGGCCCATAATGTAGAGTAAGAATACTACTAACTCACATATAACACTCTTAATACCACCCACTATACAATACACTTAGTCTAATAGCTAAAGATAAAAGCATAACACTGTTTTCTTTTTGAAGAAATCAAATACAAACCGACGTCAATCTAATTACAGTATGCTAAGCTAAAAACACAGCTACTGTACCTCTTTAGAGAGGTCGTCACTGCTCTCTCTCTCCCCTTGCTCCTGACTGTCCTCGGGGGCCACGGCTCCCAGGCTGTCCTCTCCGCTGAGGCTGTAAGTGGTCTCAGAAGCACTGCCAGCCCCTCTCATGGCCGAGGCTTCGGAGTTGTTCACGTCCTCCAGGCTGCCCCCATTGTCCAGGGCAATGCTGGGGCCTGACTGACTGGTTGCTGAAACCACAGTCTCAGGATCACGATGCACCAGCCAGGCACTCAGCTCGGTGCTGGGCACACGCAGATGATCCAGGGAGCGCACCTGGTTCAGCAGCCGACGAGTTGCAAAAAAATGGTCCAGGTCCACACTTTTAGGATGGATGCCATAGCCGTCCAGGGTGTTACGGAGATTGTGGAACTGCGTCTGGGTGTAGGCCGAGCTGGGGCCCAGGATGATCTCACGGAGTGGGGGGAGCTGATTGTTAAAATAAGAGTCCAAGTCCACCCGTACCCCAATTAGACTCAGGAGGATAGTGAACTGAATAAGACCCTCTGTGAAGTACTTTTTCAAGTAAAGCATTTCTTTGCAAAGGAACAAAAAAGAAAAAACTCAAAAAGAAACTAAAAAGCAAAAACAAAAAAATACACACAAACAAATTAGGTTATGGTCAGCCTTGTATGACAGAAAATCCTCTTTTTTTGGTCCTTGATGTACGTTTTTTTGCCCAAATGATATCCAGCTTATATATCTATAAGCATACACTTTCGAAAGTTTGACCAGCCTGCATAGAAAGAGAAGGAACAATTAACCAAAAAAAAAACTAAAAAACAAATTATTAGCAAATTATGCTTTTCAATATTGCATTTACAGCTAAATCAAAGTTAAAATAACATGTAAGATCACAATGAAATGCTTGCATCACAGCCTAGCATAATATACAAATCAACTTTTACTCCAATGTTAACACATCAGGATTGACAAAAGCTCATCAAATATCACAACGAACTGCTTGAAACACAACCTAAATGCAATTTTGACAGTGACAGTTAACTGCCTTACAATGAAACTTACTATAAAACCTAAATGCATTAATGACCTCCCACCAAATACACCCACCTCAAAATCACACCCACATTTACAGCAATCCATCCATCCATCCCTGTAACCCTCAAATAACAACTACGTAAAGACATCGCGCATGATCGTCACCAATCTGAGCGTCGGCCAAATGTTATTCACTGCCTAATTTCATCTAACTATTCTAAATCCTCATCTTAAAATACTGTAGTTGTCCAAGCACTGTGGAGTATTGACCTCTTACACTTCCGCTATCAGAGCCCAGCAGCCCGTTAGCAACAAGTGGCGCAACAGCCTCTGATTGGCTTAGATGCCTGTCACTCATTTTCTCTCCAAGCAACAGCCAATAAGGAGGCGGGCCCTGGCGGGGTTCTACCGGGGACATAGAATTACTAATAACAACTTTTATTAAATACCCAGTTCAGTCTAATGGTTAAACTTAACCGCTAAAAATAGTTACTTCAGTTCAAGCAAAGCTGTCTTGTGCATTTGCAGCAGCCACACTGACACACACTCCCACATTCGCAATTTCGAAAGCTATAGCTAACTTAGCCCGCTAGCATAGCATCAAAATAGTCCTTTTTCATACTTACTCAAGAAGAGTTTACTGACAAATGACTCAAAATGTATCCACGTGCATACACAGCCCACTGTCATCAAACACTTCTAACTAACTACGAACTTATTCCCTCAGATATCTCAATGGCTGTCACTCCCCTCTCGCTTTGAATGGCCCACCATGACTTGCAGAATTTCCTCTTGCCGACAACTTGGCTGAAACTGAGGCGCTGAAACATGCTGCCACTGCGCACGCGTAGAATATTCTAGTGCACATACGGGATGAGATCATTTATCAAAATTCCCCGTTGTATACAAAACCTATAATACGACTATATATATATATATATATATATATATATATATTGTTTTTTTTTAATTGTATAACATAATTTAAAATGTGTAGCTGGCAATTTAACTTAATTTTTTTACCCTGCCTTTGTTTTTCTTCCTTTTTTTGTTGATGAGCTCAGAACCGTGGGAATACAAATTTTGTAATAATTTGCAATATTCTAAAGTGGTAGGCTACCCTACCCAAAATCACAAAATTATTGACAATCACTAAAACACAGCAAATGTGAATGTCACAATAATTATTATTATACAGCCATTATATAAATATTCTATTATAAACTTGTCATCAACATTTCAACATTAAAACTATTATGAAGCACACAAATCAGCAACCAGATAAAAAATAACTTATACAAATGTATACACAAATTACATTGTAATAAACATTGTAATCAATAAACTGTATTAAATGAAAACACTTTGACTCAACACAACTTGACTCAATAAAAAATTTACTATAAAAAAATGTATTTACTTTTAACCACTGGATGGCGCTCATTGAACGTGTTAGACGGGCCTGAACTTGTTTGACAGGCCATAGGTCAGACCGAATAACTTCCTCCATATCGTAACATTCTCTCTTTTGCTAGAAGAATTTTAAAATACAGCTATTTTGTTCTTCTATAGATATCTACATAAAACATGCTTCTATGTGTCAAATGCTTGCGTCAGTCAGCCTTGAGAGGCAGTGGGAAAGAGAATTGAATATGCTCTAGTTTCTCTCTCTCTCTCTCTCTCTGAGATAAAAAAATATATTTATGCAACAAAACTTGTTTTTCTCAAAAGCTCATTAATTAGCTTTTTGGGCACATTAGTTTTAATTTCACACTGTGGTTTCTTGAAAGGGCACACTGAATGCTTAAATTTTGAAGTTTGACCATAGTTGATTGCCTAATAACAAAAACAGAACTAGTCAGGAGTTGCAGAAGAAAGCATTACAATTGATTACTAAAGAAAAAAAAATCTTGTTAATGGAAATGTGATTTGGAGACTGTAAGACGTCAAACTCTCATTTGGTTACTGGATCAGACAGACAATATTTCAAAGAATGTCTTTGTTCTAGGAAGCTACTGATACTTGGAAATTAGTCTGTGAGACTGCATTGATCTAAATAGTGTTACTGTGTCCTCCATTACCTTATCAATCAATCTATGAACATTTATTGCAGGCTTAAGACTCTCTGACACTTTGTAAACTAATTTTAAGACATGTGAATGTAGGTTACTAATAATTACAAAATATAGAAAGCTCTAATTGAACATGGGATACTTTAAATTAAAGCATGTTCAGAAACAAGTTTGTTCCCAAAATTAATACAGCAAGGCTTTTGTGAAGGAATTTCAAGGTTACAGGATGAGCTATTGTGGGAACATGGTGGGAACAGAGCAAGAATCTTAGTAATTTTAATGTATTTTATTTATGATGTGATTTTATTTAAGATAAGAAAGATACCACATCTTTTGGTATTTGGAGGGAAACTATTTGGTAGACTGTTTTATTTAAAGCCACAATTTGTCCCTTCCACAAACAGTCTTAACTGATCTTCCTCACATCAAAGCCGTGTTAAGACAGCAAAGTAATACTAATTATTACTCGGGAAACCCCTCTTAAAACTGCATGACGAATCTAACTTTCTCAATTGTCAGGTTAATTGCTCTGCAAACGTGTAAAAGACAAGACCGTCGGTGCCCCTTTCCTTTTGTTTAAAAGCGCGTATACAATATTTTACATGTCGAGGGGAAACATGCGTTATTAGAGCACCCCTTATAAACATTTACTATTACCATAGTTTCCGCAGACATACCATAATTACTGCATTTACTGTTACTACAATAATACTGTGGTAGCAGTGTCATCAATAAAATAAAATAAAATATTCTAAAAGCTTCTTGAACTGTTTTAAAGAGATTCTATATTGATTTATTACAATTTTACCGCAGTCACTATGGCATTTTGGCGGAAACTAAGGTTACCATGGTAAAAAAAAATGCAAGGGATTTCCTGTTGTTGCTGCCTTTAGATTCAATCTAGACGGGACTCGAGCTCGTGCCACGTTACGCTACGGTGCGTTAGCCTCAAATGTGTTCCCTGTCATTTCTCGGGAAAGTGCTGCCCTTCCATGGATTGACTCAAGTATTTGAGCTGAAGTAGAATAATCGCTAGGAACATAGTTGTCGGCATCTGTAGTAGATCTGCAGCGTCTGAATCTCAAGAAGAGCGACAGTGTTGTTTTAGTCTGATACAGTGTAACTGCATTAGGCAGAGTGGAGCTTCTTTTTCTCGCTCGCAAATAAAATAATGGGAGAGAAATGAGAAGGAAAACAAAAGCGCAGCGGATTCTTGATTACGAAAATGAAGAGGATGAGGAAGAGGAACAAAAACCGGACTGCTTCAGTGTAAGATGATCGACGGAAACGTTTTTTTAAGTGTTTAACGTCTCATTGTTTGTTTGTAACTGTTAATGTTTGATCCCAAAATAATAATTAGTATTATGTCAACCCGACTGTCCAACAGAATGGTTCACAGAAACGAAGAAAAATGTATCCCTCCAAAGAAAAAGCAGAAGAAAATAGCTCATCCGACGCCGGGCTTCAGAAGTTAGACATGAAGGTTTGGGCTTTTTTGTCATTATTAGTGTTTAATCGTTGTTTTTTTATGCATTTCGGCGGAGGAGGCGGACAGCGAAACATTTCGCTTATGATTCTCCCAGTTGTTCCACGTCGGCTGTTATAAGCATTTTACGCAATCTAACCCACAATTGACTGTTGTTGGTTTACTGCTGCACTTTTCGCACCGTATAGCGAGATTGAACGCTTTCCTATCCTGCAGCAGTGGTGTGAGGCAGGGCAGGCGGCCATGCCTGTCCGCTAATGAAGAACAATGGGGTAAAGCATGGTACAATACATCATTTGATCGAAAGCTCATCAGGCGCTTGCACAACTTAAGCCCAGTACTCACTTTCATTGTCCAAGTTAAAACTCGCCAGCTAGTTAAAAGTTTTGAAATGTGAAACTTTACAAAGTTTGAAACCATCTTCTTTTCAAATTATGTTGTTGGTACGCTTATAAAAATGTACCATGGTACTTGGAAAATGGAAATTTTCATGGAAAATACCAGCATTGTGACTGTTGGGAAGCCACAATATGGGTTCTCATTTAAATATTTTAAGGACATTCAGAAGCTTGAGTGTTTTATTTTTTTATACAATAGTGGCTAACTTTGCTGACAAAGTCTTAAATCGGCCCAAGTTGTTTTGCTGGTCTTTTAGTCTCCCATGCTGGACTGCTTGTTGGTTTCAGTGGGGTTTTGGGTGCTTTTCAGCTAGTCAGGCTTGGAGGTCAACTGAACCAGTTTAGGATGTGTTTTTTTTTAAACAGGTAAGTTAGGTCACCACCGTTTTATTTATAACATAGACTGACATTTAAGTGGAAACCGCTTACTATGGTATATTTTTGTAAGGGTAACAAGATTTGAACCTTGTCAGTGTATATGTAAGCAATATTAAAGGTGCTTTTATTCTGAATATCAGCATAACTGATTTGGCTGCACTTTTAATTATTCCTCAGTAACTGACATTTGAAAGATTACCCAGCTAGTTTGCATATTTCTGCTTTGCCAATCGCCAACGTAAATGGTTCTAAATAATACTTGATATTTCAAAGATGCAACACTGTATTAAAGCTTGATTGGAATCGTGTGGAGTGGAAATGTGTGAGTAACTTTAGTCTAAATGGTCATGAAATGAGAGGAAACATCCACGCTTTGACTTTCAAAACCTGTTCCTTGTTGTCAAATGCAATCAGTTTTGAGGACCGAAATGAACTGTTGTATAATTATCAATGACAACTGACTGGGTAAATAGAAAATATTAGGACTCTTTCTTGTCATGACAGGTTAATGAGCTGGATTGTTCTTCCGCAGACCTCTACACTGACAGTGCTCCTGCTTCTGAGTCTGAGGTAGGATGAGAGTCACTTGTGTTCAGTATTCAAGACACTTGCTTGTTTGCTTGCAAGACATTTACTTTTAGACCTGAGCTTGTGTACTTTTATGATGGCAGGAGGCTCATTATTTACAGTCCTATTCGAAGAAGGAGCTCATTGCCATGGTTTTGTGCATGCAGAGGGAAATGGAGGACATGAAGGAACAACTTAGGTGCCTTACAGGTCAAAATTGTTTGTTTCTGCTTGGTATTTTGATGTATTGAATTGAATGAATCAAATCTTAACATTCAATTTACTCACTACAGCATGTGGAAAACTAGCAAGAAACCTGGAAACGCTGATCGAGAAGACCCAAGTGTGGTCAAACGGGAACCACGGGACCTCTCTCGGGACCCCAGTTTCTCGAGGCACGGCACAATCACCTGCCAAGGCGGATGCTGTGATACCAGATGTGCGGTCTCCTCCAGCTGTTGTGAATGGACAATGGCTGAATCAGGGCCAAGGACCACAGAAACCTCTTGAGACCACTCAGAATGCTCTGAAGGATGGACTCTTCACAGAGGTAGGCTATATAAATCAGTCAGATTGTGTTGTGCAACAAATAAACATTATCCCTAAGCAACCGATTGAGTTATGTGTGTGTATATATGCAGTGTTGGGGAGTAGTTAACTACAAGTAGCGACGCTACTAACTTAACTACGTTTTTCAGTAGCTTGGCAGTAGCTCAGTTGCTTTTTAAACAGTGTAGCTTTTCCAGTAGCTAACTACTTTTTGCAGCAAGTAGCGGTGTAGCGCGAGCAAAAGCTACATTGTGTTTTGTTGAGCCTGCGCGAATGAGCGCGATGCAAGGATATTCTTCTTGTTAGATTACAAACTAATTTGTTTTGCCATTACTGCCACCTGTTGTTTATTCACGCATCTTGCGGCTAACGGTTCACTGACGTACAGAAGACCTCAAGCTCAAATTTAAGGACGCACTTACAGGTGATTAATGGCCACTTTAAATGTATTAATTATCCTGCTTTATTGCTCTATATGTTACATGAAATTTCTATTTCTGATTTAATTACAATGAACCGCCATGATCTGTCCGCCAGTTTGGTAATGAACATAAAAGACCACTAAACTAAAGTTTGCGCCATCGTGTTTGTCAGTTGAACAAAAAATGTAATCTTAGTTTGTTTATCGCACGACAAAGGCTTTGATCTAATTAAATTGGTGTATAGATGTGTTGTGACTGGTTTCAGAGCGAACCGAACTGTGCTCACAAGCAGCTTGTGATTCAGGTTCTTCTTTCACAGTAAATTCTGCGAGCTCCATCACTGCATGTGAGCGAGTTTAACGTGCATTGTCAGTGCGACATGTGAGCGGTTGTTCAATGTATTTTCTTGCCAAAATGCAACCATCTCACAATCGGTATTTTTGAGAAAAAGTCTATACATGCAATTTACGTTGGATGTATATTTTGTTCTTGCAATGTTGTATTTGTTGCAATTTTGCACTTTTGACAAACAGTCTGAGATATTTGAGTGTTGTGTGTAATAAAACAATAAAAATCATAATTGTATTGCATTGTTTTAAACACTAAATATTTTACTTAAAACATTCCTCAGACACTTATTCAGTTATTTATAATATATGTTGTTCAAAAAAGCAAAAGTAGTTTCAATGTAGCTAGCTACTTTTTGATCGTAACTTGTAGTGTAGCTAACTACTTTTCCAAAAGAGTAGCTTGACTGTAGTTTAACTACTTTAACTAACGAGTAGCTTGTAGCTTGTCAAACTACAGTTTCAAAGTAGCTTCCCCAACACTGTATATATGAGATGACGTCACACCTTTATAGGAATGCTCACCTGGAGGGCAAAACAAGGCTTTCCTCCATTGAGTGCCAGTTATTTTTTTACCAGGTTTGTGTTAAGTACTAGTAAGACAGTGATATTAAAAGATCAAATTTAATATGCACCTTATTGATGATGCAATAAGGCATCACAGGCAAACCCAGAATATAAATGCAACAGTTTTTTTGTTAAGTTTTTTCATAGAAAACCATTATACAGAAAACGCTTAACCATTTTGCACGCTTGCGTTAAGATTCTGGGCTCATCTGCTTGCCTGTATATGGTATCATGCATCATCAATAAGGTGCATACTGAATTTGATTCGATCTTTCTTTTAATATCACTGTTTTTGAACATCAAGCCACTTTAAGTGTTTTTCCCATTAAGCGTATTAGAATGTCAGTGCTAGTTTACTGCAGCAGGTATTGTATATGGACCAAAAGTGCCCAAAATGTGTATTTTGTGTACGTGTTTTTCTTTGAAATATTCGTGGCTTGAGAAAGATTTTCAAAAAATGTTAGTCTTGTGCTGAAGTTCAGGGCATTCGGATGCCTTCCAGGTGTGACATTATATATATATATATATATATATATATATATATATATATATATATATATATATATATATATATTTGTTGACATACACAGCAGCAGTTTTTAAACAGAAAATATAGTTCTGTTTTTTTCCTCTCAGTTTATCACTCCTGACCTTTTGGAGAGGTGTAACACAGGCACCACTGCCCAAAAACTGACCAACGACCTTCTCCGTGGACTCTATGAGAGAGAATGCCTTGCATCTCACTCCATATCTGGAGTCGTGTTCAACAAAAAAGGCAAACCCAAGCCTGCTCTCCCCACCGAAGAGGTCCAGGCAGTCCTGAGTAAGATGCTTTTCAGTCATTTTGATCAGTGTTAAAATTTACACTTGCACAAATGTATTATACCTAATTTCCTGAAACATTTCCCATACAGGAACAGTTCAGTATTTCTTTCCTCTCAAGACCGACGCAGAGATCAAGGGCTACATCCGACAGAAACTGCAAAACGAAGCCAAGAGTTTGAGGAAGAAACCTTCGCTCTCAGGCCAATATGAGTCTAGAGGTCTCAATCTACTGAGTCCCATGTCCGACCAGAATTAAAACATACGGTTTGTGGATATCAGTTGTGTGTTCTCTATTAAATTAGCCTTATTCTGTGTTACTTACGATTAAAAGTCCTGGACTCTAGTGAAATTGATGTGCATTGACAATAGTCTTCAAATAAAGTCACAATGATCTTTTGTGGCAGTCGTTCGGCTGCTGAAGGTTGTGCCGTTACTGATGTGAAAATGCAAATCAGTGATTCCAGATAAATCCAAATGTTGCATTCACAAAGGCCTCTGGCTGCTACAAGCACAGTTGACGCTTAGATATCGAGATGTTTAGATATTAATGATGTGTCTCTGTGAACGTCTGTTTTTTTAATACTTTGTATTTAACAGATGTAGGATTTCAGGATGTTCCAGGGTCATAGGGTGTGACCATTATTTACATTGTATTTTTTATTTGATGATGTTCTTTTGTCTATATGACAACCGCTTTATGTATGTAGCTTTTTGTTATTAAATTGCAAAAAAACAAATGGCTGAGGTATGCTTATTCGTATAAGCTTTTTTTTATTTAAAGCTGTTTTGCTTAATATGGTTTTTGGTGGGGAATGTGTGACACTATGAAATGGATGTGGGAGAGTTGGTAGGTGTATTATCGTGTACAATGCCTTCTCAATGAGGGCCATTGAGAACAATACAAGCTGCATGTGGAGAGCTGGTGAGATTGGAGAGAATCAATGACTGAGCGACACAGGCAGAGTGACAACAGCAGGGGTGCTGGGCCAGTTGTCTTGGCAACCTCAGTCTTCTGGGCCACAGCAGTCTGGGTCTCACCCTGGCCATCGCCTCAGAGCATCTGCCCGCTGCAGGGATGAGGGGGCTTTTTGATAAACAAATGAAAGGCAAAAAGCTTTTAGGGCCCCCAAAAAAGGAGATTAGGTCTGTCATCCAGTGACAATTTTAGTCTTAATTTCATCATCAGTATGATGTTTCAGTGGAATATTTGATAAATGCACAGAGCTTTGTCTTGTTATTCCGCTCTTGTCGACTGGGTGGAAAACAAAGTGTTTTGTAATGGCTGCTCTTTGAAGCTTCTGTGTCAGTAAACAGCGGTCTGTCTGGCCTGATTGATGGCACAGGCAATGATCGGGCCGAGCGCCACCCTCTACTTATCATAGCTTCATCAGAGACAGTGGAGGAGATAGGCGGAGACAGACAAAAGAATGGATTGCATGTGCATTTTGCAAATCATTGAAGGGTAGGGAGAATGTGCCACAGATATTATCTTGGTTAAATGTCGTCATGTCAATGACGCAAAGTCTACAATACCGATGTGTTTTAAAACTTGTGTCTGAAATTGAGCTTTAATGCTTCACTGTTCCTTGCATTAGATGTAGGGGGTGTGCAAAGATTATGTCCATTAGATCCTCAATCTTGTGAGCATAATGTGTTTTTGCCATGTGATTTAACCAGCTGCCCCAAGGCAAAACAGAGACAACATGGTAATAAAGCATCAAGGGTGACTCACTTAGTTGAGGTGCAATTCCTATAACAATCATATGCTGTAATATTTCACTGTATCTCTGTTAGAATACTTGCAAAAGGAATTCTTTCAAAACATTTTTGGTTATGTACACTACTTTTCAAAAGCTTGGGGTCAGTAAGATTTTTTTTAATGTTTTTGAAAGAAGTCTATTATGTTTACCAAAGCTGATGTGATTTATTCCAGCATCCATTACTCAGAACTTCATTGTCACATGATCCTCCAGAAATCATTCTAATATGCTGATTTGGACTTTTTATGCTGAAAACTGTTGTGCTGCTTAATATTTCCCCCCTAGAATTTATTTCGTGAATAGAACATTCAAAATAACACTTTTTATACATTTAATATTAACAATATTCATTTATTTAAAAGAAATCTTACTGATCCCAAACTTTTAAATGGTATGTGTTTAACCCTGCCTTTGGCAAGCACCACTAATAAGGGTAAAATGCATCAGCTGCCTATATCTCACCCTTAATAGTGATTTTGGCATAGTTTTGACAATCTGGTGACATGACATTCATTTTAATGTTTTTTTTTATTTCATTTATGAAAAATGAGATTTTTTAGATATG